>NC_136915.1:52307483-52917483 GCF_949752795.1 Hyperoodon ampullatus | reverse complement strand
TCAAACTGTGAAATTGTCTGCTCATTTTTCATGGCTAAGTTAAAAATGTAATCCTTCTCTTTATAAATTTATTTATTTATTTTTGGCTGCGTTGGGTCTTCATTGCTGCGCGTGGGCTTGTCTCTAATTGCAGCGAGCGGAGGCTACTCTTCGTTGCGGTGCGCAGCCTTCTCATTGTAGTGGCTTCTCTTGTTGTGGAGCACGGGCTCTAGGCGTGTGGGCTTCAGCGGTTGTGGCATGCGGGCTCAGTAATTGTGGCTCGCGGGCTTCAGTAGTTGTGGCTTGTGGGCTCTAGAGCACAGACTCAGTAGTTGTGGCGAATGGGCTTAATTGCTCTGTGGCATGTGGGATCTTCCCGGACCAGGGCTTGAACCTGTGTCCCCTGCATTGGCAGGCGGATTCTTTTTTTTTTTTTTTTTTTTTTGCGTACGTGGGATCTTCCCGGACCGGGGCACGAACCTGTGTCCCCTGCATCGGCAGGCGGATTCTTAACCACTGAGCCACGAAGGAAGCCCCTGTAATCCTTCTCTTTAATGAAACTTTCTCTGAAGAATCCCATCCAAATGAAATGAATTGTTCCTCCTCTTCCTACAGGAACTTGATTTACAACTTTATTTAAGGATTACTTCTTACCCTTCATTCTCCATCACAGGCACATGGTGAACTTCTTGAATACAGAAATCCGGTCTTAGTCCTGTTTGTGTCCCCAATGTCCCAGCCTGAGAGCTTGCTTATAGTTGGTACTCAGTCAAGTGCTGTGCAGACAGCCAAATGCACATATATGTGTTTCTAAACACTTCCACATAGTTCATGACTTTCTCATGTCTTGGCATCTTTATTATCTCTATATTCTGATGAGGAAACCGACTGTAGTACATTACATAATGTGACTTGCCCGTGGCCACTGAGGGCAGTGGCAGACAAGACTCCAGGTGTCTTGCCTCTTGCACTAAACTGGCCTGCACTGATTTCAAAAAAGTGGGATGATTTAAATTTTGTCGCTTGCCTGATGTATTTTGGAGAGATGGTGGAAGACTTTCTTGGAATCTTAGAGTCAGAGTGAGAAAACTGAACCCAGAGGGAGGAGTGATTTCAACTCAGCATAATTGAATAAATATGTTTGAATATTCATAATGTGCCAAGCAATTGCGTGAGGTCACCCAGGTAGAACAGTTGGAGAAATCACTGCGGAAGTGCCTAGTAGAGCATTGGCACAGGGTAGGTTTCAGTGAAGGTCAATTCCCTTTCCTTCTTTAAGGACAGATTCAGTACTAGAACCCAGATCAACAGATCCCAAGCCCAGCATCCTTTCAACTCTGTCACGGTCATCCAGAGGTGCAACCAGGAAAATGAATCTGTCGGGAGATCACCCCTGTAATACCGTTGCTGGAAAAAATGGTATCGCAGATTTTCTGACAGCTCTTTTGCTCCATCACTTCAGCCCCCATCTCATTTTATGCTCCCATGGCCATTACTCTCTATTAGCATACTAATAAATGTTTATGAGATTATACTGTATAAACTATAAACTTTTACATATTATTAATGAACCTCGTCTGTTGGATTGGGAGCTCCTGAACATTTTTACTGACTTGTAAAACAGGAGAGAGGTGTAGAGGGAGCCATGTCTGCAAAATTGGTCCTATTTGCTCTGTCTGGAGGATGGCATGCATTTTCATTTGTGTGTTCCTTAAGTGCAAGCCACAGACAGCACTGTGTTTAAAAACAGCAGAGCTGGTCTTACCTCTTCCCAGCTGTGACCTTGGGTAAGTTTTCTAACCTCTCAAAGTCCCAGTTTCTTTGCTTGCAAAAAAGATGTAATTATGTGTCTATCTATGGGGTGCTTGGCACGTAGTAGGTACCCAGGAAAACAGAATAAAATTGAACCACTGCAGAACCAATGAGTGGACATGGCAGGGAGTCAGAGTTCTGTTTGTTTATGACATAAAGACCAATAATAGGGATTTCCAAGAGTGGATGGCCTCCATGTCAGTGTGGGAAGTGGTGTGTTTTCACTGGAAGTGTACAAGGAGAAGCTGTCTGCATGGGGGGGAGAGTACGCTACATAATGTTTCTTCTATCCTTACTATCCAAGGATCCCATAACTGTCTTTTTCCAAAGCCAGAGAGAAGGCAAAAGGGGGAGTGGTAACCCAGGACTCTTAGATTCTAGTTTTAACTTACTTGCTGACTAGCTTTACATTTTTTCTACACTAGAGACACTTAAACGCTCTCTCTATTCTTTTTTTTTATTTATTTATTTATTTATTTATTTATTTATTTATTTATTTATTTATGGCCTCAGGTCTTAGTCACGGCACTCGGGATCTTTCGTTGAGGCGCGCAGGCTTCTCTCTAGTTGCCTTGCACGGGCTCAGTAGTTGTGGCACGTGGGCTTAGTTACCCTGCAGCATGTGGAATCTTAGTTCCCTGACCAGGGATCAAGCTGCATCCCCTGCATTAGAAGGCAGATTCTTTAGCCCTGGACCACTGGGGAATTCCCTATTCTTTTATGTATAAAACTGCTACACAAATTCATTGTGGTAACTAGAAGAGAGAATGACTGAGAAAGCACTTTTATAATATAAGGTTGATCTTTAACAGTTAAGCCTGTTTCACCACCTGTAGTGTTCAGAGTTGAACAAGCCAGCATTCACTCCGGAACGCTGCAAAGACATCATTGGAAGAGCCCAGGCCTGGGATTCAGAGCCAGTCCAGGGTGTCACTAATAAATTGTGTAACTTTGGTTAAATCTTTCTACCCCTTGCATCCCAAGTAACTGATTTATGTCTGTAAAATGAGGCTAGCAAAACTTCTATGCCAATATCACTGGGTGTCCTGAAAATCAAATAAAAAATGGATTGGATTTAGTGCTTGATAAACAGGAAAGGCCCATGTATAGGTAGGGTACACTTAGAATACCTCACCTTATTTCAAATCCATTATGTTCACATTTTTTGCCCCACCAGGCTATGAGAACTTTAGGAACCAAGCTGTCTTTCAGATCTTTGAATCTGACAGTGCCTAGCAAAGTGAATTCACTGATTCAATACACATTTATAAAACAACTACTACGGGTCAAGCCTAGTGGTAAATATTGGGTTAAGACATGAAAAAGATAGGGCCGCTGCCCCCAAGGATCTTGCTTTCTAATAGAGGAATGCACTACAGACATATCCAGGAATAAAGTTAAAGGATATGAGATTTAGCCTTCAAGGGGGAATCCTGTTTGTGAATGTTGCCACTTCCAGAACAGGAAAAGCTTCTTCCCCTCTCTGCTCTCCTAGAGCCAAAAAAATGATGGGATCCAGCTTCTAAGTTGTTGATGGTCACCTTTATTGATAGCCAGGCAGTTGTTGGTTTTGTGTGTTTCCCAGCCCTTGGACACTCTCCCATGGAGGGCACAATGGAAACTCATTCTTGGGGTCCACTCACAAGGAGGCTGGATGTGAAAGACTGGTGAAATGATTTAAAGCTTAAAGAGATGGGTAAGTCCCCAGGGGCTAGAAGGTACTTTCCAAGGAGGAAGAGCATGCCTCTTTTAAATACAATTACTATTGATTACTGTCAGATTCTTTATCTGATTCCTGCCCATTAGGCCCTCTCTTGTTGCTAGAAGCTCTCTCTTGCCCTCTGCCTCCTATTACCTTTAGAAGTGCCTCTTAAATGAGTCCTGTGGAAGCCTGGTGATTCCTGAATAGCTCGTAGGTGTTATGAGAGCATTTGGAAGAATACTTCAAAGCTTAACAATAAATAACCTTTTTCCGATTATGACATCAGTGGAAAGAAGTGCCACATCTCTCTAGTGCTCTCAGAATGGTGGCGACAACAGCAAAGTTGGTTCATCTCTATACAGCTGCTTAGCATCCAGAGACTTTGAGTGGAGCCGCTTTTGCTTTGGAAGAACTTTCCCTCCCTCATTTTCAGTCCTGTACATTTGGATGCCTCCGGGGGTGGAATACTCGACATGGGCATAAATCAATATACGAATTCCATCTTCTGGTCACAGGGGTGGGCATGTGATCCAGTTCAGGCCAATGAGAGAGGCTTATGGAAGAACCTACTGGGAGAGACAGGGTTGGGTGGTATGATGTGGGTCTGCGGCTGCTGGCAGTAGAGAGGGGACTACAATGTGAGCCTGAGAATGGAGCCATCACGGGAAGAGCAGAGCCAAGATCTGGGTCCTGGTGACGTCATCTGAGCCTGAGTCAAGCTGTGTCTGAAGCCAAATCTGCTCACAGACTTTCCAGGACGTCCCTTTTTCTAGCTTGAGCCAGTTTTGGTTGGCTTTTCTGCATCCAAAATATTCCTAATGCAGTACAGTATGTGACGATTTACTGCACTTTTGAGACTTATTTGGCTAAACGATAATATGTTAAATTATTGTATTTTAATTATCATGCAGGGTTAGGAGTTAAGCTTTATGATCTTGTTTTGTTAATAAGGAAACTGAGTCTCCGAGAGAACAAGTGACTCACCTGAAAGAACACAGCTGGTAAGTGATTGGGATGGGACAAGAACACGGGCTTCTGATCACAGTGATTGCTAAGACATATTTTCCCTAAACCAGACGTTTACAGAAAACAAATATAAAAGGAATGCAAAGGAAACCACAGGTAATGCCGATTACCACAGTATGTTATTTGCTGGGAAGTTTCATCCAAAAATACAAGGGAAATTGGGATTGACATATACACACTGCTATATTTAAAATGGATAACCAACAAGGACCTACTCTATAGCACATGGGACTCTGCTCAATATTCTGTAATGCCCTAAATGGGAAGAGAACTTGAGAAAGAATAGATACATGTACATGTATAACTGAATCACTTTGCTGTACACCTGAAACTAACACATTGTTAATCAACTATACTCCAATATAAACTAAAAATTAAAAACAAAATACAAAGTTCCATCCATAATTAAAAGACCCTCAACCACTTTTCCTATGGCCATTAACTTTGGTCCATCAGGCCTTCATCATTTCTCACCCAGTTTACGCCAGTACTTTTCTAGGTGGTCTTTCTGCTCCCAGTTTCATTCCCCTACTATCCATCTTCCACCCTATGATGGAGTCACTTTTCTAGATGGAAATCAGATCGTAGCATTGCTTGCTTACAACCCTTCAATAGCTCCCATAGCTTTTAGGATAAAGTACAAATTCAGCTTCGCACACAAGATATTTCATGATCTGAATCCAATCCTGTGTATTTCTTTAGCTTTGTCTACCCCATTCCTCTAGTGATGTATGCTTCTGCAAATGCCCATTTATTGCTCTGCCTTTGTGTCTGCCATTCTTGCTGGGTGGAACCTGCATCCTTTTTTATTTTTTGCCTGGCATACCCCTCCTTATCCTTAAAATCACCTTTATCCTCCAGATTTGTTTCCTCTGGGAAGCCTCTTGTGATCCATCAGGCTGATTTGGATGTTTCTTCTTGGTGTCCCCACTGCACCCTGGACATATCTCTCTCATCACACTCCTCACACTGTATGGTGACTGTGTATTACATGCCACTGTCTTGCCTAGACTGTGGAAAATGATTGTGCCCTTTTCAGTTTTACATCAAGGGGCCTAGCAGACTTCCAGGCACATGACAATCTGTAAATGTATTTTTGTATGGATATGAAGAAGGAAGGAAAGAACAGAGGGGGGAAATATACAGGCATTGTATACTGATGATACACATTTTGCTTATTAACTTCAACTAGTGTGTTCTTCATGGCTTTAATTAAAAAAAAAATTAATTAATTAATCTATTTTGGCTGCATTGGGTCCTCCTTGCCGCACCTGGGCTTTCTCTAGTTGCGGTGAGCGGGGGCTACTCTTCGTTGTAGTCCACGGGCTTCTCACTGTGATGGCTTCTCTAGTTACGGAGCACGGGCTTTAGGCCCGTGGGCTTCAGTAGTAGTGGCACGTGGGCTTTAGAGCGCAGGCTCAGTAGCTGTGGCGCACGGGCTTAGGTGCTCTGCGGCATGTGGGACCTTCCTGGACCAGGGCTCGAACCCTGCATTGACAGGAGGATTCTTAACCACTGCACCACCAGGGAAGCCCCATGGTTTTAATATTTGAGTCAACTGCTTTTTGTTTTTGTTGTACAATTTTTTTAGGAGAAAATTTTCATGGTGTTTCAAGCTAGATAAATGATGTTTATTTTCCTCTGATCTCAAGACACTTAGGAAACATTGCATGATGGGGTGGAAGAGAGGGGTGGTGAGGGTTCTGTGGAGGGTGAGAGAGAAAGTAGAGATTAGGAAGCTGAGAGCTGGGGTCTCCTGGCCCCATTGTTGGCTGAAGCCTTTGGCAGGATGAAAATGATTTCTGTTAGGGATCTCAGAGCAACTAACTTCAGTTTCTGTGGACAGAAACATTTGCCTCCCAAATGTGTCAGGCTTGGGGTCTTGTGCTTACTGGATCTGACAGTTGGTAAAGAATCTCATCTCCAAGGACCTTGTCTTAAGTTTGCCCCTGAAAACTTCCAGGGGAAATGGCGTGTGTTCCTTGGGTTTATGCATCTCCTTCTAATTATGGTGTTTACCTGCTGTTTCCTGTGAGTGTTAAGTGTGCACGTGCTGAATTTTCCATGTTAGGTCTATTATCCTATGAGACTGAGTCTTAATCACAGACCCCCACCTATTCACAGAAAGTTTAGCTTCCATCTCTTATTCGAGAACTTTATGTGTCACAAGGGACCCTATATACTGGCTCAAAAGTGTGAAAGGAGCTTTTGGCAGATTGATTTCTGTTTGTGATATCTCAGGATGTGATATCTCATCCTTCTATTCAGACAGACATCCAATAACCACTTTCTGAAATCCTATACTGTTCCATGTACTTCTGTAGGAGTGCTAGGAGAGATACCTAAGCCAGAGTGGGGATGGGTGGGAGGTAGGGGCGGGGAAGACTTCCTGGAGGAGTAAGTAGACGCCTGAGAGGAATGGGAGTTAGCTCCTTGGCTAGGTTGGTGGTTGGGGTGGGGGAATGGCTATTCCAGACATGGACAAGTGGCACAGAGATAGGAGAGAACACGATGAGATTCAGGAACTGCAAGCAGGATGGACAAATATTTACTGAGCACCTTTCTCTTGCAAGATGCTGTACTGGGGGGCCTCCCTGGTGGCGCAGTGGTTGAGAGTCCGCCTGCCGATGCAGGGGATACGGGTTCGTGCCCCGGTCTGGGAGGATCCCATATGCCGCGGAGCGGCTGGGCCCGTGAGCCATGGCTGCTGAGCCTGCGCATCCGGAGCCTGTGCTCCGCAACGGGAGAGGCCACAACAGTGAGAGGCCCGCATACCACAAAAAAAAAAAAAAAAAAAAAAAAAAAAAAAAAAAAAAAAAAGATGCTGTACTGGGGTCTTCTGGAATGAGCTTTGCTGCACAACTACTACAGCGAAAGCTGAGTGCTGTGGTATTTAATAAGTAGTACTCTTAATGGAACATTTAATAACTAAGTTAGATGTAATGGCGGAGGCAATGGAGAAGCATGAGAAGAGGGACTGAATTTTATTTATTGTCTGCTATGTGCCAGAAGCATTATATTCAAATCCTCTGTGATGTTCCATTGTAGGAACAATTCCCATTAGAAAGAAAAGATGAAGAAATGGAGTCTTTGAGAAGAGAAGCAAATATACACTGCCAGCTTTTGGAACTAAAAAAATCCACAATCTTTCCACTATGTCATTCTTTTTTTTTTTTTTTTTTTTTGCGGTACGCGGGCCTCTCACTGTTGTGGCCTCTCCCGTTGCAGAGCACAGGCTCCGGACGCGCAGGATCAGTGGCCATGGCTCACAGGCCCAGCCGCTCCGTGGCATGTGGGATCTTCCCGGACCGGGACACGAACCTGTGTCCCCTGCATTGGCAGGCAGACTCCCAACCACTGCGCCACCAGGGAAGCCCCCACTATGTCATTCTGATGATCACCATGAAAGGTCTTCCCTTTGACTAATGGCTCTGAGGATTAAGCTCTCCCCTCTTCCTCCTACAGCTCTGGAAACAGGGCTTCATCACGCAAGCTATGGATACAGAGAGTCCTTTCCGAGGAAGGGTCCCTAGAAAGGGAGCCTGGATAGAAAATGGATGTCAGGGAGTCACGTCAGTTTGGTGCTTTGGGCCAACTTTAATCATCTTTCAAGACCCAGCTTAAATCCTTCCTCCTTTGACAAGCTCCCCAACGACTCCACACACTTCTGTCTGTCTCACTCTCTCTCCTCTTCTACTATTGCCTTCCACTGATATTTCATTCCGGTCTTGTAATTCATCTTTGTATATGCATGTCACCATCCCCCCCTCCCCCCTGCCAATTAGATTATAATCACCTTGAGGGCAGAGACTTTGTCATAAACATTTTAAAAATCCTCCCTTCTTCTTCAATATCTAGCACAATGCTGAATAGTAAAGGCTTAACAAATTTTTTTTTTAGTTTCATATAAAAGGCCACTGCAAGAATTTCTGAACCAAAAATATGCTAGAGATCTATTCACTTAGCTTGAGGACCAGGAGTTTTCTATTTATAACCTATGGTAGAATTCAATATTGCCACAATAATTTGAAGCAAGTCACATCAAGAGGCAGCATGTTTCTCCACTCCCTCAATCTGGGCCGGCCTTGTGATTTGTTCTGACCAGTTGAATGTGGTGGGGAGGATGTGTGAGTTCTGAGCCTAGGCCTCAAGAGCCCAGCAGAGCCCAGCAGGACTGCCCAGCTGAAACCAGCCCAAATTGCAAACCCACAGACTTGCGAGTTAAATAAGCAGTTGTTATTATAAATCACTAAGTCTGGGGGAGATTTGTTAGGCAGCAAAAGCTAACTGACATGCAGTCGCCTTTAGTTATCATGATAAGTTCTTGAGATACATGTTACCATCATCCCTGCTTTATGGATTACGAAGCAAGGGTTCAGGTCACAAGCTGCTGAGGGACAGAGATCTCTCTGATTTGAAAACCTGTGAGTTTTCTTCTACATGATGCTGCTTCCGTTCTCTAATCTGTGAGGGTTTTACTTTGGTCCCTAACCAACTGAGTGTTCCTAAGAAGACTTTTTAGGATTTTAGTAATAACCAGGGAAAACTTTCTACTAAAGAGAATTTGGAACCATGTGATTGAGAATAATCATAATTAGAGTCTTTAAGAGCTGTCATGAGTTAGTGTCTTTTAGCAAATGTTCCCTGGGTGGGAAACACTTTAGAAGACACACGTCTCATCAGGAACTGGCCTATCTGATGGGAGGGAGACAAAGGAGTGTTTGTTGGCAGAAGTCAGGAAAGGTTCAGACCATGGAGCTTTGTCTACAGTGGGTTGAAGGGGAACAGGTAAGTCAGAACTTGAGGGCTCTTGGGTTCCTGCATTCAGGCTGAAACAACTAACTAAAGAGGAAAATGATAACAACAACGACTACTAAATTCACAGAGCATCTCTTGTGTTTCAGGGTCTGTGCTAGGTCTCTAATCCTTGCAATTGTCCTAGGGGAGGCTGAAAGAGATTAAATAGGTCTCATAGGTTGTAAGTGATTGAACTGGCTGCGAAACTTAGACGTGTCTAACTCCACAAGGAAATAACAACAGGAATAAATGCCTTCTTCAGAATATTGTCTGGTCTGTAATATTGTGTTCTACCTAATTTGCAACAAACTGAATGAGTATCAGTACGTCATGGATGGCAAAATTCTTTGGATGCCATAGAGAACAGCTATATACAGCAGAAAACTCATGACTTGCCCCATGTTGGACACAGAGCAGTGATTCCTTCAGTTCGATAAGATCAACCCCCCTACCCTTGCAATATGCTTTTATGATAACATTATCTGGCTTATCAAGAGTTCTACAAACAGGGCTCTTTTGGAGGGAACTGTCTCTTCTGCTTTTGCAGTAAGGTGAGAATGACCCTCAAGCAGAGGTCTTCAGAGGCTTTCAGGAGGTGGTTTCTTCAAGACTAAACTAAATTATGTCCCTTTCATTTATCCAATAGTTTATGCACTGTGGATGCATCCATCTTGTTGAATTGAGTAGCACAACAATTCTGTGGGATTCACAGGGCAGCATGATGATTCTCATTTTATAAACTGAGAAAACAGAGACTCAGAAGAAGTTACTTGATGTGCTCAAGGTCACAAAGTTAATTTGTAGTTGAGCTGGGACTGGACTGGTCTATTTGACTCCTAATACCATGATCTTGAGCTATTCGGTTAAATCAACTGAGTCAACACAAAAGCACCTACTAGGTGCAAAGCACGGGGAGTGTGGAGATGCTTTAGACTGGGACCCTAGACACAGTAACAGCAAATGCCTGACCAGCACTTGCTGTGGGCCAGACCCGGCTCTGAATGCTTTACTTAGAGTAACTCATATAATTCTCATAACAACCCTATGAGGAAGTACAGTTATTATCCTCATTTTATGCACAGGAAAATGGAGGCACGAAGCAGTTAAATACAGCTGGGGTTCAGATACAGACAGGCTAGGTCAGAGACCTTTTCCTAACCACTGCACCACACTGCCTCTATGCTCAGCAAGGCTCCTGGGGAGAGAAGGGAGATGTTAAACGACAAAGATAGCTATTACTGCCTCAAGATGGCAGGTCATTACTGCTTAGGTTCAAATACTTGCCCCAACACTTAATGCTGTTTGACCTGGCTCAAGTTACATTTTTTTAAATTTTGCATCAGTTTTTCATCTATGAAATGGGATTTTGATATTACTTATCTCAGAGAGTCATGAAAATTAAATGGCTGTGCATGTGTGTGTGTGTGTGTGTGTGTAGCTTAGAACAATCCCTGGTGTGTGTGTGCGTGTGTGTGTGTGTGTGTGTGTAGCTTAGAACAAACCCTGGTCCTGCAGTTAGTATTATCTGAGTGTATATTACCACCATCATTACAAGGGGGCCATTATGTGGACTAACTTCTGGATGCAGAGCATAGAAATTAGTCATGTGCATCCAGACTAATTTCTGGATGCTCAGCGTAGAATGTTATACATTCTCAGAAAGGGAAGAATTTATTTCCCATGGAAAAGTTCAAGACAGGCTTCAGCGAAGAGTGAGAAGATGTCAGTTGGATAGAATCATAGAATTGGGGTTTGAAGCATCTGTAGAACCCAGTGGACTTATTTCATAGAAGACATCTAGGACCATAGGAGAGGGGTGACCTCCCCCTATTTCTCCAGCTAGTTGTGGGCAGGACTTTGACTAGAACCCAGTCTCCTCTCTTCCAGATCTGTTCTGCCTCTGAGCAGTGCCTGTCTGCATCATTCTAGACTGGTTAAATTAGAGACGATGATTCCTCAGTCCAACCTGGTGCTGCCTCTTGTGGTACCAAGTCCAGTCTGAGTTTCATCAGACCAAAGTCAGTGTGATGCTTTTTCTTAGTCATCACTTTGGGAGAGATGCAACTGAGCAATAGATTTGACAGTGGTGGAAAGGACCTTTCACAGAAGCAAGTGACATAATCCATAGTCTCTGGATAAAAACAGCTAACTTTTATTGAGCACCTACTATATCAGGTGCTTAGTAAATTTTCTCATTAATCAACACAGTAAGTGTATGAATTCAGTTCTTTATCTTACTTTATACATGTTGAAAAACTAAAGGCTTAGTTTTGTGGTATCTGAGTTTCAGTAGCTTTGTCCAGGTCTCCACAGTAAGAAAATGATTGAATCAGGACTTAAACAATGGTCTGTCAGGCCCCAAAGCCCAAATTCTAACCCTGGGACAGAAAATTGGTTGCATCGTGTTTGATGATAAATAGTACCTGCCTGGAGAACTACTGGGGAAAGTTGAGAGGAAAGGTCTTAAATCTGTTGGCAAGAATACTGTGGCCAGTTGTGATGTCTGCCATGGGTGAGCGAATGGGGCTTGGCAGCACTACAAGTGCATTGCTGGCCCTGCTAACACCAGCCTGTACTACCTCTCTGGAGATCTACAGTCCAGATTGAGGCTGTCAGTGAGAGGACTCAGTTCTTTTAGAGAGGCGTAATAGCATTTTTGCTTGTTTTATTCTCCATCCATCCATCCATCCATCCACACATCTTTTCATCCATAATTCATCCATCATCCATTCAGCTACCCATCCATCCATTCCCTATCCATCTCTCTGGCTGTCCATCCATCCCTCCATCTCTCCATTCCTCCATCCAGAAAAGCTTTATGCAGAGTGTGCTCTGTGTAAGGCACTGTGCTCTGTGGTATGGATCTGGGGATATACATTAAGTCTCCTGGCCCCAGAGAGTTGGGTGGGGCCTCCTTGAAGGGCACTGTTGGAACAGTATTAGGGAGAAGCAGTGATGAGGAGATGATTTATATTACAAAGACTTTACATTTGGGGAGACCATGAAAAAGAGAATCAGGTGGGTCGCTTTTCCACTCTTGCATCTATGGCTACAAAGAAGTGCCCATCTGGCCAGCTGGCCACTGGCACAGTCTGCCTCTTTGTGTGAAAACCAGTGGAATCACATATGTGCTGCTCCCAGATGCAGCCTCAACACCAGCACTTTCCAAGCGGGAGGTTCTGTCATGGTGTTGCCTGCCAAATCTTGTCCAGAGGACTGAGGCCACTTGGCCAGCTGAACAAGGCACTGCGCCTGTGAGCAGAACTGTCTCGCTGCAGAGAGGATCAGGCTGGGGGCGGCAGGGAAAAGCAAGAGCTTGGGTGTGTGTGTGTGTGTGTGTGTGTGTGTGTGTGTGTGTGTGTGTGTTTAAGCTGGATTGAAGCCCTCTCTCCCTGCACTCTGTACTTGAGATGTTTCACTAGGTGGGAGACAAAGGGACTTTGTGTGTTCTTCAAAGTGCTCCGTGCTGACTCTGATATACATCCAGGAAAAACCCAGCCCAAAGCCACAACATTGCCCCTGGTTCAAACCCCAAATGCAATTTGCAGTGGTTAGAAATGACAAAGGATGGGTGGCAGGACCCAGAGGAAAAAGAGTGAAACCCAATGGACCTTAAGTACCTTTGAGGGCAATGTTTTGATTTTTCAGGTGAGAACTTTAAGAAAATCTTAATCAGATTTTTCCTATCTGCACATACAGAAAAATTGGTAGAGTGTGCATTTCATGTCTGTCCGGCAAAGGTAAGGTCCACTTTAAATTTTCTTTGAAGATTATTGTTGTTTTTAATATTTAGAATGTACGTCAAGGAGAGAGACAGAGAGGCAACGTATCAGATGTTTTTCTTTCTTTTTTTAAGGCTCACCTACTCTTAAGAGTGAATTGCACTTCGCCAGTGGCAGAAGAATGCCTGGCGTTCGGGTTAGTGTTTTGGATATAATTGAATTGCTGGGGTGCGTTAAACATTGCAGGGTTTTAAGCCGAGAAATAATTTAATGATGTGGCCTTTAGGATTGTTAATTAACACTGTCTGTATGAACATGTAACAATAACACCACCTACCGTAAAAGCGAATGTTCTACACTTCAGAACACTCATTTCTTTCGGGCTTCCCGCAGAGAAGCAGTCATTAACTCTTTTTTTGACAGATGCTTTTAGACAAGGTCTGTAGGGCCATGAATTCACCCCTCTGACCAATCCTTATACCCTCTCTGCATTTATCCATGGGGCAAGCTGGCAAATTGGGAAGCGTGCAGAACTGTGAGATCAGCCCTACACCATGGCACTGAATGAAGAGGAGGTGGATGGTCTTTTCCCCACGAAACTCCTGAGACACTGTCACTCCAGAACCCAGAGAGAGATTCAGGTGAGGATGTGGGGAAATTGGAACCCTTGTGCTTTGTTAGTAGGAATGGAAAATGGTACAGCCACTGTAGAAAACAGTATAGAGGCTCCTCAAGAAATTAAAAATAGAACTACCATATGATCCAGCAATCCCACTTCTTGGTATTTATCCAAAAGAATTGAAATCAGGATCTGGAAGAGATAGTAACACTCCCATGTTCATTGCAGCCTTGTTCACACAGCCAAGATGTAGAAACAACCTAAGTGTCCATTGACAGATGGATGCATAAAGAAAATGTGGTTTATACATACAACGGAATATTATTCAGCCTTAAAAAAGAAGGAAATTCTGCCATCTGTGACAACATGGAGGAAGCTTGGGGACATTATGCTAAGTGAAATAAGCCAGTCACAGAAAGATAAATACTGTAGGATTCTACTTATATATGAGGTATATAAAACAGTCAAATTTATAGAATCAAAGAGTGGCATGGTGGTTGCCAGGGGCTGGGGGAGGGGGAAAAAGAGACTTATTAATCAGAGGGCCTAAAGTTTCAGTTAAGCAAGACGAGTAAGTTCTAGAGATCTGTTGTACAACATGGCACCTATAGTCAATAACACCGTATTTTACACTTAAAAAATTTTTGTTGAGGGTAGACCACATGTTAAGTGTTCTTGCCACAAGTAGAAAAAATGTCATGAAATCAGGTTATGGGAGGAGTAGTTGTTGGCTCGCCACCTGCCCACCCGCTGGAGGAAACGGTTAGTGGCTGATTCTTCCACCAGAGCTCAGGTCAGGGTTCAGGGTCATTCTGAGCCATGGGTCTGCAGGGAGCCTAAGTGTGCAGCGAGCAGCGGGCCACGCACATCAGACTGGAGGCTGTTGGTGATGGAGGAATGAGGACTTCCCACGCTTTCTTCCATTCACCTTGTAATGGCCCAGTGCCTTTTCCATCTTCTTCCTCCTAAGTCACAAGTGTCTTTCTCTTCTGAAGACATTTCTCTTCTTCAGCATTTGGGCATCTTAACACTAGATTGTGCCTTGTCCCCTATTCAGCCAGATCTTTCCATGGCTGTGTTCCAGACCTGGACATCTCCTGTGAGAATTCCACCTTGAAAACCTCAAGTTCCAGCATCTTCTCTGACCACTACCTCCTTTTCTTCTGGCTCTCTCACTCCTTCACTCTCACAGCTTCATCTGGCCGTTAGTCCAGAGACGGCAATACTTGGCTTGGCTGTTGCCACTCTTTCTGTGTCCTTGGAGAACCTTCCCAAAGGATGGTGCCACCATTTCCTATGGAGTACAGGGGTAACTTTGGAATCCAGGATTCTATCAATTGGAGTTGACACCTAAGATGAAAACAAGTTACCATTCCAGTTCCAACAACTTGACCCATTTTCTTTCAGCCCATCAGGCCAGACCCTGTGGTCGGTCATCTGAGTTTTGCATTGCACCCCTGGTCCCCTTGCACTCGCACCTGCTGTGTCTGTCCAAGGGCGAGTTCCCTCTGCTCTTATGCCCAGGCCTCTCAGTGCTGTTGGAGTGTTCTGCGTTTCTATGTGGATTTATGCCACAACACACTTGTGGTTCATACTTCAGAGCTGCCTTTTGCTTGTTCTGTATTAGAAGCTACTCACATTTTCAAAGCAGCCTCCTAGAGCATAACCTGCCATTCCAGTCCCCCTAGAGCACTCTGCTTTCATCCCTCAGCTGTTAACCTCCCATCCTGTTTCACTGGGAAAACTGCAGAAACCCCTCAGCCTCTGTCCTCATCTGCCTTCCTTGCTTCCCGCCTGCACCCTCAACTCCCTGCGTGACTCTCACTTGAAATGTGTCTTCCCTCTTCCTTCTGTTGAGATGGTCACTTATCTTTCACCCCAAAGAAAGCTCATCAGCTTGGTAAAACCTTTCTTTCCTAACTGTCTAACACCACAAACTGGCTTGGAAGTTCCGTCCTCCATTTCCCACCATGTCTCCTCCCAACCTGGAGGTGTTTACTAAGGTATTTATCCCAGGGAACTGGCATCTCTCTCCTTTCTCATCTGATTTTCATCCCAGACCTTAATAACATCTAGAATGTGTCAAGAATTCAAGTTGCATTTGTGGAGTAAATGAATAAATGAATGAATTAGGAAATTGAGGCAGAGAATGGATTTTGCCCATCTCCCAGAGTTGGTTATCCCATCATCCTTCCTGCTGAAGTTCTTTATCTACACTTCTCTTTTTCACTGATACTTATCATTTTTTAAATTTTTATTTATTTATTAAAAAAATTTTTTTTTGCAGTACGTGGGCCTCTCACTGCTGTGGCCCCTCCCGCTGCAGAGCACAGGCTCCGGAAGCGCAGGCTCAGCGGCCATGGCTCACGGGCCCAGCCGCTCCGCGGCATGTGGGATCTTCCCGGACCGGGGCACGAACCCGTATCCCCTGCATCGGCAGGCAGACTCTCAATCACTGCACTACCAGGGAAGCCCCGATATTTATCATTTTTAAACATTTATCTATGGACAGTTATCTATATGTACAAGTCTTATCATGGCTCCCACACAGCAGGTTCCCTGAGGCAGTTATCTAGATCCAAATCAACTACGTGTATCTCCAAACAGCCAATCTAGTATATCACACATGTTGTTTTCTTAATAGTTGTTGAATTTATAATTCTTAAGTTGTCCTTATGTTACTGTGGTCAGAATAAGAGCTCAATACAGGTATGTTCAATTAAACTGAATTTAACCCTCTGTCACAGATATGCCTAATATCTAGAAAGACCTAAAAACGGACTGTATTATAAAGTCCATGAGGGCAGGGGTGGTGTCCTGTCTTGTTTAATATCGTTCTTAGCAGAAGGATGAACAAATGGTAGGTACTAAATAAATACCTGTTAATGAAACGATGAACATCTGCTATCCTACCCTTAGGAAGAAAGCAAACCCAAGTAACTGAGAATAATCTTAGGATCACTTTGTGTGAAGATCCCCAGAATGGACAGCATTTTTTTCTCCGAATACAATTAACCAACCAAAAGTCAGGAGTGACAGTTTTCCTAAGCCCCTTACTCCCTTCCCTAGTTTGATGAATAAACTTCCTTTTGATTTAGACTAGAGTTAGGTATGTATCTTTTTAATTCTGATGCTCTGGCATGGTGTTTGGGTTTCCAAAATCACGAGCTCAGATTGACAGCCATGTTATCTTTCCTGCTTAAGCACTTTCCTTAATAGATGGGGTCTGGTGTCCTTAATTGCAAATGCGCTCCCCTATGGGCGAGTGGCCATATTTCAGCTGCCATGATGGAGTGGGCAGTGCTTTGTCAGATCAATTATGTACAAGACCCGTCTTCTTTAGGGTTCCCTCCATTTTTTTTTTTTCTCCTGACAGTTCACTTGTGCCCAATCTTCTGTCTCCTGGAGTCCTGCAGACACTTGCATGCCACCGGCTGTCTCTCCTCCTGAGAATGTGACACAAGGGATGCTGCCTGTCAAATTCTTCGTTATCCTTCAGATAAACTTCCCCTGACTTCTAGAGTGGGAACTTAAAACTGCTGGGGGCAGTCTTAAGACGGACCTTCCTCATATTTTCACTGATGAGCCATGAGGAAAACCAGCATTCCCTAATTGCTTTCAAATAGATGAGGTGGCCCCTTATGGTGACCTCGGGTTTCTTCTAGCCCAGCTTGTTTTCTCTTTGTTCTGAAGTAACTGTCACTTTGACCACAGCAAACAGGACAAAGCATCACCGAGGCTGGTTTAGATAACCAGGGAGCTCTCTGCAAGTGGTTTTCCTCTCTGTCTTGGCCACGTTGAGTGGTGGTCAGGGGAGATGTTTGGTTTCCTGGCAGGCACTGTTTTTTGGTGAGACTTCATAAAACCGTCTCCTGGGGTGAGCAGAGGCGATGACGGCATCCCATTCTGTTCTTTCAGCTTTCATAGTCTCATTTGGCAAAAGCCAGTCAAAACATAATGAGAACAGTGGGCAGGGGGCACTATCCGGGGTATCAAGAAAGTAGCAGCTCTTGTCCATGTACGAAAGTGCAAGGTGCCAAGTGAGGCCCACTCTTCCCTCAACACATATTCAGGATGTGTCCACTTCTCTACTTCTCCTGTTTAAACCGAATCCGAACCACATTCCTGTTCCAGTAGGATTCCTGCCATGGCCTCCCCACTTGTCTCCCTGAATCCTCTCATGTCTCTGCCAAACAGCAGCCAAAATTATGTTTTGAAGATGCAAATCATTTTAAATGCTTAAAACGCTTTCACATCTTCTGCCTTTACTTAGAATAAAATCCAGTTCCTATGACAGCCTGGTGGCCCCGAGGAGACCCGGCTACTCCTCTTTTAGGGACCTCATCCTGTCCTACCCTCCTCTCTCCATACATTCTCATCCACTGTGACCTCCTCCTCTTCTGTGGATGCACCAGGTTCCTGGTCTCTGTACTAGCTGTTTCACCTCCTAGAATCCTTTTCAACTAGACTTTTGCATGGTTAGAACCTTCTTGGCCTTGAAGCCTCAACTTACAAAACAACTTGCTCAGGTGACACCTACCTGATCACCCAATATAAAGTAGACGTGTCCACCACACCCTGTTTTATTTTCTCTCTTGTCCTCATCACTATGAGGACTTTTCTTATTTATCTTATTTGTTCCCCGTTTATAGTAAATCCCCCCCAACCCAAAGAATGTTATTCCCATAATTATCACTGTATCCCTTGAGCTTAGAAAAATGCTTGAGCTGAAGTAAGAGCTCAATAAATATCTGTTGAATATTTGAATGGATGGATGCATTCCTTGAGTTTTTTCTGGGTTGACTTAGATTGCCCATCTATAACTTTCATTTAATCTTCCTTCAAGAAACATCCAGGTTGTAGCTGGTTAGAGCTTGGGATCTGGAATCTGATAATGTTGTGTTCAAGGTCTCACTTTGCCACATGCTAACTGGGAACTCTCCCAGCCTCAGTTAACTCATCTCTGAAATGGGGATGATAACAGTAGGGCAACTCCCTAGGCTGGTTATGAAGACCAAATGGCATAATATTTTATTGGTATCTGACATACAGTAATTGCTCAATAAAAATTAAAATTTGGTCAGTTTCTGTGGGGTAGAGTGGATTCAACTCAAAGCCTTGAGAGGAAAAATAGATGCCTGCCAAGTCCTATTTTCAAGAGAAAAATGTCAAGCACAGGCCTCGGTGCCAGAAAGACCTGGGTTCTAATCCTAGTCCCACCATTTAAGAGTCACTTCATTAGTTTTAGTTTCCTCCCTTATAATGTGGAGAAAATTATACATCCCTTGTAGAGTTGAGGTGAGGATTACAGATAATGTCTGAAAAATGCCAAGTCAGGGCCTGGTGTGGGGCTCAGTAAGTGGCGGCCGCTTTGCCTTGTCCTAGCCTCCTGGGTGGCAGGGTTTGCAGTGTGGAGCGGAAGAGAAGAAGGGAAGCAGGCAATCTGGCAATCTGTGGAAATTATTTTCTAACACTTCTGATAAGCACGAGCCCAGGGGCTGTCTCATTTGACTTCCTCTTATTCACTTTCCCGTCTGGTTGGCAGTCACCGGGCTGGGAGCCATGCCGTGGCCCCTTGCTGGTGGGTCAGCATGTTTTATTTCCCCTTGCTCCTCTAATGAAAACCACTCGCATCCAGTAAATCTTTCCTTTGCTCTTATTAAAGCACTTGATATTGGTTACTGTGGTCTGTTCCAAGCTAGGTGAGAATCAATAAGGTGATCCACTTAGTCACTTCAGCAATCAAAGAGCTCTTTTCTTAGTTTGCACTCTGGCCGGTGCCCACAGAACTCCAAAGGCTTATCAGGCCCTTGGCACCCATGGAGCAGCGCAGAGACGATCCCCTTAATTTCCTCTCCCCAATGACCTCAGGGAGTCCCAGGTCCTCTGAGCCACCCCTGCTCTCTGTTCTCTGCTTGGCTATATCTGGCAGAAGAGTGATCAACCCTGTGCTTCTGGAAAGCACGCCTTGCTATTGAGGGCTGTGGACAGTCAATACCTGATTACAGATGGTCTTGTTTTGGCCATTGTGTCTTTGTGCATGCTGAGCAACTGCCTAGAATGAAAGCTACCTTGTCCCTATAGTGCAAAGCCTGTCTTCCACCTCAAGACTCAAATTCCACCTGTGCTGGGAGGCCTTCAACTCCCTGAGGAAGACTCAGTCATTTGTTCCTTGTAATGTTTTGAACATAGGTCTACTCTAAGGCATGTTGCATGTTATTTGGGTTCTTCCCTGAATTCTGGACAGTCTGTGGTCTCCTTAAGGGCAGGACCTATGTCTTAGTCATCTGCGAATCATCAGGACCCACCCTCATGCCTGGCATACAGAAAGAGCTCAGTTGTGTTTGTTGGAAGGAAGGAAGGAAGGAAGAGAGGAAGGAGTTAGTTACTTTATATAGTCCTGGAACTTAGCATAGGTTCAAGGCCTGGCATTGCCAATAATTGCTGGGTAACCTTAGGCCAGATATGTGATCTATTTCAGCCTGAATTTCCTTATCTATCAACGAAGTAGATAATCCCCCAAATTCCTTCCAGCTGAAACATTTTGTAATCTTATACCTCTAAGCCTGTGGTTCTCAACTCTTTCATAACCAAAGCCACTTTATGTAGCAAATATTTTAAAATCCCCTTTTGCCAACGTAAAATGAAATGCTCCCATAGTATAACCTACCTCCATCCAATTAGAAAAAAGATAATGTTCTAACTGTAATATAAAAGGAAAACCATGTTTGATAAAGTAACATGCTCCTTTCTGTGAAAGCATGGCTAGGCCCCCACGAGAAGGCACGATGAAGAAGTCAGATGCTTATATGTCCACAACTAACACTTTGAATGACCCGTTGCCATCATGAATGTATTTTTAATGATAAAGTTCGAAACAAGCAGGATGCAGTCTTTCCAGAATTGACAGAATAGTCACGTTATGGAAAATTCAGAATATGTAAAACAAAGGTATTTTTTAAGCTCAGATAATTACAAACAGACTTTTAATCTATGGGAATAGCTGGTGGGGCATTCAAAGGTTCTCTGGGAAGCAGGAAAGTTCTTTATAGTGCTGGGCTATCTCTGACACTGAAGATCTCTAGAACCTTTGGCCCATGCCCACTGTCTACCAGCAGGGTCTCCAAACATTGCACTGCCCAAGAACTTCCCCACCAATATCCAAAATGCTTTCTACAGGATGCTATCATTCCCACCAAGGACCAGCACTCTAAGCTTTAAAATGTTATGTGCAGGGCTGACTTCATGGATGTGTGATTTGTGTAGTTGCACTGGGCCCCTGTTCTTAGAAGGGCTCTGTGCTTGGTTTAATTCTTTGTTGTCATTGTCTTAAAATTCTTAATGATTTTTGAACAAGGGTCCCTGAGTATTCATTTTGCACCAGGCTCTGCAAATGATGGGGCCAACTCTGGCTATGTATCCTGATAGGATCCCTGTTTTCTTAAGTATCTGAAAGAGATTTAGTCTTTGAATGATTGCCTTGCTTTGCCTACCAATGCTTTCTTTCTTTTTTTAAAAAATTTTTTATTATTATTTTTTAAAACTTTTTATTTTATATTGGAGTATAGTTGATTAACACAACAACTGTGTGTTGTGTTAGTTTCAGGTGTACAACAAAGTGATTCAGTTATACATATACATGTATCTATTCTTTTTCAAATTCTTTTCCCATTTATGTTATATCAATATAATGTTGAGCAGAGTTCCCTGTGCTATACAGTAGGTCCTTGTTGGTTGTCCATTTTAAATATAGCAGTGTGTACATGTCAATCCCAAACTCCCTAACTATCCCTTCCCCTCACCCTTCCCCCTGGTAACCATAAGTTCTTTCTCTAAGTCTCTGAGTCTGTTTCTGTTTTGTAAATAAGTTCATTTGTATCATTTTTGTTTTTAGATTCTGTATATAAGTGCTATCAGATGATATTTCTCTTTCTCTGACTTACTTCACTCAGTATGACA
Source organism: Hyperoodon ampullatus (assembly GCF_949752795.1). NCBI lineage: Eukaryota > Metazoa > Chordata > Mammalia > Artiodactyla > Ziphiidae > Hyperoodon > Hyperoodon ampullatus. The sequence continues at coordinate 52,895,867 of NC_136915.1, read as the reverse complement.
ATCTCTAGGTCCATCCATGTTTCTGCAAATGGCATTATTTCATTCTTTTTAATGGCTGAGTAATATTCCATTGTATATATATACCATGTCTTCTTTATCCATTCCTCTGTTGATGGAATGCTTTCTTTTAATTAGATAGATTATCCCTAATTATTTTTACTGATCAATTGATGAGCAATTTGTTCATTCATTAAACTGATGCATATTGAGCTTCTATTACATACCAGGTAGACTCTGGACTCAGAAGGCCTGAATTTTAATCCTGTAAGAACCTAGAGACCCTTGGGTTCTCTTTCTTTAACATGGTGTTAATAATAACTATCCTGACTTCTTGTCTAGAATAACTGTGAATGCAAAAAGATATGGGTACACTTGGAAGTAAATAATACATTATGTCAATTGCTAATTTTATTATTGTTCTCTCCAACTGTGGAGTGCAGTACCCCCACCCCCTTTCTTTTTCTGTTAGATGCCAGGGAACATGACACTTTAAAAAAAATTTCAATTTAATTTATTTGTTTACTTAATTTCTTTTTAAAAAAATTGATGTATAATTGACATATTAGCTTCAGGTGTACAACATAGTAATTCAATATTTTTATCTATTACAAAGTAATCACCATGATAAGTCTAGTTACCATCTGTCATCATACAAAGTTATTACAATATTATTGATTCTGTTCCTTATGCTGTACATTACATCCCATGACATTTATTTTATAACTGAAAGTTTGTACCTCTTAATCTCCCTCACCTATTTCACTCATCCCCCCCGGCAACCACTAGATTGTTCTCTGTGTCTATGAGTCTGTTCCTATTTTGCTATGTTTGTTCATCTATTTTGTTTTTTAGATTCCACCTATAAGTGAAATTGTATAGTATTTGTCTTTCTCTTTCTGACTTATTTCACACAGCATAATACCTTCTAGGTATTATGCTGTCATGAATGGCAAGATTTCATTCTTTTTTTTTTAATGGCTGAGTGATATTCCATTTTATGTATATACCACATCTTCTTTACCTATTTATCTATTGATGGGCACTTAGGTTGCTTCCATATCTTGGCTATGGTAAATAATGCTGCAAGAACATGACACTCTTGACAGGGCACCAAATATTAACTTTCCTATGAAAATCAGGAAATGAGTAGAGTAATTGGGTTCAGCAAAATTTATCAATTTGGGTTTCACTAGTTTGGAATTTATGATAATTCATAAAAGAATCTTACCAAATTAAAAAGAAAAGATGTAAAATTCAGTTGATCACAGAATTATGGAAGTTTTGAAATGGACTTCAAAAAAAATATCCAGTGCTTAAATCTGCTGTAACACTCTGCAGAGCCAGCTTTCAATAACTCTTGTGATGTGTGCTGTGGAAGCATGTGCTTTCTATGCTACAAACATTTAAAAAAGCAGTTTAGCAGCCTTCGTATTCTAATTACAAATTATTCTTATCTACTCATTAAAGCAGGGCAGGGCAGCATGCCTTCTACTTGGCAACACTTACTTAATCTAACTGTATTTTATAGTAACAAAACTGTCCTGAGAAGACAATTTATAATTCACACTTCTCACTAATTCAGCACAGCCCTTAGCAATTAATTTTTTATTAGTAAGGTATCACCATATTAAGAAGAAATAAAAAAATATAAGGACTAACTTTAAAAATTATTATGCTTAGAATCCACTGGCATATAGTTAATTGATTCAGAGATTATTATGCAGCAACAATTTGTGCTTTAGAGGAAGATGAAAGCCAATCTTGCTTTAATTTGTTGGAGTTATGGGCTGAGTCCCAGTATGGTCCAGGCACGGTGTCATATCAAGGATGATCCTAACACTCATTTATGGGAAGAGAAAGGGCCAATGCACGTGGAGATTGGAATTCTTCACTTTGTGGTGACTTCATGGAAATGGAATTGATAGGAGTTAAATTCTTGTATGGATTACTAGCTGTATTAGGCTTATAGCTGAGAGTTTGCAAATTAATACTTTTTGATGACACTAAGGAACTGGAAGATTTTATTTAGATAGATTGTATATGCAAACCTATTTATAGGCTCATGGACATCTGTGTGTGTGTGTGTGTGTGTGTGTGTGTGTGAGTGCATGCGTGTGAGCATTTGTGCTATGAAGCATGAGGAAGTCAAACAGTCATGACCTTTGATAATGGTGGGTGGAGTGGGCTATTTAATAGTGTTTGGAGTGGGCTATTTAACAGTGTTGAAGGACTCAAGTGCCTTGCAAGCAGAAGGTGAGTCTTTCTGCCCAGAGGGGCATGAAACCCTCCTCTTGCTGCTAAAGCTCACAGAAAGCAGAAACAATGCAGCTGCCTAAAAATGGAGAGGCAGACGATTCAGGTTAGATAGACAGGGAGCTGCAGTAAAACACTGAGTATGTTGGAGGGAATCAGAGTTTTCCCCAGAAATATATTATTTAATACTTAGTGCCTAGTATTTACAAAGGCTGAGTTCTAAGAAAGTGTGTGGGCAAAGCCCAAGGCTTATGAATAAGGGCTCCGAAATAAGAAATGGGCATTCCTTTGTGAAGAATGTGGGATGAGAGCGTGGTGGGCAGGAAAGAGAGCCTGTTCTATAGACTTATTAGTTGCAACATTCTTCAAAGCCTGGTCCACCAACCACCTGCATAAGATTCACTGTGGAGCTCATTAAAAATGTGAATTCCTCAGCCCCACTTCAGGTTTGCAGAATTGGCAGTATGTATTTTTTTTTTAACAAGCTTCCTGGGTGATTCCTTTTTTAAAAAAATTTTATTGAAGTATAGTTGATTCACAATGTTGTGTTAATTTCTGTTGTACAGCAAAGTGATTCAGTTATATATATATATATATATATATATATATATACTTTTTCATATTCTTTTCCACTATGGTTTATCACAAGATATTGAATATAGTTCCCTAGCTATACAGTTGTACCTTGTTGTTTATCCATCCTATATATAATAGTTTGCATCTGCTAATCTGGGTGATTCTTAGACACGTTGAAGACTGAGAATCTGTTCTTTCAGAAGGAACTGAATAAGTACTGGCTTGATGTCTGTCTCCCTTCTAGAATATGTATTCCATGAGGACAAAGGATCATGTCTTGTTCCCCAGTGTATTTCTGGCACCTAGTTCGGTCCATCAACCATAAAAGACACTCAATAAATAGTTTTTGAATAAATACATAAACGAATAATAAAAGGAACTATAGGGCTCCCCTGGTGGTGCAATGGTTAAGAATCCGCCTGCCAATGCAGGGTACACGGGTTCGAGCCCTGGTCCGGGAAGACCCCACATGCCACAGAGCAACTAAGCCCGTGCGCCACAACTACTGAGCCTGTGTGCCACAACTACTGAAGCCCACGCACCTAGAGCGTGTGCTCCGCAACAAGAGAAGCCACTGCCATGAGAAGCCCGCGCACCACAACGAAGAGTAGCCCCCGCTTGCTGCAACTAGAGAAAGCCCGCGCGCAGCAACAAAGACCCAATGCAGCCAAAAAAAAAAAAAGGAACTATAAAGTAATATCATAGCCACTATGTATCTTTCACAGTTCTTTGCATTTTGGTAGTGGAGCCAAAAGATTCTAGTTCTCATTTCAGAATGGAAACATTAAATATATTTGATGTTTTTTTAAAAAAAATCCTGCTTAAACACCCTAAAACATTGTTGTATATAGATATCTCAAGTAAGTGGAATCTTCCTGATTATTACAGTGAAGATTTTGGCACTCAGAGTGGGGAACACGAGGTGTGTGTATCATCCCTCATAGAATTCTTTCTTAATTAAGTTTGTTTCTGCCTCTGTTGTATATCACACACCTGGTGAGAGAGGTATTTCAAGGAAACATGTATGAACTTACAGTTAAAACCCGGAGGAAAGAGTTCAAAGACAGAGCACATCATATTGTGGTGCTTTGACCATCTTTCAACTCCCTCCCTCTTACGTAACGTAAGGATACAGTGGAGCTGCAACCTTACCCTGAGTCCTTCTTCCTCACACAGAGCTTGTTTCATAAAATCCACTCAGGCCCTTCTTCTCAAGTTCTTCATACACTTTTCAGCAGAAAAAAGAAATCATTCATATCTAACAAAGGGTCTTGGATTCTTTAGATACTTTCCATTATAAGTTTTTGGCGCTGCTATTACCCTCAGCTCAGGTTACCTTTCTGATCCCCCTTCTTTCATCTGCTGAAAATGGATTATTTCCTTATTAGCTTGAAACCATTACTGTTCACTGAGAGCAGCCTGTGTATGAACAATGCTACCTCTGGAATATTCCTGAAGATCCATGGTTGCTCAGAAACTTTCCCTGAAAAAACAGCTTTCCTGAGAGTGGCATGGCAGTGTGTTTTGTGGAAAGGGCTATTATCACTGGAAAACCTTCCAGACCTCTGTCTTGAGAAAGGTGAGCACTGCCAACACGTGTTGGGAAACCATAGTAAAGTATTTTCTGCAGAGCCCTGGGTTCTGAGGAGGTACCTCATGGGTTGTCTTCACTGGGAGTGCCTAAAGGATGGGACCAGGAGACCCGGGGGGGGGGCGGTTTCCAAGTCCTCCATACTCCTTCTGTTTCTGCTTTGAACTATTTCATCATTGAAATTCTCCTTTTTTAAAATTTAATTTTTATTTTATACTGGGGTATAGTTGATTTACAATATTCTGGTAGTTTCACGTGTACAGCAAAGTGGTTCAGTGATACCTATACATATATCCATTTGGGATTAACATATACACACTACTATATATAAAATATTTAGATAATCAGCAAGGACCTACTGTATAGCACAGGGAACTTTACTCAATATCCTGTAATAACCTATATGGAAAAGAATCTGAAAAAGAAATTCTCCTTCTTAGTTCGTTTGAAAAAATGACCCCATCTCTAAATATTTTAGAAAGCGCTCTTATAGGTTATCTTAAATTTGAAACATTTCTCGAGGTTCTTAACTAAAGTCCATGGATATTATTCAGGAATATTTGAATTCGGATGAGAAAAATTACACCTTTATGTTCACTAATCTATAACTGAAATTCACCATTTTTATTAAATATGATTAGAAGCAAGTTACAGTAACATTCGCAAAACTCATGACTGTCACCAATAGGAATCACAGATATTTTCATATTGCACAGCAGTTGTTGAAAAGATCTTGAAACATGATTTACATTTACCAGTATTTTGAAATTCTACTAATGATTAGTCCCTCCAATAGAGCTAGCTTTTTGATGCATTAATAAAGAAGCATTTACATTATTGTAACATTTAAAATATTTTTATAACTGTATTTCAATATTATTGGTATCTTTGGTAGTTCGATTCATTTTTATACATTAAAAAAATTATTCTGACAAGACGTTTGTAGGCTTTACCAGACTGTTAAATGGGTCTACAGCACACTGAAAGGTTAGGAACCCCTGAAAACAACCCAGTGTCTGCATTTTGTTGTTGTGGTAGCTAATGAATTATGATGAGAAGTGAAAAGTATCATACACTTGAGGTCAGAAGGCCTGGGTTTCGGTCCCAGCTCTGTTACTTGTCAGCAAAAGAGCAAGCCGTGAGCAACTTCTTGTTAGAGAGAAATAATAGCTCCTCCCTGGGGTTATTGGGAGGATTAAATAAGTAGCATAGGATCCCCTATCTGTCATGTCCCAGCTCATTTCTTTCATCACCAACATGCATGTATTTTTCTTCTAAAATAAAATGCTAATGATGCTACTCCAGGCTTGCCTGTAAGATTTCATCCAGGTCCTCAGCACTGCACCAGGGGCCCTAACCCATTTTACCCTGCTCCCCACTAAACCGCTTCAGCCACAAAGAACTTTCTGCCATTTCCTTGCCACATCATCCACTTCCTACCTTCAGCCCTCAGCCCACACAGTTGCCTGTGCTTTTAATGCCTATTCTGTCTTTTCCATCCAGAAAATGGCTACTCAGTTGTGACCCGTACTCAACCTGGCTTTCCCAGGTTCTCCCAGCCAGAAGACTCCCTGCTCCACCATCCTCCCAAGGACTTGCTCTGATCCTCTATTCTAACATTTCCCACATGTTATATTAATTCATTTTTTCCATGTTTGGTTCTCTCATTCTCTATTACGACTTTTTTCAAGCACGGGTTAGGGAGTTGTGTTATGGAGGAAGCTTGCAAGAATATGTTGATATTATAATTGCATTGATTTGATTTGAACCATGATTTTTCTTTTATTTTGAATTCCAGAGACCACTAAAGGAGGACTTGAGGATTTTATGTGACTCCAAAGATGGCTTTTACAAAAGGTTGAGAAGCATGCATTTACTGAAGAAAATGGATTAAAAAAAAATCAAGGATGACAATGCAAGTGGTAAGTTCTGTCGAAGCACAGAAGAGGACACTTAGCTAAGGAAGATCACCTTCTTTGAGAAGCTTCAGTTTATTGTCTCCTCCTGGAATAAACTTGCAATAAAGCCTTCACCTCTCTCCTTCCCTTCCAGCTCATACAGTTCCCAAGGAAAGGATGAGCCTGCCAGGCCATTGAAAACATAAGGAGGGATAGAATCTTCTCTCCTGCCCTGCTCCTGGTTTCTGATTCTTGGCTTACAGAAGTGGAATTCTGGCTACAGCAGTCACTGTTTGGAGGCAGGGCTATTCTGTCTCTTCATCCAGATCCCGGAACTGAAAACCCCACAGCTGCGGGAAGAATGGCTGGGGGGCGGGGGTCAAGCAAGCTGGGCTCTAGGGGCAAAAGGTGAGAGAAAGGACCCGCATCTGGTGAAAGCTGTGTCAGGCACTGTGCTGTGTATCACAGTACCTCAAACCTTGGGACAGAAGCGTAAGTTAGAAATGCTTTACTTTTTACAGTTAAAGGAACTGAGGCTCAGAAAAGCTGAGATTTGCTCTAATTTCAGCAGTAGTGCTGGGATTTGAACCCAGGTCAGTATGACTTATGACTCTACAACCCATGTTCTTTCTACTCCAGCAAACAGCACATGTAACAGCCCCAGTCCTTGCTCACCCTACAGTCCTCACTGGTCAAGATGACCTTAGTTTCCCACAAAAGGTCTAGAAAATATATTTATTCATCTTTAGCTTTATGCTTTTAGACTAGTTCTTAAAGTCTACTTGGGGTACGTTAAGGACCATAGGAATGTGTTTTCAATACAGTAATATCTATTGGTTATAAAATGCTGTCATATAATCATCTTCTTTGACACAACATCACCACCCCAAACTTATAAGCGAAGAAGCTGAGGCACAAAGTGGTTAAGGGACTTGCCCTAGGCGGAGATCTGTTCAATCATAAAAATGGGCCTGAACTTTTCCCACTTTGCGTTCTGAGTCGAAAGTCTCAAAACATAAGCTCAAGGGGGAGATCTCACCAAATTTCATGTCAGATCGTCCTCTTGGTAATTTAATCCTGTCATTCCTAGTTATATCCCTTTGGAAAACCACCACCAATCCTTTCTTTTTTGATATTTTCATGCTAAAACAATTCCCTGTACAAATCACCTCACACTTTCACAAACAACCAACTCAGCAATACTCTCTGAAGTGTGCACTGCACATCCCGCCTTCACCCCATCCTCTAGGCGGCTCTAGCTTCACTCCCAGTTGGAATTAATTCAGAATCTCCCAGGATAGGAGGGGGCAAGGAAGGAGGCGGTTACCTCGTGGACGCGGGCTCTCCTGGACCCTTTGTCCGAGTGGTCATGTCCCAGTTAGAGTGCAGGGCTCCCCAAAGGGGGAGGACTATTTAAGTTTTGTACATGCCGCCCTCCAAAAACCACTTGACATAAATGTTTCGTGGCTAGTCTCTGTGAGGCCGGGGCTGCAACACTCAGCTGTGAGGGTGTTTATATTTGTGGAACTCTCTTGAACATTTGCTGTGGGTTTCAAACAGCTGCTCTGCTGAAGCTCTGGGGATAGGAAGATCATGAATATTCAGGTGAAACCACCAGAATGAACAGCCGTTAATAGAATAAATGCCTAAACAGTTGTGTAAGGCTTATTAAGACCTATTGGGGCTGAGATAATAAATTCCCACTCTGACATGTTGCAACTACTGTTGCTTAAACACTTTGGACCACCTCTTCCGAACTGAAGGAAAAAATGATGTTAGTTCTCCGCGCAAACACAAAGGAGCACCTGGAAGCCTTGGCAGGGGAATGAATTTTGGCAGAGATCTTTCTGTGGACCGACGTATCCTCAGGAAAATGATGTGCTGTTCATTGTTCGTGCTGTCAAGGTTATCTCAATCGACTACAGGCTGGAGTGGCCATTGCTCTGGCACCGGAGAGAATCTGTCCCGACTCCATGAGACCCCCTGGACATCAGCCTACACGAGCCCCTGTGACACTGACCCTGACCCTTGGCCTCCATCACCCCCGGCCCCTCTCTCAGCCGCTTCCAATATGGTATTGGAGGGACCAAATATACACTAACATTGGGCTCTTTTGTTTTCTGCTCCATAAATCCATAGCAGGGAACAGGACGCGAAGATTGCAAATGTAAAAGTGACCTTTCCAAGTGGCAACACCTGGTGAGTTAAAAAGGCCCTTGCACGCTGGGTTTGAGATGTGCACGATGTAAAAATGGGGAACAGGGGAGGCAGTGGAGAGGCGCTGTTTTCTCCTTTGGATGTTACCTGTCACACTTTGTTAGGCTGAGTCAAACTGCATTGTTCTGGCACCCAGGGTCACAAGGCATTAACCACGGCGGAACAGAGGAACTTACCCATGTTCGCACCTAGAGGCAGACTCAGTAATATTTGATCAGAAACCTGCTGTCAATTCAGATAAAGAGTATTTGACTTCAAATAAAGGCGACTAACTTAATGAAGGGAGCTTGCACATGTAAGGCCACGTTGGCTTCTCCAAAGCTGTCAGGGAGAGCTCACCCAGACTAGTCACGTTCGCTTATTTTCCCCACCTCTGAAGATACGATGGGGTCCTGCTAAAGACTCAGAGTCATCAGAATTTTGGAAAATACACTCACAACAAAGAAATGCATGTTTCCCAGTGCATCTAGTTAGAAGTAGATTTGAGGATGTAGTGGATCTGAAACGGAATCGAGGCTTGAGTAACCCACGGCAAATTATTTTGCTTCTCTGAAGTCTAGTTGCCTTATCTTTGACACAGGCATTATTCTACCTACTCACAAGCTTGTTCACAGGATTAAAAACATGTAAGCCACCTGCTAAAGGAGCTGGCTCATGGTAGTTGCTCAGTTAGTATTGTTTGTTCCTTCATTCCACAATTATTCACGAGTTTGTTTACTTCTCTTCCTCCCCGTTCCTTCCACCAATGACTTGAACAGGGTTAGGTTTTAAAAATTCCCTTGCAAAGCAGAGATTAGCTTCTTTCTTATGCAGTTTCAGATGTCTCCGTGCATTTAACCTACTGCATAAATCAGCAGTTTGCATAAAAGCCAAGCAAATGAAAGGGGAAACAAATCTTAGGTGCCCCTTTCCATCAGCCCTCCATACTCTACTCTGCATCAATTATGGGTGACCTGGTTATCAATAATCTGTTTCGGAACCTTTTGTGTCATGGTCAAGGTTCCTGAGGAAGAACAGATGGAATAAATTAATTAGTCAAAGCATGCTTAACTGGAAGGACATTTCCTTCCAAGAGTGGCCAAAGGGTAGGGGGGACACGCAAGGGACAAGGTAGCAGAAGTGCTTCAGAGAGCCTGAGGGCTAGGACTGGACATCCATCTGTATTTTGAATAAAGATGTATTTTTTTTGTTCCCATTTACAAGTGAGTCAGGAGGGATCTGATAGCTATTATTCTTCCAGAGATGGGTCGGAAAGTGACCCTGAAAATCTGTCCAAATGGCAAAACTCTTTCAGAAGAGGGAGTAAGAAGCCTTTCCTTTCATGTGTTCTCAATAGAGTTGAGGCAGACATTTGTCTATAATGATGCCTCCTGGCAGGAGTTTGGATGGGGTTCGTGGATGTATATAGGAAACTGCTGGCAAAGCCTCCTTGCTTGGCCAAAAGCAGGGACCTGGCTGATTTGAGACCAGATTATCGTACTATTTCTCTTTCTCTTGTTTTTTTCTCCCCTCTATTTCTGGCTAACAGTCATTTCATCACTTCCCTGCTTCCCCTGCTTGGTGCTTCTTAACATCCACCATTGCTCCCTGGGTTCTGATCACTCCACTCCAGGGTGGAGATCTCTGGGAATACCATTTTGTTATTTTTATCACACAACAGGTGTGCACTCTGGTCAAACCCATAGAGTAGAAGACCCTCCAGGGCCCCGGACTGTGGATGTGACATGTTCACTATACCTGCCCCCTGCAACCTGTGATGACTTTGTCACGTGAAGCTACTCTACTATTTGTCTTTCCCTCTGAACCCAAACAAACAGTAAACAACACATGCTTTTTATTCCAATTCTGGAAAAGAAGAGCTGTTTCCTATGAAAGCCCATGCCAAGCAGAGTCCTTTTTTTTTCCAAGAGGTTTTGGGAATGAGTGATTTTTTTTTTTTGTCCAACAAGCAGGAAAAAAGAAGCAAAATAGAGGTTGTTTCATAGATAATCAATGCAGGGAGGGATCTGAGAGATCATTGAACCGAATCTGTCCATGCAGGTGAGGAGACTTGGGGCCCAGAGGTTGCATGACAGCCCCAAGGTTAGGGAGGTCAGGAGAGAGCTGAGGCTGCCGTTGGAAATAAAAATAAGGATAAATTACATTGACTGTGGACATTGTTTTAGGTGCAGCCATTATCTCTTTAGTCCTAACAGCCTTCTCTTATTCAGGGGAGGAAACAAAGGTTTGGGGCTTTTAGGTGACTCACCAAGGTCACACAGATAGTAGGTGACAGACGGAGGACTCACACTTGGGGCAATTCAGTTTCAAAGCCGAGTGCTTGAACACTACTCATCCCAGACCACTTCCACTGCTCCCCACTTGCAAGTAAAGTCTGTGCTTCCATAATAAAGCTAAGGGTTCCATTCTCTCAAGTGACAACAACTGGACCAAACCTGCCATGTTAAGTTGCCCCAACAGAGCCAGTGAGAGCAGGGGAAGCGGGGATACGGATCTCCTGTGCTGAACTTTAGCAAGTGAGCCTAAGCCACTGGCTTAATCTTTTGCAATCTTTGACTCGAAAAAACTTACTTTGCAGTTGTGGTTAGAGGTAATTTCAAATACGTTCCAGATGTGACTAGAGGCTGGTGAGCAGGTCTCGGGGCAAGAGGGCGCTGGGCCATGTGCGCATAGCACCCAGGGCTGGCTCAGGAAGTGGGTCTATCAGCTGAAAAGGTAACAAGCTTCCTTTTGCCTCTGGCCAGAGGAAACACGGAGGTAGCAGGCAGAGGGCTGCAGCTGACTTGAGCTGGGTGGCTGGGGAGAAGGTAGGGCAGCTCCCAAAGGGGAAGCAGCCCGCTGTTTCTGTGCAGTGTGGCACTGGATGCATGATTTCTGCAGCCGGATAGGTTTGGGTCTGCACTTGATTGACAGTAGCTGGTAAGTAGTTTAATTCCTGTAAGCCTCAGTATACTAATCTGTAAAATGGGGCTTGATACCTGCCTTATAGGGCTGTTTTGAGAATTAGGGAGAAAGTATGCAAAGAATCTGAGACAGAAAATGTTGGCTATTATACTTTTATTTGGGGCCAGGAATAATAATTAAATCAATAGTTTTAGAATTTTTTTCCAGCTCTCTCTTTCTTCTCAAAAGTTTCTGAATTTTTTGTTTGTTTGTTTTTTTGTCTGCATTGGGTCTTAGTTGTGGCATGCAGGATCTTTGTTGTGGCACGTGAACGCTTAGCTGTGCTATGTGGGATCTAGTTCTCTGACCAGGGATTGAACCCGGGCCCCCTGTATTGGGAGCCTGGAGTATTAGCTACTGGACCATCAGGGAAGTCCCCAAAAGTTCCTGAATATTTAAAGAGAGTGGATCCCAAGGAGTATTATTAGGTTTCCTGAGTGGTATTGGTGGATGGGGATGCCAATTGCTCTACAAATAGGAGAGACAGAGGGCATGGTAGGAGTGGCCACAGGAGGGGAAGGAATCTAGGGAAGGTGCAGGGAGGAGGAGAGAGGTAGCAGCAACTCTAGGGAAAAGAACTTGGGGGAACCAGAGAGACTTCCAAGGATGAGTTAGAGGAGGTTTTGCTTTGTGACATGGAATGTAAACCTCCCACTCCGGCTCCATTAAAGAAGCCTTTGGTAAAAGGCTTCTATCTTACACATCAATGCTTTTAGAGTATAGTTTGTGATATCCATGGACAACAGGCTCCAGGATAAGAATGGCTGAGAGTGGCCAGTTTATTTAAGTTACTTCCGAGGATCTATGTGTTGGGTAGGGTGACCATGTGTTCTCTGGGTGTTGCCCAGAATGACGAACTGTGCAGACCCACGGAAATGGTCATCTGGCTTGCTGGATTTGGAGTTCAAAGAGCTATTTTTCTCAGTAGCCTCTGTGAATGGGATGAAATTGGTGGCAGTATGTATGGGTAAAGGCGATGATGTTCAATTCGGGGCTCAAATCTGGAAACTCTGAACAATTTCAAGGAAAGAGCAGCACTTTGTAGGCATCTTCTGCAGTGCTACATGTAGAGTAAGGGTGCATAAAGAAGGAAGAACTCTGGGGGGCCCATTTTTGTCCTGGAGGATGGGACCTAGAAAGTCCTAGTTGTCTGCCAGTGATGATAATCAGTCCACCTTGCTCTCTGGTTGTCCTGGAAGGAGGTCTTCACAGAGCGGGGAGCAGATAGAGGGAGCCCAGGCCTGGAGTCTGGGCTCTGCCACTCTTCTTGTGACTGTCACCAAATCCTTCAGCCTCTCAGGTCCCTCTGCCTTAGAGGGAGTCAACAATGGCCCTTGGGAAGATCTAAGAAGTCATCTTGAAAGTGCATTGTAAACTTGAAAATGCTACATAAGTACTCAGTATGATACAAATATGATAAAGCTCAAGGCTCAACCTTGGCTCTGATGTTTTCTGGTTAGGTGGCCGGGAGCACCTCCTGTGACCTCTGAGAGCCTCCGTTTCTCTGAAGGAAAGGACAGGCAGCAGTACTGACCCTGCTGGGTTGTTTTGAAGAGTATCATTGGCCAAAGTGTTTCATAAATGATACAGTGCAATAAATGTAAAGGATTACTGCAACTGCTTTCACTACTTATGAATTTTTGTATTGATATCATGTAGATTAAAGAAAAAAAAATGAAGCTCTTATATTAAACACTATGTAGGACACAGAGCCTTTTAATGCCCTGTAACACTCACTTCCAGTAAGAGGAAGAAGGTAAGCCTTTCTGAAATGAAACATGCTTCCAAACCGTTTTATTTGAACTTAATTTTACTATGTGGCTAGTGTGGACAGAGTTCTTCTGTGGGTAGCACATGACTCACTCCTCAAGCTTTTCCAACAACAGTGAAAAGTTACAGCTATTTGATTTCCCCAGTAAAGAGTTATTAGCAGTAATAATTCCTGAGAATATTAGGTTAGGTGTGGCCGTGCCTGTTCTCAGGAAGGCCCAGGCTTGAGTACAGTAAATACTTCATGATAACTCACTGGCTAAACAGAACACATACATAGACCTGGGGCTCCGAGCCCTGACTGAGGTCACCTTGCTGAGTCAGCCCACCATCCTCTGGCTTGGTCATCCCACCATGAGCGCTACACACCTGCACTGATACAGCTGCTGGACAGAGGGTCCTGCAGGTCCCTAAACTCAACATGTCCCGAAGCAAACAAAGCATCGCTTCCTCGACCTGCTGCTCCTTCTTGATTCCTTGTCTGGCTAGCAACACCCCCATCTCCCTAGTCCCAGAGTCTCATGATTTTAGTGTTACAATAGACACCACCCTCTCACTTCCTAAGACCAATCAGGACTGGACTATGGCCAGCTGGGCAAATCACCTTGCCAACATTTGCTGTTTGTTACTCCCTCTTGTAATTGCACTGCTGTCCCATTTCAGGCCCTCAGCATTCTCATGTGGACCATGGCAATTTTGTTTGCTTTTGCAAATCTTTGCTAATCTTACTTGGATCTAGTTGTCCTGCCCACCTTTAGTGTGTCCTTCCATACAATCCTCTCCCTACTCATTGGCATTCTGAGCTTCGAAATGCACAGGTCTGGGCACCCTGCACCCTGCTCATGAGCCTGCCATGGCTCCCTACTTACTGCCTGTACAATTATGTTTAAATTCCTTGGCCTGGAATTGTAAGCCCTCCACAATCTGGTCCTTTTTGATCATCCCTCGTACCTTGTTCCTTAGTTACACTCAACTACTTGCTGTTTCCTACACTTACTTTTCCGTCTTCTGCACATATCAGATCTCTGCCCATCCTCCCACGAGACCCCAAACTGGTGCCTCTACCAGGAGTAGGCCCTTAGCTGCAGGTAAATATCTTTTTAACCTACATGCCCACAGAGTATTCTTCATCTTATGTTAGCCCTTATTATATACATTGTGCCGTGAAATATAAGTATCACAGGTAGGGGGCAGCACAAATGATACTTTCTCAGAAAGGTCACTTCTGAGCTCTCTCCTTTTAAAGTATATTTCTTCTATCACTCTCTTTCATAGAATCTCATTCTTTTCCTATAGAATATTTAACAATGTTTATAATTTTGTATTTGTATGTATGCTTATTGCTTAATATTTGTCTTACCTACTGTATTGTGAACTCCCTTGTTTGCATAGGCATGAAGTATGCCAGTATGTTTATGTCTATCACCAGGGCTTAGCAAAAGTGCCTGGCTCATAGTAGATGTTAAATAAATAATAAATAAGTAAATAAACAAAATAAATGTCTTCAAGCCTACCTAGATTTTCAACTTCTTGAGGTTGTCTTTGCATTTTACCATTCCATCTAGCCCAGTCCTTCTTCTGGTAGCTGCTCAACCAACAATAACTGAATTGGATTTTAATTTTAGGTCTTCATTTCTTTCTGTTGAGTGAGGAAATTACTATGGCTGACTTGTTGGCCTTTGGATGTGTTCATGAAAGAAAAGGGATGGAAAAGTATGCAATTAGATAGTCTTTGCTCTCATTGTAGTAGATTTCCATATGGGAGACCCCCAACATGCTTCCCAATAAAAAGCCTTTTCGGGGCTTCCCTGGTGGCGCAGTGGTTGAGAGTCTGCCTGACGATGCAGGGGACACGGGTTCGTGCCCTGGTCCGGGAAGATCCCACATGCCGCGGAGTGGCTAGGCCTGTGAGCCACGGCCACTGAGCCTGCGCGTCCAGAGCCTGTGCTCCACAACTGGAGAGGCCACGACAGTGAGAGGCCCGTGTACCACAAAAAAAAAAACCCCAAAAACAAAAAAACCTTTTTCATGGTAAAGCAGATCAACACAATGGCTGTTAGCAGCAGAAATAATTACCAAATTTCTGACATGAGTCTGTTTATCCTGCTACTGTCAAGGGTAATCATGTTAGTTTAAGAAAACCCTTTTGCCTTGACTCTAAGTGTTCACATGTGAAAATGTTGTCAGGCGTGGATTCTGGCTGTGAAATTAACATGTGTAGAAATTTATGTATGTGTTCACATTGTGGATGACCCATAACTTTAATGAGGGCAGGACACGATTTATTTGTGAATTAATTGATCAGACTGTTCAACCATTCATCTATTTGTTTATTGTTTTGTTCTTTTATTTTTAATTACTCATTTGTTTGCTCACTTGACAAGTCCCAGAGGGGTAATTGTGGGCTTAGTCGAGTCAGGGCTATAAGCAAAAACACAACGTGTACCAGTACCAGCCCTCAGTGAGAGCTCGGTGAGAGCTCAGGGTGCATAAAATGATCACAAAAGGCTTCATGGAGAAGTCAATATGAAGAAAAAGGATTCTTCCCTTTGATCAATAAAGGGAAAATGGGATCTCCATTCACTAATTTTACATTGCTCTTCCTTGTTGGGTTCATTTGGTCATTGACCATATTGTGTGTGTACATGTGTGTGTGTTTGTATAAGCTGTGTATGTGAATATGTATACATTTTGTATGTGTGTGTATGTATACAGTGAACTAGTCATGTCTAAATTCTGGCTGTGGAAGAGATGAAGGAAATTAACATTTCTAGTTTTCAAAATCCATTATTTAGCAAGTGATTATTTTTTCTTTGTAAACTGTAGAACTCATCATTCACATACTTTACTGAGAGGAAAGCCAGGATGCAGTCAGATGAGAGCACTGCTGGATGGCTGGGGTAGGAGGCCCAGCATGGGTCACTCAATCTTCTCCCTCTAAAGAGTGTCTAGGGCACTGAGTTATATTATATAACATCAACTGGCTGAAATTATTACCTTTGTCATCTCCCTTTCATCTTTTTCTTTTAACTTTCAAAGTTTTATTTACTAGACCCATGTAATTAATATATCAAGAAGGAATCAAAATATAACTAGCAGTGGGCATAATTCTCCACGCATACGATCCCAGCAGATGAACAAGAATCTACCAATACCCATGTGGGGAAAGAGTTCGCACCTCCTAATGTCTCTAAACTTGCAAGCAGGGTCCTCCAAAGGGTCTCCTGGAAGCTTTGGCCCAGATCACAAAGGTAGTAACCAGATCCCTAACGTGATTCCAGGCATGTCTGAAATACTTCAGGCCCATCAGATAGTGCATAAGATGAAGAAGTAAACACCCATGTGCCCATCATCAGCATAAGAATAAAATGTTATAACTATTATGCAAGTCCTCTGTTACCCCCTCTTTAATTGCATTTCACCCCCTCCCTGCCCCACCCCTTATGGCTTTGTGGTGATCACTTTCAGCCTGCCATCATTTTCTAAAGGCCATAGGGTATAATTTGGTTTGTATGAACTTTTAGATTCAGTTACTCAACAAGAAGAGTTTCCAGTTCTTTTGCATTTTCTGCCTTGGATTTTCACCATTTTTTTTTTAAATTAATTGATCTGACCCTTGGAAGATAATTTAAACTTGGCTGAAGTGTTTAAGTAGGTGGTTTCAGTTAGAGTATGTTGTCCCACAGAGACCACGGTCAAGCTCCCCATTAATTCAGTTCACGTATTGTGAATATGTGTGGGAGGCACCAGGATGATGTAAAAATGGAAAACTGGGTTGTTAATCATGGAGGGAGGTTAATGAAGAGAAATTGGGGAGCATAATGGCCATCCAGCTATTTTAGGGGCTCTCATTCTCCTTCATACTCCTGACTCCTGATTGGTCATCAAGCGTTTTCAATTCCTCTTCTTAAATATCTCTCAAGAGGGAGACGCAGGTCTCCCTCTTCATCGCATACACAGGGCCTTTGTGTATTCAGGCCCTCATCACTCGGGCCTGCTCTGTTGTAATAAGTTCTTAACTCACTTCATGCTGCTGCTCACTCCCCTCTAATTCTATTCCTTTTACTGAATCCAGAGAAATCTTTCTAAAACAAAAATCAGAGTAGGTTACCTCATTTTTCTTAACACCTTTCAATGGTTCCCCATGGCCTTCAGGGTAATACCTGGTATTCATAGTCAGGGTCCCTGCCCACCTCTGTGCATCCTCTCTCTGTCTTCTCCACTTCCCACTCTTGCTTCAATCAGGTTGAGCTCTGTTTGGTTTTTTCCTCTCGTGTAGATGTGCCTGTGTCCGCTGTGAACTCCTACCTGACCTTCAAGGTTCAGATCTAGTGTCACTTATTCTGTGAACCTTTCCTTGATTGCCCCTTTCTGAGTTCTCATAACACCCACAGACTCTTCCATCTTTGCACTTAATAAATTTTCTTATAGGGTTTTATTTGTCTGTCTCCCTCTCCGGACTGCAGGCTCCTTAGAAAGTAGGATTGTTGTTTATTTCTCAGCCATAGCATCCCTCACCCCGCCTAGTCTGATCCACGTTTGTGAAATGGATGAATGCACGCATGCCTGAAGCTAGAGGAGGATAACTGAGTCCTTCCGCCACTTGAATGTAAGCTCCAAGAAGGGTGGGTTTCTGACTGTTTTGTTCTTTGCTGTAGCCTCTGCACCAAGCACCATGCGTGACACATAACTGGCATTCAATGAACAGTTGATGAGAGAATGAACTAAGACTTCTTCTGTGTGACTCCACAGGGTAGATGTCTGACAGTGGGTAGAAATTCCAGGGATATTATCTGGGGGATCTGTTCTAGCCCCGCAATTTACCAGCAGGAGGCTCAGTCTTGTGCAGCCCTTGAGCCAATGTAAATCAGGTCTAGCAGCATGATTTTCACTCCCTTCCCACTGGATAGTTTTCAAAACACAGTCTGTGGAACACATGGGAAGCACCTGCACCAGAGTCAGCTGAGGTGCATATTAATATTGCAGGTCTCTGGGTCCTGCAGTAGACTAGCTGAATCAGAATTTCTGGGGTGGCTCCAGCAATCTGTTTTCCACTTGTTTCCTGTGGACACTAGGAAAGCTCAACAATGGCATTGATTACACTGGAAGGGTAATAAATACCCCATCAGTGCAGGAGATCTAAAAGAGGTTGAGCAAACTAGTTAGGGTAGCACTAGGCTGACTCTCCCACTCACCCCCTAAATAGTACATGAACAGCACAGTGTAGGCACTCAGTAAAATTTGCTGAAAAGAATGAATGGGTCCAAAACTTGTTCATACAAAATTAGATAAACACATGTTAAGTGATGTTAGGTGTTTGTTCTTTATCTGTATACTTCGGAAAGACTGAACAATTTTTTTTTTTTTCAGTACACGGGCCTCTCACTGTGTGGTCTCTCCCGTTGCAGAGCACAGGCTCCGGACACGCAGGCTCAGTGGCCATGGCTCATGGGCCCAGCCGCCCCGCAGCATGCGGGATCCTCCCGGACCGGGGCATGAACCCGCGTCCCCTGCATCGGCAGGCGGACCCTCAACCACTGCGCCACCAGGGAAGCCCTGAACAATTTATATGAGCCAACAATCAGACCTGGTTTGTTTTTGGACTTGAATTTCCCTTTATATTCACAAATAACACTACAGGTAGGAAGTCATTAAATTTCTCCTATAACATTTTTATAAAAGTGACTTTTTTGAGCATTACAAAATTCCAGTAAAATTGAATGCCTTGAAGTTCACTTGAAGTTGACCTGGAGAAAAGAAAATGGGGCTTGAAATTGAGGAACCACAGTTGTAATGACCTTAATCGATTTACAAAACACTCACTCAGGAAGGAGGATGTGAAGATATATAAACATGGCACGCACAACATAAACATTTTATTTCATTTGGCAGGAGATATCTTTAGGGAGGGTGATGGAGGGGCTTGTTTCCCCTTCTTTTTGGCGTGTTTCATCTTTAGTATTTACAAAGCATTGGCATCTTCAAGGATACCTAGACACTTTTCTGCCTGGGATCTTCCTTTCCAATCATTAGAAATACCAGCGGCAGAAAGAATCAAGAAATCTTTGTTAGGCTGGGAATGCCTTTTCAAAATAAACTGGGAAACTTCCTGAGTCTTACTTTTGGAATTTTCAGCAGGTGACCATGGATCCCTCCAAGGACATACTTTTTGATCCAGTGAGCACAGAATCATTTTTACCTTTCTGGCTTTAACACATTTCAATATCTGTGTTTTCTATTTAATTGGATATTTGAAGGAGATGATTAAAATACTGTCACCTTGCTAAGTATCATTTGATCTTCAAGGATACAGCCTGATATTGCTGAACATTACCTCCTTGTACCTCATCTCTTTCACTTAATGGGGGGGCACACTCTAGAGGGGGTTGAATGGCTCACCCCTCACCCCCCAAATATATATCTACTCAGAACTTTTTTTTTTTTTTTAATTAATTAATTAATTTTTGGCTGTGTTGGGTCTTCGTTGCTGCACGTGGGCTTTCTCTAGTTGCGGTGGGCCGGGGCTGCTCTTTGTTGCGGTGTGTGGGCTTCTCACTGAGGTGACTTCTCTTGTTGTGGAGCATGGGCTCTAGGTACATGGGTTTCAGTAGTTGTGGGACGCGGGCTCAGTAGTTGTGGCTCCTGGGCTCTAGAGCGCAGGCTCAGTAGTTGTGGCGCACGGGCTTAGTTGCTCCGTGGCATGTGGAATCTTCCCGGGCCAGGGCTCGAACCCGTGTCCCCGCACTGGCAGGCGGATTCTTAACCACTGCCCCACCAGGGAAGTCCCTACTCGGAACCTTTATAGGTGATCTTATTTGGAGAAAAGGGTCTTTGCAGTTGTAATTAAGGATCTCAATATTAGATAATCCTGGATTATCTGGGTAGGCCTAAGTCCAGTGACAAGTGTCTCTAGAAGAAAAGGAGAAGATAGACACAGGAGGAGATGATGTGAAGATGGAAGCAGAGATTGGAGTGATGTGACCAGTAGCCAAGGAGAATCAGGCATTGCTGGCAGCCACTGGAAGCTAGGAGAGAGGGACTGTTTGTCCCCCAGAGCCTCCAGACGTGCTAACACCTTGATTGCAGACTTCTGGCCTCCAAAACTATGAAAGAATACTTTTCTGCTGTTTTAAGCCACCCAGTTCATAGTAATTTATTAGGGTTGCCCTAGGAAACTACTACTCTATGCTTTGGACCCAATCTCTCCACCTTTCTGCCACCCGACTCTGCTATAAGGCTAGACTTATCCTGAAGTTTGAGGCCTCCTGCTTTGGTGAGGGATCTTACTTCACAGTCTGTGCTGGGCAACCAGACTTTGAGAACAACCATGGTCGTCTTGGGGTAGAAAATTGAAAAATAGCTAACATTCCTTAGTCACTTATTATTTGTCAGGTGTTGTTCTGAGAGTTTTACCTGCATTGTCTTATTCAATCTTCACAGTAGATCTCTGCAGTTGGTTCCATTATTTTCTTCCATTTTCTAAGTGAGGAAACAGAGGCTCAGAGGATTTACCTATTACATGTTTAGGCAATTATAGAGTTGAGAGCAGAGCTGAGCTCTGAACCTGGGTCAACCTCACTCCGAAGTCTTTTCTCCAAATCATTTGGAATTTCAGGGAAAGCAGAGAGCCCCTGGAGTGCCAGGGCCTGAGCAGAGCTTTGACATTCATAAGGGTGCCCCTGGAGATCTGTGTGACTTCTTAGGTTCTAGAAATCTCTGTGCTTGAGAAGGGGATGGCGGACTAACTCAGAAAAGGACTCCCAGGATGAATGACTCAAATCTGATTTTTATTTAAATCCCCAAACCTTATGAAGAAATCATTATTAGCACTATTATAAGTTACTTCAAATCATGGGATATTGAGGTTATGGGCTGCTTTGCTGGCGAGATGGTCCAGCCTTTTATGTTTAATGCTTCACATGATAGTGTGGCTTCAATATCACTCCCTCCTCTTCCCTCCACGTCCCCTTAACAATTTCTTCCAAAATCTACTGAACTCATATATGCTTTGCCTGAACTTTTAAATAAGTAGAAATGGCCTCTTCCTTGATTAGGTGGACAGCAGCCCAGGTAGAGATGGCACTTACCAAAGGAGCCAGGAGACCTGGGTGACAGTGAAGACAACACAAGCCCCTCCAAGAACCCTCAGAACCCTTCAGACATCAGCAGAATAAGTAGTGGGGAGTCACACTGATTCTATGAAGATGGGGAACCCCTATGGATACTTTGTTTACCTCTGTTGCCTTACTGTCCTTTGCACATGATAAATGCTTAGTGGGAATTTGTTGAATTACTGAGAACAATAAAAAGAATATCTATGTGTCTCAGACTCTAACCACGTAGGAAATCACAGAATGGGGAGGCCCATGAGTTAGGGGAAAGTTGAGAAGGCCTGGTTCAGAAAGTGTCACTTCCGACACCTTGGAGAGCTGACCCAACAGTGGGTTTGGCTGTTGTCACTGGGTTGATAGGAGCAGTGGACAGTATGGGTACAGCCAGACAGCTCTACACCTCATTAGATTCAATATTTGCTACTTTGGGGACCTCTGGAGGATACTTGGATATTATTGGTGGGTGGTCAGAAAAGGATCATGATGTGTCATCCCAGAGGAAAGAGGATCAATGAGTTCATTTTGGAGGGGAGCAGGTGACTCCCAGATCCAGGTGCAGGTGGTCTGGGCCTGAGCAAAGAGGAGGGGGCTTGCTGAGAGCCTGTGTGTTCAGAGAGGATGGGATTCAGCCACAGACTCGTCAACTTGCCCGTTGCCTAGGAAAGGGCACCTTGGACGCCTCTCAGTTGGAAGATATTATCTCCAGATGGAGTCCTATGCCTGCTGGCAAAGTCAACAGTATTATTTGGTAATATTTTGATGTGCTATTTATGTGGAAAGGGGGTTTATTGACATATCTTTCACATCATGCACAAACAGCTCTAACTTTTTCTTTTGAAAGGGACGATAGTGATGAAGATGGCGAATCTTGGAAAGGAACTGAGGGGCAAAGAATGGGCTGGCCATGGCTTTGTGCCCAACACCATGTGTCCTGGCCTGAGCATCCAGGCCAAAGCTTGATTTGCATTCATGCTGCGTCCCTGGTTGGTGAAGCTGGACTTGCTTATCGTCCTGATGAGACTGGCAAAAGCTCCAGACAAGGGGTGACAATGAACGGGAAAACACTGCAGAGGGCAGGGATGGGAGGGGAAGGCTCAGGGGAATTACCCAGGGGTTTCATGTCATGCATTTGTCTGTTCATCATCTCCATCTGGGCAACAACAACTTAAGAGAAGCAAGCAAAGTGGTTCACATTATTTTAGTGACCCCTGAAAAAACTCCCACATCTCTGCTGGGAAATGTGTGCTGCCCCTCCACGCAGCATTTGTTTTAAGTATGTAGCTTCCCCACACAGTGGCAAGCTCATTTACCCATTTCCTCTCTCTTTCTCCTTCTCTCCTCTCTCTCTCTCTCTCTCCCTTTCTCTGTCTCTCTCCCTAATGAAATCACTTTAGTCAGCACAAATTTGAAGGCAGAACCAAACCCAGTAATAGCATATCTCAGGCTGCTATCAATTTTCTGCCAGAAGAACATTTCGGGACACAAAGTCCTTTGTCTATTTCCAGAAGCTCGATTCAATGACATTACATGAATGACTACAACCCTATAGCATGTTCTGCACCGTTTCAAATTGTAACCTAAAAAAAGGGAATAACTTGGATTGCGGCCAGAGTGTAATGATTTCAGTTCTTAAGAAAATCCAGCAACCATTACACCACATTCAATATTTTCTTGCTGTGGAAATTTAAGAATTGACTCTAATCAAATAGCAAGCCCACCACCCCCATCCTCCATTTTCTTATGGTTCCTGTTACTAACAGGCCTCCCACGTCTGTTTTGGCTTAAAAAAATAAATAAGTTTACAATATGTTTTTAAAAATTGGGCTGAATCAGACAATTGTATATTTTAGAAAATGAAGGCAAAATGTAAAACAGGCTAATCATGATTCCAAATTCAATCTTCAGGGCCCTAATTGATCCCATCCCAAAGGTAACATTCTATCTTAATTGACATGCTGAGATGGTTACAATTATGTAAAATAAAACTGGGCCTGTTGGAAACTCCATGTTTTCTCGTTGAACAGGAGATGGGCAGCTTTTATAATAGTTGATTGCAAAAGGATGCGACCACTTTGCTCATATTTCCTATTTTGGTTTGGCCCTTGTACATGTGCAATGAGGTCCCCCACCCTTCCAATGAAGTATGGACATCAAGGGGGATTTGATGTCATTATATTTTCCTTGGGGCTGAAGGAGGCCTGATAGAAAGGGTCAACATTTTCAATGTCCATTTTGGAAGTCAGTTAAAAAGAGAGAGTGGAAGAGAGAGAGGGGATGAAATCGAACATTTTCCCATTTGTTGGCAGAGGGATATGTCTGCGCGATGGTGACCACACGCGCGAGCTCGTGCTCAGCCTTGATAGGAAACAGATGGCAGCCAGCGGGCACTGAGCACGCGGAGATTATAGAATGCTGGGCCCACAGGATGGACCCACAGCCCTTCTGGGATGCGGTGGAGTCTGAACTATGGCCCATGAGGAGCCCTCGTCCCTTCTCGGAACTCTGCAGCCCTTCTGTCTCTCTGCCGAGGGCACCCCGACTGGGAGGCCAGGACTCCCTGGGGGCCATGCTGGAGGCTGAGGAAGGCAGGAGACTTGTTTATGCAATCAGGAAAGGCAGAGGCTGCCTTCGATGGGGTGGAACACCTGTGCCTCTTGGCATCTTGCCTCCCTGGATGGGTGAACCAAGGGAGCCTGGTGCTTGGTGGTTAGTATTAATCACCCTCCTCCTGCCCAGCAGTGCCAGCCACAGGGGCATCTTCCTCTCACACACGGTGGCGGTGCTCACTCTCTACCTCCCGACAAGACAATGTCATTCTGTCAACATCCACACTGGTCCTGATTTAGTTTAGAGCGTCAGGTCTCTCCTGCACGGTGGCAGTGGATTTTCTAACTGGCCTCTCTGCCTCCAATCCTGCCGCCTCTAATTCACAAACCTGCCTATGTGGCAGGTCTAAACCCTGCCAGGGCTCCCCAAGAAACTCAGAAAGGAACACAACTACTGTTACTTATTTGTGTAATTATTTATTTCATGCCTCTTTGGCTGCCAGTTTACTCCTGGATCCTTGGCATCTAGCACTGTGCCAGGCCGTGTGTGTGGAGCCTTGGGGTATTTTTGTTGATTGAATAAAAATGCTCTTCCTTGAGCACTGAGGCCAACTCCCCAACCTAGAGAGCATTATATACAAGTGTGCTCATATATTCTTCTCTTAGCAAAATATCAGTGCTTTATAGTCAACATTTATCACCTACTCTAGACCCATAGAGACAAAGAACACAGTGAAAGAAGTACTCTTCAGGCTGACAGTATAGTCTGGACACACTTAGCTCCTCTGGAAGGGCCTTGGACAGGAGCGATCCGATAAGCAGAGAATATTACATTTTGCTGTTCTTTTTGAAGACCCTCAAGACCTCAGGGCTGCATGGGTCTTAAATCACCTTGCTCAACAGACTAATTTTGCAGAAGAGGAAAAGGAACCCTGAAGAGGTTATGTGACTTCCTAGGCGATCAGTTGTCAGTTACAGGCAGAGCTGTGATGAGCACCAGGGCTTCTAGCCTGAGGCTCTTGTACATGTTGGGCTGGAGTCCCAGCGTATTTGGGAAATCAGCAAAATCCCTCCACGGCACCTCCTTTAATTCCATTTCACGTTTACACCCCTCTACCCATCCATTTCCCATTTATATGTTATTTGTGCTCAAGGCCCCCACGGAGAGCCCTGTTCCTGAGAAGCAGCTTGGGACAAAGGAAGGAGAGTCAAACCTGGAGCCAGAACGACCTGGGCTTGAGTCTAGGCTCTGCTATTTCCTTGCTTTGTGAACTTGAGCAATTTACTTAGTTCTCTGGGCCTCAGTTTCCTCATGATAGCAACCTCACAGAGTTGTTATGAAGATTGAATGAGAAAACATATGAAAAGCTCCTGCCATGTTATAGGAGCTTAATAGATATTTAATACATTTTCCTTCCTACTCTTCTTGTACCCTACTGAAACTCACCCGTCCTGAGCTTCTGTGCCATACTCCCCTCCAGGTTATTCATACCATTGCATGTCTGCCCGTCCTTCCTCCCTCTTTGTATCTATCCCAAGGTGACATGTGCATTTTAAAAAAAATTTACTGGAGTACAGTTGATTTACAATGTTGTGTTAGTTTCAGGTGTATAGCAAAGTGATTCAGTTATACATATACATATATTCATTCTTCTTCAAATTTTCTTCCCATATAGGTTATTACAGAATATTGAGTAGAGTTCCCTGTGTTATGTATGTCTTTGTTGATTATCTATTTTATATATAGTAGTACGTGTATGTTAATCCCAAGCTCCCAATTTATCCCTTCTGCCCGTGTTTCCCCTTTGGTAAGCATAAGTTTGTTTTTGAAATCTGTGGTTCTTTTTGTTAATAAGTTCATTTATATCATTTTTAAAAATTAGATTCCATGACATGTGCATTTAGATAGACTAAATCTGGAATAATTTATAATAATTTTGACTCTTATGTATTATATAGTATAAAGTATATTTTATAGTTTATTATATATTATGTTTCTATTATATAAAAAATAAAAATACTTTTTGTCAGAGATGAATAAAACACTGGGGTCAGTAGATGAAATAGAAAGGATGCAGCCTTTGGAATCAGAGATGGTTTTGAATCTCCATGTCCCATACTACCAATAACATGTCCTTGGGAAAGTGGCTGTAACCTGTGAAAGGCTTAGTTGTCTCTCCTGTAAAATGGAGTTGATAATTTCCACCTCTCAGGCCTGACCTGTGGATGGAAGGGAATTATGGCCCCCTGCCTGGTACAGAGGAGGTGCTCAGGAAAATGCTAGTCTCTTCCTAGCACCTGGTATGGACTGGAGCCATCAGATATAATTTCAACAATTATCTGTTGAATTACATTGCATTTCTAAACCCTAAAGGATTGATTTTAAGGTGGGGTGTCCTGGAGAATAAGAGAGGATTTCGCCAACAAGCATGCCCTGAATTCCATTATGTGATAAGAAGTGGAGATTCTAGATGTGTTCAGTGGGTCCCTGTGATCCTTTAGGGGGTTCACAGCCCAGGTATCAGCAGAACATACACATTTCATAGTAAAAAACAAGACAACCTGATCTAGGCTAAAAGCCACAAGGGTGCTTCCAACCGAAAGTTTCTTGAGATGGAGAAGAAGGAATTTTTCTTTTGAATGGGGCTGGAGGACCATTATTTCCAGGAGACACTAGGGTATGAGGTGGACCTTGAAGGAAAAGTAACCAGTCAGAATTCAGAGAAGAACCACTTTGGCGGGAAGCCAGAAAGAATGGGCTCACTCATGGATCCTAAAACAGGTCTTACAGTTCATCTGGAGGCAGAGTAGTTAGTTGGGTCTGAAGTTGGTGGAGTACAGCTGACTGGAAATGCCCATAAGTTACATTCACTGGTTCAGTTACTCCTAATCCTAAATGTCTTAGATGTCACTTTCCTAATTCTACCATGTGGTCATAGGACTACAGGAAGAGGGTGTTGCTGAGTTACATCAAAATAGGAAAGCCATATGTGGGTAGACACACCAGTCCCAACACTTGCTTCATTCTCAATCATTCCTTCATTCAAAGTTTAAGCTTATTATATGCTAGGCATTGTCTTTGGCCACACCTGAGGTAATATATCTGTGTTCTTTCTCCCTCCACCCATTCGGACCATGTTGCTCTGGAATTGTCAAGAGTAGCATCTTTGTCGTGGCTCCATGCACTGGTTCCAGAGACACAGATTTCCCCTCTGACTTCCAACCCATGCATTTGTATTCAGCATTATGCACACCACAGTGATATGCATGATATGGTCATTCTCTCAAGTTCATGGTCTACTGTGTAAGTCAGTGAGTACAGAGAAAATCACAGTAGGCGTTGATCAAAGCTATGATAGACATAAACATGAAGTGATGTGAGGGAACAGAAAAGGGGGATTGGAACCTGATTATGGTGTCAGGAAGACTTCTTGGAGGAAGTGATCCATGAGATGGGGCCTGGAGGATAAATGTGAGAGAGTAGTTCCGGTGAACTGAAAACCCACCATGAACTGAGCACCGTGGTAGGCTTTATGGTTACAGCAGTGGTGAGCAGAACAAAGTTCTTTCTCTCAAGGAGCTTTCATTCTAGTAGGGAGATAGTAACAGGCAGAGGGAACAACATGTACAAAGAACCAGAGGTGTGTTTACAGAACAACATATAACTCAGTATGGCTAGAACCTGAGTCAAAGGTGGGGGATTAAGAAGAGGTTGGCTTGGGAAAGACAGGACTGAGAGGTAAACATTGTGTGTGTGTGTGTATGTGTGTGTGTGTGTGTATGTGTGTGTGTGTGGTCTTGAATGACCCTGTGTGTCAGGCTAAGGAGGGTAAACTTTGCCCTGAGGACAGCAGGGAGCCATTGAAGAGTTTTCAGCAAGAGTGACATGATCACATTTTCCTTTTAGAACAATAACTCTGGCCACAGAAGTGAAAAAATCACTGGCTACAGGAACAGAAATGAATTGGAGGGAAGAAAACCATGTGACTTTGGAAAAATGATTTAACCTCTATGAGCCTCAGCTTCTTCATCTGTAAAATGGGAGTACTGTCCACCTAATAGGATTACTGTGACATTAAATAAAGCAAAATAGATCAAATGGCTCTGGTGTTACCAGGTCCTGTGTACTCCTCACATTTCAAGATGAGAAGTTTTTAAGAAGCCCAAGAGCCGATTGGATTTCAGGGAGCAACTCTGGGAGAAGAACTGGAGTGGCGCTGGCCTGGGCCAGGTAGCAGACTGAGGTCAGGGGCAGAGACATTCAGCCCTTGATTCAGAATGGAGCTAATAATGGTTGCTGTGCATCTAAGGATTATTGCTGGAGGAGAAGTGTGGTGTGTGGTGGAGCGGGAGAAAAATCGCTACTTTGAGACAAAGAGTAGAATCCCTGTCAAGAGAGAGAGAAGCCTTTGTCCCGGACAAACTTTCATGGGTGTGTTTGATCACAGAGCCTCTGTGGTGTAGCCAGGAGGAGCCGTGGAGAAGAGATGAAGAGAGAGCTAAATGGACATGAAATAAATTGGTATATGCTATGTTGGGAGTAGACAGAGAAGAAAAATATAAGAGGAATCGAAGGAGAGAGGGGGAGATAACCATGGCAGGAGGCCAGGGATTCCGAGGAGAAGTGAGAAATTCCCAGTTGTGGGTATGGCCGAGAGATTTTAAGAACAGGAACATCTAATTGCTTAACAGTGATTCTTACCCTATCTGTGTGTTGTTCTGTTTCGTGACCACCCATCACTGTTCTTCTATATTTTCAGTAAACTGTTCAGGAGTGGTGTTTGAGGTAAACCATGGAAAGAGGTGAAACTGTATATTTGAGTCAGCATGGAACAGAGAGAAGAGTACAGACACTGGAGTAGTAGCAAGAATGCTTTCTAGATTTAGTAGGAGCAGAAAATCTGAGTAGCAACAGATCAAGAACATTTAAACCCTGGAATCCACAGCAATCTTGGGGAGAGTATTAGATTTGATGTAGAATGGAGCAGAGGTAGTGTCTCAGCAATGTTATTAGAATCTCAAAGGACAGAGTGATTCCGGTTCACATTTGAGCTGTGTATGGAATTTGTTCTGACAAATCCGAGAAACAGAACTACTTTGGGAAATTATGTGTGGCCTTTTGGGGAAAACACAAAGCAAGTGCCTGAACTAGAACCTTACCCACTTTATCCACATTTCAAAAATGTTACCCACCTATCCACTTACCCATCCATCCACTCACCTCTCACTCATTCCTCCCTCCCTCCCTCCCTCCCTCCCTCCATCCATCCATCCATCCACCCACCCATCCACTCATCCATCTATCCTTCTATCCATCTATCCAATCATCCATCTATCTATCCTTCCATCCATCCTCCACCCATCCAATCTTCCATTATTTCTATCTCTTTCATTGCTCTCTGGCGCTCAGATTGATAAAGTTAAAAAAAAAAAAAAAAAGAAAACCAGGAAATCCTCTCCCCTCCTTTAGAATTTCCACAGAATAATGTATAGCTTTAGACCTTCCCAGCCTCTTTTCTTACTTTATGGACAGTTACCCAACAGTTACCTGCACTGTCAACAGGATCATCCTGAACCAATGTGGTCTGCCTTTCCTTTCACAGTTTGCAATCTAGATATGGAATTGGGACTTTAGGATTTAATTAGAATCTATTTCCCCCATTTTTAGAAGCTCATTTCAAATCCTCTTAGCTTGATCTGAATCTCTTGAATTTTTCCATTAAGTATTCTGATTGTTATAGATACTTGGGAGATTTTGTCTTCAGCCATTAAAAGAAAATGAACAGTTTTTTTAAATTTTGAAAGAATCCCACTGATATTTATTATCCATCTTAATTTCATCCAACAACTATTTGGATAGATGGTTTTTACTGTGTTAGTCAGGCATTGAGGCTCCCAACCTGGCTTTGAGCTTGTGGTGGCGAACAGATCTTTGGATTACAACTCCATGAATCTGATTCGGGGATGTAAACTCTAGGGCACAAATGATTTTAAAAGTAGGTTGAAGCCACATTTCTGGCCTGGGGTTCAGAATGTATTGGGTTGGCCAAAAAGTTTGTTTGGGTTTTTTCTGTAAGATGGTACAAAAACCGGAACGAACTTTTTGTCCAACCCAGTAGAAATCCACCGTGTGGGGGGAGTCTGAGGTTGAATCATAAAGACAGAGGCAAACCTTAGCAAGGTCATGTAGAGAGAAGCATCTGGAAACCTTAATGATCAGCCTGGCTGATCCTGTCCCTGGAGTCCTCTAATCCCCCAGGTACAGCCACTTCATCTGCACCTCTGGGCTCAGCCTTGCCCCAGAATCTGGATTCAATCCTCTCCCTATTTAAGGGGAGTTTAAGGAATTCTGGACCATTAGTTCAATCAATCCAATGACTAGTTCCCAGTGACTCAGATTTGCATCTGAGTTCCCCTGGTTTTTCTAGGGCTTACCTCAACCTGACCTCCTGCTCTTCTGTCTGAAGTTTAGTTTCCTGGGAACCTATTCTCCAATCCCTCCATACAGACCACCCACATGTCTGGAAATTGCCAATGCTGTTGAGAGACTTTACTAAAACCAGGATGTCACTTACAAAGCATACAAATGCCAGCTGCTGTCTACATCTTCCCCTACTTCAAGCATCTTCTTAATTTGTTCCTTTAATTGGGGTCTGCCTGATCTCTGGGTTCAGGTTCATTTTCATCTTTTTTAGCTTGGAAACGTCTGTGAATCAGTCACTCTACTAATCCTATGAATACAAAGATGAACAAGACATAGTCTCTGTCCTTTGGGAGTTCCCAGCTTGGCAGCAAAGACAGATGTGGAAACAAACAATCCTACTCAGTGGATGAAGAATATGCAAAATGCCAGAAGGAACAAGGAAGGGTGTCCTCCTGGAGGGTTCAAGGTCAGCTCCACGGTGGAGAAAATTTGAGCCTTAAAGGATGGGTAGGAGTTGGCTGTACAGATAATTTAGATGAGCATCTCAGTGAAAGAGCAATCAAAAGCACATGTGCTTTTGGGGGCATTTCAAGCAATCTGGGAAGGCTGAAGGGCGGGGTGGTTGGGAGATGAGGCCACTGAACTGGGCAGGGGCCAGACTAGTGATGACCTTGTATACAACAATGGTAATGACTTTGGCAGTGTTAATAGTAGAGGAGGATGCTGTTAATAACAGCAGATCCAATGTTTCTCCTTATAATATTCACATAATATCAATATGAATAACTTAGACAATAACAATAACTGCCATTTATGTCCCACAACCAGTTCCCTAGAATGTTCCTGAGCGTTTTTAACATGCATGGTCAGATGTGTGGGAATTGCCGGGGTAAAGTGAGTTAAGCAGATTTCTCAGCGCCTTCCGTGTGTTAATGTGCTTTGTGACCAGGATGTGGCCTGAAGCACTTCCCAAATTTGACTACCACTTTCCCCTCCTTCAATATTGTGAGGGACTACAGTTTTGAGCAACACCCTTTGGGGACAGACATAGGATGTTTTTCACATCCTGCCCAGTCCAGAGCATTTATCAACAGCCATTCCCAGGATGTAAGAAGGCAGCAGCTGCAGGAGCCTTGGAAAAGTGCAGTGTTAGTCATCTTCCACCCTGCTTTCTTCCATCATTCACATCCTGCCCAAGATGTTACTGTTAATCTCTTTGACATTGCACAAGGATAAGGCTGTCAAGCAGTCACAATTTCTGAAAGTGAAACACTGGGGAAAGAGTCAGAGTGGGAAGGAGTGAACTATGGTGATGGAGAGACACTCATAGTGGGAAGAGTGGACTGGGAAAGAAACTTGAGAAGGGATAAAACACTTGCACTGACAATTGGATATGGAGCCCATTCCCCAATTATAGTCTTGGTTTAGGGACCTGGGTTTAGAACATTTGGGTAAAAATGACCAATAAGTCAGTGTTTTCCAAGCCCTAGAAGGGCAAGACACTAGTATACTAATTTCGTAGCTCCAGAACAGCCCCTGTGTAAGGTAGGTGCTCAGTTCATGTGCTAAATTAAATTTCGGTTTTCTCTCTGGGACTCAGCTCTTTGTTAGTAGGCCTGCTGGTTTCTGGGGACATTAAAGATAACTTTCCTTTGAAAACAGTGGAGACCTTTGGAAGGAGGGATTGGGACTAATTTATATTTTGTTATAATAAATGTGTTACATTTATAACCAGGAAACAACAATAATATTTTGAAAGGTGCATCCTTAGTTCTCCCTTCAAGCAAATTTTTTTTTTTTTTTTTTTTTGTGGTACGCAGGCCTCTCACTGCTGTGGCCTCTCCCGTTGCAGAGCACAGGCTCTGGACGCGCAGGCTCAGCAGCCATGGCTCACGGGCCCAGCCACTCCGCAGCATGTGGGATCTTCCCAGACCCGGACACAAACCTGTGTCCCCTGCCTCGGCAGGCGGACTCTCAACCACTGCACCACCAGGGAAGACCCTCAAGCAATTTTTAAAGTTAGAAAGAATGGGAGGTTGAGGGGGATATCTTTCATGATGATTCAAATTAATCATCCACTATTTGGCAGGAAAGGATGGAGAGAAAGGTTGAAATCTTTGGACCTAATGTTTCCAAATGTTGAGACCAGCATAGTACCTGGCATGCAGTAAGTGTTCTGTCAATACCTGTTGAATGAATGAATATGAGGGAAGTTGGTGAAGCTTATTATCCTGTTAATTCACCCTTCCTTCTTCCCTTCCTTCCTTCCTTTCTTCCTTCCTTTCTTTCTTTCTTTCTTTCTCTTTCTTTCTTTCTTTCTTTCTTTCTTTCTTTCTTTCTTTCTTTTTCTTTCTTTCTTTCTTTCTTTCTTTCTTTCTTTCTTTCTTTCTTTCTTTCTTTCTTTCTTTCTTTCTTTCTTCCTCCCTCCCTCCCTCCCTCCCCCCCTCTCTCTCTCTCTCTTTTTCCTTCCTTCCTTCATTCCCTCTTTTAAAGATCTTCCCAGTTAGAGAATTCCTCCTGTGGCCTATGGGTAAGGGATGGGTGAGTCAGGAGGGTCCAAGCAGGTTGAGTGACTGGCCTAGGTTACTCCATAGTTTGGGAGGCCAGTTAGCAGAGCCAGAGCTAAATTCAGAGACTGTGCTCAACCAGGCCTGCCTGGTCCTATAGGTTCAGCCAGTCAGGGCGATGCATTGCCATGGATTGTGCACATGTTGCTTTCCATGAACGGTGCTGTTGTTTGGAGCATAAGGCTGCCTTGAACAGATCTCAACTACATGGAACAAAAGTAACTTTGCAAAAAAGAATTTCTCATATACTAGCACCCTTCTTGCCGGCCCTGTTGTGATTTTGCACCAAGGGTGCATTTTAATTGATGAAATGTGCTACACAGCCCAACCAAATTGAAAAGTAACAACCTTCACTTACCATTTGGAGATGTGACGGAAGTGCCAGAAGTTAAACTCTGAGGACTAAATGAAATAACAGAAGCTCCCTATCTTCTCTTGAAGAAACTCATTAGTTTTTGCTTTCTCACATTCTGCTTGCCATGGCCCGCAGCCAAAAATGGCAACGGCAAAGATAATAAGGGAGAGTTAAAAGCATGTGCAGAGTGGCTGGGCTGTGTGGGATCCCAGACAGTTGGAGGAGTGGCTCAGGTAGGGAGAAGCTGGGAGGCAGGTGGGAGGGGAAAGGGGATGGGGGAGGAGGGTGGATACAGACTGAGAGAGAGAGAAGAGAGAGATACCTACACACAGAGACACAGACAGAGAGATGGGGAGACAGAGGCAGGGCAACAGAGAAACAGAGAGAGACAGAGAGAGAGGACAGAAACACAAGAGTGTATGGGAGATCGTACACACATGCTCAGAGATAGAAAGATACACATTAAGATGGAGAAAGAGAGGAAGAGAGAGAGAAGGAGGGAGGGAGAGACAGAGAGAGAGAGAGATACGGGAGATTGAATGTGCTCTGAGTAAACCTCTACACCAGTTGGGGTGGGTCAAAGTCAAGACCATGCTGTGGGGAACAGCAAGGGCACGGTCAACCCCATCAAGATGCTCCCTTCTCACACTCTGCCCATGGTAGCATTTAGACACAAGGGAAATTAGGCTTAATGTGAATTTTGAAGGCAGCCAAGAGAATGACAAGTAGGAGAGTGATCCCTCTTGTGTGAATGACGAGTTACAAAGAGTGGTCCTTCTGGTCCCAGCCTTCACTTACCAGCTAAACCAAACGTCCCTGTGGCTCACCCTATCTTATCACCTAATCCCTGTATCCCCAGGCCTAACACCAGACCTGGATTGTGCAGGAGCTTGCTGAATAAGTGCTGGTGCACGTAAGGTATCGTGGCACCACCTTCTCCTTTCCAGCTTTTTCTTGACATCATACAGTCCACTCCTCTATTCAGCCAACTCCTGAGCATCTACTGTGTGCCAGGCACTGGTGAACGGACACAGTCCCTTTCCCCAAAGAACTTCCATTTTACTGGTGGAGACAGACCAGGACATCAGCACCTCTACCCCAGGCAGAGTTCAGGGGCCCAGCTGGACCAACTGGGGCCAAGCTTGAAGGAGAGTTACGTGGACAAGTCTTTGACAAATGCCACAGTGTGCAGGCAGACTGGGGTCTGAAAGGGAATGTCAGAGAGCAAAAAAAGAAAAGGAAAAGAAAAGGAGAAGAAGGTAGCATTTACTCTTGTGCCAGCCTCTGTCACATGTGTCATGTCATTGAATCTACACAGTAACCCTAGCAGGTGGCTATTTTTATCCTCACTTTTTTTTGTAGATACGAAAACAGAAGTTCAGAAAGGTTACGGAACCATTCCAAGCTCCCTCAGCTATTCAGTGACAGAGTCACTAACCCGGGTAAGTCTTTCTACTGCCTCCCGATGCCTCCCGAGGCCTCGTGAAATTCCTCATCCTCCCAGGAGACAAAGGGCTGCCTTTAACACTGAGGCAGGCCCAGAGCTGGCTGCCATCGGCCCCTCCATAAATGTATTTTTCAACAATGAGGTTTTCTCTGCAAGTTAGTGATTTTATGGCTCTCAGCAAAAATCTGTGACACCAGATGTTAAATGCATCAGGAGAGAGTTATTTTCATCATCGGTGAAATCTTGCACAGTGCACCGAGTCTGGTCACATATCTGACTCCAGGCAACATGTGATCTGATTTCTGTTCACAGAAAGAGGCTCAGCAAGGGCCACAGAGACGTGAGCGGCTGTTTGGGCCTCTGGGTATTGGGAAAGGGGGCAGCTCAGTCTTCTCTTGTGACTTGACTGGTAAACAACACCTGGCTTTTCTGTGTGACCAGCCCCCTCGGTCAGAAACCCTGCCATGACTTGCCTGGGCCTTGACAATGGCACTCCTGGGACTTGTCTACACTGCAGCCATCATTCCCTTGAATCCCAGTGGGTTACGTCCTACTGACCCCTCCTCTATCTCACTTCTGTCTTCTCTGTTCACTTCCACCAACACATTCAATCTTAACTAGGTTCCTGGGCCAACCATCCTGATAGCAACGATTGGGCTGGACCCCATGAAACTGCCATTTTCTTAGTAGGTAAACAACAGCCAAATATTGGCAATTGCATATCATTCATGCTAATATATTGACAACTTCAGTATTGTATCCAGAGTGGTTTCTTCATTGTAAATTAGGGTGCTGTTGGTACCTAGATCATAGGGCTGTTGGAAGACTAAATTAGATAATGTTTATCAAGCACCAAGGATATTGCTTGGAATGTAGTCGGTGCCCAACAAATGGAAGCCAGTATTAGGATGTTACTATTGATCCAGGCTCCTTACACTGTCTGACCCCAGAGAGAGTCTTGCCCCAAAGTCCTGCTCAGTGCTTACTTGTTCCACTTCCCACAGCTTCAGACTGCTGGATACCCCAGGCCAGATGCCAGATTCCCACCACCAGAGACTGTATCTCCGGCCCTCATCTGACTCCCCTGAACGCCTGCCATTTCCTGGGCTCAGGCAGTCCCTTCATGCTCTGATTGCCTCAGGATGGCCAGCTTCTGGGGCAGAGTAAGTTCCCTCTTCCCCTGTGATCCCTGGGTCTTAGGTTTGCTTCTCATTGTATCTAGAAGAAATGAGACAGGGCTTCCTTGGTGGCTCAGTGGTTAACAATCCACCTGCCAATGCAGGGGACACGGGTTCGAGCCCTGGTCCAGGAAGATCCCACATGCTGCGGAGCAACTAAGCCCGTGTGCCACAACTACTGAGCCTGCGCTCTGGAGCCCACGAGCCACAACTACTGAAGCCTGCATGCCTAGAGCCCGTGCTCCACACAAGAGAGGCCACCGCAATGAGAAGCCCATGCACCGCAACAAAGAGTAGACCCCGTTCTCTGCAACTAGAGAAAGCAAGTGCGCAGCAACGAAGACCCAACACAGCCAATAAATAAATAAATAAATAAATAAATAAATAAATAAATAAATAAATAAAATTAAAAAAAAAAAGAAATGAGACAGCAGTGTGATCTGGGGGACTCTGGCTGGGCAGTTCTATAAACTTAGAAACCTGATATTTGTTCTTAAACTCCGAATGAAGCAGGGTTCAGGGTGGACTCCTACTAGCCTGGCTTCCAAGAGACCAGTTCATGAGCTGAGCCAATTTATTCATTTTCAATGAGAAACAGAGCTGCTGAAGGGGCAGGAATGTTGGGATCAGCACATGGTCTCCCAGTAGGAAATGTGCAGGGAAAGTTTATGGGCTATTTGGTGAAGAGTGCATCTGAGAAGAGGAGGCCAAACATCTTGAGGTGCTGAGGAATCCTCTGGCCGTGGCAGAGCACCCTCTCCAGCCCGGCGGCCGGCTGGAGTCAGTGGTTGATCCCCTGACTTTCTCTTGAGCAGAGCTGGGTCAAAATAGCCAGTTCTTCCCTCTAGGTTTTGTTTTGTTTTGTTTTGTTTTTTCTTCCCCTATTCCACTATGACTCTTCCCTTTTGGTGAAGACCATCTTTCATCACACATGGCAATATTATTTGATGCTATTAACCAGCTATTAACTTCCTAAAATACAATTAATCTCAGTTTGCCTTCCTGAGATTATCCAAGTCATTTTCAGTTTAATTCAGTTCAATATGACAAATATTTATTGTACACCTACTATATGCTAGTCCTGCCTAAGATTTTCCAGCTCATATTAAATTCAATCTCTTCAATTAAATTTAATTTGACAAGTGTTTATTGAGTTAGGCCCTGTCCTAGACCCCAGGGCTACAATGGTAGACAGTATATACACCATCCTTACCCTGTAGTCTAGTTAGGGGAACTAGGAAGGTAAACAAGCAATTACAAAACAGTGTAGAAAGGTTAAAACAGTGAAGTACAAAGTGCATGGGAATCATAGGAAAGGCATCTAATCTATATTTAACGTTTCTGCGAAGGCTTCCTGGAAGAAGTGACATCTGCTCTGGGGACTGAAAGATTAATAGGAGTAGGTAGAAAGTGTGCACGTGTGCTTGTGTTTGTGTGTGTGCAACGTGTGTTTGCATATGTGTGCAAGTGTTTGTGTATCTGCATGTATTAGTGAGCATCTGCGTGTTTTTGCGTGTATGTGTTAGTGAACGTGTGTGTAGGCCTGTGCAGGTGTATGTGTGCATTTATGTGCACTGTGTGTATGGGTGTGTGTAGCACAGTGGAGATAGGAGGTGAGCGGGCAGGGAGGCAAGCCTGAAAGATCTCGCAGCCTGTGTTAAGGATGTAGGACTTTCTCCTCACAGCAACGGGAAGTGATTGAAAAGTCGTAAGCAGGTTGTGAAGTAATCGTATTTGTGGTTTAGGAAGATCACTCTGACTACAGTGAGGGCTTTGTGGGATTTCCAGTATCCTTTACTAATACTTTTATAGATACATGTCTCAATCTCTGCTTAGATATGATTAAATTTTCCCATAAATTATGGATTTTCTAGTGTGTCTCATCCATTATTTCCAAGTTTCTAATGGATTGGGGTGAGGGTTGGAGAACACTCTTTGTCACCCCATGAATGGAACACATCCCTGTTGCTTTTCTCTTCCTGCCTGGCATTGCTAGAAATGACCCAAGTTACCTCATACCTGAGGCTAGTGATAAAATATGGAATGACGCTCACACAGAAAAAGAGGTATTTCCATTAGTGTTAAAACACTTTTTTTTGGAAGGAGCAAAATGGCCATAAACATGACATTAAAGATAAGAATTATGAACTGTGCCTTTGGTTGTTGAAGTTACTAACTGATCTCTGTGCTACGGAGGAGTCCAACGTGTGAATACAGGCGACATCACTGATGACTTCATTAATGGGAAAGGCTCTGGGGAGGGACAGAGATAATCCTGTTAGGGAAATCAGCATGTTCTAATTGACTTAGAAGGAGTGGCAGCGGAGGGCTCCATTTCTTCTCCCTCACTTACTGTCAGCAGATTGAGAGGAAGCAGAGCCCAGCAGCTCTGCCTCGAACTAGGTATTCCCTTGCCAAGAGGAGTAAGAGGAACCTAACCTGACTTGCGCCACGACCTGACTATTTGGGGATTTCACGGTGAGGTGGGGGAAAAGGAGCAAAATGGAACTTCTTGGTACTTCCAGAGATACTCTTCATGGTGGTCCTGGTTCTAACACATGCAGGGAGGCTTTGCCTAAATTTCCCATCTTTTGCAACTTATCCATTAAAAATCAAATGTTTGTGTGCTTGAGGTATGTGGACAACAAGGGATGCAGCCCCTGATGGGGCTAGCTCTTGACAATTTTAGAAAACAGATGAATTTGCCCTTGTGATTCATCAAGCTCCTTGGCTGTGTGGGCCTCCATCTGTGGGTTTCTCATTCCCTTGGTGGGATATTCTTCCTTTCCTCTCCTTTCCCTCCCTTCCACCCTCCTTCCTCCCTCCCTCCCTCCCTTCCTTCCTTCCTTGCTTCCTTGCTTCCTGTCTCTCTTTCTCTTTCTTTCTTTCTTGAAAGATTAGTAAATTGCAACTTAAACTCATTCCATAAACATTTCTAGAGCACCAACTATGAGCTATTACAATGGCAGCTACAAAAATGTGTAAGACACAGGCCATATTTTCAAAGGCAAGCCACTAATAGTTGTTCTATAAGGAGCCATGTTCTCAGGGTCATAAGACAGTGGGGGAAGGCCCTTAATGAGCAACTACTATTGGCCAGCTGCTTTGCATACATTATTTCCTTTAATCCTTATGAAAACCATATGAGGTAGGAATTTTAATCCCTATTGTATTAATGAGGAAGTGAGATTCAGGGGAGGTAAATAACTTGTTCAATGTCACAGACATTGTCTATGACCACAAGTCCATTTGATTCCAAATTCATGTTTATTTGACTAGTGTTTCAAAGTATAGAGAGAATACATCTAGCTTTTGTTGGGAGAATGAGACTCTCAGTAAAGGATTCATAAAGAAGTAATATGGAAGATGGATATTAAAGAAACAGTAGGATACTATTTTAATTTTTTTAAATTAGAATTTTATAGTGGGATAAGTTTTTTTTTTTTTTTTTTTTTCGGTACGCAGGCCTCTCACTGTTGTGGCCTCTCCCGTTGCGGAGCACAGGCTCCGGACTCGCAGGCTCAGCGGCCATGGCTCACGGGCCCAGCCGCTCCGCGGCATGTGGGATCTTCCTGCACCGGGGCGCGAACCCGTGTCGCCTGCATCGGCAGGTGGACTCTCAACCACTGCGCCACCAGGGAAGCCCGGGATAAGCTTTTTAATCAGAGAGAGAAAGGAAACAGACAAGGAAACTTTTCACATGCATATTAAATGAGAGTAGGTATCAAAGGGAGACATTTATTCTGCAAATGGAGTTTCTGGCCAGCAGCAAGATGTATCAGTGGGGGGAACAGTCTTTGAAATCACCCAAACCTGGGTTTAAGACCCAACTCCATCATTCACTAGCTTATGAGTGTGATCTTTGGCAAAATAACCACTCTGAGGCTCAGTTTCTTCATCTGTAAAATGGGAATAGTAATATCTGTGAAGATTAAATGAGCTCATGTTTATAACATGCCTGGCACATGGTGGGCCCTCAGTCCATGTTAGTGATTCTTAAGATAAACAGCTACCTGTTGGGGGCAAGGTCAGCAGACTCAGAAGTGAGGGAATGTCCAGACTCCTCTGGGAGTGGGTGAAGACTCTCAGAAGCAAACACTGTTGCCTCTAATGACACGCCACTTGGCCACGTCTTGGAACATAACTATTTCCACCTTTTATTGTCTTGTTAGTAAAAGCTTTTATAGGTGTCTGTTCCCTAAGAAGGCCATTTTGGAAACGTTTATTATCTCTGGTGCTAGCTCAGAGGCTGGCTCGCTCCTCTTTGCCTTTGCAGTATGATGTGGAAACAAGAGACCAAGGGGAGCCCCATGGTGGGAACATTAAAAGGCTTTGGTCCGTGGAGGCCAGTTTGGTATGTGCAGCAGAAGGCCTGTGATGCTTGTGGTCCAAGAAGTCTGAAGAAATGTGTCTGTGAGACTCAGGAAGATGCAGTCTCATAAAAATCCTGCACTAGTGCCCCGGAGTACAGGGTCTTGGGCCAAAGGGTCAATGCGGCAAAAGATGTGGCAAGCCCTGGGCAAGCTGCAGAAGCGAATGGATCGTGAAGATCAATTTCTTTATCCAACACCAAACTTCCCTGGAGAACAGTTCTTTACATACTACAGCAGAACCAGATCCTGTGCTTCTCTCAACCTCCCCATGGCTTCTGTTCATGCTACAGCTTAAGTCCGCGGTCTGCCTCCTCCCCCCTCTCGTCTGACCTCATCTCCTACTACTCTCCCATTTGTCCGCTCTGCTACAGCCATGTGAGTCTCTCTGCTTTTCTAGAATCTTCCAGTCCTGTTCCTGCCTTAGGGCATTTACTCTGGCTTCCCTTTACGCCTAGAATGTTCTTTCCTGACCACCTGTTTAATAATGCTCCCTCAGGCGCTAGCACTCTGATCTCCCTTACCTGCTTTATTTCTAATTTATTTAACTTTTTACTAAGCTACAGTGTTAATTAGCTATATTACTTAGTTGTAATTCTAAGTTAGAATGTTACTTTAACATTCTCATGGGCTGAATTGTGTCCCCACCCTGCAAATTCATATGTTGAAGTCATAACCCCCAGTACCTCAGAATGTGACCTTATTTGGGAATGTCTTTACAGAGGTAATCCAGTTAAAATGAGGTCAGTCAGATAGGGCCTAACCCAGCATGACTGGTGTCCTTAAAAAAGGGGAAATATAGAAAGTGTACATAGAGGTACACATAGAAGAAAGATGCTGTGAAGAGACACAGGGAGCAGACGGCGGCTGGCAAGTTAAGGAGAGAGGCCTGAGCTCATCCTTCACTCGCAGTCCTCAGAAGGAACCCACCCTGCGCACACCTTGATCTCAGACTTCCAGCCTCCAGTGAGGCAATACATTTTTTTTTTTTTTTTTTGCGGTACGCGGGCCTCTCACTGTTGTGGCCTCTCCCGTTGCGGAGCACAGGCTCTGGATGCGCAGGCTCAGCGGCCATGGCTCACGGGCCCAGCCGCTCCGTGGCATGTGGGATCCTCCCGGACAGGGGCACGAACCCGTGTCCCCTGCATCGGCAGGCGGACTCTCAACCACTGCGCCACCAGGGAAGCCCGAGGCAATACATTTTTATTGTCTATGCCATCCAATTTGGGGTACTTTGTTATAGCAGCCTTAGCAAACTAAAATACAAAATCTCTATAACTTACTTTTTCAAAATAAAATGTATTCTGTATCTCTCTCTTCTAGAACATAAGCTCCACAAAGCAGAGATTTTTTTTCGTTTTTTTTTTTTTTTTTGCTGCTATTAACCCCAGGACCAGAACTATGCCTGGCATATAGTTACTGTTCAACATATATTTATTGAGTAAATCTTTCAGAAGACAGAGAATGAATAAGCTTGCTCTCAGAGTGCCCATGTGAAGAACGAGACTGGGAAGGGTAAGTCTCTGCCATTCTGTGTTTGGTTCTCCTGTGTAGGGCTGAGCAGCCTCAGGCCATGGGTGATATTTTCAATATGAGCAGGTTTTGGAAACATGAGCCATTCTGCAGAAGACCTTTAAGGATGAGGAGCGAGCAGCCCTCATCAGTGTTCAGAGAGAGTATCTCCAGATGGAGCATTTAGCACACAGCTCGGGATCCAATTACACTCCAGCAAGCGGCAACGGGCACTAATAAGGCCCGACGGCCGAATGGGCAGGATGTCCTGTGGTGTGGGCATGTTGGGAAGAGGTTACCAATAATAAGATTATTCTCTTGGTGGTGAGCTTGGCAGGGGTCAGCAGCATGGGAAGAAGGGTTGGATCAGGTGGCTAGGCGGGGACTCATGTGGAAATTCTGTGCTCCCAAGCCAGTTTCAAAAGGAGAAACACCTTCCCTTTTTGCTGGCTGAAGCACTGAACAAATTCCCAGAGACATAGAAGGCTCTCTTTCTTTTCTCTGGCTCTTCTCTCCTGCTGACTCAGTGACGAACTGAAGGTATGAGCATATAGAACATCTTTTATTGAGCACCTACTATGTCGCAGGTGTATTCTAGCAGGAGGAGATGAAGAAGTTAGAGACATTCATTAGAGAGGTGTCTTGAGAATGGAATTAAGGGAAATGAAATAATAATAAAGAATGTAAAGTGCTCAGGATGGGGTCTGGTTAGAGGAAACATTGAAGAATGGAAGTGTCCTTTCATTTTCTCTTTCTTTGGCTTTTAATGGGAGTAACAACCTAGGGTAGAGGGCAGAGCCTATTGAAAAAAAGACAAGCTGTCTCTTGGTGTCTCATGGTGGAAATGGCAATTATGTGTTAGAGGGTTTCAGAGGAGGAAGATGCCAAGGGGAGAGGAGCGGGCCCTGAGGCTGAGAGGAATTCTGGTAAGGGGAGATGGATGCAGGTGTTTTGGTTGAGGCTGAAGCCTTTGAGGGTTGTAGGGACAAAGCCCAGCTGTGGGAAGAAGTGTGTGACTTTGGGAGGCCCTCAGGGTAAAGCTTGAGACTGGGGATGTGAGGGCCAGGCTCCGGGCTGAGGACTTTGTGTGCATTATTTCTTTTAAAAGTCACTTGCTTCTAGGAGCTACGTTCAGTTATCATCTCCATTTTATAGCTGAAAAGATGGAGGCCCAGAGAGGGAACTCGGCCAAGGTTTCACAGGCTGTAGGAAGCAGAGTGGGGCTCAGTCTTGACCTACTTGATTCTAAAGCTTCTACCTTCACCCATGAACCAAACTGTCCCCTGCATTCTTTCTCAGAGAGGAGTTGCTGCCTCCTTTTCTGCCAAGTTTTCCAGGGTGCGGGGATACAATCTGTTCATCTGGCAACGTAATTCCTTCTGGGAGTGCAAAGCGTTGCGGTCATTTCATATACTTTATGTTGTCCCTGTGACGGATGGTTGCATCTTTACTAACACTAAATGAATGTTTGAGAGTGTGTATTAGTGTCTTAGGGCTGCTGTAACAAGTACCACACACTGGATGGCTTAAAACAACAGAAATGTATTGTCTCACAGTTTTGGAGGCTAGAAGCCCCAAATCAGTGTTGGCGGGGTCCTTCTCCCTCTGAAACATGTAGGGGAGAATCTTCCTAGACTCTTCCTAGCTTCTGGTGCCATCTTTGGTATCCATTGGCTTGCAGCCGCATCACTCCAATTTCTGTCTCCACCTTCACAAGGTGTTCTCCCTGTTCCCCTCTGTCTTTACAAGGCACTTTCTCCTTCTTATAAGGGCACTAGTCATGTTGGATTAGGATCCACCCTGGATGACTTAACTTCATTACATTTGCAGAGGCCTCATTTACAAATAGGTCACATTCACACGCATGGGGGCTGGGACTTCAACATATTTTTTTGGGGGGTGGAGACACAATTAAACCCATAACAGAGCACCTTTGTCAAGGTCCACTACTGGCTGGGACTTCAAATTGGACTGGATTTTGAGTTTTTAAACTTCTAGCACTTTCTTAGTAGTGGCTCCTTGCTTTCTCCCAAATTCTCTATGTTCTTTCTTACCTTCTTGCTTTTGTTGATCT
Organism: Hyperoodon ampullatus; assembly: GCF_949752795.1. Taxonomy (NCBI): domain Eukaryota; kingdom Metazoa; phylum Chordata; class Mammalia; order Artiodactyla; family Ziphiidae; genus Hyperoodon; species Hyperoodon ampullatus. The sequence goes on along the minus strand of NC_136915.1, from coordinate 52,852,035 downwards.
AATTCACCATTGGGATTATCCTCTTCCTTCCTTTGTGCTGGAATATTTCTCCTTCTTTAAGTCCCTATTACCTCTACAAATTGTCCTCTTCAACCCCAGCGCTACTGGCTGCTTCATTTTCTAAACTCCACAACAATTAGGGGCATATTGTAGTTAGAGAAACTGTTTTACAATTTCCTGATTCCTGTTTGCCACTTGGTCTTATTTGCCCAGCTAAGGTATAAACTCTGATTCTCAGAGATAGAGGCTATGATTTTGTTGCTCCAGGCTTCAACATAGGGTTAGCACATTGCAACTCTCCATCAATCCTTGCTAGGGGAATGATGTTCTTTTGTTTTAGATCCTAATTGATCTCTTGGAATAATGTGATCTTCTACCCTAGTGACATGGAGAGCTGAGCAGTGATCTGGTTAGGCTGATGCTTACAGGGAGCCAAGCTGCCCCAGGCCTCCATTTAGTACCCTTTCTCCTTTTGCAAGATTTGACTCATCTGGATAATTGCCTTAACTTTCCACCTGACTTAGCCTGTGCCCACCCAGCCAATATCACTAGCAGTTTGGTTAATCTAAGCACTGGTAGACTGGAAGCTAAAATGATTACAGAATAGAGCAGGACCAAGTGGAAAATCTAAGGGCCTCTTTGTTCCAGGTGTCCTCAGGGAGGCTCCGCCCTGGGGGATCACATTGCTGACTCCAGTCCTGGGGAGCAGAATGCTTCTCCCTCTTCCCCAAAGGCAGGCAAGGGCCCTGAATACTGTCATTCTGTCCCTGACAGCTGTTTACCTTACCGACAGTGCATTCTCTGTGGGGCCCTGGTGTCTGCTTCCCCTTCCTAAGCACTTATTCTGAGACTTCCCAGGGATGGCAGTGAACAGAGCAGTTCAGGCCAGGACTGAACAGAGCAGATGTTCCTTCCTCTTTGTTCCTGGAAGTGACTGTCCTGATGTCTGTGACACCCAAGAGAGTTGGCAAGAAATTGAAATTTGGAATCTGAGACTTTTAAGTTGGATGATGTTTTTCCAAATGCGTCTTGTTTGGGTGGAGGGAAAGTGAGGCATCAAGAAATGAAGCTAAATGGAGAAAGTATGGAGAAAAGGGAACACTCCTACACTGTTGGTGGGAATGTAAATTGGTGCAGCCACTACAGAAAACAGTATGGAATTTCCTTAAAAATAAAAACAGAGTTGCTATATGATCCAGAAATCCCAATCCTGAGCACATATCCAGAGAAAACTATAATTCGAAAAGATACATGCACCCCAATGATCATAACAGCACTATTTACAACAGCCAGGATGTGGAAGCAACCTAAGTGTCCATCAACAGGTGAATGGATAAAGATGTGGTGTATGTACACAATGGAATATTACTCAGCCACAAAAAAGAAATACTGCCATTTTCAGCAACATGGGTGGACCTAGAGATTATCATACTAAGTGAAGTAAGTTAGATAAAGGCAAATATATGACATCACTTATATGTGGAATCTAAAATATGATACAAATGAACTTATTTACAAAACAGAAACAGACTCACAGACATAGAAAGCAAACTTATGGTTACCAAAGGGGAAGGGCAGGAGGGATAAATTAGGAGTTTGGCATTAGCAGATACAAACTACTATATGTAAATTAGATAAACAACAATAGGGAACTATATTCAATATCTTATAATAAGCTATAATGGAAAAGAATATGAAAAAGAATATATATATATATATACAAGTATAACTGAATCACTGTACTGTATACCTGAAACTAACACAACATTGTAAATCAACTATATTTCAATAAAAAAAGAAATGAAGTTTAAGATTTCGAGGATTAGGTTACAAATATGAGATTGGGACACAGGTCTCCCTTTCCATCCCAGGCATTGTTTGTTCTCCCAGGTTGCCTTGGTAATCATCGAGCCAGGACCTCAGGCGGGGACTCTGCCCCACATAAGGAGTCTGGGGAGACGTGTTCCGCTTGTGTGTAGAATTAACTCCATTTGAGCTGGTCTCTGTTCACCTCACCAGTCTCACCATGCACCTTTCTTCCCCTTGTTACCAAAACTCTAGCTGTCCTTGCCTTCTCTCACTTCCAAGCCCCTTCCCACCTCTGAGCCCTCACACATGCTCTTCCCACAATCTGGAGTAATCTTTTGCCCACACTTCCCCTGGATTATGCCAACTCATTCTTTAAGTCTCAGCGTAAATGTCACTTCCTCAGAGCAGTCTTCTTTGAGCTCCATCATCTAAATAACACTCCCCATTAACTGCTTTCACAGGACTATGCATTTTCTTTCACAGACTTGTCTATTTATGTGAAATCTGTGCTCCTCTATCTCACATAGACTAAGGCTCACGAGGGCAGGTACCATGGCTGCCTTGCTGACTGCCATATAATCTGGGCCAGGTGCATAGTAGGCACTCAGTACATGTTTGCCAAAGGAATGAATGAATGAATGAAGTAACAGACTGACTTTTTGGAAATGGGAGAGCCAGTGTGTCCATCTATTTGAGCTTTGTTATTGCGACCATGTTAGAGAGACCTACTCAGCCACTGCTCAGCAGGACTATTATGTGGGTCTTATGATACTCAAGCTCTTATACAAGGCAGCTGCGAGGACAAGTTGCTTGCCTAAAGTCACCCATTCCACACTGCAAGTGGCTGAGCCTAGGCTAGAATGTAAGGGTCCCTGGCTACGAAGCTGAAGTGCTTTCATCATGTCATGGTGCCTCCCTTGCCCATCAGATACCTCTGTGTCTCAGGAATGTCACCCTGTCCCCTTTGTGCATCAGGTAGTCCCAGTTTGCTTTCCCATGACTGTGCACCTTCTTAGTGGAAGAGCCAGGTCTTGACAAAACTTCGCTGACTCTTCAGTCAGTGCTCTGGACTCCAGCTCTGCACTCAGGGCCCCCCATGGGTATGCTCTCTTTGGGGTTACAAGGCTTCTGGGGCTAGTAGAGCCCTGGGCCATGTGGGGTAAAAAAGAAGCCATTACAACATCCATTTACCATAAATCCTGTTTTTTATTTTACTCTAGTAATGGAGAACAAAGTTCGTTTCACCAAAACATTCTCCTGGTCCCAGGGCCCTGGTGAAACTCCCGTTTTCAATCACTTGCACGTAGTTAAGTGGAGACAGTTAAAACACCCTAATTACTAAGCTGGTGGGTCCTGCTGACACCTGTAAGACATTTGGTGCAGTGCAGGAAGTAATGCTTCCTTTCCAGTTTACATCACCATTTAATCTAATTATTCCTTCCAGTGTAGCTTTCACATATTCCATCAAAGAAGAGATTGCTCATTTCCTTGAGAAACTGTATACATCCACCGTAATGCCATTTTTTTGTCTCTCGTAAGTAATCTGAGATTTCCTAACCTTCTCCCCCTACTGTATTCCCTGGTTAATGTATAAACTTGGAAGAAATTTCTTGACAGAGAAGTCAAGAGGGTCTCACCTGTGGGAATAGCATTTCCATTTCAGGGAATTTGAGAGCTCAAAGGGGCCTTTCATGTCATCTACATTAAGTCCCTAGTTTTCTAACTGAGGAAACTGAGGCCCAGATTGGGGGTGCCAATCACCCCGTGAACTCTTCCTGAGTTGCTGTGTGTCAGGCTCCAGGAAAAAGTAGGCCCTGCCCTCAAGGAACTTGTGTCCAGAGGAGAATAGATAAATGACTGTAATTGAAAATAGTGAATGAATCCCAAATGCACAAAGCAAAGTGTAAAAGAAGTATAGGGTTTTAAATGGAAGATTCCATGAGTAAGTGATACTTAAAATGAGTCGTAAAGAATGAAAAAGACTTCCTAAATGGTGGGTGGAGAAAAAGCATTGCAAGTGGAGGGAACAAATATATGGTTAGGGCAATGGAGAGATGTCTAAAACATCTGTAGTGGGCAGATGAAGAGAGAATGCAGTCAAAGAAAGAGCTGAAGAGTAAGGTGGGGACCAGTCCACAAAGCCACGGAACCCATGTTAAGAATATCTTCTCGAGGTCATGAATGAATATTCTCTTTGCCCCTCTAAGTCTGCTTTCCACCCTTCCATACAGTGCTCTTTGGCCTAGGAGGTTGACCTCTATAAGCTACCTTGACAGGGCTCCCTTGCCCTCTGACTTCTGGTTGGCTTTGGTCAATAGGAGGCACCATGGGAGATGGGAGAAAGTGAGGAGAGAGGTCAGGGTATTCATTCCCTGGGCTGCTTCCTTCCTGGGTGGCAGATTGGCAAAATGTTGTGTTATGGAAGGCCACGGTTCCTGTTAGGTGGCCGTCTCCTGCATCTTTCCTTTCACTTGTCCCTTTATGATTAAGGGTGCTAACAGCTCTCTGCTCTTGCCAGTTTCAGGTTACTTCACATCTCTTGTTGGTCTCACCCTACGCTGCCCCACTCCATTGTAAACAGTCCCTTCATGAAACTACCCTCAAGGACTCCATGTGTTTTCCATCTGCTTTCTGCTGGCCCCTTTAAAAAGGGGTCCTGCTCCAAAGGGCAGAATGCAAGGGAGAAGGCCTTCAAAGCCAGGACATCAATGATGTGCATCAGTGGATCAGATCAAGGGAGAGGGAGCTGGGGGCGGGGCTAGCAGGGGACCCTCTGAGGCCACATGAAAGTCATGTGACAAAACAAAGCATCTTTCAACCCCTGCCAGGCCCAGAGGTCTCAAAGCCATCTTCTGGATGTACCTATCAAGGAGGGACTTTCCTACACTCTCTTTCCAGCACCCCCTCCCCCCAACTCTGACCCCACCCTGCATCCCAACTACAGAGGGGCCAGAGTCAGGCTAAGCAAGCTCAGGGAAAAGATGGAGAGAGAGACAGGTAAAACCACTTGCACCCAACGTGTGGGGACATGCTACCCAAGCCAGCCCAGAAGGCTGAAGTATTAATAGATACATTCTAATCTCTACATTGAGTCACTGCCTAGGAATTTCAGAAAAGTCAAAGGATTGCCTGAATTTTCATCTAAGTGCAGGGGAATGATTACTACCCCCATCAAACAAATTTATAGGGATTATTGAAAATAAAACACCCACAATTGCTTTCAGGATTACTCTCTATTGAAGTCCTATATAACTTTAGGATGCTGCAAACTAAAACTCTATTGTGAACTTAACAAGTTACCTAATTCAGAGCAATGCAAATCAAAATTACGAGGTACCACCTCACACTGGTCAGAATGGCCATCAGTAAAAAGTCTACAAATAACAAAATGCTGGAGAGGGTCTGGAGAAAAGGGAACCCTCCTACACTATGTTGGGAATATCAGTGGTGTAGCCACTATGGAGAACAGTATGGAGGTTCCTTAAAAAATTAAATATAGAGTTACTGTATGATCCAGCAATCCCACTCCTGGGCATATATCTGGAGAAAACTACAATTCAAAAAATACATGCACCCCAATGTTCATTTACAATACTATTTACAATAGCCTAGGCATGGAAACAACCTAAATGTACATCAACAGGTGAATGAATAAAGAAGATGTGGATATATACACAATGGAATATTACTCAGCCATAAAAAGAATGAAGTAATGCCATATCATACTAAGTGAAGTAAGTCAGACAGAGAAAGACAAATACCATATGATATCACTTATATGTGAAATCTAAAATATGACACAAATGAACTTATTTACAAAACAGAAACAGACTCGTAGACATAGAAAACAAATTTATGGTTACCAAAGGGGAAAGGGGATAGGGGAGGGTTAATTTAGAAGTTTGGGATTATCAGATACAAATTACTATACATAGAAAGGATAAACAATAAGGTCCTTCTATATAGCACAGGGAAATATATTCAATATCCTGTAACAAACCATAATGAAAAAGAATACAAATAAACAATTTACATAATTCACTTTGTTGAACTTACTTGATCATGAAACCCTTTTTTTGGAATAACTCTTATGTAACTGATGTTCCTTGCAACGTACTTTGAAAAATATTGCTTTTGGTGGCAAATATGCAGTAAGTTAAGTAAGTAAACTAAATACATTCTTCCCAGGGAGGACATGAAAATGGCTGGTTATAGCTGCTATGGTGAAGCAATCTACCCCCAAGCACAATTTTATCCTAACAATATAGTTGAAAAAAAAATTGATGCTCATACCAGGAATTTATAAAAAATCATCACAGAATACTTTGCATCCCTGACATGTATATAGATGGTAAGTCACACTAACAACGTGGACACTTTGTATCCCTTTAATGAGCTCTGAGACCCACAGCTCATGGTGAGTCCTGGGAGGAGCTTACTGGGCACTAAAGAGAGAGTATTGATAGAATATTGAGTATTTGTCTATCATATAATGGTCATCAAAATGAAATATTGTGGAATTTCCATTTATATAGTGATATCATAATTTTATAACTTATTTAAAGTACTTGCCAGAATCATAGTAATAAAGCAATAAATGAAAACCAGGAAGAAAAAAGCACCAGGTGGAACCTTGCCCTAGAGGGACCTTGAAATTCACCTTTGAGTGATGGTGGACTGACCAAGTGGGCCCTCTTAGATTCCTCATGGAATCTCTCTGCTTTGCTTTCTGTCAGGTACTTCATTAAGCCATTAAGTCCAAACCACACAAAATCTCTACTAGGCAGGACTTATGATTCTTATTGTAGGATAAGAAGATGAGGTCCAGAGAGGTCACACAGCTGGTGAGTGACAGAGCGGGACTTATCACCCTGATGTAAAACTCAGTAAAATGTACCTTTTCTTGGGTTTGCTGGACTGTTGCACATTTAGCCCAAGATGATAACTGCAAATATAGAGGAGACACTTGGTACCTTTCTAAAAAGCTTTGAATATGAGAGTTTGGGGCCCAGCAGCTCTAACCACTTTAGGAAACGCAAGTGAAATAATACTTGATGGGCATTTCTAAGGGTGTGGGGTTATAAGATGCTGGAAAAGAGGTCTTAAAATTGAGAAAACTTACGAGAGGATGATACATATTCCAATATTTGACAGTATTTTGTAATGGGTAGGGTTTGCCTTTGGTGCCCTCTCACTTCCATTGACTGCCTTCAGAATCCACAGAGCTAGACATGGTGGAATTCCAGGCATTGCAGTAGAAACTGCAGGCATTGTTTTGGGTGTTAAATCATAAAGAAGCCCCATATTTTCTTCTTATGAGCATAGCCTTTCATATTCCTGTGAGGTTGTCAAGTTCATCTTCCCACTCCATAGAAGCCTCATTTCCTGTGGTCTAGTCTTATAATACAGAAACTCATCTCAAGGTTTGGTGAACCAAGCTAAGCCAAGGTAGGGGCCAACTGCATTCTCCTGTGACCTTCAGGCTTGTTAGTTCCTTGACTCATGGAGAATGCCATCACTCATAGTTTGTTTCTTTACCCAGGTATACTGGGAAGGTCTCATTGAATGAAGCTTATTTAAATAGATCATGTTTACAATCTCTCTTACTTCCATTACCACTCTGACCTCATCTCTTACCATCTTCCCCTGACTCACTCTGTTCTATCTACATGGGCCTTTCTGATGTTGCTTGAGCAGTTGGCATGCTTCACCTTAGGCCTTTGCATGGCTGTTCCCTCTCTTCCTCCAGACACCCACATGCCTTATCACTGACCTCCCTCAGCATCTTAGCCAAATGTCAACTTTTCAGACTCAACTCTCCTGATCACCTCATTTAAATTGAACCCTTCCCTCACCAGGTACTCCCTTATGCACCTTCTCTACTGCTGTATCTGTTGGACCCAGAACAATGTCTGATACAGAGAAGATACTCAATAACTACTTTGAATGAATTCCAGCAGCCTCTGCTTTAACTGGATTTTCTGCAGCCACTCAAAATTCTGAAATGCCTGTGCCTGGGTGGAGCTGTTCTTGCTGTCCAAACACCTCCCATTTTATTAAGCTCCTTCCTGCTGGCCAGTCTGACATCAAACCCTCTGGCCAAGATGGGTAAGAAGGAAGATAGACTTTCAGTGAAAATGCTAGGAGTGGCTGTATATTCTGAATCAATCCCACTTTTTGCCTACAACACCCTTCATAAATCCCTTTTCATTCCAAATAAGACTGACCCAAAAGAACCAAGAGCTCACAATTGAATTTGGTCTTCCATGTCGAGTCAAAAGTTAAGTCATTCTTTATTTGTATCAGTCTTTATTTTATGATCAAGATTGTGGGTTCTGGAGCTAGAGCATTGGGGTTTACATCCATCACATATTAGCTCGGTGATCTTGGATAAGTTGCTTCACCTGTCGGTGCCCAATTCCCTCACCAGTAAAGAGAGGGTAGCAAAAACTATTTCATGGGGCTGTGGGGAGGATTAACTAGGCTACCAAGCATAAAGCACTTGGAGCTGTACAGCATCTAAGTGTTCAGTAAGTGTTGGCAATTTCCCTGTTACTCCTCTGATGAGAATTCTGCCACCTTCCCCTTGAGTAAAGGGGAAGGAAATGCAGCCCGCATCTCCCCTCCCCCTCAGTTATCCAGGTCAGCCGCTGACTCCTGCTTGGTGAGGGTAACGATTTCCTGGGTCTTGTATCAGTGCAGCCGAATGAGGCCAGGAGACAAGCATGTCCAATAACTACTTAAAAACAACACTCTGGCCAGCCAGGCTGGGCTCCCAGTGGTCATCCCTTCCACTGGCACCCCTACCCACTGGTAGCCACTGCCTGTGGACTCCTTGTGCCTGCTGGCTGGAGAAAAGTCCACACTCAGTGCTTTTGCAAGTCATGGGTGAGAGGCAGGCTGGTGCCTTGCCCAGCCCTGTGACACAGGAGCCTGTTGCCACAACTGAGATAATTTTCTTGTCACCAGGCCTGAAATCCTCACTCGAAGTCATCTTCAAACTGGTGTTCTGAAACAGGGCCAAGTCTCCAAGCCTGAGTTTCCAGGCTGGGGGAGCTGGTGTTCCCCTGTAATGTACCTTTCTAAGAAAAAGAAAAAACTTAATACAGCTTGCCAGGGAGAATTAAGTGTCAGTGTCTTTTTTTTTTTTTTCCTCCTTTTTTTGGAATGGCTATTTGGATATAGACGGGAAGCTTCAGAGTCTTCTGCAAAAATAGGAAAAAAATAAAAAATAAAAGAGAGAGAGAGAGAGAAAAGAAATCCCCCTCCTCCCTGGGGAGACATTTGAGGAATAGTCAAGCCTGAGGGAAGTTTGAATGCCAAGAAAGCGGTGTTCTGAGCTAGTCAGAATGTGGACACAGTGGGCAAAGTTTGGGCAGCTGCACAGCTACTGAGCAGCTTTCTATTCAAACCCACTCTGGCAGAGGGGAAGTGTTTCTTTCATTCTTTCATCACTTCTGTTTTTTAAAGGAAAAAAAGAAAAAAAAACCCACCACGAAAGATCCAGAGACATACTGATGTCACTGAGAAGGGCGACCCAGGTCATAATCAAAAGTTGGCTTCAGGGGAACACTCCCACCCCTCCCCCACCCTCACCTTACAATAAAAACCTTGCTCTAAAAGGCAGCCCAGACAATGGATCAGATGCCAAACCATGTGAAGTGCCCAGAGGCAACTCCACAACACCCCGCCCACCAGCGGGTGGAGGCTGCCAAGGAGCCAGATGCTGTAGCTTTAAAAATATCTTCCGCTGCCTGGCATCTGCAGTTGCAGGCTGCTGCCTGGGAGAAGGGGAGAAAGAGCGGGCAGGGCCAGGACAGTCAGGCGGGCGGTAGCACCCTGCGTGTATGTAATGGAGAGCGCCTCTAACCACGGGGCTGCCCATTTGGCCTTGTTAAATCACCCCCAGCATATGGTGAGAGACATCTGCCCAGGATTTGGACCTCACAGACTGGAAGAGGAGGGCTTAACACAAACAGACTGAAGCCTGAGAGACCGGAGGTGGCTGGGGAGGCATTTCTAGGGCCAAGGGCCTCATTTCACAGTGGAGCTGGGATTCTGAGAAAGAAGGCACTGGCTCAAGGTCACGCCACAGCCTGCTGTCAGAACCGTAGGGAAGTGTTCATCTCGTTTCATTGAGCCTCTGTTTATTTATCTGTGAAATGGGATAAATAAGCCTTACAGGCTTGATGTGAAGGTTAGAGGAAGTCATTTAAGTGAATGGCCCCTGTTCCATGCATTTTTATTGATGTGATTCTCAATCTTCCAATTACAAATGTCAGAAGCAGCCACTGACGTGTTATGTCATCAAGAGGCTTTAGAAAACATCCAGTACTTCCTCAAATCGTTCTCCACTCGCCTAAGCATTGGATGACATTCAACTGCATCCTTTTGACTACTGTTAGAATACAGCCTTACTTCCATGGGTGAAAATTTCAGCTGTAGAAAGTCTACTCTTGGGGTAGCTTGCTTTTTCAGGGTTAGTAGGGAGTTAAAGTGTGTGCTTTGTGGGAAGCCTAAACAAATAAGAAAACTAGGAGGGGAGCCAGCATCTTCATTGGAAGGCAACTCTTTTCCTCTCACAGTCATTTAACTTCCCTCTACCTCAAACCTCAACTCCAAATATCGAAACTATGGCTTCCTGTTTTTTTTTTTTCTTTCTTTTTGGCTTCCAGACTGGATTATCTTTGTACCACTACCCTCCCATTAAAAAGAGCCACCAGTGAGTACATTCTTAAGTAGGGCAATGGCCCAGCCTGGAATGTAGTGGGGAAATATATCCCCAAAGTGGCATTAAACAAGGAGACATTTACACAGATATCCTTGTGGACCTTGGCCATGAACGCATGCCCGAGGTGGCTGGTGGTACACCGCTTTTTTCCCCTCGCATATGAACACTTCATAAATACCTCTGAAGAATGTGACATATTCTTGGAAGTATCCAGAGTCTTTCCCAGATCAAATCTAAAGATTTCCATTACAGCAATATTATTGCCTTTTCTTCACTGCAGTGGGTATTTGTGGCTGCCTTGCCAGCCTTTATTCTGACCTGTCTCCAATCCTTACAGCTTCTAATAGCCTATGAGAGAGCCTAGTGGTTCCAGATTGCACTTTAGGTGTGGAACACATGACTGAGTTAATTCAAGCAGTGTCTTCCACCCTCTGACCACAATTTTGGGTTAAGATGGGCCATAGAGCCTACATGGATCTAAAGAGTGACTCTTCAATTTTTCTTGGGAATGCTGGGACTCTTTCTTGCTAGATATGAATGGGGAAGTAACTTGGAAAGATTCCTGCATTAGGATTCGATTCCAAGACAGGCAGAATTTGGGGTGATTTATTTATTTATTTATTTGGCTGTGTCGGGTTTTAGTTGCAGCACGTGGGCTCTTCATTGTGGCACACGGGCTTCTCTCTAGTTGTGGTGTGTGGGTTTTCTCTTCTCTAGTTGTGGTGCGTGGGGTCTGGAATGCATGGCCTCTGTAGTTAATGGCATGCGGGCTCTCTTGCTGAGACACGTGAGCTTAGTTGCCCTGCAGCATGTGGGATCCTAGTTCCCCGATCAGGGATCGAACCCATGTCCCCTGCATTGGAAGGTGGATTCTTTACCGCCGGACCACCATGGAAGTCCCCATCTTTGGGGTTTTCAATCATAAGAGCCATTTATTTTATATATATATATATATATATATATATATATATATATATATATATAAAACATTTATATAATATTTATATTTTAAGCCTGTTTTCCATACTTAGCAACCGAAAATACACAGATGCACTCAGGGAAGCACTAAGAAGTTGTACTTAAAAGACTTTTGGGTGCTTCCCTGGTGGCACAGTGGTTGAGAGTCTGCCTGCCGATGCAGTGGACACGGGTTCGTGCCCCTGTCTGGGAAGATCCCACATGCTGCGGAGCGGCTGGGCCCGTGAGCCACGGCCGCTGAGCCGGCGCGTCCGGAGCCTGTGCTCCGCAACGGGAGAGGGCACAACAGTGAGAGGCCCGCGTACCACAAAAAAAAAAAAAAAAAAAAAAAAAAGACATTTGGCCTTGGCTTACCTTTAGACCTGAGAGCTGAGCGTGCAGATCTTGCCTTTGTTGCATGAAAAAGACAGTCTTCCTGAATGAGGAATGAGGATAAATGGGGGCAAGTCCTCATTTGCCAAAGAATAACTTTTTGGTTCCTCATCTCTCCACTTGGATTAGCAAGTGGGTTGTATTAGATTAGGTTTTGCCAAACTGCAGTCATTTATCTATTATCTTTACAATTTTTTCTATGCTCACCTGTGCTATTAGTTACTAAATATTTTTCTTTAAGTTAACTCACTCTCTTTAATTTTAAGTCACTTCAGAGTAAAATAAAATGTATATCATGATAGAACGTGGAAGAGCCAATATTTAATACACATTTAAACAAGTACATCATTAACATAAAAATCATCAACATAAAAAATGTTGGTATACTACCTAAAATTATCTTGCTTATGATCCATTGGGGAAATCTAGGTTGATCAATGGTTTTCAAACTGTTTTTATGCAACTAACTTGTTTTGTTGTGGTAGTATAAGATGCAAATTTCATTTTGTAACATATTTTTATCTACTTTGAAAATTGAAATAAAAGTCCACGAATATACTCAAGTCTGTGTGTTTGTATCTTATATTTATATTGGAGACTGCCAACATAATTATTTGAGCTGATAGGTTACTAATTTTTACATAGGCTTGGAAGAAAACCTCAATAATCTCTGTGAATATATTTAATTTTACTTAAAAAATAACTCCCATCAAAATTTTAACAGAAAAAGACAGATAAAGTGTAAATGGATAATAATTCCACTACCCGTAGAATCCCCTTGATGTTAAAAAATAACAATACAAGTCTGTACACATTCTAGTTTCTTGTCAATATGTCATTGATTAGAAATAATCTTTCTGGAATTCAGACTTTTAACCTAAAATTGTATGAGTGAGTCACAGGTACCACAAATAAATGCCAGGCAAATATCCAATCAGCTGCTTTGGCCTATCTTTTTATCAAGGTGTAATATTTTAATTCAGAAACTTGTGAATCTGAGATGTGCTGATCTCCATGAAACATTTTATAGACAACTTTAGTGTTAGTGTAAGTTTTGGGCTCCTCATGTCTGATTTTCATATTTATGTCAAAGATAGAGAACCATCGTTAAGTGTTGTTACTGAATCAACTATGAAACTGAAATGTCTTCCTACTTTGCCTTCAGATTTCTGGCCCAGATTAAGTGAAGAGTATCTTGAGATTGTTAATCAAGCTGTTTACAAAAAACAAACAAACAAACAAAAAGCCCACAGATGTTACCACTTTGACTACTTATCAGTTCAATCAGAATTTTCATAAGGCCAGATATTCAAAACAAAATACTGAAATAAAGATGATACTGAGGTTATGAGAGCAAATATCATCCATCACTTCAAAATCAAATGTTGGGGTGAATCTGAATAAACTCATTGCTCTTTTTGGTGGAACTTGAAGTAAATGATATCATTTTGAAATTATAAAACAATATTTGTCAATATAATAGCAATATTTGCATTCACATATACATACATAGGCATATACACATAGACATACGCTCATTCATTCTAAAAGCCAGTGGACCATATGATCTTTAAGACGTTCCTCCAGCTCTAAAGATAAGGTCTTCATTTCCTCTTGGGCTGACTTAACCCCAAAGTTGTGGCAGTGAAAAAGAATAAGAAAATGACAGGTAACATTTGCAGTGCTTTTTAGATTCACAAAGTGCTTTCCCTTGAAGGAAGAGTATGAATTTCAACCCTGAACCCCAATCTTACCTATTCTGTAAAGCTTTCCCTCACTGCCTCAGGCAACGTTAAGCACCCTCCAGGCTCCCAGGGCTCTTACCTTGCAATATTGCACTGCCCATGACACCATTTTAGAGTTGTTACCTTACATGCTTGCGTCTGCCCCTGGATTGTGGATGCCTCAAAGGAAAAGACCATATTCTGTACATCTTCGTATTTTTAGTGCCTAGTCTGGTGCAGGGTACCTGCTTAATAAACGTTTGGTTGCTTACATGAATGAATGGTTTCCTGAGAGCCAGTAGAAAAACTGAGCCCTGGGCGATAGTTTGGTGTTTTTTCCCCATCAGCTAAGCACATGTTTCCCTCGTCCGGAATATTTATTAAGTAACAGCATATGTGATCCTCATCAAGGAATATTTCTTAAGCAACACATTTGTGCATAAAATTTGGCAAGGTACCACTTCTTCTGACATCTATCTTCCTTTCTCAGTCCTTACTATCCCAGTTTGTGTCTTCAAAAGCTTTTCCTGGGAATTCCCTGATGGTCCGGTGGTTAGGACTCTGTGCTTTCACTGCTGAGGGCCCGCAAGCCACGAGGAGTGGCTAGGAAAAAAAAAAAAAAAAGCTTTTCCTGGGTCTATTTCCTTGAACTCTTATCAGCACACATCTGACCCATTCCTGCTTCTGGGCCTCTGCTCATATGTTTCTCTCCACCTAGAGCACATTTCCTCATCATTTTTGCACGTTCATTGTCACCTGAGCTCAAACTCTTCCTGATAGTTTATTCCGGTGCAGTCCTAGCAGGAGGTGATGGAGTTCAGATGTGCCACCTCCTGAAACCCCATAATGGAACATACCACTCTTTTGCTGCATATCACAGTTTCTTATAAACAGGCCTTCTTTACTTTTCTGGATTTTGTTCTCCTTGAGGGAAGAATTTGTGTTGAATTATTTTTGTTTCCACCAGAACATCCAAAACCTAGAGTAGATGCTTAAAAATATTTGGTGAATAAATAATTTGTATGGCCCCTATGGCTTTGTCTGAAACAAATTAAAGGCTAGTTACCATCAGAATTGGAATAGACTCTTAGAATCTTGAATGAAGGTCACTTCTCCCATCAACAAAACAAGAGGATATTATTCCTGCTTTTCGTTGATGCTTACATATCACCAGCTGTGTGTTCCCATACAGGTGACTTAGTTTTTCCAATTCCCCAGCTTTTCTTTTTTGCAGTCATGGTTAAGAGTATAGACCTAAAGAATGAAATGAGCTAATATATGTAAAGTGGCTGGTACACGGCAAAGGTTGAGTAGATGGCCAGTATTATTACAATTGTGGTCATTGTTATTGCCAAAAGATGCTGTAGAAAAATCTCCTAAATACTGGAGATTAACTTGTAGTTAATGAACCAGTCTCTTCTGTTGGAGAACTCGCTGAGTGTAGGCTGTCTTTTCTGTCTCTGCATTTGGAGCACTTAACACAACACTTGGTACAAAAAAGGGATGTGTTAAAGGCTTCCTGATGGAACCATATGCATTTCTTGATTATGTTAACAATAACCTTAGGATACTGGCTGTTCCCTAGGTGACCAGTCGTGTCCGAGATCCTTTACAAACTGTCTCACGGACTCCATACAATATTCCTGTTGGAAATGAGCTGCTCTGTTTTGTGGCACAGGCCACGTAACATGCCACAGCTAGCAGGTGGTGGAGCCATGATTAAGATGCAGGTCTATCTGGTTCTAAAGACCACTGGCTTACCCCTTGCTACGCACACTGCAAGGTTGCCACACAGTGTTACAAGACTCGTGGAGGATTCCAGGCCCTGAACTGATGGAGGTGGCAGAGGTGACATTAGGACAGAAGAGAAGCAGCAGGCAATGTGCCTGATCCCTTGGAGAGGGAAATCGGGGTATGGGGGTGGGAAGAGGGAAACTGATGATCATGAAGAGAGTCCACGCTTGAGGCCGGCTGGGGAGCCAGAGTGCCAGTTTCTAGCGCTCTCCACTGCCTACACCCCAGGCCCAGGCCAGCTTCCCTCCTAGGTTTCCTAAGAAGCCCTGACGAAGGCAGCATTGACTGATTGCAAGGCAGGCCCGGCCCAAGCTGTAACAGCAGTGCTAATGGGAACTTGGCCCTGCCCCAGGCGGGTATGGAAAGCGGCTGTTGGCGCTTGTAAAAATCCGTGGTCCAGGCCGGCTTTTCCACAAAGAGAAATTCACCACCCTGAAGAAATGCCATCGCCTGTTCCCGGTGCCAAACTCGAGGAAAATCAAGTGGTGAGACTCTCTCCTCTGCCTGGGTGAAATGACAGATAGCAAAAGAGCTTTCAGTTTCCTCTACCCCAAAAAAGTCTGCCAGAGATATAAATATTTAAAAACAGGAGCTAGACTGAGAGGGTTAGCTTTCACTGTGTCTTCTTTGGCAGGCTCTCCATCCACCCACCAGATATCATTTTATTCTGTGTAATGGAATGGCAGTTCTGGGTCGCACATCCCAACTTCTGACACACTGTGTGGAAAAAAAAAAAAAAGACTGTGACCCTTGTAAACTATTTTTGTAGTTGGAAACAGAGACAGACCCAGGTTGTGAATGCCAGATTGAACATAGCTAGGAGAAGTTTAAGTGGTTTTTTTTTTTTTTTCTTTTTTCCTGCTGTTCCCCTTATTTTTATCTCCTGCTAAGAAGTCCTCTCTCTGATTTCCATCCGGTAGGATAACTCCCTTTCCCTGTTACTCAGGAATGCTTTATTTATTTATTTTTAACTGTTCTCTTCTCAAATTGGTGAAACAAAGTACAGGTCTATAAAAGTGTGCACTCTGCATTTCTTTGTTTCTCTCCTGTGGCCGTGTCTGAAACTGTAGACACAGAAGACAATTCCAAGCTATTCATTTTCTTTTTCCTATAGAGAAATGGGTGCCAACCTCCATGAAATTAAATAGGTTTCAATCATCACAGACGACCTTCACAATCTAGGTCTTATAATTTTAGGTGGATTAGAGGAAACTAATGAGGATTTTGAAACAAGCTTTGGACTAAAACTCTCATCATGCAAATCCACTGAAAAACCCCAGAACTTTAAAGCACAATTAACCCATCCCCGGTCCCCAGCCCCCTGTATCTGACTCATTTTATTTCTTCTGATTTTGTAGTCTTCATAAAACAACAATAACAATAATGCAGTGGGTATTTTTGTTGTTCTATTTTTAAAAATCAGATTCCACAGTCCTTTTTCTTCTTCTGGTTCTGGTTTTTGTTTGTTTGTTCTAAATTGCTCTGTCCTCAGAGTCCTTTTTATTACGGTTTAGGACTCACAAGAGTTAATAGGCGAGAGTGGGGGGAGGAACCCACTTGTTTTAAGCCTGGAGCCTGTCACCTTTTCTTGGCAATTACACTGCTAATGGCTGGGTCCCAAGCAAAGTGGCAAAGAATATCTCTTCTCACGTTCCCAACTCACAGTGCATTCCCAAATACCAGATGGTGTTTTTGGAATCCATTTCACTATGTTTGATATGACAATACTTTTGTATAACGTTAAATTATATATAACTATTGCAAATAGCTGAGATCAGAACAACCAAGAAGCGGAAAATTAGACACAAGAAGGAAAGATAGAAACTAAAGACTGTGGACTTTCATCTGCCCCCATTGTGTCCTGTTTCCCTTGGATTTTCTTTTAATCTGCCGAGCATTGGCAGGAGGGGGCTGGGCGGCTGGGGCGGTGGTGAGGGAGAAGTGTAGGGGATGGGGGAGGAGTGAGAAGTAGTGCTGCTGTGTTGCTGCAATGCAGTTACATCAAATTGGGATCCTCTCCCTGCTAGAGTTTAGTACACATCATGGAAAACTTGCCAGACGTTTCGAGAGCAGCAGTATCTCACTTCAGTGGCCAAAAACCTCAAAATAAGCCAAAGAAGACGGATAAAGCCCCATGTTCAACCTTTTTGGAAAATGTGTGTGTGTGTTTATTCCTTGGGGAGGGATATGCAGATGAATTCCCAGATCTCAAAACCTCAGTCACTGACTTAGGAAGCATTAGAAAGACAGTGCGAGAGAAAACAAATGCCCACTTGAGGCGTTACAAAGGAATTCAACAGAAAGAGTGAGAGGCTTTTCCTAGTTTGGGGGCACGTGTCTATATCGATTTGATTTCTAAAATGGTGTGGATGGAACTGGACCCTTGCAAGAAAAATGTCTCCCAAGAATCCACCCTCAAAAAAACCTGGGCAACGCCAGTGGAGCTGTGTTTCTACCCCAGATGGCCAAATGGGGTAAACATATCACTTTAATTTTAATTTTCTGGCTATTTGACAATAGGCAACCTCTGGTCCTCCTTCCCCAACCTTCAAACGGGCCTTATCTCCACATTGCAGGACTTATTGATTTCAGTCCAGAGCGAATGCATTACAGCCAAGTGATAAATTGCTTAAAATTATTCTTAAATGAAAACGCTAGAAACCTCCGATGCGGCTTTTTGAATGGAGGGTGGGCAGGACAATTTCCAAACTGCCTGTATCAGAGATTCTTTCCGCCGATTGATTCCTTCTTCCTCAGCAACGTTACTAACCTTCCGAGCCAGGCGTCAGGACCAAGGGCTCACCCTATTCATGCCGCTAGGGCTTGATGAGTGGTTTTACCCTCCCACCCCTCCATACCCCTTCTTTCCAGTCACCCCTCCCCCACTTCCTTCTTCCCCCCGGCATATAGCCTCACCACCCTCCCCAGAAAGCTCCCCCAGCTCCAGTGACTACTACATAATTAACAATAACTTGTAGTAATGCAATTTAAGAGTCCTTTTAATGGGCAGTGATGGTAGAATGTATAGCCCATCTTTCTTTGTCATCTGAGAAAAGCGGCCCCATGCAGAGCTGCTGGTTGCTGAGTGACGCTTTGTTGTCTGCACCAGACACAGTACCAGCTGCACTGGCAGGTAGCCGAAGTGCAAGGAGATAGCTGCCAAGCTATGCTATACAAAGGGAGCGGTGCCAGAGAGAAAGGGACCTTTGCATGAGATGACCTTTGACCCCCGAGCCAGCATGGATCCCATATTCATCCTTTCCAGACAATTGCATCTTTCATTCCTCCACAAACTATGATTAGAAAGGGGCCATTTGTGATCAGGGTTGGTTAGCTTATAAGTTCCCGACAATGCGGTTATTGCGTTTTTCTTCTGTTTTAATGGTGACAATATTTTCCTTAATCTGGGGTAGGAAGAGGTCAGTAATTAAACAAGGGAAAATTCTGAAAGCAAACCAGTTACCCAGCCAGTGGCGTGGGGCAGGGATTCAGGGAAAGTGAGAAGCGTGTAGACAAGGACCATATGGCATTTAAAACGTCAAACAGAAATTAAACTCTCACCTGATCATGGGGAAGCTTCCCACAAGGAGTCGAATAGAACTATGCGTTTTTAAGGAAATTGCTAACTTACTCAACACTGTCATATAATACTTCTTTTATTCCCCAGCAAAGCTTTTGTTTGGTCAACTTAGATTAATGAGAAACTAACAGCTTGTATTTGAATATGTCCTAGCAAGTTCACTTTTGTTCTTCTTTGAAAAACATCAGCGATCTTTGGAAAAACGGCTTTTATTTTGTGTTTTCAAGCCAGTCTACATCAGGACATATGAAAAGAAGCCTACAGCCTCAAGTAAGGACCACCTCAAAGTCACGGTAGCCTTTTTGAACCTAACCCTAGGCCACCGTGTCTAGTGGGCAGAGAAGTCAGTTGTCAGCATCACATACCTACCACAGCAGCATACCCCCCAGGGCGCCTAGGAAACGCTCTCACAAAAGCAGGAATATAATGAACCAGAGTTTCAACTTCAGTCTCTTTCCAGAAAAAAAGGGAGTCAGTTGTGTACGTGGGGGGACTCTCTGAGAGCCGTTCCAGTAGCAGAGGCGTTCTGGAACAGCCCTTCTTTGATCTGTCTTCTTATGGAAAGCAATGTTCCTTTGAGGCCGGGGAAAAAATGGATACCTGCCGGCCAGCCTGGAGGAGCCGCACCTGACTTCAGGCTCCCATGTGAAGCCGTCTGTTCTTTATTTTCACTCTGTATGAAGCTAATGGAATTTGCAGTTGATTAACCTCAAATCTGGAGAAGTGATCCAGCCTGGGATCACAGCTGGCGGGGCGGAGGCTGCATGTACTTCTTAAGTGAGTCAGACAGCAACAAGTGTTTGCCCACAAAAGCAGAGGCCTGGAGAAATGGGTGTGAGAGGGAGAGTCCCTTGGGTCCACGGACAGCCAGCAGGCCCAGAGGCAGGCTACGTGAGCATCTGACCTCCACAGATAAAATACTGGTGTCTAGATGACAAATTAAATGGGGAACCTGAATCTTCTTTAAAAAAAAAATCCCTAAAACATAGAGGTTTTACTCTGTGGAGAGGCAGCAGTGTGGAAGTTCAAGCATGGACCCTGGAGCCAGACTGACGGCCTTTGAATCCTGGCTCTCCTACTTACTGGCTGTGTGACTTTGAGCAAGTTACTGAACTTCTCTGTGCCTCAATTGCCTCACCTGTCAACTGGGAATCATCATAGTAATCAAGGAATTGTAATGAAGATTAAACAAATTAATATTTGTAAAGTACTCAAGAACAGTGCCTGGCCTATTGTAGGCGTATATGCATTTCCTTAAAAACACATGGATTCCCCCGCGTCCCCCCCACCCCGGAAAATGTGCAACTGTATATTCTATCAGAGTCATTACTCTTATTCATCTTGCATTAAGAGAAATTGTCTTTCTTCATCAACTTTTAAACACAAAAGACAATAGTCTAGATATCCTGATATTCTGTTTGGCTAGAAAAATCTACAGAACTAACTCTCATGTTTAAAACAGTCGAGAAGGCAAGTCAAAGACCTAAGGTTGTTCCTTATTGTTCTGCGTCAGTCAGTAAAGGTTGCTGTAGAATTTTCTGAGAGGAAGCTTCCACATACGGTATATTTAGTGCATGAAATGTGGCAGTTGGATTCCTGTGTGTTTGTTTTTTTAATTGTCATATAAACAAATAATTCCAAACATATTTCTTCTTCGTGGATTTGTTTCTATTTTGCAAATTGTTTCAGGCATCAATAAACAGGATTACATAAATGTGCATACAACTGCAAAACTCACTTAGTTTAGCAAGTGCTTCTCACATATTCATTTACTCAACAATGCTACTTTCGAGTCATGTCAACATTACTCCATGGCTGCCTCATGACTAATACAGTGTTACTTAAAACCCATTTCACATCTTACATCCAAGGAACACCACCAAACTTTTTGGTTTGCACCACCTGGTTTCTAATTAAAATCAAATTGAGAAAGACGCTTTCCGCAGAAGTGCAGCGTCTGTCCTAACACACTGATGGGTCCTCAGCAAGGATTTAAAATATAAGATCACTAACATAAAAGCTCATTATAGGAAAAAGGCAAAAACTGAGAAGCACATTACACCATTTAGGAGGCTGTGAGTGAGAAGCCCATGGGTAACAGACAGTGAGATGGTCTCATTGTCCATTCTGTTCATCCAGGAGGGTGAAAAGGATCTTTCACTTGTAAAGGAATACTTTGCCAATTTTAAATAATCAAAATTGGATCTATAACATTCATGGATGTTAGAATGGGGGAAACACAAACTGAAGCCCCTCACCCTGGGCGTCATAGTAAGAGAATCTGCTGTTTTGTGTGTTGAGTCAAAGATTTTGAAATGTGCAACCATTCTAACCGCGGCAAATAGGAAAACAATACCCGTTATTCACTCAATTTTCTTGAGCTAAAAAAGGCGAATGATAACAACATATGCTCTGAATGTGACCCATGCCGTTTAGCTTAAAGGCAAAATAAGATAAAAGTCAGCACTGCACACAGGGTTTAAACAGAAACATACGTATCTATACACTTTCCTTCCCTCTCCATATGTTACCCTGTGGTGGGAATTATAATACTGTGCATCACACCTTTCACTCAAGGATCTCAAGCCCCTCTCAGAAATGAACATAGACCCATACACCAGCCCTGGGAAGCAGGTGGTGGGTATTATTATTACCATTTTACAAATGGAGACACAATGTTCCCCAACTTCAGCTGATTGAACTCAAGGTGCTGGAGTCTTTATGGGGGAGGTGCTTTCTCTCTCTTTCTGTCTCTCACTCTCTCTTTTTTTTTTTTTAACATCTTTATTGGAGTATAATTGCTTTACAATGGTGTGTTTGTTAGTTTCTGCTGTATAACAAAGTGAATCAGCTATATATATATATATACATACAACCCTATATCTCTGGACCAAGAGACTCTCACTCTCTTTTTAAAATTTCAGTGACAATACAAGTGAATTGTAGCACTTAAAAGTTCTAAAGGTTCATGCTGGCATTGGAAAAAGATTTGCTTCCCTGCCATGAACTTCTTTTCATCCCCCAAACTGCCAAATATAACTGTCGTCGCTAAGAATAATGATCTCAAACTTTCTTCTATGTATCTCTTTTGGGTAGAGCTTGGAACACTAACAAATGAAAGTCACAACCCAGGGAAGTGAGTTCTTGAATTGGATATTTTTATAACCAAGAGTAAAACTTGGGCAGCTTAGAATTGAAACTGACAAGGAGCATCCTCTGTGATCCAAACTCCTGGGCTATGGTTGGGGAAGTGGACTGGACAGCTTTCTGAAGCAGCCCAGACTCTAAATCCAACACAGACAGGTGTGTTTCACAGCAGAGTTACCCAGGGCAAAGTTTCAGATTAAGGTCTCAGCTGCTAAATTTTAACCCAAGTACAACTGCTTAGGAACCTGAGGTCCAAGTCGGCAGAGGTAATGAGCAGGCTGCCTGGTGAAAGTGGACCTCTCAAGTCAGAAAGCTGGTTCCAGCTTGGGGTTTTCCTTAAGAATCATTCACTTCCTGCCAGGTTCACGTCCTCTGAAGCAGGGCTTCAATTTGCTACAATTGGAAAGTCATACCCTTTCTAATTCGACACAATGGATTCTTGGGAAAAAAAGGTTTTAGAAATTAAAAAAAAAATCATGCTGCTTTTCAGGTCATGTATCTAAGGGGGAAACATTCATTTTTTGCTGAAATCACATTTATGAAAATATATGTCTATGGGACAGACTGTTCTTATATTCCTGATGAGACCCTGCCCAGTATGAAATACATAGAGACACTCGAGGGAGGCCCAGGAAGTCCTTGGTTTTTTCTTTTTAGGAGGATCACTTACAGCCATAGGAGAAAAATAACATGAATCAGACCTCCCTCCTCCCTTCCCCTGCCAAAAACAGAAACAAAAATTAAAAAAATTGAAAACAAAGGAATAAGAGGATTCATTTATCTAACAATAATAGCTAACATTTTTGTTTGTTTGTTACACACCACGCATGCACTGTGCTAAGCACTATAAGCTCACACTGTTTAAAAATTATGAGAAAACAGAGGCTTAGAGAGTTTAACTCACTTACTCATAGTCACACAGGAAATGCTTTTGGGTACTAGATTTATTAGTCTCTAGAGTCCATGCTCTTAAACATCGCTTATACTGTCCAAGGACAAAATATTATTTATGTGGATTGCTATGACCTAATAAAATAGGAAGAGAATGAGGTAGTAGGTAAAAGAGTGACTTACAAAATCATTTCTTCATGAAGAACTGCTGTGCTGGGTGATTATACACAGCACATGGCTATCCGAGGTTGCCTTTGTTCCTCTGGATTGATCTCATGTCAACTTTCACCAAGCCCTCCAAAAGCCTAAGGGACTATATCATAATTGCCTTTGTCTTCTTAGTGGCTAGGACAGTGCTGGTCCCAAGTACATGCCCAATAAAAGTTTATTGAATGAATAAATAAATGAAATGACTCTAGGTTCTCTGAAAACACATTGACCTGTCAATGGATTATTGGTGGCAACTATTAAAATAGTGGTTAGTTTTCCCAGGCACTGAGCCAGCCTCCCCTTCCTCTCTAGTCTGCGTGTACTCATGGCATGCATACACATTGATATTAACCTGAGTAAACCATGACTAGGTCCAGAGATAGTGCCCCATGGTGAGAGATGACACCAGGGAAAGTCATGCTACTAGCAGCTAGAGGAGGAACTCAAGGGAGACTTGCTGCTCATTTAAAAGAGCTGGCAGTGAGTGGTGGAAATTCTGAAGAGGCAAAGTCCTCATTCAAAATCTATCTTCTGAAAACACAGGGACAGGTCCTCAACATCACTAATCATTAGGAAAATGCAAATCAAATCATGAGATAACAACTCACACACATTAGGCTGACCATTATCCAAAAAAACTAGAAAGTAACAGTGTTGGTGAGGATATGGAGAATTTGGAATCTTCGTGAATTGCTGTTGGGATTGTAAAATGCATTTTAGTGTAGCCTCTATGGAAGACACTATGGTGCTTCCTCAAAAAATTAAAAACAGAATTAACATATGATCCAGCAATTCCACCTCTAGGTATATACCCCAAAGAATCAAAAGTAAGGACTTAAACAGATATTTGTGCACCCATGTTCATAGCAGTATTATTTACAATAGCCAAAAGGTACAACTACCCAAATGCATATTGACAGATAAATGGATAAACCATGGCGCATTCATGCAATGGAATGTTATTTTTCCTCAAAAAGAAAGGAAATTCTGTTGTGTGCTACAACATGGATAAACCCTGATAACACTATGCTCAGTGAACTAAAGCAGACACAAAAGGAAAAATATCATATGATCCTACTTAGATGAGGTACCTAGAACAGTCAAATTCATAAAAACAGAAAGTAAAATGGTGGTTACCAGGGGATGGGGAAAGGGAAGAATGGGAAGTTATTGTCTAATGGGATTGAAGGGTTTTTTACACATTGAGTACAGTTGACTTAATAATATTATATTGGGTTCAGGTATAAAACATAGTAATTCAATATTTATTATAGATTATATTCCATACAAAGTTATAAAATATCAACTATATTCCTAGTGCTGTACGTTATATCCTTGTATCTTGTTTATATTATGCTTGGTAGTTTGAACCTCTTAATTCCCTTCACCTATTTTGCCCCTTCCCCAAACCCTTTCCCCACTGGTAATCACTAGTTTGTTCTCTGAATCTGTGAGTCTGTTTCTGGCTTGTTATAATTTTTCATTTGTTTTATTTTTCAGATTCTACATATAAATGAAAACATATAGTATTTGTCTTTCTGTGTCTGACTTACTTCATTAAGTATGATAACCCAGGTCCATCCATGTTGTTGCAAATGGCAAAGTTTCATTCTTTTTTATGGCTGAGTAATATTCAACTATATATATGTATGTGTATGTATGCATACATGTGTATATATATATATGTATATATATGTATACACATATATATATATATACTACTCATCCATATTATACCACATCTTCTTTATCCATTCATCTGTGGATGGACACTTAGGTTGCTTCCATATCATGGCTATTGTAAATAATGCTGCTATGAACATTGGGTTGCATGTTTCTTTTTGAACAAGTGCTTTTGTTTTCTTTGGATGAATAAACAGGAGCAGAACTGCTGGATCACATAAGTTTTAGATGAAAAAGTTCTGGAGATGGATGGTGCCGATGGTTGCACAACAGTGTGAATGTACTTAATGCCACTGAATTGTATACTCAAAAAGGTTAAGATGATAATTTTCTTGTTATACATATCAAATATATTTTACCACAGTTAAAAACCCTATTATCAAGGTTAGTGGGCAGTGGGCTGGAAGTGTGAAAATAATTATAAGCTTGGGACAGGCCTAATCTTTCAGGAGACTTTAATAAATTCCCAGCATCCACTGTCATAGTAAAAGTGTACTTGGTGAGGATGCTGATGACCCCTTGGCCAGCTCCCAGGGATGGAGAAGTATGTGGCAGGTGCGTAGCCCCAAGGGCGTGGGGTTTCTGAACCTGCTGGTAGGTCCCACCCTCTGGCACACAGGGCCATGAGTTCCCAAACTCTGTCTTGAACACCTTTTGAATTTGAGTGGGTCTGTGGTACAGAGCATAAAGTCTGGTTTAGAGAGGTGCTTCCTTTTCACCACTGCCTGTCGCTTTTACCATCATTTCCGTGCCAGGCAGAGAAATAAATACTTTCTGTCCTAGGTTGACTTAAAGGACATTGCCCTTAGGCTAGTTTCTCCCTAGTTACAATGAGGGCCTCAATACAGGACATCAGAATCAGATGCCTAATGATTTTTTGAAGATGTAGACTAATTCCTTTCATGCTAAGTGGTGCTCCATGTGATTGTTTAAGGAACCTAGAAAATGTAGGAATCTAGAACAAAGGTGCAGAATTGAATTTTGGTTAGCTCAGACCTAACTTTATTTTTTATTTTTAAATTTTATTGAAGTATAGTTGACCCCCAATGTTGTGTTAATTTCTGCTGTACAGCAAAGTGACTCAGTTATACATATATTCTTTTCGTATTCTTTTCCATTATGGTTTATCACAGGATAGTGAACATAGTTCCCTGTGCTATGCAGTAGGACCTTGTTGTTTATCCATCTTATCTAAATTATTAGACCTTCAAATCATTCAATACATGGATAATGATATTAGTCTCTTCCTGTTTGTATTGTCTTCAATATTTTACAGCATTGCTTTCACATCCACTATTGCCATTAAGATTCTCACAATAAACCTGCGAAGGAAGCAAGGCAGACATTTTGTGTAGTCTACACATGATGAAGTTGCTAGAAGTTCCTTAAGACCAGGACCTGTGTCTTGCTCCTCGGTACGTGTCCTCAGTATGTTGGCCTTTCCACATGAGCTTCGAACACAGTAGGTTTTCCATAAGTTCTTGCTGAATGACAATGAAAGTATGGAAAACTTTTCGTTAACTGCGTAAGGTTCTATAGTCACACGAGAGCAGGGGCTGGAATTCCTTCTGATTTCGTTTTCTATAGCAACACCTTAATTTAAACAGCAATACTTCCTGCAACAAATTCCTTCTGGAGAATCTGTCCACCTGGAAGGTTAAATACATCTTAGCCAACCAGCCACTACCTTGGTGGGCTGAATGCCTCAGTGGTTTCCCTTTAAGTAAAAGATGCACATCTTGATTGGAAGCTGGCAAGGCAGCAGCATTCCTATCCAACCTCCCCAAGCCACCCTGCACCTCACAGCCCCTCCTCTGGTACTGAGCTCTCTGGTTGCCTGGCTTCTGTCACCCTTTGCTGTCCGTGTCAGGTGATTCCTTGCCTGCTTTCTAGACTAGCTGCTCTGGGCCAGACTTCCTTTATCTTGTGGTTTTCTATCGCTATCTTATCAGGCAACCCCACTCCTGTTCCATCCTTGCAGGCCTCCCTGCTGAGTCCTGAGCCTTTGGTAGCTGGGCACCCAGGCTCCCACTCGCCCCCGCTGCAGCCTCTGCCCCGGCCCTGACTCACAAGGAGCTGTTTCTCTCATCCCCCTTCTCCCTTCTTTCTATCACAGCCCGCTCTGTTTCCTATTAGGGGAGCGTGCATTTTAAATGTCTCAGCAGTGTCTGTCTCTGCAGCCACAGTTCCACTGCTCCCCCCCATTCCCCCATCCCCTTCCCCAAGTCAGACACTAGAGTGGGGAGCATCAATTTACAGTTTCTGGCCAGATACCAGATGTGCTGGGTGGAAGCAAATTGTCACAGAAAATGTTTGTAATTTCAGATAAAGATCACCGCTACAGTTGTAAGGATGGACAAGAACAAAAAGAGCTACAGTTTTTATCGTTATCACGATTGATAACAGTCCCGGACAGTCTCTCTCTCTCTCTCTCTCTCTCTCTCTCATCCAATTGGAAGTGATTATAAAGTTGCTCTCTGTAGCTTCGCCAGTAGACAGCCTCCATCATGTCCTAAGGTACCACAGTAACACAGGAATTGGGGAAGGGATTTTTATTAGTTAGTGGCAAAAAGTTAGCAGGCACCAGATTTGAAAGGTGCTGGCTGGTTACCTAACACATGTACCAGGGACTGGGAGACAAGAACAATATTCTGTAATATTTAAAGTGCTTTAGATAACAGAATCTGTGGGTGGGTCTTTGAAATGTGAAATAATTAATTTGGAGCCATATATCTCTGTTTTCCTGAAATGTGAAATAGTTAATTTGGAGCCATATATCTCTGTTTTCCTGAAATGTGAAATAGTTAATTTGGAGCCATATATCTCTGTTTTCCAATTATTTCTTCCTTTTTTTTTTTTTTGCGGTACACGGTCCTCTCACTGCTGTGGCCTCTCCCGCCGCGGAGCACAGACTCCGGACGCGCAGGCTCAGCAGCCATGGCTCACGGGCCCAGCTGCTCCACGGCATGTGGGATCTTCGCGGACGAGGGCACGAACCCGTGTCCCCTGCATCGGCAGGCAGACTCTCAACCACTGCACCACCAGGGAAGCCCTCCATTTTTCTTTTAGTCTTCTCTTTTCTTCCCTGATGAGTGGGAAATGAGTGAACCAACCCAAACATTCACACATGCTCAGTCAACCCTGGGACTCTACTGGGACCCAAGAAAGAAGGTTGATGATCTGGTAAACTAATTCACTCACATGGGACACATGGGCCCATTCATGGCATTTCAGCCATGTGATATCTTGAAATAGAAAGAATTTAGATTCTGCACCTCAGATTATAGTGTGTAGGTGACTGCCTACCCCACCTGTGTGTGATGAGTGAGAAAATAACATGAACAAGCTAAAATGGAAGATTATTTAGTTTTTACTGCCATGAGACTCAAAATGAAAGAGGTAGGGAGACAAGAAGGTCAAATAGAGTAATCGCCCAATTTTTAGGAGGGGAGTTTTGGGCACCTTCAACTCAGAACTGTGATGGTCAGGAGAGGTATGGCACATTCTCAAGTCCTTGCAGACAATGGTAAAGGGAAAGAACAGTATTTGGAAAGGAGCATGATGTGGTGGTAAAGAGATCTATAGTCCTCACTGATACCAAAGCCCATCATCGCAGGCACTCAATACATGAATGAAGGAGGGAAGGAAGAAGTGAATGATCACTTAGTCCACCACTGTATCATAGCACATAAAGCATAGCATAGTGGGGGGTAGAGAAGAGTTAGATCATCAGCCTAAGTAGATGAGAGATTACAACACTTGTCATAAGTTTTACAGAGATTGTTGTAGCTTAAATTCATATTTGTGAGTCTTATTTCAAGTTAGCTCATTGCAGACTCCATTTAATCCACAGGACCTGTTGTAACAAGAGAATTCATTCAAAAGCAAAATAAACACCTTATTATTCTGAATTCTAAATTAAGTGGAAATGTGCAATTTTCTCTTGCTTTCTAATTATTATAATAGGATAATAGGCAGCCATAAGGACAGAAATTGAAATCAGAGTTTTTTTTCAAAAGTGTTACTTGGTATATCAAAATGAACAGGGAAGACATTTCAAAGCATGCCTGCTTGTTCCTGCCTGGTCTGAATCTGGGGCCTCAGGGTGTTTGTTGAAGGAAATCCCCAACTATCAAGTGTGCTGATAACATCCTGTTTTAGAACCACTTTTAGGGGGTTAGTCCCCAGTTCAGGTTCAAAAGAAGGACCATGGGATTTGGGACCATCTTGGAGTAGTTTTATGACATGGAACAATTTATTAACTCTTTGAAGCCTCAGTTCTTTTGTTTGGAAAATGGGGATAGCCACACTTATGTTTGAAAGAGTGTAGGTCCATGTGTTTGAAAATGTCAGGTCAGTGCCTGGCACAGAGTATAGTGCTCAATCAATGCAAAATTCCTCTAAATTTAAAGTCATAAATTTATGTTTGGAACAATGTTTCTAAATTTAAAGACATAGACTTATGTTTGGAACAATGCCTGTGAGCTCTGTAAATCCTCAGGCATTAAATAAAGATTCAGCATAATGTTCTGATGAGGCAGAAAAGTATGCTATTATATTTTAGAAGAAATCTTAGCCCCCAGAGTGGGAACCAAAAGGGTTAACTGTCAGCTAACTAGAAAGTAAAATCAAGTACACCACCACTTCTCCAAAAATACTGATTGTAGATTTGATGAGTGCCCAGAAGATCAACCAAAGGGAACAATTTGGTTCAAGAAAGGCCAAAGGTCTATAAATAATATTAAAGTTCTCCAGATTTTACCCTTTCCAAGCCTGGAGTGTGCCCTTCTTTTTAGAAAAGAGAAGTCAGTGCTTTAAGGGTTGAACTTGCAAAGCAAGTGCATTTTCAACGGGAAGGGTGGGTGGGGAAGAAGGTTCATTTAAAGAAACTCTTCAACCCTTTGTTTCTTTTCACAGCAGTCTCCTTAGAGACCTTATAATTGACTGGTTGGTTTAAAGACTGAAGAGTACAGGGGGATGGAGCCCAGAAACTTCCAATGAAACTTCCACTCATTAAATACCAACTGAAAATGAAGAGTATTTCCTTAACATTCTCTGTCCTCTAACTACCCCATCAGCTTATCTCTTGCCAAGTCCTTGAACTCTTGCTCTAATCACATTGGATGCTTTTTCCACTCTTCTTTCATCTTAACGCTTCTACATGTTCTGTTTTCTTCTCTACCATGTTCCCACTTCTGTCCGGTGAATTTCTGTTTGGTCTTCATGACTCGTCTCACATCCCTCTCTTCTTAAGTGTTCTCTGATAGTCCCCAGACTGGGTTTTGGGCTTCTTTTTCAGTATCCTGTGCATTGAACTGTAATGGTCTGTTCTCTTGTCTATGTCCCCTACTAGAAGGTAACTGGCATATCATAATCATTCAATAAACATTTACAAAATTCATTTATTCTACAAATATTTATTAAACATCTACTGTGTTCCAAGCCCTTTTCTAGATATAAGAGATGTAGCAGTCAAGCAGATTGTGTTCCTGATTTTCTAAAGCTTTTATTTTAGTAGGGATAGACAGACACTAAATAAATGGTGAAAAATGTGAGGAAGAAAAATAAAATTGGTAAGGAGGAAAGGAAGTATGTTTTTGTATGTGCAGTAGAGCTAATCTAGCTAGGGTGGTCAGGGAAGGCACATGTCGCATGGCATTTGAGCAGAAATCTCAAAGAATTAAGGAAACACATTCAGTGGCTATCTGGAGGAAAAACATTCTGGGCAGAGGGAAAAGCAAGCGCAAAGGCCCTGAGGCAAGTGTGTACTTGTCCTGATGACAGAATAGCAAGGAGGATGGTATGGCTGTGCAGAGTAGTGAGTGAGAATTGTAGCTGGACGTGAGGTCAGTCAGAGAGGGGATGTGAGGTGTCCAACTGGCCTCTGTGCCCACAGTCTTAGCTCCTTTCCATCCATCCTCCACAGAGCAGCCGGAGCAATTGTTCAAAACATAAATTTCAGCATGTCACTTTCCCCTTTAAAAATTTAAAATGATTCCTCAGCACTTACAAGCCATCTTCAGATGCATGCCAATGCAAATCTCTCAGACCTGTCACACCCCCTGTGTGCCTCATGCTGGCCACACTGAATGAACCACTCTTGCAATACCCAGGATTGTTTCCCTCATCTGGGATTGTGTGTGTTGTTTTTCCTCTACCCACAAGGCCACTTGGGGTCCACTACCCCCAAGGCAAAATTCATATAGCTCATCAGCCTTCAAAATTCAGCAGTAATTGCCACTTGTTCTCGGAAGTTTTTCCAGACTTTGAACTTTCTTTTAACCCTCTCCCCAGCCTTTACTTACCCTAAACCTAAGCCTAAAACTAAGTTGGACCCAAACCTTAGCCCTACACTAAATGCAGCTTCAACTGCCATGCTAATAGTAACCCTAACTTCAACCTAATCCTAAACCTAGCTTAAACTCCATCCCAAACCTCACCCCTGACCTCAACCCTGACTCTGAATTGGCCAGCCAAGGATCCCTTTCCTGAAATACAATGCATGTGGCTCTTGAGAAGAAGGCAGTATGTGAGAATCAGCATTCCATACTGAGCTCGCTCCCAGTGAGGAAGTGCTCCTGTTGACTTACCAGGATGTGCAGCTTCTCTAGTTTGAAAGAAATCCACCTGTACCTTTTATTTGTGATTTGAAAACATTTGGTAAATTACCAAATCTCTTTGTGTCTCAACAAAGTCATCCATAAAATGAAGAAAATTAAATTTATGTTACAGATTTCCAATGAATACAACATGATCCAAGTACCAAAGAACACGATGGGCCCTGGGAAGGTTATGAGTTGGCCTCCTCCAGGATCCTGGGTTTTCTCTGAGGCCTCAGTCTCTTCTGATACCTCTTAGGAGTCCCTACCCTCAGTGAGCAATGTATCTTCCACGTTAGAAACCTAATACATTTTATTTGCTGATAATGTTATCCTTGAAACTTGGTGTAAAAATACCTCATTCTAATGAAGAAGATGGTAATCTTCATCTCTTACATTTATGTAGAAATTTGAAGTAAAAACATTTATTCTCTGCTATTTAAATTCCAATAAATTCCAACAAAGCAACAAACAAACTACTGCAATACCTTAGGATTTTGACATGAATGGCATTGAAGCTAAAGTTAATTTGGGAGAAAACTATTATATTTGCAATTTTAGGACATAGCATGTTATAGCCCCACACTGGGGATATATTTATAAAATCTTCTTGGTAATGATTTATAGTTTATTCATTTAGGTTGTACATACTACTTGTTGGGGTTACTTCTAGGTGTTTCATGATTTTGTTTTTGTTACTATTGGGAATGGAGTCATTTCCCATTATGTCTTTTATCTGCCATTGTTGTATATAATTAGCTTGTGGCCATAACTTAAGTAATCTATCTTTTAATTGCAAGAGTTTTTCATTTGGTTCTTTTGGATTCTCTAAGTATTTAATTAGGTCACCTGAAAATAACAATGCTTTTATCTTCCTTCAATAATTATACCTTGTATTTCTGTTTCATATCTTTTGAACTGGTCACAACTTCCAGGACAACATTAAAGAATAATGATAATTTGGGGCTTCCTTACGTTGCTACTGATTTTAATGGGAATGCTTCTTGTTTTGCCATTAAGTATGTTGTTGACTATTCTTTGATATTATTTTCTAGCATCATTACACGTGGCTAGACAAGAAAGCCTGTGCAATTTCTATTTTTAGAATTTATCATTGTGTGTGTGTGTGCATGTCCATGCACCTGCATGACATAATACATTTTTGCAGTGCTTTTATGAGTGCTTTTAAGGACAGCATATACTGAGTTTGTAAGATGTCAACATTGTCTAGTAGACTTAATATTATTAATTATATTTATTTAAATTCTCCATATTATTATTTCTGGCTTGTCTAATTGAACTAGAAAGAGTGGATAAATCTGTGTTAAAATTATATATACAAATTGTGTTCTTGTCAGTTTCTCCTTAATTTTCTGAGCATTTTACTTTATATCATTTGATATTAGGTTAATTGCTGCATAAAGGGATTAATTACTACTGTACATTCACTATGCTATTTTCCAGTCTGTAAACATAAATAAGTAATCTATTTTTCCCTATTTAATTACTTTTGCCTTGAAGCCTACTTTGTCAGAAATTAATACCACCTCTCCTATTTTTAAGTTTACCCTATTTAATAACTATTTGCCTATCCTTTTATTTTAACATGGACATTTTTGTCTTAGATATGTCTCTTAGAGGCAGCAGATATTTGGATTTAATTTTTTTATTCCAGTCTGAAAATCTTTGTTTTCTAATAGTTGGATTTAACCACATATATTTATTGTTGTACAGATGGCTTTGTTAACTTCTGTCATTCTGTTCTACATAATTTATTTTCTTTTTAATTTTTTGCTATTTCTTTTGCTTTGGGGCCTTGAAAATATGGAATTTTGTGTGTTTTTTGTTTCCTTAGTAATTGAGAATGTGTCTATTCTCTTTTCAACCTAACTTGTAATTTCCAAAAACCAGACTTTGGTTTATATTTTTCTAATTCTCAGAGTCAACAATTTGAAGTCTAAATAGAATTTAGAGTCTCTTCTATGTGAGATCAGGCCTTTAGTGAATTTCTATTCCTCTCCCACCTGATTTTATAATCTTTTTCCCATCCTGAACAGCAGGTGAGCTAGGTAGGCTCTCTCATTGATCTTTGCCTGGAATATAGTAAACTTGGCTCAGTCTATAAATGCCTCTAGTTCACAAAGTTTTTTTTTTTTTTCTGTTATGTCTTTGATTATTGCTTCCTTTTGCTGTCCAATTGCTCTCTCTCTTTGGGAATACCTGTGTAATCCTTGACTTGGATCTTCAGTTTCTGGGATAGGTGTCATTCTCTGTCATATGAGTTTTACATTTTGCGTGATTTGCGTGTGTCTGGGAGAGTTATTCAAAGTTTGACTTTGAAATTACTGGATCAATTTTCACAGTATTAATTCTGCTTTGCAGCAGACTTAACACTGCTAATTTTCTCGAATTACTGCCTGATTTTGTCAATCTCTTTTAAAATTTTATCCTCCAGTTTTTTTTATCTTTATTCCTCCAGCTTTTATTTCATCATATATTTTCTTTCTAATGGCTTTCTACTATTGTCTTAGAGAGCAGACATTGTTCCATCTTTTTTCTCTCTGTTTCTGTCCTTTATGGTTTTCAGATGTTTTTTTCTTCCGAGTGTCCCTTTGCTCTTGCTCAGCAGCATTTAATGCTTTCTGTTTTGTATGTTCTTTTTATTTATCCATCTTCAGGTAGGAAGAGACCTATCTGGATCTGTTTTTTTACATATAAGGTAAATGTATTGCTCTAGGTACCACTTGCTCTCCAACTGTGCTCCACTGAAATCCCCTTCCCACATCTATAATTGTATATCAGATTGATGTCCTGGCCTGACTTACAGTGTATTTGCATCTTTCTGCTATTTTGCTGGTCTGTGATAAGAAGTATTTCTTATCCGAATGGCTGATTTCCTAATATTCAGAGCAGATGAAATACATAAAAGCACAATTCCCAGCATGCAAGGACACTGCAGCTTTCTCCATTTCTTTCCCTGTCTTTTGAGTTTTACCAATGGGACCACACTTCCAAGGATGCATTGTATCACTACCAGCTTCCCGCCAACTCCTACTCAATTGTTTTGCGGTAGTTACATTATCTCAACGAGTATAGAAATATTAGTGGCAAAAGAGGAACTGCTATCTCCACGTGTTGTAGAATTTGAGTTTCTGAATGAGTAGAAAGAGGTGTGGAAAGTGACCAAAGATCTTCCTACCTATTGTCATGTACTCATGGGACTTCTATTTTTAAAGCATAGCAGTCACGGGCCACTAATTGTACATTTCTTTTCAATGTCATAGATGTGTAGTTAGTGGAACTTCCTACCAGAAATGTCAGTGGGAAATTTCTTAGTACCAGCTGTCAGCATTTTTTAGAAGTCTTGCCTTCTTTGGTATCTTAAGTATTGGAACATTGGCAAGGATTGCATTAGGGACTCCTAGTTAGAAGCCCTTTTAAACCAGAGCTTTCCAATTCTTTCCACTGACTCACCACCAAGAGGGTTCATAAAGGGGCTTAATTATTATGTTTTCCAGAAGGTCTTTAGTGTTGCAACCTTGAACCCTGGATCTCAATGCCAACTTTGTGGTTATTATTCCCCATGTGGAAAAATATTAATATGATTAATAGCTAATACAAAGTTTAAACAGCAAACATTAATGTAACAACACATTAAATTACACACTATAGTCAGGTGGTTGAGAACACGAGTTTTGGATGAGCATTCAAATCTCAGATCAATCACTTCCTGACTTTTGGAATTAAATTTAGGTAAGTTACTTAACATCTCAGTTTATAATCTGTAAAATGGCAATATTACACAGGGCTATTGTAGGAACAAAGTTATATCAGACAAGTAAAGTAGTTGGTAGAGGGACTGACATAGGGATGTACTCAATACATGTTGTCTATTATTATTATTTTTCTTATATTAAAAATATATTTTATAACATTTTATTATTATTATATTTTAAAAACTATACTCTTATAGTTTCCTAATATACTTTTCTTAAATAAAGAGACAGTGACTGTGTTTTTTTTTTTTTTTTACTGTGGCCTGCAGTAATAGATAAAACTCATGAGTTAGTTGTACACAGGCCACGGTTCTCTCTATCAGGGGAATAAAAGGTCACTGATATTCCACAGAAACTGCTGCATAGAGGTTGTTAAGTTGAATTGAACATGTGACAATTCCAAGTGTAGAAACATGCTTGTAATTCAGCATGGATTTAAGTGACACAGCAATTCTTCTGTGGGCCTCTCTCATTAAATATCTTGGGAAATGGAATTATATTAAGAAGAGGAGCACATTTGCTTGCATGAAATTTTATCACAAAACGTGTTATTTCCACAGCATGGGATAAGGTTATCATTAGTAGGATGTTCTTTCGTGTATTCTCTCTGTTTCTGAGGCATCTAAACCACATGGTCCTTGTGTTGCCCAAACTGAGTTGATAGGGCAGGTAATCGAACACGAGGGGAGCAATTTCTTTGCCTCTAAATCCAAATGTAGCATCTTGGAAGAATGAGTCTGTTAGATATTGTTTGACTGCCTTATCTTCCCACACTCCTGAATATTGATCTCCTAAAAAGCAATAGCTAACATGATGATGATGATAGTCACAACAAAAATAATTACAATCTATTTTTTTTTTTTTTTTTTTTTTTTGCGGTACGTAGGCCTCTCACTGTTGTGGCCTCTCCTGTTGCGGAACACAGGCTCCGGACGCAACAGGCTCAGCGGCCATGGCTCACGGGCCCAGCTGCTCCGCGGCATGTGGGATCTTCCCGGACTGGGGCACAAACCTGAGTCCCCTGCATCGGCAGGTGGACTCCCAAGCACTGCGCCACCAGGGAAGCCCAATAATTACAATCTTAATGATGGCTGATGTTTATTCTGTGTATAACATGTGTCAAGGCACTGTTCTCAATGGTTTATACAAATTACATAATTTAATCCTAATAGCAATCCACGATGCAGGTATTATCATTTGTCCCACTTTGCAGATGAACAGATTAGGCAATTTGCCTGAGGTCACACTGATGAGAAGCTGCAGAGGAGGGATTAGATATAGGCATTCTCATTCTAGAAAGTATGTTCTTAAACTAAACTGTCTCTATACTTACATGTACGTTCAGTTATCAACTACTTGAAGTCACTGTTGAGTAGGTGTGTTGAACCCCACTCTAATAAGAGAAGATATAGAAAAGGCCATGAAAATTTTGGTTGAATGTGTTTATTTGGAACTTGTGTTTCTTAGGTTTGTCAATAGTGGTGTATTACATATCTTTTGCACTTTATAATTTTCAGAGAAACTTTTCCACCTGCTGATTTATTTTATCCCCAAAACAACCCTGTGAACCATGTGAGGATGATATTATTGTTCTAAAGATGATGAAGGTGACAACCAGAGAGATTAAGGGGCTTTCTAAAGGCCACATAGATTATTAGAGGAAGATTTGGGATTATCTATAATAATGATAGTAATAATAAACCATTTACTAAATATTTACTGTATGCAAAGCACCATGCTAATCACATCAACGTCATTAACTCATTTAACCCTCAACAATCAAAGATGTGAAATGACATGGCCAAGTTTCACCCCTAAGACATGACAGAGCCAGGAATCAAGCCTAGGTTGAGGCTCTCAGCTCTTAATTTAAGTCTCCACTTCTCTAATGAGTTTTCTTTAAAGGACATTCTATCTACTTTTAAATACCTTTCTGTATGTGCAAAATATTAATTATGATAATAATAATTAAGACTATGTCAGTGCTCGCTGTGGAGGGCACTGTACCATCCATTTGTTCATTGAATGAAGTTTTGACTTACCACCTACCATGTGCCAGGTACTGTTCTGGGTACAAGAAAACATATATGAGCAAAGCATTATCCTTCATGGAGCTTACAGTCTTTTTGGAGAAACAGAAAGTAATCAAATAATCACATACATTTATGACTATAAACAGTGCCCTGCTGGAAAGTCTGGAGTCTTCTGAGAGTCCATCAGTAGAGTTCTCTGACACTCTATGGGGACAGGGATAGCTTCCTGACAAAGCCATGTTTGTATTGAGAGTGGTAGGTATGGCAATGTTAACTATAAGAGAATGTGTTCTAGGGAAAGGAGAAGACTCTTTGTAGGATCTGATATTTTGAGGATTTTGAGGAACTAAAAGAAGGTTAACCAACTAGCTGGAGTATGTTTAGGGAGAAGAATGGCCCCAGACACACTTGGAGAGGCAATGCCATGCAGTCCTTATTAAGGACTTTCCCTTTATCTAAGAGAAAGGGTAATCCATTGAAATCACAGATTACTTGTGTTTGAAAAGATCCTGTCACCTTAAGTGTTAAGAATAAATTACAAGGGGCAAACATGCACACAATAAGACCAGTTAGGAGGCTTCTGTGGCAATATGGGCTAGACAAGGTGGTAGCTTGGACTGCAGGAGGGTGGTGGGGATGGATTTAGAAACTATTTAGGCGGCAAATTCAACGGGATTTACTTTGTGTTAGATACATGGAGTAAACAAGAAGAAGGTGTTAGAATGCCTCCCAGGTTTCTGGCTTGTGCAAAATGCCTTGTTTCATTTAATGCTCACAACAGCACTATGATGATTATACTTCCAAGTTTCAGGAACCTGATTCAGAATTTTTTAGTCACTGTCCATAGTCATACCATCCATCCAAAGCAGAGCCAAGATTCACTCAGGTCCATCTGAATCTGAAATCTGTGCTCTTGACTGCTATGTTACACTGGGGGATGGTAGAACCACAGGACCCATTATAGGAAAGGGAACCTTAAAAACAGCAGTTAAGTATGGAAGTTAGTGGGCATCACTCAACTTTGAAAATATGCACATCCTTAAAGCCTAAGCTCCCGTGAAGTCCATGCATGTTTTCAGCTGGTGCTACTTCTATTTTCATGACATCAATGGGAACAGGAGTAATATCTTTAGTATGTATGATTTTGTTAAACATCATTTTTATAAATAAAAAATACATGTTCATTATAGAAAAATAAAAAAAATACAAACAGAAAGAAAAACAATGAAAATCTCCTATAATTCTCAGAGTGGGTAGAAAATGCTTGCTTTTAATTAAACAATGCCATACACTATGATTAACCACCACAGGTATTTAGTAGAAAGATCTCTAGAGACCCCAGTTCTCAATCCAGACTTTCTGATGATTTTGACCTCTGGGGTACTTTAGACTGTGGGGCTTCCCCTTCTCCTTTGTAAAATGGAGTGAAACTATCTCGCCACTTAATGATCACAGTCTTTTTTTGAGCCTGAGTGTGGCAGTGCTGGGTGAATTGGTGTCACTACAGTGCAGGACTATTCAACGATTTAACTGGCTTCTTCACTTCTACTCTGTTTCCTCATTGGTGGAGTGGAGGTAATGATACTGGTGTCACAGGAGGTTTTGAGGATTAGCTCACACGTGTGCAGAGTGCTTGCTGGGCCCAGTCCCTGGGCATGGCAAGCAGTGAACACACGGCAGTGAAAAATCTCCACAAAACCATGGTCAGGCAGCAGTGCTGAATGATGGCCCGTGCTCGGGGTCAGGGGCAGCAGAGTCAGGGAAGTCCCAGTAGTCGTAACTGCTCTCACTCCGCTAGCTGCTGGCTGAGCTGCACAGAAGCCCTTTCTTGGGGGTACTTGCCACAGGCTTTTTATCTCTTTTACTGGAGATAAAAAGAACTGTAAGACCTAGACTTCATTCTTAAGGAACAAGCCACATAGTGCATCTTGATAGTAAACAGAAAAATGCCAACACAATTTCATCAATGTCCTAATACTATGAGCAATGGGCTGTGGGACGAGGAGAGGGTGGAGAAGTGACTCATTGTGCCTCTGGGGACCTGGGAAGGCCTCATTTGTCCTGGACCTGGCAGGAGGGTAGAATTTGCTGGGTAGAGAAAAAGGGCATGAAAACCCTCTTGTGTGCTAGTGAAGAATCCTTTTCTGGAACACCCATGAGAGCCTACAGATGCCAAGGCCACTCTGAGAAATCTGGGGCTAGAGCAGAGGGAATTGGGGTGAGCAGGTGAGGCTCAGCAAGCACGTCTAGTGCAACCACCTAGCTCCCATCTCTGCATCCGCTCCACATCCTCCCATATCTCCTAGCTCCCCTTTCTGCTAACTGCCTTTCCTACTTGAGGGCCCCTCCCCCTATTTTGGATACTTACAGGGTCCTCTGCTTCCCCTCCTCCATCCACAAAAGCCTGCCAGGAGAAAAGAATCAGATGTGAATGGCTGAACCTGCAGTGTAGTTTATGTGGTTTACGTTGCTGCGATCTTTTCCCAGGGGTATTTGCCTTTAAGTTCCTTGCTTTTTGTGGAATGAAACACTTTGATGCTGGAATCCCACTCTATCTTCTGATCCACAGTCTGTGCTCAATCACTTAGGTCCCTGGATAGCGGATGCGTTTTGTTTGGTTAGTGTAGTGTCGTTTTCACTGTTGTTTAGTGGTAAATAGGTATCACTCTCCAGTTTCTCACAGACACCAACATCCCCTACTAATTTATTACATACTCATTGTCTTACTCTTGGCTGACCCGCCTGGTCTGAAGATATTTGTGTATGTGGCCCCCTGTATGAAGCTTTGTTAGTTCTTGACTTTTTAATTGAGAAATTACATCAGCCCCTCCTATAGTAATTTCCCCCTCAGTTCTTTCCTTTCTTAGGAAGTTCTACCGACAATGCTGTATCGATTTGTACCCCAGGGTTGGGCAATGAATTACAATTGCATCAGGATTCTTTCCTAGTGAAGAGTCCAGACTTTAGCACCTGTTACTAAGTTGTTTCTCACACGCTTACAAAAATGAGAATCGAGGCTGCTGTTTTTCTTAAAATAAAACACAACAGAAAAATTTATCATGATTTTAATTGATTCTTAAATGAACGGGTGAGATCAATTATTTAGCCCACAAAGTTTAGCTTTTCAACATGTGAAGGGAGCTTATCAAACCCAGCTGCTAAGGCATTTCATCAGCAGACTACAGTCATGGGTCTCGGGGGGAGAGGGTGGCTGAGGATGATTTGGGGATGGGGGGAGGCGGACGGGGCCATCCCAAGAAGAGTGTTCTCAACCTTCGATGAGTATGGACTTTGTCTACACCTAGGTCACGTGTGGAGATGGTGCGTCTACTGAGGAGAGAAGCATCAGCTGCATTCATTGAATGTCTGATTCAGCTCACAAGCGCTGACTCTCTGTTATGACACCCCCACCAACCCTCCGGGGCGCTGCGACCTGGTAGAGGGCTGCTCTGACCAGGATCATGCTTCCCCACCTCTGACCTGGTCATTATTCCCTATTATCATCCATTTCAAACAGTCAGCAGGGCAATAGCATGTGTGCATCAAGGATCACAAAAGAAACTTGGATTATGAGGAATAGAAAAATCTGCCCAACATGTGGCACCATTAAAGAGCTCTGGCTGAGACGTATTGTTTGTAGTCAGCAGTTGTCTGGAAAATAGATGTTTACTTACAGGGAGTGTATTAAGATCTTTACCATTAGGCAATATATATCCTGCATTGTACCTTCTCTTACAGAAAACTATGGTGGAATAAACATTTAATTAGCGATTCTTGTGTTAAGGAAAAATATTAAACAGCAATACTGATCTATGTTGGTGTTTCTGCTTATTAAAGACAGAGAGAGAAAGAGAGAGAGAGAGAGAGAGAGAGAGAGAGAGAGAGAGAGAGAGAGAGAGAGAAGCACCAGGAACATTTCTTTGGAAGGATGGCTTTTTTAAAATGGTACGTTCCATTTAAAACTGCAAGTGAAATATTCGCTAAATATAGATTACATTACTTAGAGAAAAAAATGTCCCTAATATTCAGCAAGAACTTAAACACACTGGGTTTCCCTGAGCCATCCATCTTCCGATGAAAAGGTGTATTTTAATAAGACTAAGTGTATTCGTTGCATCAGACTCTCATGTCTCTCATGAGTTTCTTTAGTCTGTGATGATACAAAATATTTCTGTTGCATAATAGGAAATTTTTTTTGCACAACTCTTTCAAAACAGGGACTGAGCATCATAAGACCCGTGTCCTATCTTGTTTTTGACACATTGTAATTTCTCTGCCTCTGTTTTCTTAGCAAACAGACTTGTGCCTCCCCAATACCATCGAACAAATGGATGGATGATCCTAATCCTGTAAAGTTCTGAATTCCATTACCTTCTAGTGCTAAAAGAATTGACTTGTTTATGACAAGTTTGGTCCAAGATGAAGCTAGAGGGCGTGCAGTCTGAGCAGCTCATTCTAGGTGTGTGCCCATCCTTGGGCAGTGTGCCACCTTTCCTAAGTCTTGATTCCCTTGTAAGTAAAGTGGGGGCAATAGCACTTCATAATTTGTGGTGAGGATTAAATGAAAAAAATATACGTAAAGCACCTAGGACAGATTCTAGCAGACAGTTTGTACTCAATCAATGCTAGCTGTTAGGATGAAATTTTCAGTTAGGTAAGAGAGGTTGGCCTAGAGCCTTTAAAACTTGAATGATGGCATCTGGCAGAAGCAACAGCTGATTCTCTTCCCTGCTCTGCCCCAGGCTCTCAGTAGGGGCTCAGTACATATTTGGTCAATGAATGAAGGACCACCAGAACAAGCTCCTAAATTTTAACTCCCAGACCTACCAGTCTAACTGACCAACTCATTTGACCAGATCACATATTCCACAGTTTTACATCTATTTTTCTCTGTAGAACCCACCATTTCAATCAGAAGCAGGAAAAACTGTTAGATATTATTCTGGAGCTTTCTTAAGCCAAATCAACAAATATTTATTGAGGGCAAGACAAGTGAGCAGAGTGGAGTCAGGAAAAAGAATTCTCAGCATGGTTTCTAGAACACAGCTCTGCAAATATAAATGACATGGTCAAAATCGAGGCCAGTGGTTTATTCTTATTTATTTTCAAATTTAAATGATCCAATGGCATGAGATGCATCCTAACCCTCTTGCCCTGATTTGCTGTTTCATTCCCTACCAAACACTCATTTCACAATATAAGATCACCTGGAACATTCAGACCTGCTGTCCCAGTAAGAGAGAGTCCTTTCTCAGTTGGTGCCAAGGGGATCTCAAAACGGGAAGCCTCTTAGATTAACTCTCTCAATATCCTTCTCTACTCACTCAATAATATGGGTGTTGGGAATTTGGAGCAGAACTAAGGAGAGATGAACTGCATAAGGGACCACCAACTATTTTCCACTTCCAAAATAGTACATCTTGCTTTCCTTATAGTACCTCCTTATTTGCTTGGCTTCACCGAACTGTTTTAATGAGAAAGTTTCAAGAATATCCTGGGATTATAGTCTTTGAATGAACTTTCATACCCATAGTATAAGCCCCTTTGGTTTAAAACTATCCCACTTAAAGGCATCTACTTATAACTACCAGCTGCTGGCACTTTTCTCTTCATACTCATGAATGCACACACAGACACATATAGTACACACATGTACACACACACATACGTGCACACACACTCCCTCATATGCACTGTATATATGTAAACATCCAGAAGGAACAATGCATTGTAAAAATTGTCCTGTTGAGTTTGTAATCCAGTGAGAGTTACTGACTGCTGATAAGTAAAGGAAGTTCAACCAGACAGTTTAATCCTCCAATTTCCTGTCTTCTAATCAGCCCCTGATTCTTTTGGTTTTAAATTAGAAACATTCCTGACGATATTTGGGACAGGTGAAGGAAAATCAACTAGAAAATAAGTAAGGACAAAGCACTTATTTTACTGTTTAAAGTTCATAGGAGAAATATGAGCATAATAACAGGAAATCAAGATTTTAAAAAAGATAGTAGAAGTACATAGGCCAGCTTAAGTAACCAGTCACATTTCTGGATGAAGTACATTTGGATCATAATTTGATTTAAAGAAAAAAATAAGAACATAGCTTAATGTATCCGTTTCTCCCTAAGTATAGTAAACGGTACTTTGAAAAATGTATAAGACTAACCAAAAAGGAAATGGTAAGGATAATTTCTTAATGTATGTAGGAGAAAAAAATTCTACTTCATTCAATTGATAATACTGTGAGAAAATAATGTTTGGCGTGTACAGAAACCCTTGACGTTAATGCATATTCTTAGATATTAATAGAGTCGCACATATTTATAATGGTGGATAAAAATAAGACAATCGTGCATTTAAAAATAAGCTCACATAGAGTGTGTAAATGCTTGAAATAGCACGTGTGTACATCTGTTAATCTGTTAATCATGGACACTTTCTTTTGAAAAAATACTGGATGCTGAGAATATGATAAGATTTATTATTTACTGAATTCCCTCATTTTAATTCTTTTCATTTATAGCCATTGTAGTGAATTCCAAGTTATTTTAATCATCATCATGAAAGACCTAGAACAGATGCAGAGAAAAATTTTCATTAGGCAATGTCTTCTGAGGAATATAGAAGCCAATAACTAACAAAAGTTGT
This sequence comes from Hyperoodon ampullatus, assembly GCF_949752795.1. NCBI lineage: Eukaryota > Metazoa > Chordata > Mammalia > Artiodactyla > Ziphiidae > Hyperoodon > Hyperoodon ampullatus. The sequence goes on along the minus strand of NC_136915.1, from coordinate 52,808,060 downwards.
TCCATTGAGAATTAACATTTAAAAAATTGAAATGATAAATACAACTGAAGATGTGAATCCAAGCAAATAACAGCAAAAGATTTGCACAAAATACGAGTTCTTCTCCCTTTTCTATAAATCCTCTTTAGATTAATTCTTATGTTTTTCAGTAATTCTGGTCCCTCTGATAACCCTCTCCCATGTCCCCTTCTTGTCACTTCACCAAGTGTTTACCATGTGCATGCTTCTCTTTGGGGTTGCAGGATGCTGCCCATGGTTCCACATGGTGAATATATGTGGGGAAGGAGCCCAGACCTGAGCTAGAGGGCCCAGGTGATTCCTGGTTCAATGAAACTAGGTAAGTCACTCAGCCTCTTTGAAATTCCCATTTCCCACTTCCTTATAGTAAAGCCCTTCTTCCTTACACTGTTACACTGTTGTGTAAATGTTCCCCTTCAGCATTTCCTTGTTACTTGGAGTTTACCCCCATGTATCTGTCTGAATTCCTTTCCAGATATAAATTCCTTTGACGCCTGTCCAAATAAATAAGGGAACTGTCTTATTTACCTTGTATTTCTCACAGCACCTAGAAAGGGCTCTCTACATCGTGGGTACTCATATTTGTTAAATTAGAGTCACATGTATAAAAGCACAATATAAGTCCTTCGTAAAAGCAAAAAAAAAAAAAAAAAAAGAGTTCTTGTGTCTGCAGCGGTTAGGGCTGCCAATCATTTGGGAAGTAGGCTGGAGTTGACAGTTTTTTTAAATTGTTGAACACAGTAAGACAGTATTTCATAGAAGTACCTTGCTAATTTATCTATATCTATATCTGTCTATATATGCATACATGTATTTTTTAAAGACATTTATGTTATAAGGCATAGCATGTCCTTCCTGACCAAGTATTTTCCTGGCATACAAAGTCTAAGCTGTAAAAATTTGGATTAAGTGATGGATAGTTTTTGACTGAAAAATTGTATGGCAATTTCTAAAGAGAATGCTTCCAAAATAAGTGTTTGGGGACATAGCATGGGGTGAGGGAGTTGCAGGATGATTTAATAACCTTTATTTCATAGTCACTACGAGTTTTTAAATTTGATTGCAGAAGCAAGACATATTTTGTAATTCACATAAAAATAGTCCCATAATATCTTGTTATCAGCAAATCATTAGGAAGAGGAGATTTATTCTGCCTTTATTTTAATGCCATGTGTGTAGAATGAAGGTAATTCCACTGGGTAGAATTATATTTTGAAGCATATACAGACATTCAGGGCACTTCCATGTCATTTGGAGTGAAGGAAAATTTCACAAGGGTTTTCCTTAGTTTTATGCCGGAAGGTTTCAAATAGAGATGTCACAACATAGCTAGATTAAGTTGATACGTAATATTTATTTCTTGATTTGCATGATTAAAGCATTAGAGAAGTGGCTCAGATATCAAAAGATTTCTCATAAGTGGCAGCGCCAAAGGTAATTACTGTTAAAATGTACATGCTCGAACCCTGGTCGTTTGTTAACTTCTAAGTTGCTTACAACTTCTTGGATTGGAATAAAAGTTTTTATTTGACTTTTGCATATCAAGACCACTTTCTTGATCCATTTTGATATCAAAAGTGTATTTAGCATTTCTTATATGCTATGTCCTTCAAGACAAAATTAGCTTCAGCAAAAAAAAAAAAAAAAGCGATGGAAGATAGAGAAGGCCCTTCTAAGTATTTCTCATTTTAAAACACTTGTTTCTTAAGCAAAACTAGCTTTTTAAAGACAAAGCTAAAATTTATACTTAAAAAAGCCCCTGATTAATTTAGTTAACTGCCCTCCAATTAGTTATCAAAAAGTGCAGCTAAAGCCCTACTGTAAGCCTGGGTGCATTATGAGGCTGCGGGGGGGAGGATGCAGAGGGAAAGAGGAGAGAGAGGAAAGGGAGAGAGGTTGTTATTCTCAGTCTTTGATTAACCGGTTTCTTTCATTCTAGTGGGGTCTTTATTATTTAGAAAAATAAAAATGATCCGGGGATCTCTCCATTCTCACCCCAAAATTTGGAGTAGGTAATGGCTGTCTACAACCTGGTCCAACATATGCCTGCAAACTAAAACAAACAAACTCATTTGCCATACAAATTGTTTACGATTCATTAAAAAGCAAAATTGCATATCCCGGTACTGGCAGCTGAGGCCGAGGCGGAGGGGGCATTCACTGAGTTGTCTTTGTATGCTGGGAGGACCAAGCCGGAGGTTCCCACTATGCAGCCCGGGAGTCTGTGCAGCCAGATGACGCATGAGGTAATTTTAAAGCTTTATTTGCCTTTAGTGTGAAACTCAGATCTTGTACTGTTCTTTGGTTAAAGAAGCATATCAGCTAGGGGCAAGTCTAAAATTTTTTTTTTTTTGAGTTGGGGAAAATTGTTTGGGGCAGTGAGGGGGGTGTGGAGGGAGAGGAAGTGAATGCTATTCAAGGAAAGACAAGAGCTAAGAGAAAATGCAAAATTTGTCTTAATTTTAATTAATCCTCTCCCCCTTCACCAAAGTCCTCAATTTCCCATAAATAATGGGAAGTTTACATTAGAATTATTTGTAACTGGCAGATCTAAAATGCTGTGGTCTGTGGTCACCTCTGAGGGAAATAAAAAAATCGATTTATTCTGTATGGTAACTTCTACAACTTCTTTAAAGAGCACTCTGATTTCTCACCCCTTTACAAAGCGAAGATCTAGAAGTACTGAAGTGGAGAAACTTCCTGTAGTATACAGCCTAAACAGCAGCATGTGAGCTTACAGCATTGTTTATATTTAGACAACTGCATTGCTAAATGTTTCCACCACTTTTATATTTTATATTCCCGGCGGTAAAACATCTGCAAAATAATGCTAAATGAAAAGCAACTTCCAAGTAAACTTTACATAAAAGAAATGACAGTTTTCCAAGTTACAAAAAAGAGGAGCATTTGGTGATCTTTGCAAGAAAGAACAAAAAAGACACAATTTGCTATAAAAAGTAACAGTCTATAAAATCTATGAACTCTTGAAATACAAGGAAATAGAATGTCACCCAGAAAATGACATCAGCGCGCAGTTTTTTAAAAAAACTTACAACTTAGCTTAGAAAATAATAGCTAAACCAATCAGTATATTCATTTCTAGTGTTTAACAAACTGTATAAGGCAAAAGCAATAGACAACATCACCACATACAAGCAAACCTTGTTCTTGCTGGCAGAAACTCTTATGGGAAAATAAGTGCCCTGAATAAAAGTTCAGGATCGAAGTGAATAGTCTGCTGCTAGTCTAATTAACCAAAAGCTGCAAGTAACATTGTCCTGAAATCATTGGTAAAGTTTCTAAAGTCTAGTTAAGAAATTGCAAGTTCAAACACACATGTACACACATACCCACAACCACCTTAACTCAAGAGTCCTTAGGATGGACATCCTGCACCCCAAGAAGCAGCCGAATAGAATCCTCAGAAGTTCACTTTTAATAGTCTCTCAGTCCTCAGAATTCCTAAAACATGTCAAAATGATACCACCACTGGTCCAGGAAGGGGAAAAGAGAACTCTTCCCGCAGTTCATACAATGAAACCGACATGTCCCGTCTTGTAATTCCATTCGCCAGCCTCCCCCTTCAACACCACTCTCTCTCTCTCTCTCTCTCTCTCTCTCTCTCTCTCTCTCTTTTTTTTTTCTTAAACTGATATCTATGTGAAATGAGCTGAAGTTCACGGTCCAGTTAGGAACGGATAATACATTCATTGTCCTGGCAGCAAACTTTTTTTTCACTCCCTGGAAGAATTCACGCTTGCCGCAAGAATAATAATTACGGAAAACTAGAAATGCACTGCTAATGAATTAATCCTTAACGGACACCACCCTAACAAGGGCGGTAATGATTTGAGGACTCTCTTCCTCACAGGACTTGCATCTCCTGTGACAATAAGCTATTGTGCATCCTCCCAACTTGCTCTACCTCTTATAGATCCAGGATGTCAAAGGTTGTCTGGCCTGGTTGACCGTGACATGTGAGTTAACTCATTCTGCGGCCGCAGTGTGGAACTTTACTTAAACTTTATTTGTACCCAGAATATTGAAAAGATAGTGTGTGTGGGGAGACTGAAGACCTGCTCTGACATAAACAAATGGGGGAACGTTAGATGAGAGCTGTGGGTTCCCGGATGGAAAACAGGGAGTGGGGACTCAGAGTTCTCCCACAGGTGACTTCAGGCAATCCAATTAATGGGGCAAAACTGGAATTCTCCCAGGGTTTGCTTCTCCCCAGCATCCAACATGCGTCCTCAGAAAATACCACAGTCAAGGAAAAACCATGCATCCCATAGTCCCTGAAAACAATAGTAAAGGGGATGTAAAGCTAGAGAGAAGGAGTAAAACCTGAGGGCCAGGACAAATGTCTCATTTTTTTACTCCAAGATTGGCTTGGCTAAAATTCCCACCTCTACCTTAAAACTTCTGATACGCTTTTAAAAAAAATTACAAAACAGAAAACAAAAAAACAACACCTCCCATACACTGTCCCATGGAAAACCAGGACAAGCATTCCTGGGAACTCAAGTCGCAGAGTGGCAGAGAGAGGATGGCAAGAGGAAGCAGTGTGAGGCTGCCTCACTGAAGAGTGTGAAAAAAATCAAATGTGAATTTGATGAATGTGAGGTCTGGGACATTTTGTCAAAGAGGGAGGGAAAATAGAAAAGGGAAAAAAAAAAAAGCAGCCCCGGCTGCCAACTCACCATCCACCAAGTTCTGGCCGAGATGTCGTAGCAGAGCTGCCATTTGATGGAGCCGTCGGAAGCTTTCCCTGCCATTACGCTGTCAGCAAGCTTCATCTGATGCTAACTCACGGGAGATAAGACACCTAATTGAGAAAACATTTGCAGTGGCATGTGGGGCAACATGTAGTCCGGTCCATACCATATGGAATCATGGGTAAAAAAAAAAATCTCCTTGACAATGAACCAATCTCTCACAGACCCAGTGGCAAGGTGAAGTGGAGATGAAAAGTCTTCTGCTCCTAGCACTGTCTTCTCTCTCCTTTTTAAAAAACAAGAACCCACTGCTACACATCAAAGAGAGGCGGTTAAAATTAGGGCTTCATCACTCAGATGATTTTGGTCTGCAAGGTTTTTCCTTTCCTTCCAACAACCAATCCCCCCTCTTTTTTTTTTTTTTTTTTTTTTTTTAAGGAGAATAAAGAGATTTAATAGGACAAAGGCAGGTAGTGGACTGCGGAGGGAGATCGCCACAGGCTATTAGCCTAAAATTTCTGCTTGACAGATGGAACTGCTTAGAGACTATCATGCGATGTTTTGGGCTTTTTTTTTTCTTTCTACCCCCCTTCTTCGACTTTAAGTCTGATTCAGTATCTGTTTTTCACAGCCACTTTTCTCAGGAACGTGAGCTGTGCATTTTAAAAAGTGTTTAGTTCAGTTTTCTTGTCTTACACATCTCGTTGGAAGCAAAGTGAAAAGTCTAAAACTAAATCTGGGAACAGCTGAACAGGTTTTCCAAGGAGTAAAAAAAAATCTGGGGAAAAAATATTTCTCCTTCCTTACCTTATTTTAAAAAAATGATTCGTTAGTTGATTTGGTTGTGAAGGAACGTAAATATGTGAGGACAGCGTTCAAGTCCCTTGATTTTTGGTTTGGCTGGTGTTGTATTTACATGTGTGTTTTTCTGGGAGGGAATACATTACTGGTTTCACAAGTTCTCATCTAGGCTAGGTGCCGTCTCTATCTTTTGGTGTACCTTTTTTTTGAAAAAAAATTAATTCTGGGCTTTTCCATTGTTTGTTAATAAAGTGATCAGTCATTATCAATCCAGTTTAACACAATTCAGGCTAAACTTAACATGATGACTTCCTTATTCAGGGAAAATCACTTCTGATTTCCTTACTGTAACCAAGCCATTTTCTTCACAGGGGTTTTTAACCACACATCCTTTCTTTAGCAGGAAAAATAAACCACAACATGGACCTACCAATAAGAATGGCTGTAAATATAATTTTATTTAAATTTAACTGAGAAGTCTAAGCAACTGCTGAATTTCAAGTCATTTGACTTCAGGACTAAGAGGGGAGAAAGAAGTAGGGAAGATGTCTTATATTTGTTATATTTTATTCTTGCTAACTGTGTGAAATTAGGAACTGCAGAAATACCTTTATAAGAGTACTGTACCAAACACATCCCAATTTTTTTTTCCAGAATATAAATGATACCTTGATCTCCAAGAACCTAGCAGTGATATTACAATTCTTTACACAGCACGTCTCCTATATAGGCACTCTGGAGCATGGTAGAATTTATCTCCGGTATTTTTCAGGTCAACTGAACTGTGATTATTTAAAAAGTTGTGCATTGACAGCCCAACTATCCAGTGGAGTTTTTTCTAGTCACATTTTCGAGTGAATAATATTTAGATGAACTTATTCAGAACACATTATAAGTTCCTAAGAGGTGAAATTTGGCGACTTTTGCTTTCCTATTTCTGAGCTCTTCCTTAGTTGGTGTTATTTTAACCATTTAGCATCAGGGAAGTGGCTATTTTGACAAAAATAATTCCAGCAAAGCAAATTTTATCCAGTTGCACCTGAAATGTTTTATCATTAAAAGCACAATCCACAGACTGCTTCTACAGAATGAAACACAAATGCAATAAATCAGGCATTTTTTTTCCTTCTCATCTCTCATTTAATGGGATTTCTTCTAATAATATGGGGGTAGGAGGTGGTATCGGGAATGATCATAAATACGGACACTGTCATTACTCTTTAGAAGCATCTCTTTGTAGTCTTTATTAGTTTGGCGTCACCTCTCTATTCAGAAAAACAGTCGATAGCACAGGAAATGCTAAGCTACCTTTGGTCTCCACAGGCAAACGGACCTTGCCCTGCGCTTGCTGGTCAAAACAGTTGTTGCCTTGTGTAACTGCAGCGCCATTAAAATGACCTAGTCTTCAGCTTACCATATAGAGAAAGAAAGAGGAAAAAGTGGAAAATCCTATATAAATGTAAAATAGCATAAACCAGAAACAAAAGGGAAAAGGGAAAAAGAAAAACGAAGTAGCGTTCTGTCTTTGTATCAACCTCTTGTTCCATCTCATCCTTTCCAAGTTGCCTCTGACAAGCAGACAAAACCAAGTTTCCTTGCTTTAGTCTCCTCAGCCTTCTCGTAGAGCAAAAAGGCACAAGGATATTTTGGATTCATGGGTCCAAGTGTGTGGGTACAGTTTCTAAATTTGTCCTGCAGCAGACTCTGAAGTTGGAGGTGTCTCTGATCTGAGCCGCTGCATTTCTGAGACTCAGAACACCCTATGCATGCCCATTATTTATGAATGAATGGGGCATAAGGTAAACTGGAGTCCAGATTTCACTTTGTGAATGATGGAATACCCAGGAGGATTTTACAGGAGATGGCACAGTAGTTTTGAACAAAGAAATGAGAAATATTATTGGATAATAGTGTTTTAAATCCAGAACAATTAGGTGCATTTAACTTTATCATTGTTCTCTAAGAGGCTGGTGGAAACTGTCCTTTCCCATACAGCAATCAATCTTTTCACTGTGTGGCCTGTTGTTAATAGCCTTAAAACAAGATTAAATAAAACATGTTAAATATTGCAATTATTGTGGGAAATAAAATTATTTGGTGAGCATAATGGGGAGCAATTCAAGCATTTAACATGATCCAGGAAATTCTACTCCAAACAATTGCATTTGCTTTATGCATTTTTCCCCTTTGATTGCTGACAGATGCCTTTTTGGAAACAAACATCTAAATGGTTTGCTTTCAGTCAGAAAAAAAATATAACAGAAAGCGGCTACATGTTTTGAATTTAACTCTTGTCATTTGAATACTTCTTCCCACTGCACGTGAATGAATCTGAGGCAAAAACAGCACTCTCATCAAGAAATAAGCCCATCAGGATGTGGACTTTCTTACTTCCTTTGAACTTGTTTTCTAAGAAGTAGGAATCCCCTTAGCTGTGAAGTCAAGTGATGGGTTAAACTGCTGGGCACGGATGAGGAATATGGTCCGGGTGACTAAGAGGGAACATTAGGACGGGAATTGTTTTCTTATAACATGAGGTCCCTGGGGCAAATAGCAAGTCACTTTGCAGCCTCTTTCTGGCTGTCATGGCCAGTGCTACCCAAATCAGCTACCCATCCGCCTTGGTTGAACGGGAAGAACCTGAGGGGATCTTCCCCTCCCCTCTGAATGGAAGAGTTGAGAGCATGGGGGATTATCATCTGTGTCTTTGCTGCAGTGCATTTGGATATAGGTCTCGAACGCTCTGCTGCCAACAGGTGTACAATACCAAGGCGAGTTTTTGGTGTTTGTTGTATGTTGCTAAAAGTCAGCATGAAATGAAATATTATTGATTTTCAGAGGCTGGCTAGTAGAGTCATTGAAGAGATAGTTTCTGAAGTCCAATTACCCATGTCCTGGCTTGGTTGGTTACTAACTGTGTGACCACTTCCAAGTTACTTAACCTCTCTGATTCTCTGAGTCTTAATCAGAAAAATGAAGATAACCATTGTTATTAAATATATATATTGTTCGAAGCAAAAATATGCATAAAGTCAATAGTTCCTGATATGTAATGAGTTTTCAAGCAAAGCTATTATTTTGTTATTGATGTTTTGTTATTATTCCTTTGTTGAGGGAAACCCCCTTTCTTTCCCCTTCTGGTCCTGCCCTGTGAGGCTGGGTTAGGCCCCTTCACTCTGTTCTTCCATAATAATCTCTGCCTTGCTCCATTTCAGCTCTTAGCACACTTTCCTGGAACTATCTGCTTCTCAGTTGGCCTTCCCTCCTGGACCTTCCAATGCTTGAGGGCAGGGGCTGTGTCTTGTTTGTCTCAGTAGCTATGAGGTCAAGCTCAGAGCTGGACAAACGGTAAGGGCTCCCTAAATAGTGACAGAAAGATAGTAAAAAGGCACAAAACATTAGTTGATTTGAAATTTGATTGCATTCTTCTCATATTTACACAGCCTTTTCATTTGCCTTGGTTTGAATTATTGCCCCTTCTAGTACCACATCTGCCTTTACCAGTTAACACCCTTCTTCAAGCTCTGGTCCGCAGTGATTTCCAGCACCTTTGAATTCCTGTTGCCTTCCTTATCTGTATGATCCATTGGTACCTCACATAGATGGATTATATTATTATTTGTCTTTAATGAACATGTGTCATTCATTCATTCATTTACTCATTTAACGGAAACTTCCACAATGTAGGCAACTAAATATTTCCCCCCTTTTCAAGCTTTGTTTCTACCGCCATGGGAAATCTGAAGCTCTAGAAGAAAAACTTGATTTTGAATGCAACATGTAATAACAGCTAACATGTACTGAGCGCTTCCCCTTAGCCAGGCACTGTTCTAAGATCCTTTTTTTCTTTTTTCAGATAGGTCCTTATGAGGTAGGATCTATTATTAACCCCATTTTACATATAAGAAAACAGGCTCTAAGAGTTGAAGAGACTTGTTTAGGATCCTGGAATTAGAGATGGAAGAAGGATTCAAGCCTAGGAATTATGACCCAGAGCTTCACCAGGGTGGTGTTGCCTCCAAACCACGAAAGGACTTAGCACCTGCTATGTGCTTGTTAAGGTGCTTTCAGATATGATATACCATTTAACCTCCACAACAACCCTAGGAGGTTGGTATCATTATTTTCAATTTGAAGGTCAGGGTCAAAAAGGTAAGAGTCTTGCCTAAGGACACATACTAAAGCAGAAAGAGCCAAGTCAACCTGATATCTACTTGACAAAAAAGGCCATGCTTTTCCTGTTCCAATTAGCTAGCTCTCAGAATATTAAAAAAAAAAAATTCTTTTGTATCATTGGATGTTGGGCTTAATGAATATGTATGGCCTTGACTCTCCAGGCTCTTGGAAATAATGAAATTAGAAATGTACCCTGTTGCTGAAACCATAGAAAAGTTCAGTTCAGGGCAATGGGTGTCTAAGACTTAAAAAAAAGGCTTGTATTGAAGAGGGATTATCTACTATTTACAGACCTAGGTCTTTTTCTAACCTTAATCAGGTGGAAAATCCTAAAATGATGTTCAGGACATCACTGTCTAACATTGAAAATAAGTGTGTACTCACATGTAAGCTTTGGAATCAGAGGAAGAATCTACACAAAAGGATAGAGAGTCTAGTTCCGCCAAAGCCTAGAAAAAATGCCGAAGTCTCTGGTGGGATATTTAGCCCTTTTTGATGAAAGTAGCAAAGTCTTCTGCACAGGTACTCATATTATGGGGCATGAGTGTGGTGACTTAAAAAAACCAGTGTCCCAAGTCACCTGGCATGGTTTTCTCACCGTATGGCAGAAGCAAATGCTGCAAAGCTGAAAAGGGCAGAATTGAAGAAAATGCCAAGAGGTCCAGACAGCACCATCCATTTTAATGATATGCCCAGATTTTTGATCTAGGATATGTATTTTTTTCTTGGGAAAAATATTGATAATTTTTTTCAGCAGAAACTCATCCACCTATGCCCTGCAAAGAATTGGTTTTAGTGGCAGCTCTTGTGCTCAATTGCCATTTAGAAATTCTCTGACTTATGCTTTCCCTGCATTTTCTGTTAACCAGCTGCCACCCAAGATTGGACTAAACCCTCTGCCCCCTGTTAAAAAGGAAAAAAAGAAAAAAAATGCATACAATACAGCCCTCTAATAAGTATATTCACAACTTCTACACAAGCGCTTAAGAAAACTAAAAGGTTAATATATTCTAACTAGATGTTGGGTATAGAATGTCAGATCTGTCAAATTTCATTATAACTTGCTGCTCATTGGAAAAGATTTGATTTCTTTTGCCACTGTCCTACTATGTTCAAGTCACAGACTGCCAGCAGCAGCTCACTGAAGACCACAGGCTGGCAGTGAGCGGGCTCGAGTGGGAAACCAGCCGCAAGGACCATCTGTTTCCGATTTCTAGCTGAGCCAAGATGTGCAGTGAAGTGCATTCCATTCACCAGGCCAGCTTCTCCCCTGCTCAAGTTATTAGTGTTACAAGTGAAATTATCTTTTCCAAACAGCAGGGGAGCTATAATCCCTATGGAACAGGACTTTACAACACACACAAACGCTCACAAAACACACACCCACATACACACACACACAACGTTCAGACATCCTTTGTTCAAGTTGTGTGGAGGGCTCCTGTAAATTTAATTACAGTCTTCATGGGGTTTTTAAAGTATGTTTTACTAAGCATGATAACCTCTGAGGTGACAGCGTATACACTGGCCTCATTTAGTCTAATTGAATGATCAAATATCCTTAGGATGCTTTTTGTGGGCATGGTTAAAAATGACAGGATATGGTTGTATTTAAACCATCTTAAAATGTAATGGCTTTCAGAAGCATAATGGCTTTTTAGGAAAAATCAATGGAAGCCCTTGTTCGGTTGGCCCAAGTGAGTCAATCTTATGCAGGTAGACAGAGTGGAGGCTAGTTAGTCAGCTATTGAATCTCCAAGGGGCCAAATGACTAGTGTCCCTGTGTAAATTGGGAGATTGTAATAAGTTATATCTTTGGGATTCGGGGTTGATCTTCTGTCTCAAGATTAATCATTTTAAGAAAAATTCAGAGCTGAAGAAGCAAAGCTGATTGTGAGACAGTATAATAGAAATAACAAGAGGAGAAGTCAGGAGGTCTTCATTAATTAACATTATACATATGCATTTAGTAACAACAGATGCTTGCCACTGTGCTAGGTGCTCAGGATACAAATCAGAGAAACATGGGACCTGCTGTCAAGGAGCCCCCCAACTCTGGTTGAGGAGACAAAGGAGCAGGTACCTCTATGATGATGCGATGGAACCATGGTGGGTTCTAGCCTTCATTCTTCCACGGTCTTTATGCATGACTGTGGTTTGTCACTTGTCCTCTGTAGGCTTCACCTGTAACATGGAGAGGGCAATGGCTTACTTTCAGGGGGTGTTGTTGAAATTAAATGAACTAACTACGTAAAAGGATGAAAGTCAGTGATAGGAACTTAGCGGTCTCTCAATATATGTTAGTTTCCATTCCTTTCTAGTTATTCTCTGAATACACAACAACCTTATACATTGAAGAGTGAACTTCTAGCAGATTTCTGCTTTGTGGTTGAGTAGCACGTTGAATCCAGGGAAACTGCCTCTTCGACAGGGTTGTGCCTCCCTGTACACGTCAGCCAGCCTCAGATCAAAGGTTTCTGAGGACCAGGCCTGCAGAAGGCATCATATAGCATCATGAAAAATTAGGCACCTAATGTGTGCTTTTGGATGATATTGAATGAGAGACTGATTTTGCCAAAAATGACTTTTTTTTTCTTTTCGAAGCAGAGATCACATGAATTTACTTAAAATGAGGAGAAGGGTGGAACATGACAAAGCCTCTTATTTTGTAGATTAAGAAAATGAGGCCCAGCAGAGAGAATCACCTGGAATCACCCAGCAAGTTAGTGACAGAGACAGGGCTCCAACCCAGAGACCCTAATATTCAGTGTCTCTGTTGCCACTATACCACTTGTTTCATGGAGTTTGAACAGCTGTGTCCTGGATTCTGTAATTCAGATGGATTCAGAGGCACATGAGATCCAGCCTCTTCTCCCTCTGCTGATTATATTATACATCTGGCAGTTGGACCACTGTACTTTACACCTGTTTACAGACAGAAATGGAGGCATCTAGCATAGCCCCCTTATTGGATTGATGGGAAAGCTAAGGACCAGTGTCCCAGGTGGGTGGCCAAATTTGAATCTTGGGTAAGGCTTGTGGAGATTTGTGTGCAATAATTTTATTGGAGTGGCTGTCAGGATCAACACCTGCAGGGAAGGAAAAGAAGGAGAGCTGGGCAGAGGGAGGAGTTAAAAATCCATGCAGTCCCAACAAAGGCATAGCTAATCCTACAGGGAACCCAGAAGCTGGGATGGCCCTGTAGAACTGTTCCAAATTAGTCAAGGGGGCCAGACCTTGGTACTCTTGTGATGACCAACCAGTCATTAAATGCAGCTTTGGGCTACATGAATATTTCAGTTAAGACAAAAATCCAGAGGGGTTTTCAACTGAGAACTGTTGACTTCCAATATTCCCAGTAGATGCAGGTCATCTGGATGGTGTGCCATAGGATCTATCTGAACTCAGAGAAATCAAATGGCTTACTTAAGGACACCTGCCAAGTTAGTGACAGACTTGGGCCTGGAATTCATGAGTCTCAGTCCATAGCTTTATTCATTTCCCAAATGGCAGGGAGAAAGCTTCATGCCTTATTTGAGCAGAATCTACCCAGTATACCTCTTCTTTTTAAGAGCGATACAACTCTTTAAGAGAATATTGTGAACTGCCATATTCATTGCCAGAATGACTGCTTTGGGAATTATCAGTTTAAAAAAGCATTGTCTGGGCTTCCCTGGTGGCGCAGTGGTTGAGAGTCCACCTGCCGGTGCAGGGGACACGGGTTCGTGCCCTGGTCCGGGAGGATCCCACATGCCGCGGAGCGGCTGGGCCCGTGAGCCATGGCTGCTGAGCCTGCGTGTCCGGAACCTGTGCTCCACAACGGGAGAGGCCACAATAGTGAAAGGCCCACGTACTGAAAAAAAAAAAAAAAAAAGCATTTTCTGTTAATAAATTAATGGGGAAAGAGAAGGTCATATTTGTGAGTGAGAAGAGAAAGCTGTGAGGGATCAGAGACAAGCTCTTGCCAGTATACATCCAGGAGCACCTCTTCTCATTGAGACATAACAGGGAGCAGAAAAAGGAAGCCAAGGCAATGAGAACAATTTTAGGCATTTCTTGGCTTTTTCTCCAGCTCTCCAGTGACTGGAATCTTTCTTGGAATATACAAGGGTTCAGAGAAAGAATGAAAGAGAGGTTTGGAGTGTGACTCTAAACCATGCAATCAGATCTCTGTTTGCACCTCCGAAGAGTCCCTTGGTAGAAGCAAGTGTTGGCATCTCCCTGGATTACTGCACCAGTGACGAAGAGAATTTGGGTGAGAGGGGAGGGGGAAGCAAAGAGTGAAAAACTGGTGTTTCTTAGTTCCTATATTTTCACCTCAAAGAAACTCTCCCATAGAGCACCTTGTCAAGAGAAGAAAACAACAACAACAAAAAACAAAACAAAACAAAGCAACCCCCCCCAAACCTGTAGCATTAATGGTGTGGGATGATTAAACTCTCAGTTTCGAAGGAGAGTTTTGGAGAACAAGTCCAAGCTCTGATCATCTCTTAAAAAGAGCAAATTTGTTTAAAGCTGAAAGAAGGCTTTTAGATATCCACTTCCCCATCTCACCCCTGACTCTTTAATTTCTTTTTCCTTTATGTCTTCAGTTGGATTCTTTTATCTGCTATAACATGTAAAAAAAATATAACATATTTAGAATACACCATTATTTTTTTGAGTCTGTGCTTTAAAAAAAAAAAAAAAAAATTAATTAATTAATTATGGCTCTAGAGCACAGGCTCCATAGTTGTGGCTCACAGGCTTTGTTGCTCCATGGCATGTGGGATCTTCCCGGACTAGGGCTCAAACCCGTGTCCCCTGCACTGGCAGGCGGATTCCCAACCACTGCACCACCAGGGACGCCCCCACCATTTTGTTTTTTGAGCCGTTGCCATTTCTAACATTCCACTGGCAGAGAGCATGACATAAATGACTTGGGAATCCATGGGGAGCCCAGAATATCTAAGTTGGTATGTTTTCCCTGGGTCTTGATGGGACAAATCCAAGAGACATGTTTCTGCATTTCTTCACTGTCCCAACACAATGGGAAACAACTTTTACTGGGGGTCACGGACTACCCCTCATGAGAAGTGGAAATAGGATATTCACAACCACTTTGGGCAATTTTTCTTCCATTTTTCTCCTAATGGTTTGGTGTAGGCTCCCCCACCTTCTCTCCTGCCTCTCTATATCCCATTCAGAACCTGTGTTTATAGTTACGTACTTCTATCATTCTTCTTTTCCCCTTCCCTACTTTCCTCCCTCCCTCTTGTTCCTTATTTTGACATGTATTTAGCTCCTCTTATATTCCAAACACTGTGTTAGTTACTAAGCAGGTACAGTTATAGTCAAGACAGGAACCTGCTTTCATGGCACTTGCCCTTGGAGCAGGTAAGCAAGCCATTCCAATCCAGTGTGATAGACACTATGATGGGAACGTATAGGGTGTTGAGGGAGAACCCAAAAAGGGCACCAAAATTAGTATGGGATTGGAGGTAGGGGTGGGTGGGTTGCATTTCCTGCAAGAAATAACAGCAAAGTTTGGCTTAAAGTATGACAAAGAGTATGATCGACAAAGGCAGATGTTGAGAAGGCAGATGGTGGCAGGAGTTTGTAGTCCAAAAGAATAACACAGCAAAGACCTGAGGGAGAGTCTGGTAACCTAAAAATAACCTAATATGCCTGGAGAGTCTTATGTCACCTGATCACCATATTCTTTCTGTAGATAGAACTACATCTTACCATCCGTTTTTATAGGGCCCACGAGCTAAGAATAGTTTTTACCTTTTAAATGTTTGGAAAAAATGAAAAGAAGAAACATATATCGTGACATACAGAAATGATATGAAATTCAAATTTCAGCATCCAACAAGTTTCCGTGTTGTTTATGCCTGCTTTCACTCTACAGTGGCAGAGGAGAGGAGTTATGATGGAGACCATGTAGCCTGAAAAGCCTAAAATATTTACTATCTGGCTCTTTACAGAAAAAAGTTTGCTGACCCCTGACCAAGTGAATGGGGCTTAGGGTTTGTAGTCCAACAGACTTGGATTAAAATGCTGAGTCTTCAACATCTAAGGGTGTGACCTTCAACAAATTTCTTAAACTGCCTCTATGTCAGTTTGCTCACCTGAAAAATGGTCATAATAATGCTTCATGGGCTTATAAAGATTGAAGGAGATACTGTCATATAAGTTACTTACTGGGAATAGTAAGCCTGAAGTAAACTTATTTATTAAAAATAGTTAATGACAATTTCAACCATTTTGAGCTATTAATAACATTTGTGATAAGATAAATACGATAACATTGTGAACTGCCATATTCATTGCCAGAATGACTGCTTTGGGAATTATCGGTTAAAAAAGCAGATAGTTAGTAGATAAATGGGGAAAGAGAAAATCATATTTGTGAGTGAGAAGAGAAAGCTGTGAGGGATCAGAGACAAGTGTTGCCAGAACTCCTCAAATAATTTAATAATTATAGCTAAAATTGATTGAATACCTGCTATACTATGCTGCTAAGTACATGCTCTGTCTTATCTGATCATCATTTCAACCTATGAGGTAGCAACCATTGTCACTCAACTTTCCTTTTGAGGAGACTGAGGTTTAGAGAAGTTATGTAAGTTAATCCAAGCCACACAGTCAGTAGGAGGCAGAGTCATGATGGGCCTGGAATGTCTGATACCAGAGTTTCTGCCTTAACTGCTGTGATTCTGGGAACATCTGATGAGAGCAAGGGACCCAAGTTTCAGGGCCCACAGCTGTTCCTGGTGACTGCCACGTTGGAGCATCACTCTGAGTTGAGTTCTACAGAAGTGCTAATTTAGGAAAATGTTGCAATTTCCTACATCCATTCTAGAGCCAGTTTCTCAGAGGTTTCCCATGAGAACTACAACCAGGGTGATTCCTTGAGAGTTGTCCTATTAGGGGCTGCCCTGTATGTACTCTGTTACTTGGGTCTGTGAATGTGGGTATGGCTGCACTGGGAGTAGATGAATGAGAGTATGTTTGGCTGTATGATTGGGATAAAATGCTGTGCTTAATAAAATCTGTTTGGTCTTCAAATATTATTTATTGACATGGAAATATGTCCATAAATTATTCTACCAAAACCAAACTTAAGCACAATAGTTTCAGTTTGGTAATTGTGTGTGTATATGTATATGCTTCCAAAAAATGGGGAAGGAATATGCCAGGATATTCAGTAGTGTCTGCCCCTGGGTTCTTTTTATTTCCAGAATTCTAAAACAATGTTTGTATAATTGTACATAAATAAGAAAATATATATTATAAGTATTATAAGTGACGTGAAAGTATGTACTAAAACACTTTAAAAATCTTCAATTTCTTTAATGCCATAATTTCATCTTGGTACACTATCAAGGTGGATCAGTGGTTGATAAATGTGGATCAACCATCATATACACAGATACCTGTTCATTTTAACATTATTTGAAATAGTGAAAAAATTAGAAAAAATGTTCTGCATGGCACAACTACTTTCAAGCATATTATGTAGCTATGAATGAAAATGTTTACAAATGGAAAATGATTATAATATTGTAAATAAGCAGGATACAAAACTGAATATACAGAATGAACACGGTTCAGTGAAAACTCAACAATCTATTCATTAAAAGACAGAAAGAAAACACATTCAAGTGTTAATGGCTGTGTATATAATTGGTGGAATTATAATTTTTTCTTCTTTTCTTCTCTGTGATTTCAAAAGTTCCTCTAATGAATGGATGTTATTTCTATAATGGAAACAAATAGGCATAAAAACCTGTTGAAATTGGAAATCTGTGTCTACTGCTGATTAGTTTTAAAGATTCCCCCCTTCCTCCACAGCCGACTGCTTCCCTGTTTCCTCTTTGGTCAGCTGGATACTTCCCAGGTTAGTTATAAGGAGCTTAACGAGTATACCAAGCTGGGAACTAGGAGATGTGGATTCTAGCCAGGGCCATGCCGCTAATTTACTGAATACTCCTGAGTGAGTCCCTTTTCTTCCCAGGGCTTCAGGTTCTTTATCTATAAAATGAGGAGAGCTTAGATGAGATCAGGGGTACCTGGGGATTGGGCTGAAAGAGAGAGAGAGGTCTCAGTGACAGTGTGTGCTATCAAAAATCTGGATTCCTTCCCTCCAACCCAACTCAACACAAACAGTTCTGCTTTTATAGTTTCCTCATTGAGTTTACAAGAAAAATTTTAAGTGAACAATGATTCCAATGTTAATAAAAGTTTCAAAACCATTGGACTGGACAATCTAGATTGTCTATGTCTAGCTTAGTAACTTCTTACAGAGTATAGCTGCTGTTCATGTCTCTTTTTTAATTTTAATTTTTAAAATAGTGGTAAAAACATATAACATGAAATCAACATTCTTAACAGTTTAAGTGTATAGTACAGTGTTGTTAACCATCTACACATTGTTGTACAGCAGATCTCTAGAACTTTTTCATCTTTCATGACTGAAACTGTATACTCATTGAACAACAACTCACCATTTCTCCCTCCCCCTAACCACTGGCAACCCCCATTCTTCTTTCTGCTTCTATGAGTTTGACTACTTTAGACATCTTAAGTAAGTGGAATCATGCAGTATTTATCCTACTGTGACTGGTTTATTTCACTTAGCATAATGTCCTCAAGGTTCATCCATGTTGTAACACATGACAGAATTTCCTTCTTTTTTAAGGCTGAGTAGTATTTCATTGTATGTATATATTATATATTTTTATCCATTCATTTTTTTGATAGACTTTTAGGTTTTTTTCCACCTTTTAGCTATTATAAATATTGCTGCAATGAAGATGAGAGTGGAAATATCTCTTCAAGGTCTTGATTTCATTGATTTACTTGCAGGTGTCCAAACTTCCCAACACCACTTGCTGAAGAGACCATTCTTTTCCCATTGTATAGTCTTGCTTCTTTTGTTGAAGATTAATTGACTGTAGGTGTGTGGGTGTATTTCTGGGCTCTCTGTTCTGTTCCATCGATCCATATGTCTGTTTTTGTGCCAGTACCACACTGTTTTGATTACTGTATCTCTGTAGTATTGTCTGAAGTCTGGGAGGATTATGCCTCCTGCTTTGTTCTTTTTCTTCAGGATTGCTTTGGCAATTCTGGGTCTTTTATGGTTCCATATAAATTTTAGGATTATTTGTGCTAGTTCTGTGAAAAATTTGATAGGGATTGAATTAAATCTGTAGATTGCTTTGGTTAGTATGGTCATTTCAGCAATATTAATTCTTCCAATCCAAGAGCATGGGATACCTTTCCATTTCTTTGAATCAGCTTCAATTTCCTTTATTAATGTTTTAGAGTTCTCAGTGTATAAGTCTTTCACCTCCTTGGTCAGGTTTATTCCTAAGTATTTTATTTTTTGGGTTGCAATTTTAAAAGGTATTTTTTTTTTACATTCCCTTTCTGATATTTCATTGTTAGTGTAAAGAAATGCTACCAATTTCTGTATGTTAATCTTGTATCCTGCTACCTTGCTGAATTTTTTTATCAGTTCTAGTAGTTTTTGTGTGGAGTCTTTAGGGTTTTTTATATACAGTATCATGTCATCTGCATATAATGACAGGTTTAACTCTTCCCTTTCAATTTGGATACCTTTTGTTTCTTTTTCTTGTCTGATTGCTGTGGCTAGGACTTCCAATACTATGTTGAGTAGAAGAGGTGAGAGTGGGCATCCTTGTCTTGTTCCAGATTTTAGTGGGAAGGCTTTCAGTTTTTCACCATTGAGTATTATATCTGCTGTGGTTTTATCATAAATAGCTTGTATTATGCTGAGATATGTTCTCCCGATATCCACTTTGGTAAGAGTTTTATCATGAATGGATGTTGAATCTTGTCAAATGCTTTTTCTTCACTTATTGAGATGATCGTGTGATATTTATTCTTGTTATGTTAATGTTTTGTATCATATTGATTAATTTTTCTATGTTGAATTGTTCTTGCATCCCAGGGATAAATTCCATTTTGTCATGGTGAATGATCGTTTTAATATACTGTTAGTTTGGTCTGCTAGTATTTTATTGAGGATTTTGGCATCTACAGTCAACAGGGATATTGGCCTGTAGTTTTCCTTTTTTGTTATGTTTTTGTCTGTATTTGCTATCAGGGTAATGCTGGCCTCATAAATGAATTTGGAAGTGTTTCCTCCTCTTCAATTTTTTGGAAGAGTTTGAAGAGAATTGGTGCTACTCCTTCTTTGAATGTTTGGTAGAATTCTCCAATGAAGCCACCTAGTCCTGGGCTTTTCTTTGTTGGAAGGATTTGATAACTTATTCAAAATTCTTACTACTTCTAAGAGTTTGACTACTTTAGATATTTCACATAAGAGGCATCATGCAGTATTTATCCTCTTATAGTTACAGGTCTGTTCAGATTTTCTATTTCCTAATGATTCAGTCTTTGTAAATTGTATGTTTTTATGAATTTATCCATTTCTTCTAGGTTATCCAATATGTTGGCATAATAGTCTCTCATAATCGCTTTTATTTCTGTGGCATCAGTTATAATGCCTCTTCTTTCATTTATGATTTTATTTTATTTCTTTTTTTTAGTTTAGCTTAAGCTTTGTAAATTTTGTTGACTTTTTCAAAACACCCAACTCTTAGTTTTGCTGGATTTTCTCTTGTTTTTCTATTCTTTTCTATTCTATTTCTGCTTTAATTTTTACTATCTCCTTCTGTCCACTTTGGGCTTAGTTTGTTCTTTTCTAGTTCACTGAGGTATAAATTTAGGTTATTTGAGATTTTTTTCTTTTTTAATATATATATTTTTCTCCATAAACTTTCCTCTAAATACTGTTTTTGTTGCACCTCATAAGTTTTGATATGTTGTGTTTTCATTTTTGTTTGTCTCAAGATAATTTTTAATATCCTTTTTGATTTCTCCTTTGACTCATTGGTTGTTCAAGAATGTGTTGCTGAATTTTAACATATTTGTAAATTTTCCAGTTTTCCTTCTGTTATCAATTTCTAGTTTCATTCCATTTAGGTGGAAAAAAATACTTGGCATGGTTTCAGTCTTCTTAAATTTGTTAAGACTTGTTTTGTGACCTAATATGTGATCTATCCTAGAGAATGTTCTGAATGCAGTTGAGAATGTGTATGCTGGTGCTGTTGGTTAGAATGTTCTATATATGTCTATTAAGTCCACCTGGTCTAGAGTGTTGTTCAAGTCCTCTGTTTCCTTATTGATCTTTATCTGGATGTACTTTCCATTATTGAAAGGGGGGTTTTGAAATCACCAATTATTATTGTGTTGAGGTCTGTTTCTTCCTTCATTTCTGTCAGTGTTTGCCTCACACATTTGGGTACCCTGATGTTGGGTGTGTATATATTTAAGTTGTACCTTACTGGTGAATTGACCTTGTTATCATTATACAATGCTGTTCTTAGTTTCTTGTGACAGTTTTTGACTTAAAGTTTATTTTCTGGTATAAATTTGGCCACTCTTGTTCTTTCTTGGTTACCATTAGCATGGAATGTCTTTTTCTATCTGTTTACATCTATCTGTCAGCATATGTATGTATGTCATTAAATCTAAATTGATTCTCTTTTAGATAGCACATAACTGATATACAGATTGCCAACAAATACATGAGAGAATGCTCAACATCATTAATCATTAGAGAAATGCAAATCAAAACTACAATGAGATATCATCTCACACCAGTCAGAATGACCATCATCAAAAAATCTAGAAACAATAAATGCTGGACAGGATGTGGAGAAAAGGGAACACTCTTGCACTGCTGGTGGGAATGTGAATTGGTACAGCCACTATGGAGAACAGTATGGAGGTTCCTTAAAAAACTAAAAATAGAACTACCATATGGCCCAGCAATCCCACTACTGGGCAGATACCCTGAGAAAACCATAATTCAAAAAGAGACATGTACCAAAATGTTCATTGCAGCTCTATTTACAATAGCCAGGAGATGGAAGCAACCTAAGTGTCCATCATCGGATGAATGGATAAAGAAGATGTGGCACATATATACAATGGAATATTACTCAGCCATAAAAAGAAACGAAATTGAGTTATTTGTAGTGAGTTGGATGGACCTGGAGTCTGTCATACAGAATGAATTTAAGTCAGGAGAAAAACAAATACCATATGCTAACACATATATATGGAATCTAAGAAAACAAAATGTCATGAAGAGCCTAGGGGTAGGACGGGAATAAAGACACAGACCTACTAGAGAATGGACTTGAGGATATGGGGAGGGGGAAGGGTAAGCTGTGACAAAGTGAGAGAGTGGCATGGACATATATACATTACCAAACGTAAAACAGATAGCTAGTGGGAAGCAGCCACATAGCACAGGGAGATCAGCTTGGTGGTTTGTGACCACCTAGAGGGGTGGGATAGGGAGGTTGGGAGGGAGGGAGACACAAGAGGGAAGAAATATGGCAACATATGCATATGTATAACTGATTCACTTTGTTATAAAGCAGAAACTAACACACCATTGTAAATCAATTATACTCCAATAAAGATGTAAAAATAAATAAATAAATAAATAAATAAATAAATAAATAGCACATAACTGGATCTTTAAAAAATCCATTTAGCTACTCTATGTCTTTTGCCTGGGGAGCTAAATCCATTTGCATGTAAAATAATTACTGATAGAGAAGGACATACTATTGCCATTTTGTTAATTCTTCTCTATCTGTCTTGTGGCTCCTTTTTTTCTTTTTCTCTTTTGATATCTTCCTTTGTGTTTCATTTTGTTGTTGTTGTTGTTGTTGTTTGTCTTTGGTTTTTTGTTTTGTTTTGTTTTTTGTAGTGATTCCTATTTATTTTCTTTTGTGTATCTTCTATTAGATTTTTTTTTGTGGTTATCATGGGACATAAAAAAATGTTATCTACTTTAAGTTGATATCAACTTAATTTTAATCACAAATGAAAATTCTACTCTTTTGTCCTCCTTGTGTTATTGATGTCACAAATAACATCTTTTTTATATTGTGTATCTCTCCATTAACATAATTTTATAGTTATATTTTTATAATTTTATCTTTTAACTCCTGTACTATTATTAAAAGTGATTTACCACCACCACTACAGTATTACAATATTCTGTATTTGTCTATACCTTTACCAGAGAACTTTATAGTTTCATGTACTTTTATGTTGCTGTACAGCATCTTTTTTGAAGGACTCCCCTTAGCATTTCTTGTAAAGGTGGGTCTAGTGGTGATGAACTACTTCAGATTTTGTTTATCTGGGAAATGATTAATTTTTTCTTCTTTTTTGAAAGAGAATTTTCCTGAATATATATTCTTGGTTGCAAGTATCTTTCTTTCAGTACTTTAAATATATCATTCCATTCCTCCTGACCTTCAAAGTTTCTTCTTTGAAATTTGTTGATAGTCTTATGAAGCCTTCTTTGTACATGATGATTCATTTTTCTCTTGCTGCTTTCAAAATTATGTCTTTGTCTTTGACTTTTGACAATTTGATTACAATGTGCATCTGTGTGAATTTCTTTGGATTGATCCTAGTTGAGATCAGATGGACTTCTTGAATCTGGATGTCTATTTCTTTCTCTACATTTGGGAAGTTTTTAGCCATTATTTCTTCAAATAAGCTTTCTTCCTTTTTTTCTCTCTTCCTCTTCTGAGACTTCTATAAAAGTCAATATATTGGTCCACTCAGTGGTGTCCCATAAACCCCTTAAGCTTCCTTCATTCTTTTTTATTCTTTTTACTTTTTGCTCATATCACTGGGTAATTTAAAATGGCTTGTCTTCAAGTTCACTGATTCCTTCTTTGCAATCAAGGTTGACACTGAATTCCTCTAGTGAATTTTTCTATACAGTTATTGCATTATTCGGCTCCAACATTTCTTTTTGTTTTTATTTAAATTTTCTCTCTCTTTGTTGATATTCTCATTTTGTTCATGCATCATTTTTCCTGAGCTCATTGATCATCTTTTTGATGGCAATTTGAATTTTTTTTTGTCAGGTAATTTTTATACTTCTGCTTCTGTAGGGTTGGTTTCTGGAGATTTATTTTATTCCTGGGCCATGTTTCTGTGTGTTTCTTCATGTGTCTCGTGTTGAGCTTTACACATTTGAAAACACAGCCCACCTCTTCCACTCTTTATAATCTGGCTTTGTACAGGTCAAGACCTTCACTAATTAGCATGGCTAGAGATTCTGGGGGCCTCTCAAACATTTTCTGGGGTTGCATTTTCTCTGGCTTGTGCATATGATTCCCCAATTAGAGAGGTTTGCCAACTGTTTTCCGGAGCTTGCAGTCTCTTGGTTCCTCTGATGTCTGTCTGTGGTATTACAAATTCTCTGGTGATGCCACAAGTCATTGACTCTCTTTTGTCCTCTGTGGTCCCCCAGGTATCCAAGGTATGTCAGTTCCATAAGTGCTCTGAGTCAGTCAAGAAGGAAACCAGTCACTCTGACAGCCCCTTAAAAATCCATATGTTGGATGCACATTCTACTCTTTTCTTTCCCTCTCAAGAAAGAAGTCACAAGAGTGTTTACCTCTGATCACGGTGAGCTGTGCCAGTTTCTTTCCGTGGTTTTACAAATTCTGTGGTGCTGGCATAAACTGCTGAGCGCTCTTTTGTTCTCTGTGACCCCAGACACCCAATATATGCTGGTTCCTGATCAGCACTCCACATCAGGTGAGACAGACACCAGTTTCTCAGGTAGCCCTCAAAAAGTTGGAATGATGGACATACATTCCAGTCTTCTCTTCCTCTCCCAAGGGAGAATCCATGAATGGGACTTTTCCTCTTGATTGCAAGCTGTATCATCTTGGGGAAGGAGCTAATACAGTTTAAATGAAATGCCTTTTCTTACTCATTTCAATGTAGCTGTTCTTGGCTCTGAGTATGCCTGGCGTACTACAACTTTCTAACTGATTTCTGAAATACTCATAAAAGCTTTTTGGACCATATATATTGTTGTTAAGTCAAGGAACAAGATCCGGGGCTTCCTATTCCACCATCATGCTGATGTCATGTTCTCATATATCTTAAATAGTGAGAAAAGAAAATGTGCTCACACTATACTCGCATGTAGGAGAACACACACCTCCTATTCCCTGATTCTCCTACCTCTGGCCCCCTTCTTATTTCCATAATCCTCCCACTAGAGCACCCTTTCCCTCACTATTGCCCAGCCAGTGAGCTCTGAGGTTTCATGAATAGGTACTAAAATACCACCTCTAGACTCAAACCATGGGGTTTCCTCTCTGGGCTTTGTATTGGAGGGAAACAAAAAAAGACAGATTTATTCAAAAGCACTTGAGCAACTTTGTTGTTCAGGATCTGTTGTTGAGGGCTGGCACACACAACATTTAATCCTATACCTCTGCTTTCATTATTAACACCTTTCAGATCTCAAGGAAAAGCTTTTTTACATGTCTGGTCCATGGGATTTGGGCACTATATTTTTTCAACAAGAACCACTGTTTGAGGTGGTAGCTCACCCTCTTCTTCCATGTGGCAACAAGTTTCATTGCTAAGCCTTCTAGTAGAGTACTACAAAGTGAGAAATTGAATGACATTTGTTTAAGTTTTACATGTTGTTATTTGCATTACATCCAGTGACTTGGGGCTTGGATTGCAAAACGTTTAGGGGTACTTACAGCCCTCTTTTAATGATGTCATTTGCATAATACTGGTGGGTCCTGATGACCTAACCAGCGGTTTTCAACACTGGCTGTACATTAGAATCACCTAGAGAGCTTAAGAAAGAAAAAACAGTAAAACAAACAAACGTACCTTGGCCTCACCCCAGAACAATTAAATCAATCTCCAGAGATAGGGCCCATAAAATGCCTGTTTTTTTTTTGTTTAAGTTTCTCAGATTACTTTAATGAGTAGCAAAAGTTAGAAAGAATTGGCTGAAAGGAAAAGTGCAAGATTTGATTTCCAATTATTTCCCTGCTTCTGTTTCTTCAATCACACTGACGTTCTTGGTGTCCAGTGTCCATACTCATTCATAACTTTAAGTCTGTGGTTCTCATAGATTGCACAGTTACCCTTTCTGCCTTCTTTTATAAATCATCTCAGCCTTTATCATTGAGCTGATGACTTATTTTGTCTGCAAATCTTGCCTTTATTGTCCTAGTTTTCAGTGACTGCTTCTTATGTAATTTCCTCTAATTTTAACACATATACCCATCAACGAGAGCAGGAACAATGCTGTATCCATCTCTATATCCCATCACAAGCAATGTCTACCCATGGCAGGTTTTTAGAAAATGCTTGCTGTTGCTGATTCTGCTCTCCTTAGGGAAGGTGGACAGATTCCACTTTGTGGAGGTAGTGAGGAACCAAAGGAACTCAAACTCTCATTCATCTCTACTTTTTCTTTCAATTTGAGGCATATTTAGAGTGAAGGTGAGAGTCCAGGCTTTTAGGAAGGATCCTACCTCTGTTGGTAGGGTTTTCCATTTTATCATCTTTGTTCCACTTCCATGTCATGGTGAGGTGTTAGATCAGGCACAGTGTTCATCATAATGACAAACAGCTTAAGCCAGAAATCCCTGCCATGGTGGGGACCTGGACTAGAGCATAGCTTGGAAACATACCTCTTGTTTCTAGATCTCCTTTGGTATCTTCTAAACGTCTCTCGATGTTCCCTTTCTTGGGAAAGGAATCTTAACTCTAACCCCAAACTCATGTGAACAATTTTGATATTCATTCATTCATCTCTTCATAACTCATTTGTGAGTATCTTGTGTGCCAACTCTGCTTCAGGCCCCATGAAGCCTCAGTAGGGCCTGTCTGCTAGCTAATTACCTACAACTTTCAGAGCAGGAGTGTAGAGAGTAATAGTAACTCCTTACAAAGTTTTCCCCTCCATTTTATTTAGCTAAATTATGCAGATTATACACATTTAAAAAAATGAAACATACCTGAAATAGAAAAATGTAATCTTCTCAAATGTTTACAAATGCAAAGTAAATAGATCCAGGATTCATGTAAACACAGAACTATAAACATAAGGCACATGCACATATGATATGTGTTGCTAATGCATATCCAGACCCTTGTAAGATGTCCATTTCAACACCAAACATTAAAATTCTCTTTAAAGATGCCAACAAGTTGCTAATTCATGATAGTTTCTTCCCACTCTAAAACCTACAGTTCCAAGTATAACTGGTACATAATTTTCAGCACTGATATTGAAGCTTCAAGTTAGGAATTGGATAATTACTGTGAAATTATGTGGCTTTTGGTTTCTATACACACTAGTAGTGGCTAAAGGAGGGCTGGGTTCATTTTGTACACTTATAAATTATTCACCTGTTCTGCTGACGTTCTTGATTTTGCATTCATATATTCAAGTAATATCTCATTTTGTGTGTATTTGCCTGGGGCTGAAAAATAATAGAGTCTAATGAAAACAAAACCAAGTTATTGTTCTTTGTTTTACAATGTTCTTGAGAAGTGAATCTCATTTTAGAATTGTCATTTCTAATCTCTAGATCTTTTGGTGACCTAACCAAGTCATTTGAATTTTGGAGGTTGAGACTTTTTTTTTTTTTTTTTTTTAAGATTCTGGGACTGTGACTTAGGCATAACATGTATAATTCCAAGAAAATTTGGAAAGGAATTTACATAGAGCTATATTGGAAATATGAGCAAAGAAAAATTGTACCCAGCTTCTGATGCTGTTTCTGGCTTGCGTAAAGGGTATCAGTAATTTTTGCTTGCTCATTATCCTTTCTACCTTCTGGTAGTCATTCTCCCCCCATGATGTATTATCCTGGTGGGAAAGTCAGCAAGATGCTCTGCCATCCCCAGCCAGAAGATGAGAAGGCCACTCATCCTAATCCATTTCCAATCTTATGCTTGGGAATTTGAATATTGAGTGGGATGGAGGGATGAAAAATGGACCTGACTCATTGTATAGACAATGCCTAAAGAGACCACACTTCTGCTTAGATTCTCAAATAGTCTGGTTTCTGATGTTTCCAAGGTTTTGTTCTTTTTTTTTTTTTTTTTTGCAGTACGCGGGACTCTCACTGCTGTGGCCTCTCCCATTGTGGAGCACAGGCTCTGGACGTGCAGGCTCAGTGGCCATGGCTCACGGGCCCAGCCCCTCTGCAGCATGTGGGATCTTCCCGGACCTGGGCACGAACCCATGTCCCCTGCATCAGCAGGCGGACTCTCAACCACTGTGCCACCAGGGAAGCCCCAAGGTTTTGTTCTTTTTTTTTTTTTTGGTACGCGGGCCTCTCACTGTTGTGGCCTCCCTTGCGGAACACAGGCTCCGGACGCACAGGCCCAGCAGCCATGGCTCACGGGCCCAGCCGCTCCGCAGCACGCGGGATCCTCCCGGACCGGGGCACGAACCCGTGTCCCCTGCATCGGCAGGCGGACTCTCAACCACTGCGCCACCAGGGAAGCCCCCAAGGTTTTGTTCTTAATATTTGCCTTAGACCCTGTCTTTTCATATCTTTTCAATACATTCCTCTTATCTGGAGGGCAGAGTCTGATGTTGTACTGAACCTGTTTGTGATGTTTGCAATCCAAGAACCCTAACAGAACTTGGAATTTTAGAGATAATCATAGATTCATAGAGGTTTTATATCTAGAAAAACCCCAAGAGATCATTTAATCCAACCTGCTCCTTTTACAGACAAAGAAATAGAAACCTAGAAAAGAGTTGACTTGTTCAAGGTCATATAGATATTTGTTGGTAGAGCAGGAAATAGAATTAAATTTGTTCAGTTTTACCAGTGTGCATTGTTGGAGTTAGAGCCATAGCTTGTAAAGATATAAGAAAACTTAAAGGAGAACCTGGTCCATTTACCCAATTTAGGTAATGTATTATTACTACTTCATAGGTGAACTGGGATTCTAAACACTTGCGCTTGCCTGGTTTTGTAGATATCAGATGATTTTTCTTTAAGATCCATGCTCATTCAGATTTTTCTTTGGGGAACTATCTCTCTCAAACTCTCAGTCTATGTGATTCCAGTGGGAATGAACTTACTCCCAGGGATAGATACATGAACCAGGTCTGGCTAATCAAAACATTGCATTTTTAGGGCCACAGTTATTGGTGATCATATAGCTAAAGCTATGACATGGAAGCCAATGAGCATCAGCCCTGAGACTTTTGCTAGAACTATTGAGAAAAGGAAGTTATCCTTCCACTGGTCTATAAGTCTGTGTCTCGACAAGAAATAAATGACACATTCAAATTAGATGACTCAAGGAATGTCTATTTACAAAGGGACTTTTAACAAGAGCACTATAAGAGATACTTCCGTATCTTGAGGTTAGTAGGAGTGGAAGAGCTGTCTCCCTGAGGCAAAGTGATGAGGGAAGGAGCATATATAAGTAATTAGACAGAGTAAAATAGACCACTTTGGTCATGGGACACAGACAATTCAAGGTGACCTTTTAGGGAGGGAGCCAGCTGCACACATTCTCTTTCCTCTGTCCTCCTTCCATGGCTTACTATTGGCCAAATCTACCCCAAAGCCAAATCTACCCAAAAAAGGACATAAGAATATTTTGATGTAGTCCATACCAGACAGTCTTCTAGGGTGCAGAGTAGGGTGGATAAAGGTGGAGAATGGGTTTGAAGGGGTAAATGGAAGATATTTGGTGTAGCTGGAGATACTAAGCTGTTAAGATGATTTTTTTTGAGGAATCGCCTCAGCTTTTTCAACTTTATTGGGTTATAATTAACAAAATTGTAAGATACTTGAAGTGTACAATGCAATGATTTGATATATGTACACACTGTGAATGGATTTCTTACCTTTTTCATTTTCCTAATTTCTTGACAGGTTATCTTGGCATTTAGGATTTGGAAAAGCATAATTTTATCAAGAAATGCCAGGAAAGAATTCTGACATGGAAACAGTGGTATACACACCATGGCTACTAACTGGTTCTTGATTTGCTCCTGTAGGCTAGATGAAACAAATCTAAGCCTTCTATAATAGCTAGCTCTTTGCATAATTAGAGTCATATCACATGTTCCTGCTTGTGTGTTCTTTCCTAGGCAAAGCAATCCTTTTTCCAGCCATATTCTTTGACGTTTTTCAGTCTCTTCACTATCCTTTTTCCTAACACTATTAAGGAGGAAGTATTGCTTCTATTGGCAAAGGATGCTCAGAAGAACTGGAGTTCAAGGTCCTCAGCTTCACTGGAATCTGCTCATATGCATCATCCCTATTTCAAGGGACCTTACCCCTTCCCATTCAGTACCTTAACTTTAATACAAGACCCTATGAGCTTGTGATACATTCTATGTTATAAATCAGCTATCTTTAGGATTAGATTTTTGGTCTGATCTTTTGAAATCTCTACCCATGGCTACGAGAGCTAATGGTTTCTTGTAGTATGGTCATAGAAGATTTCTGGTTCCTTAATCAAACTTTGAACTGGGAATTTAAAGCACTAAGCTCATCATTCTCTTCCCAAGTTCTCCATCACTCTTAGGAACAACCTACCAACTCCTTATTTTTACCAAAATATTCAATGGCAGCAGCTAGTTGGCCACTCAAGGACTTCTCTTGTATGGTGACTTTATTCCAGGTGCTACAGATGATAATTTAGGTAATGATTTTTCCACTTCCTGATGTGGATGAGCAGTGTCCATTTTACCACTGGTGACTGGGTCATTAATGCCTTTTTATTTAGTCAGATAGGAGAACCAGGTTCTAGAGCTGGGGGAGAGAGATGTATAGGGTGAAAAATTGAAGGGGGCACTTGCACAACCCTGAGAGTGAATGCCTTTTTCATATTTGCATTCTAGATAACATGCTTGCCTCACCCTAGTCCCTGTACTGCAAAGAATCAATTCCGGATTTTCACCTTTAAGGTTTTCTTACCCTGAAACCACCTCAGCTTTCTATTGCTGCACAAAAAGACACCTACAAAATTAGTCATTTTTTTTTACTGGTGATTCTGTGGACTGGCAATTTTGATGGGGCTCATCCATGTTGTACTGGGCTCACTCATGCATTTAAAGTCGATTGGTTTTCTAGGGAGTGGCTGGTCTAAGTGAACTCACTTGTACATCTAGGACTCAACTGGGACTCAGCTGGGATGGCTACAGCATTTGGGATGCCTGATCTTGTATACTTTTTCATGGTCTCTCTCACCATATGGTGTTGAATCCTCAAGGAGGCTAGCCTGGGCTTGTTCATAAAGTGGCAATGACCAATAGACTAAGAATGGAAGCGGTACATGTACAAGGGTGAGAGTAGAAACACTAAGAAGCATACAACATCACTTCTCTTGCTTTCTATTGTCAGAGCAAGTCACATGGCCACCCCAGATGAAAGAGGTGGGGAAATTGACTCTCTGCCTTGATGGTAGGAACTTCAAAGAATTCATGGCCATTTTTCCTCACTCCATCCCCACTCCACAGTATATATTCTGGTCATACTTATTTACATTATTCCCACATACAAAATAAATTTATCCTCTCATTATGGGATAAAAACCCCCAAAGCCTCATCCCATTATGGCAAAGATCTGAAATTATTATCTCACTCCCTGCATCAGATCTAGATGGAGATGAAGTTCCTCTAATGTAGCTTTTTGGGGATAGCTGCTCTTGATTCAGAGAGCTATTAATTAAAAAACAAGTTATCTGTCTCTCACACATCCAGGATACAATGGTGAGATAGAGAAAGGATAACTGCAAAAGACACATTCAAAAAGAGGAGGATTGCAAAGTAAAGAGTAAAGAATTTCCATAGAAATTCTGAAATCCAGCAGGGCACATGTTGTCAGAGGCCCCTACTCTAATGATGGGGCATGTTCATTGACAAGGGTTCAGTTTTGAACCTGTGTGTAATTCTCTAACCCAGTGTTCTCCTCTGCTCTTGATTATCTTCTGTTTTGACAGAACTCTCTGAGCTCTTCTTTTTCTTTCTTTCATTTTTGGAAATGAGCTGGCCTGTGTTTGCAGCTGAGTGCATTATCAGCCTACTTTTGCCCAGAGAAAGTTTGGCACCCAGAGGGATTTTTTTTTCATTTTGAATGGTTTCTACTCCTTTTCATCCAATTTGATGGTGTTTTTGTTAGTAAAAGTTTCATAAAAATTTTGTGGGTTTCTATGTATCTCCCTGGGGTTCAGTTCATGTCTAATCCATATCAGTAAGTCTTTTTGAGAAATACTTCCCTTTGCCTTATGCTACAAGTCAGACTGTTATGGGTGACACCCTTAAGACTTTTAACTCCTTTTTGCTTACTGAGGAGATCCATTAGTCACTAATTTAAAATTTCCTGAGCTCTTAATAAAGCCTCTTACAGCCACACGTTTAATTTAACCTTTACTCAGAGGCTGATTCTTAATTTAAGAAGTTTTTGCTGGCTATAGAGACTAGGGAATGTGAAATAAACTTTATTTTCTAACTCAGCAAATCCTAAATTGCATACGTATAACACACACACACACACACACACACACACACAGGTGTTTGATCATAGCAGTCTGATTTGCATATATAATTTTAACAATTCTGCTTGAAAATTGGTCATTTCTCTTTTTAGCTCATATTTCTTTTCCTGCAACTTGTTGGATGTAGATAATAGATGCCAATTGACACTTTCAACATCCTGCTTGGAAATGCTTTTAGGCAGATCAACAAGGTTATTCAGGACATTTTCTATCTTCCAAATCACCACAAGTGAGAGCTTTGCCAATTGTTTCACCATTGTATAATACTGATTGCCCTTTATCTGGTCTCCAATTTACTCACTGCTCTTTTAGCCTCTACAAACAATGTCCTAATTGCCCTTCCAACCTCTGCTTGCTGCTATTTCAAAGGCAATGCCACATATTGTAGATTTTATGCTATGGTACCTTTTGATTTCCATGCAGAATTTTCTGTATCTGTCACGGATCAGTCAGGGAAGCAGAGATCCTGTGGGAGTTCAGATAAGGGATTGATTGGATGAATTAGACCGGGTGCAATTATGGAAGGACCTGATGAAGTGATGGTCCAAAAGGAGATTTGAAGTATCTGAGAAATATGTTGCAAACAAATCTTTTTGAAACGTTGGTGCAAAAGAACAAGTTGGAGATTGCAAGGGTACCTGAGGAGTCAAGTATGTTTAGCTGCTGGAGTGAGACCTTGAGGGAGCAGCTTGCGATGAATGAAATCAACGGGAAGTTGTTGTCTTTGAGTAGCTACTGCCTTCAAGTGTCTGGTGGTGAGCCTGGGACCTGCTGTTGTACAGCAGAGCCCAAGGTCCAGAAGAAGAGCTCGACATGTAGAAGAGAAGTGAGGACAAGCTGGAAACCACTGGGAACCTCTGTGTCTGTCTGTCACTGACCACAATAAGACCTTCAGAGAGTCATGGCCACTGTTCCACTTCCGGTCCTCTGATCTCACACAACTTCTTCTCTTGGCCAACTCTAACTCAGAATCATATATGGAAGGGAATTCCAGTTCAATCAAGTTGACAACTGAACAATACAGCATAAACTCCTTCCTATCTTATGCTATCAATAGTTCCTACATGCACACACAATGAGAAGATTTTGATGCTTCCCTTTTCTTTTTGTCCAACTGCATTGTCTTTTCCCCCATTTTGGTTATCTATACATCAATTTAGTATAGCTTATGTTTTCCACCAGAGAAAAATTAATGTCCTTATAAAAGCACTGTTTAAATAGCCCTTTAATTTTAGTAGCACCAACAGTGGTTTTCTGTGTACTATGTACAGTCTGTTGGTACTCATTTAATTCTGGGCCCATAATAGGAATGTCAGAAAGAGCTTCTTACCCTATATTAATTGAAAATTAAATCATTTTACAGGGAGGGTTTCTATCTTTTTTCACTTTCTCTGGGAGAAAGCTGTGCCTATTTTATTGTAACCAATTCCTCCTTTGACCTAGAGTGTACTAGGGGACTTGATGCTTTTCCTTGTTCTATAGATGAAGAGACTGAGACCAGCATTGAAAAGAACTACTCAAAATCACAGAGCTACATTTTAGCAGAATTGAGAATAGAATTTATCTACAGCAACTGTGGTTTGCAAACACTTTTTAAACTATAAAAGTCTTTGTTGAAATAAAATCATATCTAGCCCACTACATCATATTGTTAGAAATAGAACTGCTGTGATTGTTATTGTTGGTGGTGTTGGCAGGGGGAGAAGGAGGCAGATATAAATGCTTGGAGCTGTGCCTGCTCCTCCCACCCACCCCATCCTCTACTTCCAACCCTTGGGCTCTCCAACCCTTGGAAGGGTTCCATGGAATACAGTTTGCAAAACACCGTGCTACACTCTGCCCCCTTGCTTTCTCCTCTGGCTCTATAAATAGCTAAACAAATTCACAAAGGAACAAAACAAAATCACACACACATCCACTGCTCATGATTCCTCCCCTAAGCAGGAAGTTTTGTCCACTTGGGAACCCCAGTGGGGATCAGAAGAGTGAGTGTTATTTTCAGCCCAGCAGTACAAAGTGCCCATTCTTGCACTTTGAGTGATGGTAGCACAGCCGGGCGGGTCTCCCGAGGCACATCTGCAGGGCTGTATCTCACAGGAAGTTGTGCAGCTCTTCAGAGATAAGTTTCACTGGGGAACAAAGAGGGATTTTGTTCCTTGCCTCAAGAATGATGCATTGAACCTGGACTTGGCTTTTCAACCCATGTAGCTGGAAACAGGGCAAAAAATGACCCAGTGTGCTCTTTTCTTCTTCCCAGGTCAGGCAGAGTGGCATCCTCCTCCTCTTGCCCTCCAAAGAGATTGAGAAAGAACTCTCCCTGCTTCTCTGTACCAATCATTTCTGTTACCCCCACCACTTTCCCCGAAATCAAGCTTGAACATTTATCATTGTGCTTATTTCACACATTTTTCATCCTTTGGGAATCTGGGAAGTTCAGATGTTGACAATAAGTTGCTCCAAACTGTGGAAGGTATTGTTAAGGGTTTTTGACCCTAACAGTTCTAGTAAAGTTCCACTGAGTCACAGTGTTAGAGCTTTTTCATTTATGGAAGAGCATACTTATGAGTCAGGAGAGACACACTTGGGCTTGATGCCTGGATTCCCTTTGACTAGATATTTGACTTTGACCTTGAGCAATTTTCTAACTTCTCTGAACCTGACTTTCATCATTTGCAAAATGGGAATAATGATACCCCCTACTCCCATTTTAAAGATGAAACACTGAATCCCAGAAAGGTGGAATATTTTCTTAATGTCCCAGAGCAATTTAGTGCCAAAGATATCTGGGTGAGGCTCCTTGTGTGCACTCAGGAAGATGGACTGTTGTGCAGCAAGCATCTGCCTCTCAGCTTTGTGTCTCCATCCCAGCTTCAGTGACACAGGTCTGACCACATTTGACTTTCCAGAAGTTGTACATTTCCTTTGAGATAATGAGGTGTGGTATGGAGGCAGGCAGGATTTATATGGTAGTTAAATGTAGTTTGGTATCAAAAATATGATTGCATTATTCACTGTAGCATAGCAAAGATCACCTCTGCCCCCTCGCTTTTGGCTGGATCAGCAGATATAGACCATGATTAAGGAAACACTGTCAAATATTTCTTTACAGTTTAATTTTCCTCTTACTCTCCACTGCCTGCAATGTCTTTGCCTTTGGAAAAGTGGCAACATAAACATGGTTTTTCTTATCAGTTTTGTCTTTTCTGCTTTAAGGTAATGATGTAGGAATTCAGATTGTCTCTGGTGGTGGATTGTCATCTTTGGCATGTTGCATTTAGGAATGAGTTGGCTAAAGGGACAGAGAATCTTTATTCAAAACAAAACAAAGGCCTTTTGGCAGCTGAGAAAGTCCTGAGATGAGAAGATCATTGCCCCCCCTGAAGCAGCCCATTTCATTTCCGGAATGTTTTCATTTTTAGAAGCAAACACTTTCTAACAATCGGAGATGTTCCATGATGGGTTGGGTCAAATGTGGATTATGAGCTCTTAGTCCCAGAAAGTGGTTAAGCATGAACTAAATGTTCCCTTTTCAGGGAAGCCATTAAAGGGATTCCTGCACAGAGATTAGAGAGCCCTGGGCTTAAATATTAACCTGCCACTTCATTCTCTAAACTCTGAGTCTTAGCTTCCGCCTGTGTCAAATAGGGCTAATAATGCTTACCTCACTGTGTTGTTCTGGGGAAGAAGTGAGATAGTCCATATAAAATGCCTAGTATATGATAGGTCCTCAATAGATGTAGTTCTCTACTTGCTTACTTTTTTAGAGACATAGATATTTGATCTTTGGAAGAGAAAACACCTTTACCAATGGAAAGAATTTATAGTTGAAGAGATTTCAAATACTATGGGAAAGGAGTGGGGAATCATTTTGGGAATGGTAATATGAACACCGATGTATGAGTTGAAATTCATGCAAATTGGAGAATGATCCCTCTCAAAGGTCCAGGTCAATGTGGGGTCATGTGAAGCTCAGGAGAACATCAGTGGTCCAGAGAGTTTAGGTCTCTGCTGAGGGACGGGTGTATTTATATCAGCAGTGATACCATGAACATGGGTTAGATTGGATGGGGGAGTGGAGTGGTGGGAGGCAAGAGTTGTTGTGAACTTAGTGAAGTTTTCTACTTTCCCAGGAAGAACATCTATCCTTGGTGTTCCTGAATTACAACACTCTCCAGAGGAGACTTGATATTGACTGGTGTCTTATATGAACTCCATGAAAGTAGGGAGGTTACCTTTGTACTTATAGCTCTTAACACAGTGCCTGACCCAGAGGCACTCAATGAATGTTTGCTCAACCACTCTGCAGGTTAAGAGTGTGAGCTGGTCATGCAGCTCAATATCAGAAAAACAAACAACCCAATCCCAAAATGGGCAGAAAATCTAAATAGACATTTCTCCAGAGAAGATATACAGATTGCCAACAAACACATGAAAGGATGCTCAACATCACTAATCATTAGAGAAATGCAAATCAAAACCACAATGAGGTATCACCTCACACCTGTCAGAATGGCCATCATCAAAAAATCTACAAACAATAAATGCTGGAGAGGGTGTGGAGAAAAGGGAACCCTCTTGCACTGTTGGTGGGAATGTAAATTGATACAGCCACTATGGAGAACAGTATGGAAGTTCCTTAAAAAACTAAAAACTAAAAATAGAAGTACCATACGACCTAGCAATCCCTCTACTGGGCATATACACTGAGCAAACCATAATTCAAAAAGAGTCACGCACCACAATGTTCATTGCAGTTCTATTTACAATAGCCAGGACATGAAAGCAACCTAAGTGTCCATCGACAGATGAATGGATAAAGAAAATGTGGCACATATATACAATGGAATATTACTCAGCCATAAAAGGAAATGAAATTGAGTTATTTGTAGTGAGGTGGATGGACCTAGAGTGTGTCATACAGAGTGAAGTAAGTCAGAAAGAGAAAAACAAATACCGTATGCTAACACACATATATGGAGTCTAAAAAAAAATGGTTTTGATGAACCTAGGGGTAGGACAGGAATAAAGATGCAGATGTAGAGAATGGACTTGAGGACATGGGGAGGGGGAAGGGTAAGCTGGGACGAAGTGAGAGAGTGGCATGGACATATATACACTACCAAATGTAAAGTAGATAGCTAGTGGGAAGCAGCTACATCGTATGGGGAGATCAGCTCGGTGCTTTGTGATCACCTAGAGGGGTGGGATAAGTAGGGTGGGAGGGAGATGCAAGAGGGAGGGGATATGGGGATATATGTATACATATAGTTGATTCACATTGTTATACAGCAGAAACTAGCACAACATTGTAAAGCAATTATACTCCAATAAAGATGTTAAAAAAAAAAAAGCAGTGTGAGCTGGAATGTTGAACTGTCTTGGATTTGCATCCTGGATCTGCCACTTGCTATGTAACTATGAGTGGGTTAGTTACTTAACATCTCCATGCCACAGTTTCCTCATCTATAAACTGGGGATAATGATGGTATCTATACTGTTTGAGGATATAATGTGATAAACAATAGGAGCAAAACACCTAGAATATTCCTGAAAAATAATGAGACCTTAACAAGTTTCCTGATCATGTTGCTGTTGATAATGATAAAACTCCAGAGGGCAGAATTGGGATCAGAAGTTAGTAGCAACACGAGGTATATTTCTACACAAGGTGAGGGAGAATTTTCTAATAAGTGACTAAGGCTATCTGAAGGCTGAATAGGCTGCCTAAAAATGTTGTGAATTACAGTAATCAAAACAGTGTGACAATGGCATAAAGATAGACATATAGATCAATGAAATAAAATTGAGAGTCCAGAAATAAAAGCATACACATATGGTCAATTGATTTTTGACAAGGGTGCCATGATCATTTAATAGAGAAAGAATAGCTTCTTCAACAATTGGTATGAACAATTGGATCCACATGCAAAAGAATGACTTTGGACCCTTACCTCATATCATGTAGAAAAATTAATTCAAAATGGGTCAAAGACCTACTTACAAGAGCTAAAACTATAAACCTCTTAGAAGAAAACATAGGAATAATCTTCATGATTTTGGCTTTGGCAATGGTTTGTTTGACATCACACCAACAGCACAAGCAACAAAAGAAAAAATAGATAAGTTGGACTTCATCAAAATTAAAAACTTTATTGCATTAAAGGACACTGTCAAAAGAGTGAAAAAACAGAATGGGAAAAATATTTACAAATCATGTATCCGCCTATAGTCTAGTATCCATAATATATAAAAAATTCTTACAACTCAACATCAAAAAGACAAAAAGCCCAGTTAAAAAGTGGGCAAAGGACTTGAATAGACATATACCCAAGGAAACATGTAGATGGCCAACAAACACATGAAAAGGTGCTCAGTGTCAATTATTAGGGAAATGCAAATCAAAAGCATAATGTGTTACCTCTTCACACCCACTGGGATGGCTATGATTAAAAACAACAGAAAATAACAAGCCTTGACAAGGATGTGGAGAAATTGGAAACTTCATACATTGCTGGTGTAAATGTAAAATGGTACAGCCATGGTGGGAAACACTTTGATGGTTGCTCAATGAGTTAAACAAAATTACCATATGAACCAGCAATTCTACCCCTAGGTATATACCCCAAATATTTGAAAACAGATGTTCAAAATATGTGTATAAGACTATTCACAGCAGCACTATTCACAATAGCCAAAAGTAGAAGTAACACAAAGGCCAGCAACTGATGAATGGATAAATAAGATATGATATATCCATTACATTGCAATATTATTCAGCCTTAAAAAGGGATGAAGTCCAGATACATGTTAATACATGGATGAATATTGAAAATGTACTGAGTGAAAGAAGCCAGATACAAAGGCCCATTTGGTATGATTACATTTATATGAATTATCCAGAATAGGCAGATGATAGAGACAGAAAGCTAATTAGTGGCAGTGGGGGAGCAGGGGTGGGAGTGACTGCTTAATGGGGAAGGGGGTTGACAGCAGCTAGAATGTGGCAATGGTGGTATGACATCATGAATGTACTAGATGCTACTGAATTGTGTGTTTTAAAATGGTTAAAATGGCAAATTTTGTGAACGTGTGTTTTGCCATAATTAAAAAGGAAATAGTGAGATTCCTTTTGTAACAGGTATTCAGGCGGACACTGAAAACCCACTCAGTGGGGATGCTGCCCAGGCAACTCCACAGAGTGATGAAGGTTGGACAAGATGGCTTCAAGGGCAGTCAGTGAACACTGAGTGAATAAGAACTCTGCTTGTGGGTTGGGCAGGCTGGGAGCCAGTGTGCCCTGTCCTGGCCCCATGACCCTGGGCATTATTTAACCCTCTCTGAGTCTCAACTGTAATGTGAGGACAATAATTACCTGGTCGCTGGGAGGATTTAGGGTGAGAACACAATGCCTGACATGGTAAGTGCTCCAAAAAGGCCATAAGAAGAATTTTGGGTGCTCTGGAAGGCTCACAGAAATCAAGATAATGCGAAGGCAAACCTATCCTTTCCTATCTTCACCCTAAGGAAACCCCACTGCCCCAGACTTGTTTTTCAGGCTTTGGAAAATTTTTGCTCCTCATCTGTCTTTGCTCTGTTTTCTTCAGCATCCCTCTCTGTATGGGAAGGGAAAAAGTGTCAAGCCTGTGAGGAGAACACCTTCTTAGTTCTTTCACAATTGATTTCTGGAAAATGTCTCTACCTCCAGCTTGCTTTTGGACCCCAGCCCTCCCTGCATTTTGACTTCATAGTTTCTGTAATACCTCAATTTGTTGTGATTCTGACTGTATATGGTCAGTCATCTTTTCTTTCTCTAACTAATTACATCCATCAGGATTTCCAAGGCCAAGATCAATATTTCCACAGGCCTCTGGCATTTTCAAAGAGCTCAAACTCACAGATTTGCCAGAAAGCTACAGTGGAAATTCAAAACACAAGCATTCCTTGACCTCTGAATACCCAATTTACAAAGGTCAAATATCCGTGAAGCCTGGGCCCATGCTGGGCAGGGAGCTGGGCCCTGGAAAGGCAGAAAGAGTTCCAACTGTTGTCCATATTGTCTTCTTACTGTGTAGACCGTGGCAGAGGAATTAGTGAAGGGGATTGGGAGTCAGGGCAAGAGAAATATCCCTGAGAACTTCCATCTTTGCAGGCATCGTGGTTGTATATTTCAGAGCTTGGAATTTGAGAATCAGAACTGGATTAGAAATCTGACTCTACATTTAAAAAATTATCTTTTATAACTGTGTTTCCCTGAGCAAATTACCTAACCTCTGTGGGTTTCAGTTTCTTCTATAAAATGGAAGATAAATGGTTTATTTATCTTGAAGGGTCAAAGCAAGGATTAAATGAGATAAAATATGTAGCATGTTACTAAAAATGGTTGACATTTATTGAGTACTTATTATGTGCCTAGAACTGTTCCATGTGTTTTGAAGTAGTAACTTATTTAATCACAACAACAATAGGGATACTCCTTAAATTCCCATTGTATAGATGTGGAAACTGAGGCACAGAATAAAGGAAGTAACTTGTCCAATATTCAGAGTTACATAATGCTGGGAGACAGGAATCAAACCTAGATAATCTGGTTCTAGTGCCTATGCTATTAAATATTAAGCTGTAGTGCCTTCTCAGATATTCTCTTCTTTATACCAAGGCTGAATTCCCACTATTATATGGTTTTCAAAATAGTTGTTATCAAGAGAGAGGGAGAAGAGATGCATTTCTGATGTTTCTGAGATTCGTAGGATCTTGCCTTAGTGCTTAGATGTAGCACTGTTTTTACATCAGCATCATGGCTTGACTTGGCTTTTAAGGGTCCTACTGGGAATCCAAATTTTGTTCACAATATTGTTGCTATGGGAAAACATGGCCGACATGCCAGAGGATAGATTCACACAAGGATATTTTTCGGTAGTACTCACAATAGTGACAGTAGTATGGTAGTAATTTTCCTCACTCCTAGCAAAGCACAATACACTTAACACCTCTTTTTTGTTCTTGAACTGTTTAACATGAGATAGAGAGGGGTATTGGAAAACTGGTTTGGGTTTTCTTTTCTGAAAGCAGAAAACAATGTAATTAGTAGGAAATTAACCTGTAATCTTGATCTTCGAAATCTTCTGCCCTCTCATTCCATTAAGATTGCCTTTTTTTTTTAAAGGAAGAAGAAGAAATGCATAAATAGCCAGGCTACTAAATTCTCTTTAATGACTGAAGCTAATAAGAAATGGCTCTGGTATTTCATCCAGCCTCTCAAATAATGGCTCTGCTGTTTGATCTCAGAAGTTTAAGGAACCTTTATATTCAGAGTTGGGCATCCCTGTCTCAAGCACCTGAGAGACTGCATTATATATTTGAAAACCATTTTACAATGTCCCTTCCCAGAGTGTGAGGCCATTGATGCTTTGATGTGGTTAAGTAATTTAGGCCAATCATGTAACAGATTAAATTGGATTTCAGCTTTCTTGAATTTTTGAAGAATACACATGAAATGAGTACATCCATAAGCTTGGAGCATTGGGAGCATTTCCATTTTTCTATTTTGATTTTTCCTCAGCAAAGTGCAGGTAGAGAAGGCAGCAGACTCCCTTCTCTTAACCTTGGGTAGAAGCAAAGGAGAAATTCCCGAATTTCATTCTGAAGTACCCATGCCTGAGTGGGAGAAAAGAAATTAGTATGGGGAAAAAAAAGAGGGAGAGGTTTTTTAAGATACGGAGGAAGAAGCTGCTTTATTTTCCATAAAATAAAAGTTACACGGTGGTGGGCGAGCGGGAGGTGGTGGGGAGGAACGAAGACTTTGCGAGCGACTTGTAAATAGGCAGATCTAAGTTTTAATCTTGATTCTACAATCTCCTTGTTTTCTTACTTAAAATTCCTGAGCCTGTTCCCTAATCTATAAAATTGGAATCACCATATTAAAGCTGAATGGTTACTGTGGGATTAAATGAGACGCTGCAGACAAAATGTCTGTCAGAATGCCTGGTGGAGTCAATGCTTAATAAATAATTGCTTTTTTCTTCTGATTCCAAGTTAGTCAATTAACAAATATGTATTGAATTTGTATTTTGTACTGAATACTAGATACTGCATTGAATAAAACATAACCTCCCCACTTGACATCTCCAATCAGCTGCTTTAGCTTCACTCAAACTTAAAATATGCCCAAATGAACTCGTGATCTTCACTTTTACCAGTATCCCCTAGCTTCAGCAAATGGCACCCACTTCAAGTGGCTTTCCGCAAAAGAAAAACAGGAATCATCTGTGAAATCGCCCTCTTCTTCACTCCTTATAAACAATTCATCACTAAGTCCTATCAATTTTTTCTAACATATTTTTAGATCTTCTAATTTCAGAGAAAGGTCTCCAATTTCAGTCTTGTTAACCATTTCCAAGCAATCTTTACCTCTCTTCCAAATCACAGCAACAGGCCTGTCCTCTTCCCCTTGCATTCACCCCTGTGCTCCTCCACCCAGTTCCTCACAGAGAGCTTTACAAACGCAAATCTTATCATGTTACTTCTCTGCTCAAACACTTTTCATGATTTCCTATTGCTTTTGTAAAAAAGACAAAATCTTTTTGTTTACCACTGTGTACCAGGCACCTAACATTAACGCATTGAACATAGTATTAATTCAATAAATATTTGTTGAATGAGTGATTTTTAAAAAACAGTATTGGTCTGGCTGCTATTACTCAGCCATAAAAAGAAATGAAATTGAGTTATTTGTAGTGAGGTGGATGGACCTAAAGTCTGTCATACAGAGTGAAGTAAGTCAGAAAGAGAAAAATAAATACCTTATGCTAACACATATATATGGAATCTAAGAAGAAAAAAAGAATGTCATGAAGAACCTACGGGTAAGATGGGAATAAAGACACAGACCTACTAGAGAATGGACTTGAGGATATGGGGAGGGGGAAGGGTAAGCTGTGACAAAGTGAGAGAGTGGCATGGACATATATACACTACCAAATGTAAACTAGATAGGTAGTGGGAAGCAGCGGCATAGCACAGGGAGATCAGCTCGGTGGTTTGTGACCACCTAGAGGGGTGGGATAGGGAGGGTGGGAGGGAGGGAGATGCAAGAAGGAAGGGATGTGGGAACATATGTATATGTATAGCTGATTCACTTTGTTATAAAGCAGAAACTAACACACAATTGTAAAGCAATTATACTCCAATAAAGATGTTAAAAAAAATCAAGTGAGGGAAATAAGAGGGTAATTGTAAGGGAGATATTAATGAATAAGCATATTAAGAGGTGACGATATGAGGATACTCCAGGAAGGGGGGGCATCATGGACCATGAATGGAGTATGGGTAAACAAGGGTAAGTGAAGTGGGAGAAAAAGTTGAAGAAATAGTGTAGAACTCTGAAAATTATACTGAGGGCTGATATATAAGGAGCTTTTTGACTGTCTTTAGGACAGTGGCTATCAATGTCCTAGCTGTGGACCACTCACTCCACATATTCCTACTTCTCAACTCTCCAAGATTTTAATGCTAGTAAATAATCTGAGAGCAATGTACAAAACTAGGTTCTTATTTAATTTCTAGTGCAAAACGTGTATGCATGCTTAATATTATAGGACTATACCCAATGACCTCAAGATAACTCAATAATTATAATATATTAAGCTTTGTTATTTGTTCCCTATGGTATGTTCCTTTTTTTCCTTTTGGATTATTTGATGATTTTTTTAGAATTCAATTTCAATTTATTTCTTGGTTTTTTAGTTATACCTCTTTGCATTATCTTTTTTATTGGCTACCCTAGGGATTAAAATACACTCCTTAATTAATTAATAAATAAAACATTTATTTATTTATTTATTTTTAACATCTTTATTGGAGTATAATTGCTTTACAATGTTGTGTTATTTTCTGCTGTATAACAAAGTGAATCAGCTATACGTATACATATGTCCCCATATCCCCTCCCTCTTGCATCTCCCTCCCACCTTCCCTATCTCGCCCCTTTAGGTGGTCACAAAGCACTGAGCTGATCTCCCTGTGATATGTGGCTGCTTCCCACTAGCTATCTATTTTACATTTGGGAGTGTATATATGTCCATGCCACTCTCTCACTTCGTCCCAGCTTACCCTTCTCCCTCCCTGTATCCTCAAGTCCATTCTCTACATCTGCATCTTTATTCCTGTCCTGCACCTTGGTTCATCAGAACCATTTTTTTTTTTTTTTAGATTCCATAAATGTGTGTTAGCATACGGTATTTGTTTTTCTCTTTCTGACTTACTTCACTCTGTATGACACAATCTAGGTCCATCCACCTCACTACAAATAACTCAATTTCATTTCTTTTTATGGCTGAGTAATATTGTATATATGTGCCACATCTTCTTTATCCATTCATCTGTCGATAGACACTTAGGTTGCTTCCATGTCCTGGCCATTGTAAATAGAG
The DNA here is from genome assembly GCF_949752795.1 of Hyperoodon ampullatus. Taxonomy (NCBI): domain Eukaryota; kingdom Metazoa; phylum Chordata; class Mammalia; order Artiodactyla; family Ziphiidae; genus Hyperoodon; species Hyperoodon ampullatus. Next base: position 52,763,493 of record NC_136915.1, on the reverse strand, counting down.
CTGCAATGAACATTGTGGTACATGACTCTTTTTTTTTTTTTTTTTTTTGCGGTACGCAGGCCTCTCACTGTTGTGACCTCTCCCGCTGCGGAGCACAGGGTCCGGATGCGCAGGCTCAGCGGCCATGGCTCACGGGCCCAGCTGCTCCGCGGCATGTGGGATCTTCCCAGACCAGACCAGGGCATGAACCCGCATCCTCTGCATCGGCAGGCCAGCTCTCAACCACTGCACCACCAGGGAAGCCCCATGACTCTTTCTGAATTATGGTTTTCTCAGGGTATATGCCCAGTAGTGGGATTGCTGGGTCATATGGTATTTCTATCTTTAGCTTTTTAAGGGACCTCCATACTGTTCTCCATAGTGGCTATATCAATTTACATTCCCACCAACAGTGCAAGATGGTTCCCTTTTCTCCACACCCTCTCCAGCATTTATTGTTTGTAGATTTTTTGATGATGGCCATTCTGACAGGTGTGAGGTGATACCTCATTGTGGTTTTGATTTGCATTTCTCTAATGATTAGTGATGTTGAGCATCCTTTCATGTGTTTGTTGGCAATCTGTATATATTCTCTGGAGAAATGTCTATTTAGATTTTCTGCCCATTTTGGGATTGGGTTGTTTATTTTTTTGCTATTGAGCTGCATGAGCTGCTTGTATATTTTGGAGATTAATCCTTTGTCAGTTGCTTTGTTTGCAAATATTTTCTCCCATCCTGAGGGTTGTCTTTTCATCTTGTTTATGGTTTCCTTTGCTGTGCAAAAGCTTTTAAGGTTCATTAGGTCCCATTTTTTCTTTTTTGTTTTTATTTCCATTACTCTAGGAGGTGGGTCAAAAAGGATCTTGCTATGATTTATGTCATAGAGTGTTCTGTCTATGTTTTCCTCTTTTTATAGTGTCTGGCTTTACATTTAGGTCTATAATCCATTTTGAGTTTATTTTTGTGTATGGTGTTAGAGTATACTCCCTAATTTTAATATTTTACCACTTCATGCAAAATGTAAAAACATTGCAGTACATACTGCTACCTGATATGCTATGGTTTCCACTTATATATTGTAATTCTCACAAGCCAATATTATAATTTTTGCTTTAAATAGTTATGTAAAATATATTAGGAGAAAAACTATATTTTATATTTACCTAGGAATTTAATACTTCCAATTATCTTCATAGTTCCTGAAGATCTGAGTTTTCATGTTACTTCTTGCTTTCAGTTTAAAGCATTTTTAAAAATACTTTCTTATAAGGTGACAAAATCTTTTAGTTTTCTTTTATCTAAATACATCTTTATTTCATCTTTATTCTTGAAGGATATTTTTGCTAGGTTAGAATTCTGGGTTGACAATTTCCTTCAACACTTTCAAGATGTTGTCACACTGTCTTCTGAGCTCCATTATTTCCCCATTATCATCTGAATTGCTCTTCTCTTGTATGCCATGTGTCTTTTTATTTGGTTGCTTTCCAGATGATTTCATCTTTGGTTATCAGTAATTTAACTATGACATGCTTAGGTGTGATTTTTCTTCATTTTATTTTGCTTGGAGTTCATTGAATTTCTTGAATTTGTAAACGTATGTCTCTCATGAAAGTTAGGAGAATTTTTGTCATTTTTGTCAAATCTTTTTCTGCTTCTATTGTTTCCTCCTATAACTGTAATTACATATATGTTAAACAATTTGATATTGCCCTATAGGTCCTCAAGGTTTTGTTTAAGTTTTTCTGTCTTTTTTCTGTTTCTTTTTCAGATTAGATGCTTTCTATTTATCTATCTTCAAGTTAGCTGGTCTACTGTATTCTCCACTCTGCCATTAAGTCTATACTGTTAATTTAAAAATTTCAGATATTTTATTTTCATTTCTAGGATTTCCTTTTGATCTTTAGAAATATTTTATATGAATTTTCTGAGATTTTCTATTTCTTTGTTCATTATGACCATATTTTCTTTTATATTATTGGGCACACTTATAATGGCTGTTTAAAATCTTTTCCTGCTAATTCCAAATTTTGGGTCATCTTAGGGTTGGTTTCTGTTGATTATATTTTCTCTTGAGAATGGACTATATTTTCTTGTTTCCTTTATGTTGAGTGATTATGGATTGTATCTTAGACATTGTATCTTGGACATTTTGGATTGTATCTTGGACATTGTTAACTATTATGTTGTACAGATTATAAATTCTCCATACTCCTCTGAGAGTGTTCTTTTTTTTTTCTAATAGAATGTTAACTTTATTGTGCTCAAACTGAAAAATATGTCTTTTTGAAAGCATTTCAGATTTTAGTTTGATTCTATTATTCTTATTTTAGATTCTAATAATCTGTCCCATGTGTACATGATTCTGAGGTCATCCAGAGACTTGGACAGAGTTCATATACAGAATTTAGGGTTTTCCACTCTTATTCTCTCCTTTTTGAGGACCCCCCCCACTTTACAACAGCTACAGTTATACTAAACTTTATTCTCTAGTTTTCAGGATAAAAAGAATATATTTTCTGTTGGAGTTTTATTTATTTAGTGGTGCCAACTGTAGCCTGTTGTTATGGTTAAGTCTATAAAGAAGTGAAAGTTACCCTGCTGTTCCCTTCTTTTCAAAATCTTTCTCCTTTTTTCATTTTCCAGTAACTTTAGTTTTTTCTTTGTATTTGTCTAGAATATATACTTATCTGCCCAATAGCTGATTCAGTTGGAGTTTAGTTAGCTAAACCAGAAACAAAACCCTATGTGAATGGCTCAAATTCACAGGCAATGCCAATCAAGTGTTATCATACATTAAAAGAAATTATAATTATGTATCCATCTGCTTTATCAATGAAGTGATTCATGTTTGAAACATAATGTATGCATGTCAAAGTCTAGTATTAAATCAGTACATAAAAAATACGTACATACCTATCATTATGTACTGCAAGGTTAACCAAACAACCCACAGTAAGTGAGATTGATATTGCTGTTAAAGTAGCAGTAAATTGTCTTTGCAAAGCAAGAATGGCAGAAATAAAACCATGATCAGAGCAATGCTGGTGATGCAATGGTAACAAAATTTCTTCCTGTAAATTGCAGGCATTCCAATGACCTGCTTCAGCTATAGTAGGAACTGTGCAACATAGGAGAACATTTTGAGGAAGTCAGGTTTCTTAGTAGAAAACGGATTTCCATCCTTGGGAGACTCTAGTAATGTATTAATAAGAGTTTTGAATAATAAATTTTATAGCCTTAAATATACTTAGTAGATAACTTATTAGTAGGTTGCAGATGTATGGAATTTTGCACCTTAGGAACTACAGAAAAGACATGAATTTGGAGGACTACTTATAGGAGGTAATTATTCAACCACTGGCCTGTATCTATCTTGGCAAACTCCAGGCACTGAGGTATTTGCTCACTTTGGTACGTCTTCTTTGCTCTTGGCCAAGGAGGTGAGATAGGTCAAGAGGCTACTCCCACTGCACTGAGAAGAACAGAGGTGGGTGGGGTCAGGCACGTTCTGTTCTGACTTACACTTACTTCTTATTGCATGCTCTCTGTAAGTCTTTCCATGACTTTGGAATAGTAAGAACTGAGTTGTATTTTAGGCTGCAATAAAAGCTGGCAAAGCACGACAAAAAATGACAAAGAGGAGAAACTTCACATGGGCTCTGGGGTCACCTGTATATTTAAATCCAACCTCATCATGTAGCTGTGTGAACTAACAAGTTACTTAAACTTGCTTAGCCTCATTTTCTTATCCATAATATGGGGATGGCAATAAGAGGACCATCTAAGGACTTATTCATGGGATTGAATGAGATAATGCATGCAAAGCACATTATGAGACTCTGTGGAGACAGAGACTTGCTCACTTGCAGGAAACTCCCAGTTGTTTGGCACAGTGTCTGGCACACGGTAGGTGCTCAATAAATATTTGATAATTAAATCAGTGAATATGTAGAATAGTACCTGAAACACAAAATTCATAATAAATGGAAGTTCCTTCCCTTTCCAACCAACTGGTAGGATGGATGGAGTTTGGGCAGGCACTGGTAGGAATTATTTGATAGATGTGAGAAGAACCTGGCTATCATTCAAAACTCAAGGCAGGAAGCAGCTGGGCATTTATATCAGGAGTGAAGAAGACAGATCCAGACCTATGGGGATGGCCCCAGGCAGTATTGCGATAAATCTTCATTATTATTATTATTATTATTATTATTATTATTTTTGCTGTACACGGGCCTCTCACTGTTGTGGCCTCTCCCGACGTGAAGCACAGGCTCCGGACGCGCAGGCTCAGCGGCCATTGCTCACGGGCCCAGCCGCTCCGCGGCATGTGGGATCTTCCCAGACCGGGGCATCAACCCGTGTCCCCTGCATCGGCAGGCGGACTCTCAACCACTGCACCACCAGGGAAGTCACATCATTATTATTTTTGTAACATCTTGCATGAGTATGTTTCACATCTTTCAAAGCATGCTTTACACCTATGATTTCATTTGTTTTTAGGACATTTCAAAAGAAAAGCTGCTGGCATTTCATGGATGCTAATTATGTGTCAGGTGTTATATGTGTGTGTGTGCGTGTTTGCATGTGCATGTATTGTATAATTTATATATATTATATATATAATATTATATACGTATATATATATATTATATATATATAGCACTCAACTCATAATTTATTTGTATTTGCCTGCCACTCCTATGAAGGATGAACAGGACTGAAATCAGAATGCCTAGAGTTGCTTTACCTCTAATGACTTTGAACAACCCACTTGATATTCATGGGAATGTTTCCTTATCCTGAATCCTGGTTCTTACTACTAACTATAAATTATTGGAAAAGATACTTAACTGCTCTGTACCTCTGTTCCTTAACTGAAAAATGTAGATAACAGTATATATCTCATGAAGTCATTCATTCACTTAATACATATTTATTAAGAGCCTACTGTACACCAGGCTATGTTCTGGGAGCTTGGGGCACATTGGTGAACAAATGAAATGGAGACTATTGTAAGGTTGAAAGGAATTAATACATGCAAAACAGTGCTTGTCATAAAAAGATCAATCAATAAGGGGTGTTATTATCTTAAAATGAACAAATAGTATTTTCTGTGGTTTAAGTTGTCCTGGATTTTATTATGTATAAAGGGCAATATTATAATTTAGATTTTTTTTCTTTTTACAAATCCTGACTTTTAGGACTGTGGGCTTGTTAAGGATTCAAGAGGGTCAGCTTTGAGTTGACAAAAGATTCACATTTTTGTAGTTTGTTCACTCTTTCCTGGGTTGATCTTTCTTGCTTAGCCTTCATTGTCGAAGGCTATCCGAGAATGTGATTTCCAGGGCAAAGAATTATAGAGGGATGAGAAATACTGTGGTTTAATATCATATTATATCAGGCACATAGTAAATGTTGAATAACTAATTATTTCTTTTAGGAGTTCCTAAAAATGATCTAATAAAAAAGCTTATGTTGGGCTTTCCTGGTGGCGCAGTGGTTGAGAGTCCGCCTGCCGATGCAGGGGACACGGATTCGTGCCCCAGTCAGGGAGGATCCGACATGCCGTGGAGCTGCTGGGCCCGTGAGCCATGACTGCTGAGCCTGCGCGTCCGGAGCCTGTGCTCCGTGACGGGAGAGGCCACAGCAGTGAGAGGCCTGCGTACTGCAAAAAAAAAAAAAAAAAAGCTTATGTTGAGCCAATGACTTGCCAGTGATAGGACCATTTGGTAATATAGCATCTTGAAAAACAAGATCATTGAGGGTAAGTAAATATTCATAGGAAACCGTACAACACATACTATAAAGGCCAATAGTCTAAATAAAATCAAACTGTCCTTGGAAATGGCCATCTTTCTTCAGTGGAGAACAGAATGGATTGACCAGGAGTATGTTAGAAAGACAGAAATTTCACAGGTTTGGTGATCTTCAGCAAATTGACTTCCCCTCTTATTTCTCCAGGCGTTCCTACAAAGCAGAGTAAAAATCAATATTTTAGGATTCTTGTTTGATACAAATATAAACATTTTTGCACGTTTTAAAATCCAAACGTAGAAAGATGCATTCGATTGTTTTCAACAATGGGGATTTAGGGGTCTAATCTAGAATTTATGTAGTGGTGATGAGTTTCAGTGTGTTTCTGGAATACACTGCTGGTTATCTGCACAGTGGAGGCTTCTGTAATGTATGCATTTTATTGGAGCGCCGTTAAATTGTCTAAATGCACTTCTCTTTGTCAGAAGAGTTGACCTGGTTGGTAGGCCTGGTGCTGCAGGAAGAAGTTTCTCACTCAGAGCTGAAAATCTTGGCAGTGCAGTACATGTAGGCTAGATTTGACCAGAAAGTTAAGTGTAATAAGTAAAAGAACTCTCTGTATACTTGGAAACTGGAATACGATCCAAAGGTTGGGAGAACTGTAGAGACAAATGAAGACCAGCAGGTTGAGAATATGTGAGGGGTTATCATAGACATTTATGTGAAACAGACATTAGAGTCTTTGTTGGTCTTCAAGGATGTACTTCAGCTTGGAATCTGGGAGGGTGGGCTACATTTAATGGTCTAGGCATGAAATGAATGCAGTAGCTATTATACTTATTTAAAGGATGTCCATTCTACCATTCTTTACCATCTCTAAAAACCAAGTTGCAATCTGTAAATGCCATTGTGCCTCTTTTTCTCCACCTTTCCTCCACGATGAAATTAACATATTTGTGTGTAAGAACTGTGGTATTACCTATGCATTTTGTTTATTTAAAAACAAACAAAAATGAAGACGGGCTTCACATCCCAACTGGCTGTGGAAAGCAATCATTATGAACACCTGTGAGAAATGCCTTATGCATGAAAGCCTCTGATTGGAATGTTAGATAGCAAAATCCTTCCACTCTAGTGGGAAAATAAGTCCAGAGTGGAATGACTTTGAATGATTTAATGCAAAATTAGCCACTAGAATTGAAATCAGAGTGGATGGGACCACAATCCTGCAGCATAAATAAAACAGTTGTTCTCAAACCTGGTTAAGCATCAGAGTTAACAGTGAACCTATTAAAATACAGCTGACAGACCCCACTCAGTGAATTAGTGTTTCTTGGGATGAGAGATTCCTAAATTTATAGCATGAATTTTCTTCATATTTTAATCTGAAGCACAGAAAAGCTTTATAACTATTGGGGAAGTGCACCAAAATGATTTCTCTCTCTTAGGGTTTGTCCAAGTGTGGTCTGTAGTTCAGTTGCATCTGAGTCTTGGAGTGAGAAGGTGAGAGTGGAAGTGAGAAAGAAATGCATGTTAAAATACAGATTCTTGGGCTGCACTTCAATCCTGCTGAACCTGCCTTTCTAACTAATGTCAAAGGCGAAATTTTTTTAGAGCAGTTTGAGGTCTAGAGCAAACCTGAGGGAAAGGTACAGAGATTTCCATATTCTCCCTGCCTCCCCCATCATCAACGTCCCTCAACACAGTGGTCCATTTGTTACAACTGATGAACCTATGTCAACACATCATAATCACCCAAAGTCCATAATTTACATTACAGTTCACTCTTGGTTTTGCACATTCTATGAGTTTGGACATGTATAATGACATGTACCCATGATTATGGTATCATACAGCGTATTTCACTGCCCAAAAAATCCTCTGCGCTCCACCTATTCATCTCTCCCCTGCCCCCCAACCCCTGGCAACTGCTGATCTTTTTACTGTCTCCATAGTTTTGTCTTTTCCAGAATGTCATATAGTTGGAATCATATAATGATGTACTCTTTCAGATTAGTAATATGCACTGAAGTTTCCTCCATGTCTTTTCTTGGCTTGATAGTTCACTTTTAAAAAGGCTGAATAATATTCCATTTTCTGTATGTACCATACTTTATTTATTCACCTATTGAAGGACATCTTGCCAAATCCAAGTTTGGACAATTATGAATAAAGCTGCTATATACATTCATAGGCTGGTTTTTGTGTTGTCATATATTTCAACTCCTTTTGATAAATACCAAAGAATGTGATTGCTGGATTGTGTGGTAAGAGTATATTTACCTTTATAAGGAGCCATCAAACTGCCTTTCAAAATGGCTGTGCTATTTTGCATTTCCACCAGCAATGAATGAGAGCTCCTGTTGCTTCATATTCTTGCCAGCATCTGGTGTTATCCATGCTCTGGATTTTGGCTATTCTAATAGGTGTGTAGCAGTATCTCACTGTTGTTTTAATCTGCATTTTCTTTTTTTCTCTGAGGGGACAAACATTCTTTTATTAACAGAACAAGGATAAAGCTGATACTGAGGAGCATGCCACAGCATAACCACGTGCAAACTTTCCACAATGATTTTTATCCTGCTCATTGTAGTAAACCTTCAAGGTATAGTTGACAGAATTTTAAAGCTATGTGTAAAGCAAGGCTTATTTAAATTTTCCTCAAAACTGTTATTGTTATATCACTAAGAACTGTGGAGAGATGCTCTTAAATATACATGAATAAATCAATCACAAATTAAGACACTCCCCTGAGAAATATTGGCAGGTGATAATTGATTTGTTGTGCTCCTTATATTAGAACTATTCTTCAAAGGAAATTATTTATTGATAATATTTATAGAATTCTCAATGAACTTTAAACACATAACAAGCTCTATTTTAACATATCTGTAATGTCACTGGAGAACAGTGTGAAATATGGCTTCCTGAATAGTCAGTCCTTCTTTCAAACCTGTGGGACTGTCTTCATATCCCTGCTATGATCTTTGTGGTTTTTTTTAAAAATGTATACTATTTTATTTTCAAGAAAGTTCCACAAATATTTATGCCTACAGTTAGGTCAGATTGTTTGACAATGGGTGAAAACTTGACAAAGTACAATATTTTTGTCATGATTTTTTAAGCCTTCTTTTTTTTAAATTGAAGTATATTTGCTGTATAATATAATATAAGTTACAGGTGTGCAATATAGTGATTCACAATTTTCAAAGGTTATAGTCTATTTACAGTTATTAAAAAATACTGGCTATATTCCCTGTGTTGTACAATATATCCTTGTAGCTTATATTATACATGATAGTTTGTACCTCTTACTCCCCTACCCCTATATTTCCCCTCCCCCCTTCCCTCTCCCCACTGATAACCACTAGTTTGTTCTCTATATCTGTGTAATATGCACTTTCTTCATGACATAGGATGCAAAACATCTTTTCATATACTTATTTGCCATCTGTATATCTTCTTTACTGAGGTGTCTGTTAAGGTCTTTGATCCATTTTTAAATTAGGTTGTTTACTTCCTTATTGTTGAATTTTAAGGGTTCTTTGTATATTTTGGATCAGTCCTTTATCAGATGTGTCTTTGGCAATATTTTCTCCTGGTTTGTAACTTATCTTCTCATTCTCTTGACTAGGTGATCCTTATGTTAAAGGAGTTTGAGAATTACAGTATATTCTCCTATGAATGGACCATGGATGTTGAAAATTTGTGTTATTTGAATTGACTCTAACAAACAATTGGGTGGGAGTTGTCTCAGCCAGAGAAATGGGGAAGGGAGCTAGCTACACTGGGACCTACTGAATCTAAGGCAAGGTACTTGGCAATTTATCAGTATAATGTCATTTTTTCTTGATAACCATGTCATAAAACAGATATTAGGACACTCATTATAGAGGGCCTTATTTGAAGTCTCAGAGTTAGAAGAAGTAGAACCAAGATAGAAATTTGGGTCTAACTGACATTAAAGCCTCATGCCTGACTATACCATACCAAATTGCCAGGACATCTGTACTGAACAATGTGTAAGTCAAAAGAACTAAACTTGAATCCCCACTCTGATAGTGTCTATCTTTGTGGTATTAGCTATATCTCCAGGCCTCGGTTTCCTCACTCTTTATAGCCTCAGTGCTGTGTAAGGATATGGCTCTATTTTCTCTAGTGGTCATCCTTCTTAAATATCTAATGAAAGACATTGGACCACAGAAAGAACATCCTTGGGAATTGAGTCTGGCATCTGAGGGTCGTATTTGTTTTCTCTTCTAAGTAACTGTCTGAAGTCAATATTTAAATGTTTAAAAAGAATTCTACTTTCCTCATATGTGCAGGTAGCTTGAGATAAAAATCCAGTGTGTTGAAGATGTATTGGCATTCTTTATTTACTTATGTAATTTAGAATGCTCCTGGTCTCCTGCCCTTGCAGTAGGGCCATATATATTAATACCAACAGAATCTCAAGAGACTTATTCAGCAAAACTAGGAAAATAAAAAATTGTCTCACATTTGCTATGGCTATTTGCCTTCTACGTTCCTGGATAAATGGTGTCTAACCTCGAGGACACTCTGTGTACCAGCAAAGGTTAAGGGCCTTTTTTCTAAATGCCTGTTCTATTTATAATACAGCCTGCCTCATTTTAGAACTAAATGACTTTGGGAAACATTAGTAATGCACCTAGGCAGCCAGGAGATCTCTGGTGGCTAAGTCACCCATACTTATGTTTACACCACAGACCAGCAGGTGACTGAAGCCATGACCTAGGAGACATACTTGCACGTCCTTCAACGTGACTAAATTTTACTGAATGATTTCCTCATGTACTCAGCTCTGTGGCCCCTCCAGCCTTAGCATTAATACTTCAGGTTTTCTCCAGGTCCTGGCTCGACTTACTCTTTCATCTCCTTGCATCCAGGTTTCCTTAGCAGTGGCCTCACTGGATGCTGTCCATGCCAGCATTCAGCACTCAATACTGTGGTGGTGAATGGCTCTGTTAGTGCTCCCACCTTTCCACAGCTCCCTGACAACTGGAGGATAAAATGGACGAGGGCTTTAATAAAGATTAAGCTGACCACATACTGGTTTGCCAAGAAGGATCCTTGTTTACTTCCTTATCCCAGCACAGTTATTAATAACATTCCCTTTCACTTACAAAATAGTCCTGATTTGAATGATTAAATTATATTGTCACTCCATATGTAATGTTCTCTGTCCCGTGGAAGTGGTTCTGTAGTGTCACGCCCAGTGTCCAAAAGACACAGTATGACACACCAAATAAAAAGCTGCCAAACTCTATGTTAAAGGAAGACCCAGTACATACATTCCACTTGGAAGTAAAATTCTAAACTTCTCTGACCAACTTGTTTACATTTTCTATTGCCCGATTGCCTTACTTACCAGTTCTGTGACTCATTTTTAGATAAAGAGAAGTGAGTGTTAATGACAGGAGATGCTGTTGCATAAAACAAAGAACCGAGAGGTCTGGATGTAATAAGTGTTTGTAACTGAATCAATCCAAGGTAAAGGAGGAGAGAATGCACATGAGAAGAATGACTATTAGGGTTTTATATGTGACGATCATTTTAATCAAAAAAGAAGGGAGATTCAGGGTGAAGAGGATGGGAAAGATTTGTGGAGGCTCTAAAGGTGCTTTTTTGTTATTTTTTGTTTTGAGATGTCTAGCTACAGTGAGGCCTCTGTGTTTCAGATGATGTAGGAAAAGTGCTCTCCCATCTTGGGCCCAAAGGAAGTGTGTACTTTCTGAGGCAGCCAGATTCCAGGTCTTGAAATGAATGGTAAGCCTTGGAGCAATCACATGTCCTCTGCTAGGAATGCATTCCTGGGGATTTGTGGTCTCCCCATCTGGGCTGCAGGTGATGGAGTGGGATTAGATCAGGGAGGAGGGAAAGGCCCAAGAGGGGATCCAAGACCTGGGGCTCGGCAGGAGTTTTAGCTGGTTTAACATGAAGACAGCAGTCATGGCCAGGCAGAGGAATTTTCAACTCCCCAAAGCAGCATGATTGGGTACAGTGCGGGGGGCAGGCCCTGGGGGTCTAAACAATACTAGAGGAACACCTGAGTTTGGAAGTGAAGGAGAGCAGGAGACTTTTTAAACAGCCAAGTTCAGGGAAGCCATGTCTAAATACATAGACAAGAGCAGAAATGAAGGACCAAGGGGTTGGTCATAAAAAAAGAGACATATTTTGGCATGAAACTAGCTGCTAAGTACTTGAGGAAAGATCAGAGTCTGTGACCCCTTAAATATGTGAGACAACTTGCAAGTGAAGGCCCAAGTTTCTAAATAAAAGTACTATGTTCTATATCTCAACTCAGAAGGGGTTGATTTAGATGGAGAAGGCTGTACTTAAAAAGATTAGGGTTAAGTCTTAGGTCTACCCTTAACTTCTTATATGTGCTTGACATGTTCTGTTTTGCCTCATTTGTTTAAAAAATTTAACTCTAGATCTTTGCTGTCTAATATGGTAGCCACATATGATTATTTAACTTTAAATTTAAATTAATTATATGAAAAAATTTAGTTCTTCAGTCACACTAGTCACATTTCTAGTGGTCAATAGCTACACGTGGTTAGTAGCTACCATATTGCACAGGGCAGATATGGAAGATGTCCATCATTGCAGAAAAGTATTTTGAACAATGTTGCCTAGATTATCTCTAAGGCATCTTCCAACCTGGATTTTCTCTGAGTCAGTTTGGGAACTGTAAAGAAAGTTACTCTGTGTCAGGGATGAAGTCAGATGCCATTTCTGCCCTTCCCAGGATTCCTCTCTGAGCAATTTTTGCAATGAAGCTCCCATTCATTGCATGAAGAGTCTGAGGCTCTTTCTACCCAATCCTTCTGTCTCCCCCTCTCCTTTCACAGGTGTCAGATCTGCATTGCAGCATTGCCTGCTTCTTCTCCTCTCCCTTTATCTTTGACAAGCACCATCCTTGATAAATCCCTTCCACTTCTAATTCCACCCTGGCATTTCTGTTTTGGAGGACCTGACATGTGAGGGAAGGTTCTTCATGAAGGGCAATTAGGACCTCCAAAGAATATGACTGTAAGTCATGGTCTAAGCAGGCAGCCAGACCTGTCGTATTTATCTCAGAGTCCTTCATAGCTCTCTTCTCAGCCATAAGCTTCCTGGAAACATCCTATGAAAGATTTATTGCCCTTCACCTTTCTAATCTTTGCTGTCTGTGTCCTTTAACTCTGTCCTGCCTCTTCTCTTGGAGCAGACTCAATTGTCCAGAACTCATATTTCATCTCTGATCAATGAATGGAGCTTGATATTTTTGAATTTACTGTTATTCAAGGCCCAGCCTTGCTCAAGATAGAGATCCTGATTCTTCTTTCATTTGTACTCCATGGTCTCAGCCACCTGGCTCATTCCCAGCCTTGGGTGTTTGAATCCCAGCTTGGGTAAATCAGTGGACCCCTTCTTGCCTGGAAGGGAAAGTGGACAAGACTATAAATGAAACTCAATGCTGGAAACTGGGATATTGCATCAGGTGGAAGTTAGGTATGGATGCCCGGGAGTCTAGTTGAGTTGCAGAAGGGTACTTAGAAGGGTGCAGTCAATAGGATTCCTTGACAGTGCTCTAACCTTTGGAGACAGGCTTGGAAAAATAGGAAAGGCTCCTAAGAGGGCAGTGGTAGAATATAACATATCATTCATTCACCTTTTTTTTTTCTTTTAATATTCAACAAGTGTTTGTGCTGTGCTAGGTTCTATGATAGCTGGGGATGGAAATATGAATGAACAGAGTTCCTGCCTTTGGGTGTTCATAGTCTAGACTTTAGACTTGAAAGAGGAATTCAAGAACATTATTTGAGGCAGAAAATCAGCAGTAGAATGGGAAGAAAACATCCTAGTCAAACTATGGGCACGAGAGAATTGAAGCCAAGACCTAGGAGGAAGCTGTGGGGCTACTCAAACTTACCTACCTCAGAAAGATTTGGGGTTTGGACTTGAGACCCAAGCAGCTCCTGCTGGGAGGAGAAAAGAACAGTGGAGACTGGGATCCAGGAAGAGTCCAACACTGGCCTCCCTAGATAGAGACTTTACAGATTTCAGGCTGCTACCATCTTTGAGTGACATGCAAGCTGTCTGAGGACTCACAGAAATGCTCAGCTGGGCTTCTGACTATAGTTCATCATTTCATAAGAGCTAGTGTTTGTAGATCTCTTATGTTTGGCATATTTGTCAATTGAAATATACAGAATTTATCTGGACAAATAACTATCACTACAGGTAGGTGTAAAAGGATATAAATATGGCTGTATGCAACAGACACCCAAGATGATAGAGGCGTATGTGAGATGGACATTCAATTATCTGTCGTATAAATGTCCGGCTGCTACGGTGACTCTGCTTTATGAATTCATGCAGGAAGGACCCACGCCTCTTTTGTTTTGTTGCTCTGATATTCCTAGGTGATATTCTCAACCACATGGTCCAAGATGGCTCACTACCAAGCCTGGATTCCATCCAGAAGGAAGGGGGAGAGGGAAAGGAGTGAACATGACTTTCCCTTTAAAGGCAGAGCCTGGACATCACATACATCACATGTGTTCAGATCCCACTGGCCACAATTTATTCTCAGGGTCCCTGGAAGAGGCCATGTGCCAAGGCAAAGACAATGGACACCAGGGGATACTTGCCATCAATCCCGTGTGAATGCTTAATTTACAGAATGCGGCTCATTTCTAACACTGCCCCAGGTGGGGTTTCTAAACCTTCTTTTTGTCATCTGTCGGACTTACCTCTATTAATACCTTTTTCACTGTGGATTGTAACTCTGTTTATTTGTATCGGTGAGCTTCCTGCCAAGCACAAACTATTCATATTTGTTATGTGCCAAGGCTGGCATAAAGTAGATGCTCAAAACACAGGATATCTGGCTCAGTAAAGCCTTGATGAACAGGTGAAATCCTTTAGAAATGAAATATTACAAAATCCCTGCATGAAAAGAGATATTCAACTAAAGGCACTTTTTCCCTCTGCGAAGACAGGCTGGGCTTGTACTTATTTTTCTTTCTTTTTTTGCAATTTTTTGAGATGATTTGAAAAAGAAATCTATTCACATTTGGTATTATTTACTGAAGAAATGCCTAAACAGGTGCAGAAGTTACAGATTTGGCATTCTCACATGCAAAGGTCATTGTGAATGTCAACCTCAGGCCTCTCTAAGCCACTAGTTCACTCCACTCCTCTCTGGCTAGGAACTGGCTTGGTTATACCAAGTGGAAGTAACATCCTTTCCCACCCCCTGCCACATCAAAGGGGCCCTGGGAGCAGGGAGGAGTGTTATTGTGGCTTTTCACTTCAGGAAGCAAGCATAATGATCCTATTCATTGCATTAACTGCAAAAAACTATCATTAAGTCTTTGACTGTCTTATAATCATGGGGAAGGGAACTAATACTTTGGAGCTCCAAATATGCCAGGTGCTTAGCGACCACCATCTCTTTTAATTTTCTCAATATTCTAGGAGAGTGGTAATTTGAATCCCCATTTTACAGATAGGAATCATCTCAGAGAGAGAAAAAAATGTGCCCGATGTGGTGCTCGGTTGACACTAGGATCTGCCTGTCCCAAAGCCTGAGCTCTTCCCAGGATGTCAAGCAGCTCTACCTTATATTCCTGAACTACTTTGTAATGCATAAAGTGCCTTCATAACACCAACTCTCTTGGCCTTGATAATCATCTTGTGGGGTGTCGGAGGCAGGGGTTTGGGTCCCCATCTTGCAGATGATGAACAGAGGTTCACAGATTATCTGACTTGCCCTGGGTCACGCTGCTACCAAATGACGGCCAGACCCAAGTCTTCAAGTCTAGGGTTCTTTACCCTGTCCACACCCACCTTCTGCAGAGGTTCTGTAGGTGTCAAGAGGAAAGAAGTTGATTTCTTAAAGTCATCAAATGGAATCCAGGAGAGGTGACCAATTTGTCTTGATTTTCCCAGGCCTTTCCTGGTGTTAGCACAGAAGTCTTGTGCCCTGAAAATACCTTTAGCCCTGGGCAAACTGGGAGGGTTGGTTCCCCTGGCCAGGTAGATTTTCTTGAATTTCACAGAAACCATTAATTTTCTTCAACAATGTCAAGGCAAGGAAATAGCATCATAATAACACTAGATTTCTGAATAATAATAATGTGATCATTGTTGGCTCAAAATCATTCACTAGGGGCTTCCCTGGTGGCACAGTGGTTGAGAGAGTCCGCCTGCCGATGCAGGGGACACGGGTTCGTGTCCCGGTCCGGGAAGATCTCACATGCTGTGGAGTTGCTGGGCCCGTGAGCCATGGCCACTGAGCCTGCGCGTCTGGAACCTGTACTCCGCAATGGGAGAGGCCACAGCAGTGAGGTGCCCACGTACCGCAAAAAAAAAAAAAAAAAAAAGTCATTCACTAAAAAGTTAATTCTGGTGGGGAATTCCAATATCTTGGAGTTCAAGAACTTGACCCAGCTGAGCTGTGTCTTGTGATTGTACTTTTGCCCCATCAGTCATCATCTTAGAACCAAGACCACCCTGCCCCATCTGTGCATATAGCCATCAATGGTTCTTAAAGTTTATTGCCTGTAGAATCATGCGGGGAGCTTGTTAAAACACCAATTGCCTCAGCCCCAGAGATTCTGATTCCGTAGGCGGGGGGCAGGGGCTGTGAACTTGGACCTCTAACAAGATCCCATGTGATTTGGATGCTGTCACTTCGTAGAACACACTTTGAATAGCACTTGGTGAGTTCAGTGGTCCCTAAAGGGGTGGTGGCAGGCAATCCGCTGTGGTGCAGGAAGAAAATTGAACATTTATGTATATTTTTAGTAAATTTTTAAAAAGTGTGATTTTTAAATATT
This sequence comes from Hyperoodon ampullatus, assembly GCF_949752795.1. Lineage (NCBI taxonomy): Eukaryota > Metazoa > Chordata > Mammalia > Artiodactyla > Ziphiidae > Hyperoodon > Hyperoodon ampullatus. The sequence goes on along the minus strand of NC_136915.1, from coordinate 52,746,904 downwards.
AAATAAGATAATGTATTATTACAGTAGTATATGTAAATATTTATATGTAAATTTATATGTAAATAAATACACACAATTAGGGGTGCATGTCAAAAAGAGCATGATAGAATTGACCACTCAGTTTTTCTCCAGTAGGGCGGAGTTCATCTGCCTCATCAGAGTCCCCTATATGGACCTGAACTGCATCATAGGAGGAAGTGGGGACTGCATATTCAGGTTATCCAGGTGATTCTTACGCATACTTACACTTGAGAGCCCTGATCTAAATTCTGGCATCCATTTTCTGGGCCAGGGGTTTTCAGGGTGTGGTCCCAAAGCATTAGCTTTTGCATCATCTGGAAATTTGTTAGAAATGCAGATGATCAGGCCCCACCCCAGACACACTGAATTGAATCCTCTGAGGTCCCGCCCAGTAATCTGTGGTTTAACAAGCCCTCCAGGAGATTCTGATGCCTGATAAAGTTGAAGAAACACTGCTCTCCACTGGAGACCTTTAAGGAGACTCAGAGCTAGTGACTCAATAGTGGGTTAGTCTCAGAGTCCCACTGTTTCTGAGTTTATAACCTGCAGACGTCTCTCTTGAAGGCTGAGTTCCCTGAGAAACTGAATTCATAACTACTTCCTTTTGTCATGGTATCAGAGATGAACAAAGTATGTCATAGATGAAGCCTTGCTGAACCTCAGTTTTTTGATCTGTAAAATGGGTGAGCCCTAATAATACCTTGATTGTGAGGATCCAATGAGACAGTGGGTGAGAAGGGGTTTTGCTGATTGTAAAAAACTATGAAAATATTGTCTGATTTTAAAATTTGGGCTCTGTTTGAATTTTTTTCCCAGGTTTTGTTCATCTTTCTCATCCTGTTCATCTCTGAGCCATTCCTACTTGTATTTTCTTCTAGTGATGATAATAGCTACCATTTACTGAGTGGCTGTTATGTGCCAGGCACTTTGTTACTGTTTACACACATTATTTCTAATCCTTACCAGCCAAGTAGGTATCCCCATTTTACAGAGAAGGAGACTGAGATACAAAGAGTTTACATAATTTTCCTAGTAAATAACAGAGCTTGGATTTAACTCAAGGCTGTCTGACAAAACCCACATCCCCTAAATCATAGCACATTAAATCCTCATTCTGGTCTCATCATTAGAGAGTTGACCTTTGCTTGTCCCTTTTGGGCCCCAAGCTCCCTTGGGATAGCTTGTCTCCCCTGGCCCCGAGCCCTAGTTTGGACTCTGTTGCAAGGGACTAGACATATCCTGCCGAAGTCAGATGCTGCCAGAGGCACATGAGGGTCTGTAAATATCACTGCTTCACCCCAAAGCAATTGCATTTCTGTTTCTGCCTCAAACTGCATCTGAAAGTCTAGCTTTAAATACAGTGCTTTCTATTTTCGGCACATGCTCACGCAGGCTGCCCTAGGAGCTTGTCCTATCTGCTCCCTTGGTATCTCAGGCTTAATTATTCTGTATTCCTTAAAGCAGTGAATTGTGTGCTGCAAGCACTATTGGATGCCCACCCCCTACTCCTTGTTGTAACACGCTGATTGGTTCAAATGCCTGCTTCTTTCCCATGTGACTCAGGAGAAGTGACCCACTCCAACTCTAAGAGTAAGTCATAATTGTCTATTCATGGCAGCTCTATTCTGCTTTCTAGTCATTGTTTTACACAGTGATGACACAGTGAGTCTCCTGAGGGTTTCTGGGAAAATGTTCTTCACTGACAAAAAGACGTGCAAGAAGCTGTGTCCCTGCTTCCTCTGCTGCGTGATGTTGCCCTACATGTGGGTTCTTAGAACTATGGCAACCATGTTGTGTCTATGAAAAGAGCTAGCTTGTGGTGATGCCAATGTGCTGGAAATGGAAAGAAGCTGAGTTTTTATAACAGTATTGAGATATTGCATAAACCATTCTTGAGGGAGTCCTGTCTTAGTCTGTTCGGGGTGCTATAACAAAATACCACAGCCTGGGTAGGTTGTAGATAACAGAAATTTATTGCTTACAGTTCTTATGGCTGGGAAGTCCAAGATTAAGGCACCAGCATGGTTGTGTTTGGTGAGGGCCACTTTCACAGCTGGTGCTTTCTTGCTATGTCCTCACATTGTCATATTGTGGAATGAACCAGGGTTGCTCTGGAGCCTTTTATATAATGGCACTAATCCCATTCACTCTACTCTCATGACTTAAGCACTTCTCAAAGACCCCACTTACTAATACTATCATCACTTTTGGGGGTTAGGATTTCAACACATGAATTTTGGGGGGACACAAACATTCAGACCATAGCACCCACCTTGAACTTCTTGTTGTATGAGGTAATAAAACCTCCACAGATGTAAATTCATACTTTGAATTTGGGTTTGTAGTCCTAGTATTTGCAGCTGATAGCATTGTAACTGACACCTTGAAACTGTCTCTTGATCTGTCTCTACCTTGGAAGGTAGAGATTTTTTTCTTGTTTAAAGATATATCCTCACCATCTAGTATTGTAACTGACACACAGTGGGTGCTCATCAAATGATTGTTGACTGAATGAATAACAGCTCTGTGAGGGAAACTCACTGAAAGTGGAAGTGCAACACTCTTGTCTGTGAAGCAGTTTGAAATCAAAGCTTGAGGAGACACTGAGTGTGGGCAAGTAAAAATTTATGCTGCATAATCCCCACTTGGAGTTAGAGTAAAATCCTTGACAGATCAGGAAGGGGTCCTAAACACAGCTATCCCAAGCTGCTTTTTTTTTTTTTAAGATGAAGAAAAGAGGCCCAAAGAACACAAGTAATGTGTGCAAGGCACCTGTTATGGACTAATGTTTGTGTCCCCCACAAATTCAGCTGTTGAAATCCCAATCCCCGATGTGACTGTATTTGGATATAGAGTGAGGTTAAATGAGATCATAAGGGTGGGGCCCTGATCCAGTAGGATTAGTGTCCTTATAAGAAGATTCATCAGAGAGCACACTCTCTCTCCACCATGTGAGGACACAGTGAGGAAGAGATTCCTCACTAGAAATGGAATCAGCCAGCTCCATGATCTTGAAGAACTGTGCAAAATTCCTATTGTTGAAGCTACCCAGTCTCCGGCATTTTGTTATAATGATCAGAGTCAACTAAGTCATCACCTATTTATTTCATGGCCCTGTTTCTTTAACCTGGACTGATTCTTACTTGCTGTGTGACTGGGGCACATCACACCTACTCTCTGAGTCTCTTTCCAACATAGGTAACAAAGGGTAATGATTCCTGTTTGCTCACTTCCTAGGTCTATGGTAAAGATAGATGTTGTGACAGAAGTAGAAGAGTTTTGCAAATTGCACAATTCCAAGCAAATTAATTTTGCTATTATACTAGATACCTACTATATGTGTATTGAGGTGAAATAGGGGAAGAGCTAACCAGGGTGCTAATGGGCCTTGGTGGTGAACACAAAAAAGAAGGGTCTCATATAGAAAATGGGAGTAAAAAACGATGTTGGATTGCAAAATTGCTCACTTTTGAGGACTTGTTTGTGTGTCAGGTACGGTGTTAGACACAACACATCCATTATTTTGTATAATCATCACATTAACCCTGAAAAACAAGTGGTTTGGTTTTTACCAATGAAGAAACTGAAGATGTGAGAGGTTCAGTGGGTTAATGGGTGAGATAAAGGGTGGTGGAGCAGAATTCAGACCTTCATCACCGGCTCAGCATCCATGCTCTTTCTGCCACATCATTGGCCTCTCCAGAAACTTGAAGGCATCTATCTGGATGACCTACTCTGAGGCCCTTCTGCCTCAAGCATACCAAGGCTCCCATTTTCCCACAGGTCCTTTCCTGCCTGAGCAGAGGGTTGGTACCACAGTGGTGTGGATAGTGAAGGTTCAGAGGTCATGATGTAGATGATCATAGTGACCAGCCACAGCGACCTCTTCCTTCCCCATCAACCTATTCCATGAAAACCTAGGCCTGGATGCCTCTTCATTTTTGTTTTGGTGCCTAGGTCTTGTAATTCGTGTTCACTTCAGTCATGATTGGTCTACAAATCTGAGCTCTGGGACGAAGGCAGCAGGAACTAGTGTGTGTGACTCCAAGTGAGACAGGCCTGGGTTCAAGCTTTGGCTCTACCACTACTCACTTGGTGGCCTTGTGCAAGTTCTAGGTCTCAGTTTACTTACCTGTGACATGGGAATGACACCTTACTTGTAGGATTATGGCATGTGATGCTGAATATAGTTTCCCCATATAATGGATACTTAAAATGGTAGTCATTTCTTAAATTCATTTATAAAAAAGAGAAAAAAGTCACTTTTCTTTCTCCCTATTACTACCCCAGATCCTTCAAAGCCAGTTACTATCATTCCCTCTCCCCATCTCCATAGATGCCTCATTTCTTCTCAAACCATCCTCTGTTTCCTACAATTATATTTCTGATAGGTCCTTCTCCATATTTTCTCTGCTTTTCCCTTCCAGCATTGTTTATCCCTCCAAACAGATTCTTTTGTTCTTAGCCCCTCCATTTCTGTCTCTGTCTCTGGTCTCTATCCACACCCCACTCTTGCCCTATCTATTCTGCAAAAGGGGCCTTTTTTTTTTTTTTATCCCAGACCCCTTATATGTGGCCATATAGACAGTTGTGTTTGCCCTGAGTTTGTTTCCAGCTCCATTCAGCATCTATGCCGCTCGAGGAATTTTTGAGGCCAAAACATTTGGCTGTGGAAGTGACTCCCCGTGGCATCCATTGAGGTGCATCTGCATTCTGCAGTTAGCAGCCTTTGAAGCCCTACAGTGCATCTGGTTGAAAATGTTTTTGGCCAAAAAGGAGCTCAATTATCTATGCACTTTTTTTTCCAACCTATCTTTCAATCTGTTAAAAACATCCAGATTTCTTGGGTTCCATTTAGAGTGGAAAGCTATAACCACTTGGGAACTCTGATAGTAAAAACCTTTGCTGGCTCCCCATTGCATACAGAATAAATGCTGAAGCACTCTGCAGGCAATCAAGGCCCTCCAAGTCCAGCCTCACATACAGCCTTTAATCAGGGCTTCTTAATCTGGGGTTTGGGAATCCATTGAAGCTCCAAGCAGCATTGTTTGTATATACTTTTTTTTTTTTTTTTTCCTGGATAGAGAGTCCCAAGCTTTCATTAGTTTTTCAAACATGTTCAGCAATCAAAATGATTAAGTACCCATCAATCCATTAGGCTTGCCCTTGAATCAGGCAACTGGCATATCAAACTCATTTTTATAGACTTTTAGTTTTGAACTTCTTGCCCTGCTGTGCTCCTACCTACTGCCTTCTTAGCCCATATCTTGCACCTTCTCTCACCTTCCTACTTACTGGCTTATCTCCTCTTTTTCCTTTTACAGCATTTTTCCTGATCATCAAAGCTGACTGTTGGTTTTATTTTCTTGATAATGACTTAGTTTGTCATTAATGATAATTTCCTGATAGTATCTCAGTTTGACTTCCCCTCAGAAGCAGACCGTGAGACTAAGTCAGGTGTAAATGGTATGTTTTGAGGGTGATCCTAGAAAACCAAAGCAAGGGAGTGGAGAAGTAAGACAGTGTAAAGAAGGAAGCAGATGGAGAATTATTATCAAACGAGTTAAAAATGTGGGCAGCTGGAGCTTAATCCTGCTGGCCTACACATGCCTCAGGGTTTCAATAGTTGAGGTAAGTGAAGAGGGGTGTTATCTACCATTAATCATTGCTTCGGGAAGGGGGAGAGAAATTATCAACTCTCCAGCACTCTGGCCTGCTTAGCATGCAGGCGGAGTGGGTTATAGCAGCTAGAGCAATATAAGCTACCGCAATTGCAAGTTGGGCTGACTTGGACAGAAGTGGTACATGATGAAGAAATACAGGTGGGGCCCCAACAGTGGGGCCTCAGCTCTACTTGATTTAGCTTCATCTTCTGACTACCTGGATTTTTATAGCTTTGGGTAAACAGCCCTCCCAGTACAGCCCAGGTTCTGGGCCACCTCTCCTTACAGGAGACACTCCTCTTGGATTTGCTGCACCAAACTCCTCACCAATTCTGAAATATGAACAATATGGTCTTGTTTCTGTTTGATTTTTCAGTTTGTTCCCTTTGCCTAGGATGTCCTTCTATCCTTAGTCATAATTCAAGACAAAGATGAACTGTTCTCGTTTCCACGAAGCCTTCCCAGATCCACCTAAGTTAGAATCAAACTCCCCCTCTCATTTGGTCACTTAACATTTCAAGTTTGCTTCTACGAAACTGGAGAAATGTCCCAGGTGGAGGTACTTTCTCCTTTCCTAGTTAGTGGAGTCGTGAGTTCAAGGATGGGTTTAGTAATCTTTGTGTTTTAGAGATGAATCAAATGCTTGGCACACAGTAGATACTTGAAAAAGATTTGTTGAGATGAAGTTCGCAGTATTCAAGAATACAGTTCTTAACTATGTCTTGTCAATGGATGTGAACTGTTTCATTTGGCCTCTAAAATCTGACTCTATATGCATTCATTCAAGTGACAAAGGCCTTTTTGTTTTCTTGCACTGATCTCTTGTGATAGCATCATTTTTTGTTGCCTCTATAGAAATCAATGTTTTAGGATTGCCGCAAGATTGTCCTACAGAGAGTGATGTTGATTAACCCAACAAATATTTACTGAGTACTAACTATATTCCAATCACTGGGAATACTCACCTGAATGTACTTTCAAGGAATTCTCTGTCTTGCTCTATCACTTCATGGTCATGTGAACTTGAACTGTTGAGTCAATTTTCTCAAAGACGATTAGATTCACTAACTTTGTAGGAGTCTGTCTCTAGCTCTGTTATGCTTAGACGTTCTTCATGAACATGATAAAGATAATCCTTTTTGACTCTTTCAACCCCTGTTTCCTCTTTCTTATCAATACTAAACTACAACTCATACAGTTGGAACGACAATGTCTAGCCTGTATCTACAATCTTGGAGAGGTGCCTGCTCTGTGTGCATGCAGTCTTTTCTTTATGACCATATTGTAAACTCATTATGGAAATGTCCAAGTCTCCATGACCCAGAATGTGTGCACTGGATTGGGTTATTGTAAAATAATGAGGGACTAATGGAAATCTTTTGGGTAGCTTCAGGCTCATCTCAATGATTCTTACTCAACCTTCAAGGCTCAGTTCAAATGTGTCCTTAGGAAGCCTTTGGGCATTCAAGTTGGGCTAGGTGCCCATGTGGTGGGTCCTCTAGCATCTGGTGCTTGTCACATTATGTTAAAACTATTAGCTCTGGTTACCTAATCTACTGTCAGCTCATCGAGGTCAGGAGCTGTACTTCGTTTGGCTTCTTCTTGAATGGAGTGCCTAAAATAGGAAGGTCCTCAGTTGGTGTTTGTGAATGGAATTGAACTCAGTAGTATGTGTTTTGGAAGGAGAATCTATGGTAATTCCAGAGGTGGGAGGTTTTCTCAGCAGACCTTCTTCCAACATCCTCTTCTTCCTCAGATTTGTTCAGTCTTTCTTTACCTTCTTTGATTGATTTGTAGAACAGGTTAGATACAACTCTAATGAAGCCCCCTGAAGTACCTCTGGGGATTGCTATACTTACTTAGCTCCTAGAGATGATTGTTTACTTCTCTCACTTCATTTTTGTTCCTTTATTCAGAGATGGGAATGCTTTATGCCTCCTAGAGGGTGAGAGAAGCTCCAAGTTATTTAAGTTGGTCAACATAAAAATGTGGTGACTGTAGTGGCCATGAATATGCCATGTCTGTTTTCTGGGAGGGATTTGTAATTTTAGAAAACCATTGGACGGATTTTTAGTTCTTGATGTGTCCTTAATCATCTTTATGGTCTTTTCCAGATATTTTCTTTTATTTTAATTTACTCTCCATTGATTTTTTCTTCCCTCAGACATTTTGGTGCTGTATTATTGGAATGAGGCTTCAAGAGTTCAAGGGTGGGTCAGGGCTTTCCCTCTATCAAAGGATGAGATTGATAGAGCTCTTTTCCACAGGGTAGCAAAGAGGTCCAGGCTTGGGAAGCAGGGATGGGTTACTTAGTGCAGCCAGAAGCAAGGTATCCATTTGGGAGAAGGAGAGCAATCCATCTTCCAAGTAGTCTGTGTTCTAGACTGTAAAAACACAGTATGAGTAAAAGGGTGGAGGGAGACATGATGCAAACATGAAAAGATAAACCATTTCTAGAACTCTCTATATTGGAACAGTGTGAGATGTGATCTACAGAAAATAGAAAATGGTTAAGGAAGGAAGTGAGTGAAGGAAGTAAGTGAGTGGAAGAAGCCACCAACACAACTCATTTAACTGGAAGAAGCCACCAACACAACTCATTTAACTGTTGCCTCATATAAAGTAGAGACAGGTGCAGCACCTTAAAGATCCCAGTAGTCTGGATGGAAGATATAGACAAAAGGCTCCTTTTTATAGGGCTTGCCTTCACCCCATAATACTTTCCAGTCCCTGGAAACTTCTCTGGAGTGGGATTGTACTATCTGTGGAGAGATTAAATATCTCAGGCAGTCATGCCTTTTATGATTTTCCTCCAACATCTATTTCTCATTCATTTGATTTTACTTAAAAAAAAAAACCCTCAACCCACAGACTTACCACGCCTGTACTTCTCCCGTGTGGTATTTGAGCCTGTGGGATAGCTATGAAAAATCAAATAGAAAACACATGCCCAAGCCCTGCAAACAAGAGAGAGCAAGACCAAATTGATTCCAGTACCATGCAAGAAACACCTCCATCCCAATCTGCAGCCTCCATCCCTCTTGTTGTGGCTTCGACCCTCCCATACATATGCCGCATATTACGGAGCTGTAGCACGAACGAGAAAAGGATGGTTTCCATACAGATCAGCTCACAGCTCTCCTGTCTCCTCTCATATTAATGCTGGCATATCCACCCAAAGAATAAGTCCGTTCTCTCAACCCAGATGGACCACAATGCCATATTACTTTTTAAGATTTAAATTCTTACAAAATGGTTGCCAAAGAGCAAGCAAGCCTTATACTCGTTCATTACAACCTTGGTGAACTATCTACCACAATCAATTCCAACTAGTTATTTCTTTTTTCTTTTTCTTTCCTTTTCTTCTTCTTCTTCTTTTTTTTTTGTTTTTGTTTTTGTTTTTGTTTTTTGGCTGCATGGTTTGCAGGATCTTAGTTCCGCGACCAGGGATTGAACCTGGGCCACCTGCAGTGGAAGTGCCAAGTCCTAACCACTGGACCTCCAGGGAATTCCCCCAACTACCTATTTCATGAAAGGCACCAATTTCAGAAATCTAATTACTGAAAATCAGGGACTGAAACTCAAGATGTTCAATTCGATAAGTGTCTCTTGATTTTATAATGGAAGTGAAAGAAATGGAAAATGCATGGCTGTCCATAGGAAGCTTAGTGCATCAAGTGATTCAATACATGTATTCTGCGTGCTGACAGTGTTAGGCTCTGTGAGGACAACAGACATGGTTTAGACCTTGTTCCTGGCCTCAAGGAGCTCACAGTCTAGGGAGGGAGATATTCAAGGGCACTATCTGCTGATACAACATGATGAGTTCCACTCCTATTGGAGGCACAAATTAAACATTTCTGAGTCCCAGCTCCATTTATTGCAATGAAGCCTTTCTTCTCAACTCAGAGTCACTACTGTAATTGAGTCAAGAATTCCCAGGAATTTGAAATACATTCAAGAGATCAGCCCTGGTTACTATCACCCTGCAGAGAAAACATAAGAAGTTCTGTGTTGTGACCTGCATTGGTCCTGTTCTCTGCTGTAGTTATTCTCAGAGGGAGTTGCCCCTTAAAATCAGGCTGTTTGTTGGCATATGGCCTGACCATTGCAGTAAGTGTTGCAGAGTCCCAGACCCAGTCACAGAGACCAGGCATGCCTGTCTGATGGGAGGTCAGGTAGTCAAATGCAAGAAACACTAAAAATACAGACTTGTCCCCACCCCTCTGCCATTGGTGGCTAAAAGGGCATAACATTGCCTTTGGTTTGGAGTTCAGAGAACTGAGAAGATGTTTTGATGTGTTTTCCGTATTAATGTTTAAGATCTTCAATTTGATAGAATTGTTAGGATGGAATTTCTGGGAACTTTTTACAAAGATAGAAATACCGGAGAAGGTGCAGAACTGTGGGGAGTAGCCCTAAGTTCAGATTTGCTTATGTTGATTCTTGGGCCCCTGTGAATCATCTGAGAGCAAATTTCAAGTAGGCATTTGGATATAAAGGTCTGGAGCTGTAAGAGTGGCTGAGCTGGAGATATAAATTTGTGTATCATCACATTATTATTAATCTTACATTGACGATGAGGTTAAATAACTTGCTGGAATCTCTCCTATATCTTACATGATGTCTCTCTGGCTAACTGTGTTTCTCTCTCTCTCTCTCTCTCTCTTTCAATCATTCCTGTATGTCTCTGTGCCTAGAGTCGAGTCTTGCTCCTAGAGATGCTCAGTAAAATTTTTCATATATCCTAAGGGCTCCCTAGATAGGCATCTCAGACCCACTTAAAATCTGCTGGAGACTCTGGTCATTTGGAAGAGTGTTTTGAAAATGTGAGCTTTATGATGGCTGTACTCTGGGAGACAACAGACGAGGAAACGCGCGGTGAGACTGCTAATTGCATTTACTGGACCACACGCCTTCCCTGTCTCTCGGAGGAATACACGTTTCCAAGAAATATGAGGTTTGTCTGAGGTCCAAGGGCACTTAGACAATGGAGAAAACAAGTCCCCCAGGTTGTGGTGAATGTCTCTGCCTGTCTCAAGACCTAATTCACTATTGCCTTATTTACGTCTGAGCAATCAGTGCTTCAGGATACTTGTGTTTAGATTTCATGGTTACAAATTTAACTCCCTATCCAGGGTTTTCATACTCTTCATGTGAAGTGGATATGGGGGTTTGGATTTGGAGACTGAAGACCAGGCTCTGTATGGTACTTCTGACCCCTAGAAGCATATGACTTGGGCAAGTCTTGTAATTGTCTGATTTCTGTTTTCTTTACTCATAACAAGGATTAATATTACCTGCCTCCTAGGGTGGTTGTGAGGGTTCAGTGAAATGGCCAGTGTGAAAGCACGTGCTACACATTCATTAAAAAATATCTGGCAGGTGAGCTTACCTGGTGGCACAGTGGTTGAGAGTCTGCCTGCTGATGCAGGGGACACGGGTTCGAGCCCTGGTCTGGGAGGATCCCACATGCCGTGGAGCAACTGGGCCCGTGAGCCACAACTACTGAGCCTGTGCGTCTGGAGGCTGTGCTCCGCAACGAGAGGCCGCGATAGTGAGAGGCCCATGCACCGTGATGAAGAGTGGCCCCCGCTCGCCGCAACTGGAGAAACCCCTCGCACAGAAATGAAGACCCAACACAGCCAAAAATAAACAAATAAATTAATTAAAAAATATATATCTGGCAGGTGTTAGCAAAGTCCAGTCCTCCAAGACTTTTTCCTGTCTTCAGCTGGAGAGGATCCTCTTATTCCACACTTCACCCCATCTGTGCATAAATTAAGGTCAAGGCTATGCCAGCCATTGTGCTAAATACAGAGGATAGAAAGTTTTGCACAGAATATCTATTTAAGAAATTTATAACCCAGGGACATATTTCCTAAAGCATCTTTTGAAAAGTTGGGCTCCGTAGAATATTAAACATTTTATGAAGAAAAAAGTTATGTTATCAAATATTTGAGAAATGTGGGGTTCAATAAAATCAGACATGCTCTTTATTGTAAGACTTTTAGGGCATTTAATGTGCGTCTATTAGCCCTGAACAAATGTTTGTCAAATGAAGCTTATTGGACAAAAGTGCATTGTACATCTCCAAGGTAGAGGTAGGATTCTCTGACTTCAGAGCTTCTTTCCTTGAAACTTACATCTGAACTATTTTATTGTGGAAAATATTTTAGGAATGAGAACAGAAGGGGAAATCAAAGCATTCCTTTTCCATTCCTCTTTTTTCCTTTCAAGTTGGCCTTGTCCAAGGCCTGAACTTCTGCCTCAGTTTCCCTGTGTCCATTCCTGTCTAATGATGAAGTATAGACACAGCCCTGAACCTCAGTCTGCTTGTTGAAAACTCTGACAATCTTTCTCACTCTTGCTAGGACTGCTTTCTGGGAGCTGTGTCCTGTGTCAGACACCTCATGGACAGACATCTTGCTTCAAAGGGACTAAAGTTCCAAACCATGAAGCCAGTATTCACCAGAGTTTGAGACGTTCCCATTCATTAGATTGGACCCCAAATGCTGCCTGCCAGAAACATGGCTGAGTTAGCTGGCCTCTTCTTGGCAATTGACAATAAGACTAGTTACCATTTATGAAGGAATTACCTTGGGCCAAATCCTGGGTGGAAGTATTTGCAATACTTTATATTAGATTGAACCACACAAAATTATGATTCTTGTAGGTCAAAACAGTTAAATATTGGCAATTGTGTGGTTCCACTTAATATCACTTAATCTTTACAATGTTTCTATGAGTTAAATCTTTGCTGGGCCAGAACAAGGCACATGGGCATCGTGGTAACTGAATAATTTGTGCCCTTTCAAATCGATCATTTCTAAATGTCTAGTACTAATAGAAAGGCTAAAGGAAAGATGGGGGAAGTAGATAAAGGGGATTCCTGCATGCCAGCCATTCTTCTAGTTTACAAAATAATTAAGGTCTGACCGAAGATTTCATAAAGAACTCTGCTAAACAAAAGTCCTCCTGTTAACCAGACACACCTGTCTTTAGAAGGTGGTTTAGCAACTGTTTATTATAACTTAATATTGCCTCCCCCACAGACAATAATTGATTAAAATATTCCTTCCTGCCACATATTTTACTCTTTGTGAAAGAAGTTCTGGAACATACTTTTTTCTTACCTCATTTCATCTTCAATGATGTTTTGATGTATCATAGATAACTGCCTAGAAGGCTTGAGAAATTTCCTCTGGCTCTGGGTATTGTTTCCCCATTTTTCACATGGGGAACTCAAAGCTCAGTGTGTTAATGAGTTTGTTAAAGTTCATACTGCCAGTATGTGCTGGAACTGGGACTTGAACTTAGATCTGGATGACTCCAAATCCACCTGTCTTAACCACTATAGGGTCCAGCTTTGGCTGCCTTCAGACATAGTTTCCCTAGTTAAATTAACTAAAAATATGGTCTTAAGGCTGTGGGCAGCCTAGGCTTGAATTCTGCTTTACCATTTACTAGCTGAGTAAGTAGGGTAAATTACTTAACCTCTGTTTCAGTTTCTTCATCTGTACAATAAAGATGCATCCTTTAAGATACTGTGAAGATTCAATGACTTAAAAATACTAGCTACTGATATCATTTATTATTCTCTATCCTCATACCACTTATTTCTATCTTCCTTGCTTTTCCACTGGCTTGTCTTGCTGAAGAGTCAGTATGACTTGGTCTGGCACTTATTTAATCTGGAGTCAGCCAATTTAAGACCCCATAGAAGCTGCATCCTCATTCCCAACTGATGCCCAAGAATTCTAAGTGGCTAACATTAGGTCCTTAGATGGTACAAATTAAACAGCTACCAATAATCCCCTAGTTTAAGACATTTAGATTGTGCAAAACTTTTGCAATTATAAACACAAAGAGCAGGTACAATTAGTAGAAAATGAACTGGAAAATTTAAAAGACTGAGAAACAGACAATGGCAAAACCATGTATGACAATAGAACTCTGACATCCATCTTACCCATGAGCCAGATATGCATGCTATAGTAGAATTGAAACCATGAACCCAAGTTGAATTAAGAAATATAATTAAGGATTTCCCTAAACCCAGACATGGCCAGCAACAATTTACAGAAGAATTTAGAAGTGTTGAGCATATGATCCAGGGTTGATCTATAGTCAACTTTTACAGATAATGTTTGGAAAATTAGATGCTAATCCTGGGTGGTGAAAGGAATTGGACTGACCCAGAAAGGGACCTACAGGATCCCTCTTTCCAAAATAAACCTGAGGTTCAAAGAAAGGCCTAGAGAGTAGGGCAGTCTCCTAAAAGCCATACCTGAAACATTTCCAATAAAAATTGATTGGATCATAATTTAATTATGTAAACAGAAAAGGTGAAATTATAGGAGATTTTGTTATAGACCAGAAAATAACTTCTGACAACATTTGAGAGTTAAAAAGGCACTGACATAACAGAAGCCCTATCACTGGAGACCTAAAAAGGAAACAGAAATTAGAATGGAAATCAGCTCTTTTACGTGAACTACATTACCTGATAGAAGATTTTGAAAGGACTCAAAAACAAAAACGAGACAGGACCACAAATAAAAGTGTGGTCCTGAAGATCAAAAAGTTGGGTGGCCCACTTCCTAACAGACCACCTATTGACAAGGATGCTTGTAGAAACTATAAGGAACAATGAAAAAAGGATGGTCCTATCTTGGAAAAGAAAACACAAGACAATGAAAAATTCCTCAGTTCAGATCAATGAGGGTGCTCCAAAGAATGAAAAAAATGTCCAGTATTTTGCCTTAGTCTTATTAAACATGTAAGGTAAATCAATTATAAGTATAAATTTTCAACCTCACTAATTCCTGGTAGATATGCATGCTACTCTTTCTACATTAAACTCTGCTGTCTTTGATCAATCTCTTCCTTGGAGTAAACATACCACAAAGGTGATAGGTATTTCAAATAACCCAGATTCTCTGTTTCCTAGCCTTTCACTATAACTCTTGGACCCTTGACTGAAAAATATTTCTTCCTTCTCTTTAGTTCAAATTTATGACACTCCCACTGAGAACTTGTCTTAATATTATTTCATGATGGATCATACTCAAAACAGAAACTGGTGGTTATCAAGCAGGATATGGTATTACTAACTTAAAATACCCCTTTAGAATATGCTCCTCTACCTGAGGCAACATCAGCCTAGATGGCAGAAATTACTGCATTTACTAGAGCTTGTATACTATCCAAAGACCAGAGTGTAAATATATATACAGATAGCAGGTACATTTTGGAGTAATACCCAACTTTGAGATGCTTTGGAAACAAAGAACTTCTCACCTCCTCTGGAACTTTTATCAAAAATGGACAAGTTAAGAAACTTTTAGATGCTACACTCACTTCCTAGAAAGATAGCTATTATAGAAGTTGAGGCCCATGCAAAAAGAGTGGGATTTTATCCAGCTTCCACCTTCCATGGGGTTTAAACATGTTTTAGTTATTGTATGTCTATTTTCAGGATGTGTTGATGTTGAAGTATTTTCTTGCCAAAAAGCTACAGCTTTTACAGTTGCTAAAAAGCTGCTTGATTTTTTTTTTGTTTCCAAGCTAAGGTATACCAACTTTTATATTTATATTAGCTGATTGAGACACACACTATGGGAACATTATAAAAAAACTCTATAAGGCGTTATTAAAAACTCAAAAACTATACTGCCGTTACCATCTAAATCTTCTGGAAAGATTAAAAGAACAAATGGCATCCTTAAATTAGAAGGCCTGAATAGACATTTTTCCAAAGAAAACATACAGATGTCCAACAGGCACATGAAAAGATGCTCAGTATCACTAATCTTCAGAGCAATGCAAATCAAAACCACAATGAGATCTCACCTCACACCTGACAGAATGGCTATCATCAAAAAGACCACAAATAACAAATGTTGGTGAGGATATAGAGAAAAGGCAACCCTAGGACACTGGTGGTGAGAATGTAAATTGGTGCAGCCCTATGGAAAACAGTGTGGAGGTTCCTCAAAGAAATAGAAATAGAACTACCATATGAACCAGGATTCCACTCCTGGGTATATATCCAAAGAAAACAAAGGCACTAATTTGAAAAGATACATGCACCCCAATGTTCATAGCAGCATTATTTACAATAACCAAGATATGGATGCAACCTAAATGTCCATCAACAGATGAATGGGTAAAGAAGATGTGATATATATATATACACACATACATATATATTCCATTATATATATATAATGGAGTATTACTGAGCTATTAAAAAGGATGAAATGTTGCCACTTGTAAAAACATAGGTGGGCTTGGAGGGTATTATGCTGAGTGAAATAAGTCAGACAGAGAAAGACAAATACTGTATGTTATCACTTATATGTAGAACTTAAGACATAAAACAAACTAGTGAATATAATAAAACAGAAAAAGACTCACAGATATAGAAAACAAACAAGTGGTTTACCAGTGGGGAGAGAGAAGGGGGAGGGGAAAGATAGGAGTTGGGGATCGAGGCACAACTATTACGTATAAAATAAATAAGCTACAAGAATATGCTGTACAGCACAGGGAATATAGTCAATATTTTATAATATCTTTAAATGGAGTATAATATACAGAAAAATTGAATCACTATATTGTATACCTGAAACTAATATAATATTGTGAAACAACTATACTTTGATAAAAATTTTGCATAATTATCAAAAATATCAGTAATCCTTGGCGAAAGATACTTCTACTAGCCCTTATGGCTATATAGTCCACTCCCCTGGGGACACAACAGTTATCCTCTTAAGAACTGGTAAGTGGAAGGCCCATGCATTAAGAGATTTCATCTCTAATACTAGACTCTTCCCTTTCGCATGAAGACATGGCAAAATATTGCAAGGGACTCATGTACTATCCTTGGTTCTTTCACCCATAGTTTAAGGCCTCTTTCCCATAAAATCTACCTGAACAACCTTTTCATGATTTTCAACCAGGAGATTACATACCCTGGAAAAGATATAAGAAAATAAATTGCACTTGAGCTTGATTGGAAGGTGCTTTCACAACAAATTCAGTGGAGCATTCCTTGGGATCATGTTTCACAACTAAACAAGCAATACAGAATTCCACACAATTCTACTCAAGTAGAAAATGCAAAAAAGGTTTTCATGGATCCTCTAGAAATATCTGATCTTTGGAAGTAAATATCTGACCCAGGATCTTCAGAACAATCTGCTGATATTAGCTCATGGACAGCTTGCACCCAACATGTTGTACAAATACCTCAGTATAATTCCTATTTTGTTTCTCATCTGCTTATTTATAATCATTTTCTATAGAGCTCTGATTGTTGTCCACCTGTAATGGTCCTTTTTCTTTTATCATTCTTCTTTATGATAATTGTTAGGTCAGAACATGCTCATTGTAACACCATTCTTAGATTATCCCAAACAATAGTTCTGACTTCCACTGTAACAACTTTTGGATGTGCCATCAACCACCAGACCCCCATGCTAAAAACCTTAGAGCAGTTCCAGTCTCATCAATTGCAGTCTCAAAGAATTGCAGCTAATACTATTTCCATTTGCACCTCCATGGACAGAGGCCCTTAAATAAGTCAACCAGTGACTTTGCTAGTGTCCCTCTTTCCTAGACAAAGAATACATTATTACAACCTATTGATCATACCTTAGATAATATAAATTTGAATTCAACAACCATCTTAGGATGAATGGCCAAGTAAATACTCGCCAACTGGAAGAGACTAATAAAGATACAAATATGTAACCCAGCTCAAGTGAGGCCTTGACCTATGTCATGAACAACTTTTTCCTCTGGATGTCCATGTGCTCCTACCATGTACCTTATGGCTAGGACTTCCTGATTCTTTTTCCCTCAGAGTAATATTTCATGCACTTTAGGAATAGCATGTAGAAACTTGTCAGAACACAGGAACCATAATTCTATAAAACATCAAAGCTGGAACTTTCAACTCAGATTCGAGCTTCAAAGGAGGCCACCCTTGATTACACAGGCACTCAGCTTGGGGGAATTAATCATTGTTTACATGGACAATCAGAGAAATGTTCCCAATTGTGCAAATTCTACAAATAGAAAAGACGGTAAGAAGCATATCACTAGCTCTAGAAGGGGTTATTAATGGTGCCACTCTTGCCCTAGACTGGTGTGGATCAGTCTCAACTTGTTGGCATGAGTAGTAATGGACAATTGCATTGCTCTAGATTTTTTGTTGGTTAGTCATGGTGGTGTTTGTGTCATTTCTAATAGCCCTGGATTATGTAAATCAATGAAACAGGCAAGATAGAGCAAGCTATAAGTCACCTTAAAGAAAAAGTGACTTGATCCTCTAAAGCCAATCGTCATGGCCTATGGGATTTATGCTCTTTGCCTGGATTAGGCAATTGGAGTTTCTAGTTCCAACTATTTTAAAGGGACTATTTATTGTTCTTGGTTTTTTTTTTTTTTTTTTTTTTTTTTGCGGTACGCAGGCCTCTCACTGTTGTGGCCTCTCCCGTTGCGGAGCACAGGCTCTGGATGCGCAGGCTCAGCGGCCATGGCCCACGGGCCCAGCCGCTCCGCGGCATATGGGATCCTCCCAGACCGGGGCACGAACCCGTATCCCCTGCATCAGCAGGCGGACTCTCAACCACTGCGCCACCAGGGAGGCCCAATTGTTCTTGTTTTTGTCATATTAGTTATAATGCTGGTTCATTACATTCAATGCAGGGTTGTAAATTCTTCTGTGCAGCATCTCTCTCATCACCATACTGATTCAACAATTAAAGGTCAAGAAGATCTTGGGATACAGTTAACTATGGAGACAACTGGACAATCCCTCATCAGGACAATCTGGATTAGTCTTCTTTGAATTGATCAACCTCTTGCAGGTGAAAGAATGATCAAAGGGGGACTGAATATACAAATGGAAAATGGCCAGGTCATATACGACAATAGAGCTCTGACCCAAAGCTGTAAATAAGGAGTTTGGATTTGGATAGCTTACATCAGGGGTCAGTAAACTTTTTCTGTAAGGGACCAGATAGTAAATATTTTAGGCTTTGCAGGTCATTTGATCTCTGTAGCAACTAAAGGAGTCATAGGCAATAGTAAACAAGTGGTCATGGCTGTGTCCCAATAAAATTTTATTTGTGAAAACAGCAAATAAAGTTTTATTGGAAAAGCAGATGGCAGGCTCATTTGGCCCACTGGTTGTATATGCTGACCCTTGATTTACTTCTTTGTAGGTGAGAAAGCTTCCCCCTTCTTTGACAAGAGGGGCAAAGTGGAAGGACATTAACATTGATTGAGTTCATACTATAAACTAGGCACTGTACTCATGGGTTTTATATTCATCCTATCACTTAATCCCCACAATTTAATCCCTATGTTACTGATCAAAAAATGGAGTTTTAAAAAGCTGAAATAGATTGTCCACAATCATATGACTGGTGGGAAGCAGAATCCTTGGAATCCAAAGTGTTCTTTCTTCCCCATCATCACAGCTTCCCGTATTTCCCACCCACGTTTTGCCCCTAGTCTCTAGTCACACTTGCTTCCGTCTCTATAATAACAACGAAGACAAAGAAACAACATTAGCAGCTAAATTTTATTGAGAGGGATTCCCCCCTTCTCTCATTTTTATTTAATATCCACAAAAATTCCATGAAGTATATTGTCCCTGCTTCACAGAGGTGGATCCCCAAGTTTGCAAAACTGGAAATTAGCAAGTCCACCATAAGAACCCCAATTTCCTAACTCATAATTCTCTAACTAGGACTTTATTTCCTGGTCTACATTTGTTTAATTAACACAGGAGAATATTTTCCTCTCTTTGGACCTCTCTAAGTGCAGCTGCCAAGTCAATTTTGACCAACAGAATTACCTGAGACTGGGTTGATGGTTTTGGAGGGAATATCAAGTTCAATGCAATGAAATCCTGTTAAAGCAATATGGATTGGTGTCCAGGAAATATCAGAAATGCTGGTGCTTTGTCAACAACTTGGCTATCAGGCTGAAGGCCACCTGGATTCCTTTTTAAGGAGTTTCCCAAATGAAAAATGTCTTCTCAGAACATCTGACTCTTAGATCGCTCAAAGTTCTGGGCAGGAAGAAGCCACCGTCTTTGGCTGACATGTCCCAAAATATAAATACAGTGGCTCAAGGGTAGGAAATCTTTTTATTTTTTTAAGCTGTGCATTGAAAGAGAGAGAATTCAGAACTATTCCCACACGATACTTTTGGAAACTCTTTAGCTTTTTTTCCTTTTGCAGACTCATTTTAGGCAGTTTTCTGGTTTGACTTGAGGCAAACTCCTGCAGGAGAAGGCTCCCTGTCTCCCAGGCTCCCACTAGACCTCCCTGTGCCAACATAAGTGTTGGGGAGCACAGAACAAGTTTGAGGGGAAGCTGTCAGTGGAACTTGTCTGATTAGGAAAGTGTTATGTGAGCCCCAGCACTGCTCGACTGTGTCAGGATCAGATCTTGCTACATTAGACACTGAGATGCCATTAAGGAGGGGAGGAAAAGAGAGGAAGGAGGAGCAAGGGAGTGGAGGGGAGGGAGGGGAGAGGAGAGAAGAGGGGAGGGGGGAGGGAAGGGGAGGGGAGGGGAGGAGGGAAGGGGAGTGGAGGGGAGGGAGGGGAGAGGAGAGAAGAGGGGAGGGTAGGAGGGAAGGGGAGGGGAGGGGAGGAGGGAAGGGGAGGGGAGGGGAGGGAGGGGAGAGGAGAGAAGAGGGGAGGGTAGGAGGGAAGGGGAGGGAAGCGGAGGGAAGGGGAGGGAAGGGAAGGGAAGGGGAGAGGATGTATGTACTTATGTCCCTAGTTCCTGGTTCATACCTGTGCTTTAGATGCAAATGAGTCTGGGAAAGCAAGTATCTAGCATCTCTGCCTCTATAAGAAGAAGCAATTTTACCCTCCAATAAGATCCATGCTGAGTAGCCAATGTAAATGACCAATGTCCATGACAGTCTCGTGCCGCAAACGAACTCTTGGCTTCCGAGGAACACTATGTCAGCATCCTCCGAGGAGGACACTCTGAGTTCCAAACCTTTCCCTTCTCATCTTTGACCTCTCAGAGCACCCCCTCTCATAACAAGCTTGATGTATAAACCACAGAACCCTAGCATCTCTGTCACAGAGGCACCTGAAGGGCCATCCAGGTCAATGTTGTCAAACATGCTCTGGGGAGCCACAGGGCTTCCTCAGACACCCCACTGAAGTGAAGATCCTCTTTCTCCCTTCCCCTCCCTCCCCCTCCACACACAGCCGGTTTCAATTTGGCGCAGCTCAGCTTGGAACTGTGTTGCTTTTGTTCTTTTGAAGGAAGATGACAAGACTCAAAAATGTTTGATAGTCACTGGTGCAGGCCAAGCCCCTCTGTGAGTCTCATTCATCTTTGTAACCCTGGTGCCTACCGCGGACCCTGGCGCAATGGAGGTGCTTCATAAATATTTATGAATGAAAACAAATACATATTTCATTCATTCATCTAGTCACCAGAGAAACACTTGTTCATCTGCTGTTGGGTTGTGAGGAGAATTTGCCCATAACTTCTGTGACCCCATTGACTGCCAGCCTTTTAGTTAGCCAGTGTATGTGGTTAGAAAGCATCCCTTTCTTCCCTCACCATCTCTGTGGGACCCAGGCCATATCCCAGGCCGAATCAGCCTGAGGGTTAAAAAGTGAGGTCATATTAACAGGAACAGACATTATTTTTTTGGCTTTACTCCCAGTCTGTTATTGCACATTTTCTCTCCTTTGCTGGCCTCATTTCTCTTTGAGACATTCTCTGGTTTTAAGCTTTGTCTCCTTCCTAGCACATAAGATAGAAGCGGTGGGAAGAGCCTTTTGCTGCAAAGAATGTATATTTGAAAATTCTTTGAGCAAGGGAAACTGCTCTTCAAGGGTCAGAGGTTGTTATTAAGTAGGACTGCCTGTCAGCCAGCCAGGTACTTGTGAGAAATTTAGGATGCCAGGGAGAAGATATTCACCCAGAATAACTGATGCTGTTGTTAAAAAAGCACATTGTGGTCAAGTCACAGCCAAATCTTAGTCTTCCCCATGGGGAAAAGCCACAGCTTGTTGGTCTTATCTCTATGTGGTACTGGTATCATTCTATCAGCTATCTGAGCTAAACTATGGCCCTTTGCTTCATTCAACTAACATTTAATGAGTCTCCTTTAATGTTTCATTCACTCATTCATTCACTGATTCATTCAACAAATACTTATTGAATTCTCACTAGGTGCTAAGGGTACAACATTAAATGAAAGAATCAAGAATCTTTGCCCTTTCCGATTTTGTATTCTAGTGGTGGTAACATTTAAGTGAAAAGAGAGATATAGTTGTAGAAATATATGGAGTATCAGATGGTGATAAGAACTGAAGAGAAAAATACAAGCAGGGAAAAGAGAGAAGGAGTGTTGGGGAGCTGGGGTTACCATTTTAGTTAACATGACCCAGGTAGGAAAGACCTCGTCACAAAGTTGACAGCAAATCTATGAATTAGGTGTTATTTCTATTTTATAGATGAAGCACCTTGGCTCAGAGCGGTGAACTGACTTGACTGAGGTCACATAGGGAGTTAATGGCTGAGTACGTATTTGGACCCAGATCTGAGTGACCTTGAATCCAGGCTATTTCTGCAATGCTACACTGCCTGTAGTTTTTCATTCATAAAACATAGGGCTGGACTAAGTCAGGACATGTAGAATTCTTTTTCTCTGACTCTAACATGCCTTGTGCCAGTGGTCTTTTCTGAAGGTGATAGAACATTCTTAACTGCTGTCAGTAATATCAGAAATAACTGATATTATATTACCCACCTTCCCACTCACTTTGGAGTCATTATTCCTGGCTAGAGATTTGACCAAAAGTTAGATCCTTAACACACAGACACAATCCTAAAAAGTAAAAATGGACGAGCTGCAGGTTGTTGTGAAAATGTAGCAATGTGGTTGGCATCAGTATTATTTATGGTAATAAATTATTTAGAACTTTAATAGTCAAGAAGGTCCTAGAATCATAATGCTGAAGAAATCTAAATACATGGGATACCAGAGAATCCTGGAAGGGTGGGTCACACAATCAGGCTGTGGGTGGTGTGTGAGAGTTGGGGGCCAGTGAATCCTGTGGGGTCTGATGTAAGAGGCACGTTGCTACTCGAAGTGCCTTGAGGGCAGATCCTGCAGGATTATGTGCTGGATGTTGCAGCTAAATTCCCACCATGAAGGCAGGGACTGCCTTCTCATTCTCCTGAACCTGTAAGGCCAGGCACAGTACTTAACTGATGTTTCAATAAATATTTCCTGAATGAATAAATGTACGATGACAAAGAGATCTGAAACCATAAAAGACAAGGAATGGATACTGGAATTGGGAATATACATTGCTTTGTCCACATCCCCTCATCTACCCTTGAACTTCACTTCTGTTCCCTAGGATTACCTCTATATTAGTTTTCTAGGGTTGTGGTGAGAAATACCACAGAATGGGTGGCTTAAACAACATGAATTAATTTTCTCATAGGTCTGGAGGCTAGGAGACCAAGATCAAGGTGTTGGCAGTATTGATTTCTTTGGAAACCTCTCTCCTTGGCTTGTAGATGGCCATCTTTTCCCTCTGTCTTCACAAGGTCTTTCCTCTGTGCCTGTCTGTGTCCTAATCTCCTTTTCTTATAAGGAGACCAGTAATAATGGATTCAGGCCCATTCATATGACTTCATATAACTTTATCCCACTTTACGGGCCCTATCTCCAAACATAGCTACATTCTGAAGTATTGGGGGTTAGGACTTCAACATGTGGATTTGGGGGCAACATAATTCAACCCATAACAACCTCTTAAACAAGTTACTTGCACATAAGTCCTTCTCCCAGCTCTGCTTTTGCAAGGGAACATAAGCTAAGCTATGATACTACTAAATCTCTCTTTCTCTTTCCCCTCTTATATAAATGTACACATCTACACATTATCTATCTATCTATCTATCTATCTATCTAACTGGTTGTTTTATTTTTGTTGTTGTTATTGGTGGTGGTGGGGTGTGTGTGTGTGTATGTGTGAAATTGCATCCAAATACAAAATCTCGTCATCTCTTCAAGAAATTCTGTTAAGAAAATTATAACAGTGTCTGAGAAGAAATAGACTTCTGTTTCATGCCCGATGTTTAAGCAGCCTTAATTGTCTAGTGCTTTCAACAATGCCCTGATGATGCCTGAGTTGTTGTATGCTATGTACACCTCAATAAAGGCTATATAAACCCCTTTTGAGCTTTCTCACAGCTAAGTAATTATGCGTTGATTGATGGAAAAGTAAGCACACCTTGATTGCTTATGTAATTTTGAATTAATTACATTACTTCCAGATTTGTATGCTATTGAGGAAGGTGCTTATCTACTGATTCTAATTAATATATAACAACTTTATGATATATAGAGAGGCTTTAAACACTTAAGATAATATAACCCCCAAGGTTCAATTCATTCATTCATTCAACAAATATTTATGGAAGTTTTAATATGTAGAAGTTACTTTGGGAGTCAGCGTGGTAACAAAGGTGAGGGTTTCTGGAGCCCAGGGCTGGGTTTCACTGGGAGAATCTTGACGATGGCCAGTCTATAAGATGGGATCTGTACCTATGGAAATGATGTGGCTCTCGAGCATAGAGAAGGGGTGGGGGATGCTCTACTTCCCCTCCCTCTTGCCTCTTCAGTCCTCTCAGAACCTTTCCTGGGAGCTGCAGGCTGTGAAGATGAGCCTCGGCTATGATATGGCACAGGGGAAGGGTGAGGACTGGATCTGAAGGCCAACTGGCCTCAGCCTTGCACAGAACTCTTAAGATTTATCACTGCCTAATGCACATTACCCTTAAATGTAGAGAAAGTGTATATATCACCCTGAAAACACATGTAAAGTCTGCTGTTTGCAGAGGAAACTCTCAGTATGAGTGTATCTGTGTGTGTGTGTGTGGTGTGCACACCTAAGTGGGTGGGAGTGGGGTGGGGTAGACCACTTGCCTGGGAGAAAAGGGAATGACAGATTCTTCCCAAGTAGTGGATAAATGAGAGATCATTAGTGGCAAACTGTCTGCCATCAAGGTGAGGTGTTTGGTAAAGAGGACAAAGGATTGGAGCTCACTTCATGATTGAGCTGAGGTGGGGATCCAATAATACAGAGAGTGTAAAAATATAGCCCCCCTGAGAAGCACTTAACAGTGGTTAATCCATTAACTAATTCATTCAACAAACATCATTAAAAGCCAACTATGGATCAGGTGCTAGAGATAATAATATTTGCAAAACTAGACTTGCTTCTGGCCTTTTGGATTTTGTAGTCAGTGGGTGAGAAAGGTGCTTATATTTCAAGAGTGATAAGTGCAGTAAAGGAAGACTGCAGGGAGCTATAATGGTATATTGTAGGGGATACTGGTCTAGCCTGGGGGATTAGGGAAGGCTTCCTAGAAAAAAGGTAAGTGATCTGAGATTTTTTTAGTATCATAGGAGTAGGACTAAAAACAAACAAACAAACAAACACCCCCCCCCCAAAAAAAAAAAACAAAGAGAGGGTGTGGGGAAGAGAGTTCTAAGGACAAAGAAGAGCCATGCAAAGGCCCTGGGGTGGGAAGGAACCTTCTAGTGAGATGGTCTGTGGTGGGAAATAGAATCTTTTGGTGGAGTTTTCCAACAAGTTAATCAACTATAGCTAAGAGGACTCACTCATCACACATTTCCATAACCTTCCAATCCTAAAATGACATGATTTACAGCATTTAATTGCTTGGGTTCAATCCAGTGAGAGCTGCTTTGAGAAATAAAAGAACAGCAAGAGACAGGGTGCTTTGGTGAGTAGAACCTAACACGCCAGCAAGTTGAGCAACCATATATGACAGCATATGATTAAGGACCACAATGAGGGGTCTAAGTGGCTCAGAGAGTTGGAGGTCAGGGAAGAAAGCAGAGTGGGATGGGGCTTCCTGTTGTCACATCTCCTGATCAGACAGCTGGAATTCTCAACTCTGCAGAAGGGAGTCTGACTGAAGAGGAGAATTCTTGGCAGCCAGTAGGTAATCCCTCCATCAGCTGTCAGCGAGCAGCTCTCAGGAAGGAGCAAGGACACTGGGGAACCATTGCTGTTTTGTACCAGATGCTTCAAGTGTACTGTCTCAGTCCGCACACCAGCTGTATGAAAGAGTATTATTATTCCCATTTTACAGACAAGGAAACTAAGATTTAGTGATGTGGAAAACATGCCCATGGTCACACATTTAAGCAGTGACTGGAGTTAGAATCCAATTCTGTCTGGATTTAAACTCAGTGTTCCTACCATAGTCCTAGGCCTTTTCCCCACTGTGTAGTGTGTGTGTGTGTGTGTGTGTCTTGCTTTATTCTATTTTATATGTTTTTAAAATATGTTTTTAAATACATATACTAGAGTATATATTTTTAATAAGGGAAAGAGATGAAAGAGTGAGAAAGGGAAGTAATTTTTTGAAAAATCTGCTCTTCACCAAGTAATATGTTTGCTTATTACATAGACTATTTCACTTAATGTTAACCACAAACTGTGTGCCACATATTATTCTCTCCATTTTAAAGATGAGGAAAATGAGTTAAGTGTTTTGTCTAAGATCTTTCATCTACCAAGGCAGTAGAGCTGGGATTAGATTGCAGGTATTCTTGAGTCCAAATTCCGTGCTTTTTATAGCCCGTCACCTTAGTCTCTGGGGCCCTCAAAGTCAATGTTATATTCTGCACTGTGTCATGTGCCTTCTAATATTCAATAAATATTTGTTCACTTATTTACAAAAATAAATTTATTTATTTATTGTTGACTGTGCTGGGTCTTCGTTGCTGCATGCAGGCTTTTCTCTAGTTGCGGTGAGCGGGGGCTACGCTTTGTTACAGTGCGCAGGCTTCTCATTGCTGTGGCTTCTCTTTTTGCGGAGCATGGGCTCTCGGTATGCGGGCTTCAGTAGTCGTGGCACATGGGCTCAGTAGTTGCAGCTTGCGGACTCTAGAGCACAGGCTTAGTAGTTGTGGCACACAGACTTTGTTGCTCCACAGCATGTGGGATATTCCCGGACCAGGGCTCGAGCCCGTTTCCCCTGCCTTGGCAGGAGGATTCTTAACCACTGTGCCACCAGGGAGGTCCCTGTTCACTTACTTATTTTTAAAACAAACATTGTGCACCATTTTTGTGCTGGACACTATAGTGAGCATAGAGAGTGGAAAAGAATTCTTTTAATTCCTTTTTGCTCTTATGGTCAGTACCAAACTGTGTGACAATTAATTGTTCTCATACTGTTTCTTGGATTTTACTCAATGGATATTAGAGTTGAAAAGAATCTTAAAGATCATTTAGTCAATGTTTTCATACTTTAAAAGATTCTTGTAATCAAGATGCAAAGGTTTAATATAAAACATTAGCTAGAAGAACCCAGCAGCATATTAAAGAATACTAAAGGGCTTCCCTGGTGTTGCAGTGGTTGAGAGCCTGCCTGCCGATGCAGGGGACACAGGTTCGTGCCCTGGTCCGGGAAGATCCCACATGCCACGGAATGGCTGGGCCTGTGAGTCATGGCCACTGAGCCTGCACGTCCGGAGCCTGTGCTCCTGCTCCACAACGGGAGAGGCCATAACAGTGAGAGGCCCGCGTACCGCAAAAAAAAAAAAAAAAAAAAAAAAGAATACTACACCATGAGGAAGAGGAATTACTCCAGGAATATAAAGATGAATCAATATAGAGACATATATTAATAAAATTCTTCATACTAATAGATGTAATGACATAATTTCTATGATCATATTCCAGAGATAATGAAAGGCAACTGATTAATGCAACATCCCATATTTTTTATGTATATACAAATTATATATGCATATATAAGACATTATATACATGTATAAAAACAAGCACACATTTGTCCACTTGTCTACATGTGTACAATATACACACACACACTTCTGAAATTCCACAAAAGAAGAGCTGAGCAAATAGCAAGGCGTATATTAAGTTCTTGGATAGGAAGACCCAACCTAATAAAGATGCAAGTTTTCCCTACATTAATTTATAAATTAAATATAATTCTAATAAAAATACCAAAATAATTTTTAAAAAGTTCTTATGGAAAAAGAAACAAATGAGAATAGCCAGAAAACACAGAAAAAGAGCAATGAGGGAGCACCTGTTCTAGAAAATATTAAAACATATCATAAATCTTTAACAAATTAGTGAGGTATTGGCTAGTAAATAAGACCTATAGAAAAGAATAAATATCCAAATATATATGGAATTCAATATATATACAAATTAGGATACAATAAAGTTAACAACTCAAGCCAGTGTGTGTGTGTGTGTGTGTGTGTGTGTGTGTGTGTATAGAGGAAAGGAAACTGACTAGTCCATACAGTAATAACTAGGTAGCCATTTGGAAAATAATTGGATTCACATTCACACTGTACACTAAGATGAGTTCCAAATGGGTCAAAAATTTAAAAGTAAAAAAGAAATTGTAAAGGTAGTAGAAGACATGTGAGAGTTACTTTATTACCCAGGAATGGAAAAATCATTTCAATTATTATACAAAATGAAAAAGCCAGAAGAGAAAAAAAAATACTCACTTTATGTATTTAAAAAAATCTCTCTGCAAAAATGCCTTAAGCAGAGTCAAAAGACAAATGACCCTTGGCGAAATATCTGCAACTTATCACAGAAAAAGGGGTAATGTCTTTAATATATAAATAGCTTTTACAAATCTATATAGAAAAGATCATCAAACCACTAGAAAAATGGGCAAAGGATATGCATAGACAGGTCAGAGAAAAGGAAAATCCAAAAGTAAACACTCTATAAAAGGGAGAGTTGACTGTCTTTTTGCATAATAAAAGAAATGAAAATTTAAATTATTCTCATATACCATTTTCATCTTCCAAATTGGCAAACATTCAAACATTTGATAATAACCTTATGTTGCCAAGACTGTGTGGAAACACTTTTATATGCTACTGGTGAGAAGTAATTGGTACAATTTAAACAATATCAAACAAAATTACAAATACATCTATTCTTTGACCCTATAATTCCACATCCAGGAAATTATACTATGGATATATTTGCCCATGTGAAAAATGACATAAGCAATATTATTCTTCACAGCAAAGAATTAGAAATCACCTAAATATTCATCAACAGAAGACTGGTTAAATGGAATTAGGCATCTGAAGCTTTTTAGGAACTGATATTGAAAGACCTCCAAGTTGCATTTTTGAGCAAAAAATCAAGATGTAGAACAGTGTGTATTGCGTAGAAGAAATGGAAAAAAGAATAAATATTCATCTTTGCTTCTGCATTCATTAAAATATATACCTGAAAGGACAGAGTGGACTTAATGACAGTGATAACTTTTTCTGTTCTCTTGTTTTGCTTTTTCTTTTGGAGACAGGTGAACTGGCAGCTGTAGGATTTGAAGAGGAGAAAGATTTTTCATTTGACACATTTTTTTACTTTTTGAATTTTGAACCATGAGTAATATAAAAATTATTTTAAGAAACTCAATACCTACAAAATAGATCAATGAATAAACCCCAAAATTTCAGGTACTTTTTCTGGGTAAATTTGGGGTGGCCAAACCCAGAGGCCCATCCAATGAACCTTCTCGCTTCTCAATGACCTCTAAAGCATCATTTGAGAATCCTGTTACCATGTGGACAGTTTGAAAACCAACTTTTAAAATCCAAGAGTGAGTGGATATAGAGCATCTCTAAAAAGTCTGGCACATAGTGATTATCTTGGCAAATCTTAAGTATTATTTTATTTTTATACTTTGTAGGTGGGCAAACAATAACACAGAAATAGTCAATGAGATATTAAGATCCTCTTTTTTTCTTTCTTATATGGTGCTTATTGATGTCTTGACACACAGTAGATAGTCAACAAGTGCATGGTGATGGATTGACCTCATCCTGTTGTATTGTCAGTGATTAATAGAGGTCATATTGTTGGTGGAGGGTAACAGATATCACTGTATGGTAGCTTGTCCTGTTGGGGCCTGAGGAGCTTCACCTCCTGAGGGAAGAACATTCAGGAGGCAAAATTAATTTCAAATCACAGCCTATGGAGGCCACATGGCATCATGGAAGGCACATGGAATTTGGAATCAAAAGATCTGTTTAGATTCATGATTCATTCACAGAGTAGCTTAGTAGACCTTGGTTGGTTCTTTTCACCTGTATCAATCATTCACCTCATCCCTGTGATATCTGTCCTCCTATCCTCATAGGCTGCTCTAAAGCTTGAAAGATCTAACTAGATTTGAAAGCTTTTCAAAACTAAAAAGTAGCACAGAAGTGTGCAGCATAATACATAACGATTTCATAATAATGTCAGGCCTGTTTGCTCTCTGCATAAGAGGCGGAGGATTTGTGGCTGTTGAGTACAGTGTTAAATTTACAGAGCAACCTAAGGAGAGATCCACTTGCCATAAGGGGAGACCCAGGACTGATGGTAGGCACTTAACAGCATGTTCCAATTACAGCATTTAAATCTAATTGCATACTCTGTTAATCTCTGTCAGTGCAGCATCATTTAATATCATCTCGGCAGCCTCTAATATCGTGAGCAATGTGAGCTGAGCTGAGACTATTGAAAAAGTTCAGTCGCAGGTCTTCATATCCCCTTTAATTCTCTCTGTCAATTATGCCTCAGCCAAGAGTTCAAATAAAGGTCTTGGGATCCGGGGTAGGAGCTACCTTTTTGAAGCAAAGCCTCTTATAAATATATAGATTATATCAGGAGCCTCCAATTCCTTGCACTGGTTGTTTTTGACGGGTTAGTTGAAGTGACTAGTCCCTAGGGTATAACTTACTATAGACTTATTCAAACAAATACTGTAAATGTAATCTGTTCCATAAATTATAGTTCTGGAAATAACATGATACCACTTGCACATATATTTTCTCTCCTCCTCCATCCCCCTGGCTCAAGTAAGGTCGATGGGAAGAAAAACCTGAGACTCTTACTTAGCTCAGTTTTTTGCACATAGTAATCTTTTTATCTTTGTTTATTCTTACCATAAATTTTAGTTGATTAGCATGAAACCTCTGGTCATGGACTTAGATTTTAAAATACAATTCTTGAATCAGAAAAATCAAATTTAGGAATATCACCAACCATATTTAAATCCTATTTTAATTAAGAATCATTTATTCAATCAACAAACACCAGATAAATGAATGCCTGTTGTGCCAGGAATTCTGGCTGAGGAGTTATGTTCTTTTTGAAAGAACTCTAGGGCCCCAGTTCCAGCTCCATGTTTTACAAGTCACATGGTTAGGTAATTTTCTAAGCTTCTCTAAATCTAAACTTAGTTTCTGTAATATTTTAATACTTTTGCCTCCCTTGAAGCACTGTTTGGGGGATTAAATGAGATAATGTATGTAAAGAACCAGGTACAGTTTTGGACACTTTTTATGGCTGTTTAGTTTTTGCTAATAGTTAATGAGTAGTTATTATCTGTCAGTCAAAGGGCTAAGCCCCTTCCATGAATTATTGTTTTATATAATATTTTTGGCAGCCCTATAGTTAGATACCATTATTGCTCCCATTTTACAGGTGAGGAGATTGAAACACAGGGAAATTAAGAATTTTGTCCATGGTGCTATGGCTGGAATGTGGAGAGCAGAAATTTAAACCTAGGAAATGAGAAGCCACAAGTGTGTTCTCTAAGATCATAGTAGGATTAATTCCATGCCTTCAAGGACTTTCTTCAAATCTCATTAGGGAGATGAGACTTACCAAAAACTATAATTGGTTAGCCATACAGCCATGTGTGATTAAGTGCCCAAAGGGATTCTGCCTGTCTTGTTGGAAAGCCCTGAGACAAAATGGCTGGAGAACAGGCTGAGCTGCTCAAAGAGACTCGAAATCACATAACGGAAATAGAATAGAATATGTTTCTCTCTCAAGGAGTTATCCAGGGATGTGTGGTCCTGGGATGGCCGGTTTTGTCTGCCATCCTCACATGAGGGTTGGGTCCGAGGCAGCTGCTCCAGTTGTTACTGGTCTTGGGTTCCTCCTATCTGGGTGGACACCTGGGATAGTGTAGCGATTAAGACCTCTGTCACTTTATGTCTGTGGGAACTCAGGCAGGGTATTTGCTCTCTGTGCTGCAGATTTCTCACCTGAAAAATAAGCATAATAATAGAGTTATTGATATAACTGAAAAATGTCTAGAATAGTGCTTGGCATGTAGTGAGTGTTATATTATGTGTACGTGATTTTTATATGTATATAGTGGGGTCTTAGTATTTTCCCATCAGTTGGTTCCTGGAGATGGGTGTCCCCCTTTCTGGAGATGCCTAAGGTGAGATTACTCACTGAAAATAAATGAAGTTTGTAATCTCCTCCACCTCGAATTCCTGCAGTGGAAAGGGGGACCCAGATAGAGACTAGGGGAGATGGGGGACAGAAAGATCAGCCCACAATGCAAAGAGTTTAGGGCAGGCCTCTGTGTCTGCAGGGGGAGGGGATGGGAAGCAGTCTGGGTGAGTGATGGGACACCTGCACCTTCTAGTTGAGGTGAAGGATTGTTCCATCTTTCCCTCGCTTCCTCACTCCTTAAGAGAAAGTGAACTCCAATTTTGGTCAAGGGCATACCATGGGCCATGGAACTAGGCAGGGATGTTCTAGTATTCTGGGCAGTCTTTCTTTGGGAGGTCTTGCAAACATATTAAAATGCAGCCACATTCCCTATTTCCTATAATTATGAATAACCCTAGGAGTAGAGTTGTAATCTAGTAGCTGACAAAATGTTACATTTATATAGATGCTTAATTCAACATTCATTCATTTTGATTTGCAGGTTTTTTTCTTCATTTTGGATTCTATTAAATATATTTTTAATTTATTTTATTCAAGTATAGTTGATTTACAATGTTGGGTTTATTTCTGCTGTATAGCAAAGTGATTCGGTTATACATACATACATTCTTTTTCATATTCTTTTCCATTATGGTTTATCACAGCATATTGAATATAGTTCCCTGTGCTGTACAGTAGGACCTTGTTTATCCATTCTATATGTAATAGTTTGCATCTGGAGGGTAAGGATATTGGTAATCTGCAATTTTGCCAGAGATTATTGTGGATATTGAAGATGGGGTCTAGAGTCAGACTGAAGATGTTCCTGAATGTCTTGGGGTTCCCTGGAATAGGGCCATGTCCATGAATCAATTCCCACCTATCTCAGATGAATGCACAGACCATGAGTAGATTAGCAATGACAGAGATAGGAGAAAGGTCACTGGAACTGCTAAGTGTGCCCCTCACATTCTCTTGGGAAAGAGATTGCTCCCCCACCTACCCCTCCCCCAGGTTAGCCAGTCCATGAGACATGGAGGAGAAAGAATAAGCACAAGAGCGCGAGAATGAATGGTCAGGGGTGAGCAGGCCACACTTCTCTCCTTTCTCAGCAGCCCCCTGCAGCTTCTTCACAGAAGATGCAGGGATAGGGCATGGTAATTCCTGCCTGGAATGAATCAGAGGATCAGTCCAAAAATTGATGAAACAGGTTGAGTTATTGGAAGGACTAAGATATTGTCAAATGATTATTGGATAACCTTAAGGCGTCACCAAACCCTTCCCCTCACTGCCCCTCTCCACTAACATGTGGTGGTGATACTTGAAAAGCAATCAGCATATCAACAAAATATTATAAAAGAATGGGAAAATAGTGTGGTAGGTAGGTAAGTAGGGGATGCTATGGGTACACCGTCAAAAACTGAGGACTGAGCCCATGGAGAACATATGTGTGTAGAGGTGTAAATATTGAATAATGGCTCTCTGGAAAGAAAAAGCTGTGATTTGTAGCATTTGCCAATTTCTGTGGTGTAAATAATCCTGCCATGGCTATCATCATGATGTTACAAGATGACAAGTTGAGAGAAAGTGTGCACAATCAGCTCAAGTGAGCCATTTCAGATACCTCCAGCATACGTGTGTGTGTGTGTGTGTGTGTGTGTGTGTGTGTGTATGCGTGCACATACGTCAGTGAAGGCTTTCTAGGAGAACGGACCCCTGACCTAAGTCTGAAATGATGAGTAGGAAATAACCAGGTAAAGAAAGGTAGGAAGCACATCCCAGGCAGGGGAACAGAATGAACAAAGGAAGGAAGCCCTAAGTGCAACGACATATAAGGACAGAGTGTTTAGTCCACTTTAGGGTGGTTACCGAAGGTTAGCATGTGTTCATTTCTGCTCTCTCTCTTTTTTTGTTGTTATAAACTACATGTATGTTATGCAAATAAATGAACTCAAATAAATTATTGTCATATTTAAGTCTATTCATTGTATTTTTTCATCATTCGTCAGTCACAACAAACATTTACGAGAACCTACTTAGTATTTTTCCCTGAAACGATTTAAAGATGAGTAGAACATAGTCCCTGTCCTCAAAGAACTTGTCGTGTGGTTAGAACCAGAGCATAAACAGATACATACAATATATCATGCTGAGCACACTGGGTCAAATATGCATATGTTCTAAGGGGTTGGGGGAGGCTGAGTGATGGACCCCAAAGATATGGACATCTTAATTCCTAGAGTTTGTAAATATGTTGCCTCACATGGCCAAAGGGACTTTGCAGATGTGGTTAAGTTAAAAACCTTGAAATGGGTAGGTTATCCTGGATTATCTGGCTGGGTCTTGAATGTAGTCACAGGGATCCTGATAAGAGAACAAAGATGTAAGGATCGGAGCAGAGGGAGAGAGAAGATGCTGTGCTACTGGCTTTGAAGATGGAGGAAGGGGCCATGAGCCAAGGAATGTCATCAGCCTTAGAGTCTGGAAAAGGCAAGAAAACGGATTCTCCTTTAGAGCCTCCAGAAGAAATGCAGGCCTGCATAACTCGATTTTAGCTTATTGAAACTTGATTTCGGACTTCTGACCTACAGACTGTAATTCATGTTGTTTTAAGCTACGAAATTTGTGGTAATTTATTAAAGCAGCCATAGGAAACTAATACAGGGGTATGAAAAGGAGAGACATAACATGGTAATTAAGAATCTTGATTTGAGAGTCAGAGTACCTCTTTTATAATCATGGCCTTATCTCTGAAGAGTTCTGACTTTGGGCGAGTTACTAACTACTTCATACTTAGTTTTCTCATCTGTAAAGTGAGACAATTATACCTACTTCATAGATTTAGAGTCTGGGTGTTGTGAAATTATATACATATTGCACTGAGTCCATAGTGAGCAATCTGTGAATGTTGGCTATGATTTTCTTTTAGACGATTAAGTTTCCTCCTTTTCTCTGCTCTCTGACCAAGTTGGTGAATACGTTGGGCTTTTAAATGGGATTTTGTGGTCTGGCTGGGCAAAGGGCTGTCATTTCTAATGTTATTTTTATGGACACATACGATCTCAAGTTGGAAAAACCCAATCCTTCACAAATTTTGGAGCCGCAGAACAATTTTAATTCTGAGTATGATCTCGTCTCTCTCAGAATAAACATTCATATCTGATCAGCCAATAAAAGGGTTAAGAGTTTGTATCTTTTCCATCTCCCTGCCACCCCTCATCCCCGCCCCATCAATAAAAATCATGTTTTGTGCACCCTTTCTTTGGCCCAAGTATTATTCTCTGCTCTGTGATTCCGAGTCAGCCTGTCTGTCCCCAGACTGAGCAGGAGCTGCTGAACAGCTGTGAAAACAATGCAGAAGCCGAGGAGAGCTGTGATTAGTGGGGGAAGCTGGGGAAATCTGGGACCCACCAGGCCCATTTCCCACATCAGCACACAGCCCGCAGAATCTGGGTATCACTTGGCCCTGCTCAGCCTTGGCAGTCCCGCTCCCAAGCTGGGGCTCCCCATGCTGGGCACTGCTCTTCTTCTCTGGCGCCCTCTCTCCAGAAAGGCAGGGTCTTTTTTCTCTTATTCCCTCCACGTCCTTGGGACCACTACATAAACATAGTGTTGCTAGGCAGCCCTCAAGCCTCCTTTCATTCAGGATCTCAGCAAATTCTGTCCAAGCAAATTCAGAGGAGTGTACTTACAGCTGGTGTTGTCCCCCTAGCCAGCTCTCCCCGCTGGCCCCAGGTTTCCCCGCCAGAAATCCCCCAGTCTCTGACTTGTGCATTTGATTTTATAGATTGGGATATTTAAGCGAGTTTAGAGATCCCCCCCCGCAACCCTTCCCCCTGCTATTAAGTGTCTCTTACTCCACGGGCTGTGCATACAAAATGTCTAACTTAATCATAGCCCTTTGCAAGTCAATCCAAGATTACTGGAGAACAAAGAATTTTGCTTATTGCCCCAATGAAACACCCGGTGACCTCACAGCAGTGCTCATCATTTTCACTCCACTGTTTCAAACTTCTTGCTGCCAGTGGCTTCCAAATGCTCACCCTCTCTTGGTTCTCTTTACCTAAGTGACAGTCTTTCTTTCTTCAGCTTTTTGTTTCCCTTCCTAATGACAGCAATGCTGCATTCATCTTCATAACCTCAGCAACCAGCACAGAACCTGGCACACACTGGGTTCAGGAAGCATTTGTAGGGTGAAGAAATGATGAAATCATTTAAATGTACTCTTTCCTTATTTTTTCCCTTTGAAATATGATTTTTAAAAAATCTGTTACTATACTGATCTAGGTTTAGTATTTTCTCTTCTCGATTGAGTCATCACTATAATTATTCTTAGTTCTCATTTGATCATAATAATCTACATACATTATAAATATTGACAATTGTTAGACCTAAAATTAGAATGTCATTGAAAAAGCATCCCTCAATAATGGACTTATTCATGTAGTTTATGGATCATTGGAGAACTACTAGTTATTCTAATGACAGAGGCTTCTATATTAATTCTATTTCAATTTTCTGTTTTTCTTAAATATTTTATATTATTGGAGATTTCAAATATGTGCTAACTAGAGAGACTAGTAAAATACAATTATCATTTGACCTTTTTAAGGTTGCCAGCAAATTGCACATTCTACTGCATGTAAGCTATTTAGCATGTATAAGTCTTTGCTTAGTCCATTTTTATTGAGTGAATGGTGTGAGCGTCTGTCCTCATTCGACTTCTCTACTTGTTATATATAAAATATTACTCTCATTTTTATTAGGCCTTTGGAATGTTGACTGTACAGCCTGTGTGGCATCACTGCTTCTTGAGAGTCATGGCAGATTGACTGATCAATCAGAGTATTGTTTTCTGCTGAGCCTTGATGCGACTCAAAAATCCTTCTTAACATGCTGCTCCAGGCAACCAGTACCAACCAACAGAGTGGGCATGAGAACTGACAAGAATTTTATGTCCTTGTGGGGTTTTTTGGTAAAGAATAATATCATTATTATATTTGCAAATATGGTACATAATACAAATAAAAATCAAGCAGTATTGGAACGTTCATAGAAGAAAGTAAAATTTCACAACAAATTCCTCCACACATATAGTAGCATTGTAAATTTGATAGTGTATTATTTTCTACACTTCTTTTTAGAAACATAGGGATAAAGCTTGGCAGAAACAATTATATAAAAGTGTGGTCCTTAATATGCACACCCTTTTTAATAAAGAGTATGTTTATTTTGTCTTGAATCTAATGGAAGAATAAAAACAATGAATTACTAAACCTCAGACTGTTTCTTTACAAGATATTTGTTCTTGAAAAATCCTTCTGAAGTTAAGAAAAACATTGTGAAATACATTAAGGGGATGAGGAAAAATTGCTTTTAAATTACATGCTTCAAATTGGGCTGTATCTATTAGTGCCTTTTTTGAAATATGAGAATAGTGGGTCATCTATGTCTTCACAGCCCTTCCTCACACCTCTCATTTTTTCCTTAGTGAAATTATTTTACCTTGTTAGAATTCATAATATTAATATTCTAATTTATAAGCATAATTCCCAGTTGTTTAATCTTAATTCAATATTCAAATCCTTTTAGTGCTCACTACCAGCCCTTTTACCATGGCTTTGCCATTGCAGAATTCTTCTATTTTGAAGCATTATTGATTTGCTATATTTTGTTATTAGGTACCTTTTTCACCAAAGTCTCAGAGGTGTTGTGTTTCTGAGTTTTTAATGTGCTTGAGAATGCTCTCATCTTTATGCTTGAAGGGCAGTAATTAAATTGTTTTTATGGTTCTGTGATCCAGACAACCAAAAGATGTTACTATTTCTTTGCAGGGCGACTTAAAAACAGCCTGCATTTCCAGCATTTTAAGTGTTCCCTGGAAAACTGCCTGAGGTCTGGAAGGATAAACCTTTTGCTCACAGCCAGCATGGCTGTACCCAGGAGGCCCTCTTTGCCTTCTCTGCATCACTTTGTCTCTCTTCAATCCTTTCCTGCTCTTGGCTCAGCCTAATACCTCTTCCTTGTTTACCATGTGGATAATAATTCTGGACTTAGTCCATCCTCCGTGAGATTTAAGTTCTTCAACACCTGTTCTGGAAAGTCTTGTTTCTCACAAAATTTCCTTTTTCTTACTCACAAGGAAAATGCATTCTGTCCTTGGCACCTCTGAAAATTGAAGTAAATGAGTTTTCTAAGTTTTCCTGCAGGTTTTGCTACTCATTCCATTTAGGTTTTCCATGTCATCTCTCTCTTATTTTGTAGCCCAGTGTTTCCTCAGTTCAGGATATAGCTGCTTGTTTTGAGCAGTTCTTTATTATTTCTAAAAACAAAAAGTGTATTAAAGACCTATTACCCTACAGTTCTAAGATGCTGACTGGTTCAAAGTCTGATAACTGATCAGTGACATCTAACTTGGTTTCTCCCTTCATCCCTTGCCCACTAAACTAAACAGCAGAGGCCACTGTAATAATCCTTTTTATTAGCATGGTACAAACACAAAATCTCACTAATTGTGGTTGATGACTGGTTTGTGATTCTAATGGGGAAGACACACAAGGCAACAATTTTAATCTGAGTTTTGCCTTAATTGGGTGAGAGGAAGGATGATGGGAGATGATCTACATCTGTGAGGGCTTCAGGGCAGACTTTACAAAGGATCTGGCTTTTGAAGGAAGATTTGAAGATCAAGTTAGAGTTTGTCAGGAACTCAAATCCTTGTGGAGAATTCAGCAGAGAACGACAGGATGTGCAGAGAAGTGGCAGCAAGGAAAAGCACAGTGGGCCATGGGAACTGGAAGAAGGTTAGCATGGCCTGGAGGGAGGAGAGTTGGAATCTGTGGCTGAGGAGGTAGGCAGAGCTGTGCTTGCCATAGAGAAGAGTTTTTCGATTTTATCGCGTAGGTTAAGGAAAGTCAAGGAATTCCAACCTTGAAAGCCAAGACTTTGACATAATCAGATGTGCATGTCAGGGGGGTAGCTCTGGCAGGGAGTCGGGACTGTTGTCTGAGGGTGAGCCTAGCGGCAGTGAGACAAAGGCTACTGTAAACGCACAGGTGAGAGGTGGCGGGCATGACTTGGCCCTGACTGACTAGGAAGGCAGTGGAGGTGGGGATGGGAGGGGGCTGCCATGAGATTTCTTAGATGATATTGAAGCCAGAGAGCAACTCCTTAGAGAAAAGCTCTGGATGCACCTGACCTGGTGGTACACTGGCTCTGTCTCTGATTGGCTATAGTATCATGGGAGAGTCACTAAACGATCTTGGACTTGGATTCCTCGTCAATATATGTGAAAGAAAATGCTCGACCCAAGATTGTTGTGAATAATATATGTAATAATATTCTCCCTTGGGAGAATGCCTGGTGCTCTGTGGCCCTGCAAAATGAGTTAGCTGTCCCCATTCCAACCTTCCTTGCCCTGGAAGGTTGTTTGAGAACAGTTATGCTGTCAACTCTCTGAACAATTTGATGAAAATTTTATACTTTGGGCTACCTAGCACCCACTTTGTAGAACTGAATAGTTCAGAGAGTGAGTCACGGATATAAAATCTATCAAACCCTAGCTGAGTAAATTTTGCATAAGACATCTTATTAGTCACAGGATGAAATAGATATTTCAAACAATTAACCTCTGTTTGCAGTTCCTTGGGGCTGGAATCCATGTGGACAGTAGGGTAGGAAGAAAGTATATTGCTACTTCTACTATCACTATTATACTGCCACTAATCTTAATACTCTCACTAATGGAGTATTTAACATGTACCAGGCACTGTGTGACAAATATTTTAATTATATAGTATCACTTAGGTCTTGCAATAAACTTATGAAGTAGGACTTATTCATCTATTTTACAGCTAAAGAGTATTGAAGCTAAAGCACTGTAAATAACTTGCTCGAGGTCACTTAGCTAGTAAATATTAACTCTGGAAAAGGAACTTTTCAGTTAGCTTTTGCTGAATAACAAACCCATGGAAACAGGGTGGCTTCAAAAAACTACCATTTATTATTCCTCAAGAATTGAGGGGTCAGCTGGGTGTTTTTGATGATCTGGGTCAGGCTTGGCTGGTGTCAACTGGGCTTACTCCTGCATCTGTAGTCAGATGGAGCACAGGCTAGTTTTGAATGACCCCTCTCAACAGCTTTCTCTGGTTGTTGGCCTGTTGTCAACTGGAGCAGTGAGAGTGACTGGACCTCATTAACTAGCAGGCCAGCCAGCTTACTCACATGGTACAGAGGGAATGTTCCAAGACCAAGAGCACACATGAGCAGACACTTGCGACCTGGGCTCAGAATATTGCTTCTGCTGCAGGATTTGGCCAAAATAACACAACACAGATACAAAGGATGGAAAAGTAGATTCTACCTCTTGGTGGAAGAAGTGAAAAGAATTGTGGCCATTTGTGTTATATGCTACACAAACCTAGGTGTGGCTTTGGACCCCAAAGCCCATGATCCTATGGTGAAGGACATTATTTTTCTCCTTATTTATAGAACAAACTGAGGTTCAAAGATATTAAGGAACTTGCTCAAAGTCCCTTGAATAGTGAGTCACTAAACCTTGGTGTGAAGGCTGGCATGTCTGACTCCAAAGCCAGTGAATTTCTGCTGGACCTGGATGGTGACATTCAAGGTTCAGAGTTTGTGAGATGTGGAGCCGTTCACTCTTGGGGGTGGAAGAGACCTTAGAAGTTGTCTGGTCGATTGGCTTATAGGCTTTTGAATTTCCATGGGTCACTATCAGTTCAAAAGTTATTTTGGCAACCAACACAGATTTCTCAACCTGCTATTTTTTTGCCAAGTCAAGGCACTGTAAAAACCATCTCCTATCATCCTCATATCATTAAAAGAATGAAACTTCAACACTGAAAGGCATAATTTTGTAATTAAGAGCTATTGTTTAAATTGAATTAGTTCAGCTTTGTGAAAACTTACTAATTTATTTTTATTTTTGCTCATTTTGTTGTCAGTCAGTGATGTCTTTACATTGGTCAAGGGACCAGCATATAGAAGCCACTAATCTAGCCATGTCTTTTCACTTCCTGGTACTTGAATCCCCTCTAAAACATTCCTAACTTGTGGTCTTCAATCGTTGTTTGCATACTTCTAGTGACAGAGAGCTCACTATTATCTGAGGCAGTTCACTCCATCTTTAGATAGCTGAACCAAAGAATAATATTGTTTTATTATATTGAACCCTAATCCTTCTCCCAGTGACAACTACCCATCAGCTGAAATTCATCTTTTGGTGCTCAACTAGAAAAATTAAATGCACTAAGGTGTTTGAAAACAGACATGGCTCCCCTGAACCCTAGTCCCTTTGGTCGCCACTGAGACAGTGTTGTCTTTGAGTGGCACCTGCTCTCATCCTGCTCTCAGGTTTCATCCAGTTTGACTACATCTACCTTCATGTGCATGTAGAAGTCCATTTATGCCTCTGGGCTTGGCCTGATCAGCTGTAGTAGATTAGGTTATCCACTTTTACTTTCTACATATGATTCTTTTGTTAATGAGGTTTAAGATCATACTTGCCTTAGCAGAAAATCTTATCAAGCTGTTGACTCAAGGCTAAAGTTTAAACCTCAATTTGTATATGAATAAAATGTGAGCATTATAGAGCTGTTTTAAAGGCTCAGTAGATGGTAAATACGAGTGTGTCCTTAATTTCTCCTTCAGATTTTTCATCATTAGTGTATATGAATGCATGAGATTTCTGTGCATTAATTTTGTATCCTGCTACTTTACCATATTCGTTGATTAGCTCTAGTAGTCTTCTGGTAGCATCTTTAGGATTACTTTTTCTTTTCCAATTTGGATTCCATTTATTTCTTTTTCTTCTCTGATTGCTGTGGCTAAAACTTCCAAAACTATGTTGAATAATAGCTGTGAGAGTGGAAAACCTTGTCTTGCTCCTGATTTTAGAGGAAGTGGTTTCAGTTTTTCACCATTGAGAATAATGTTGACTGTGGGCTTGTCATATATGGTCTGGTCTTTATTATGTTGAAGTAAGTTCCCTCTATGCCTACTTTCTGTAGGGTGTTTTAATCATAAATGGGTGTTGAATTTTGTTGAAAGCTTTTTCTGCATCTATTGAGATGATCATATGGTTTTTATCCTTCAATTTGTTAATATGTTTATCACATTGATTGATTTGTATATATTGAAGAATCCTTGCATTCCTGGGATAAACCCCACTTGATCATAGTGTATGATCCTTTTAATGTGCTGTTGGATTCTGTTTGCTAGTATTTTTGTTGAGGATTTTTGCATCTATGTTCATCAATGATATTGGCCTGTAGTTTTGTTTCTTTGTGACATCTTGGCCTGGTTTTGGTATCAGGGTGATGTTGGCCTTGTAGAATGAGTTTGGGAGTGTTCCTCCCTCTGCTATATTTTGGAAGAGTTTGAGAAGGATAGGTGTTAGCTCTTCTCTAAATGTTTGATACAACAAAAAGAATAAAATACCTAGGAATAAACCTACCTAAGGAGACAAAAGACCTGTATGCAGAAAACTATAAGACACTGATGAAAGAAATTAAATATGATACAAACAGATGGAGAGATATACCATGTTCTTGGATTGGAAGAATCAACATTATGAAAATGACTATACTACCCAAAGCAATCTACAGATTCAATGCAATCCCTATCAAACTACCAATGGCATTTTTCACACAACTAGAACCAAAAATTTCACAATTTCTGTGGAAACACAAAAGACCCCAAATAGCCAAAGCAACCTTGACAAAGAAAAACAGAGCTGGAGATATCAGGCTCCTGGACTTTAGACTATACTACAAAGCTACAGTAATCAAGACAGTATGGTACTGGCACAAAAACAGAAATATAGATCAGTGGTACAGGATAGAAAGCCCAGAGATAAACCCATGCACATATGTTCACCTTATCATTGATAAAGGAGGTAAGAATATATAATGGAGAAAAGGCAGCCTCTTCAATAAGTGGTGCTGGGAAAACTGGACAGCTACATGTAACAGAATGAAATTAGAACACTCCCTAACACCTTACACAAAAATAAACCCAAAGTGGATTAAAGACCTAAATGTAAGGCGAGACACTATAAAACTCTTAGAGGAAAACATAGGCAGAACACTCCATGGCATAAATCACAGCAAGATCCTTTTTGACCCACCTCCTAGAGAAATGGAAAGAAAAACAAAAATAAGCAAATGGGACCAAATGAAACTTAAAAGCTTTTGCACAGCAAAGGAAACCATAAACAAGACAAAAAGACAACCCTCAGAATGGGAGAAAATATTTGCAAACAAATCAACTGACAAAGGCTTAACCT
This sequence comes from Hyperoodon ampullatus, assembly GCF_949752795.1. Lineage (NCBI taxonomy): Eukaryota > Metazoa > Chordata > Mammalia > Artiodactyla > Ziphiidae > Hyperoodon > Hyperoodon ampullatus. The sequence goes on along the minus strand of NC_136915.1, from coordinate 52,703,562 downwards.
CAAAAATTTACAAGCAGCTCATGGAACTCAATATCAGAAAAACAAACAACCCAATCCAACAATGGGCAGAAGACCTAAATAGTCATTTCTCCAAAGAAGATATACAGATTGCCAACAAACACATGATAGGATGCTCAACATCACTAATCATTAGAGAAATGCAAATCAAAACTACAATGAGGTATCACCTCACACCAGTCAGAATGGTCATCATCCAAAAATCTACAAACAATAAATGCTGGAGAGGGTGTGGAGAAAAGGGAACCCTCTTGCACTATTGGTGGGAATGTAAATTGATACAGCCACTATGGAGAACCGTATAGAGGTTCCTTAAAAAACTAAAAGTAGAAGTACCATACGATCCAGCAATCCCACTTCTGGGCATATACCCTGAGAAAACCATAATTCAAAAGGAATCATGTACCACAATGTTCATTGTAGCTCTATTTACAATAGCCAGGACATGGAAGCAACATAAGTGTCCATCAACATATGAATGGATAAAGAAGATGTAGCACATATATACAATGGAATATTACTCAGAATTAAAAAGTAACAAAAGTGAGTTATTTGTAGTGAGGTGGATAGACCTAGAGTCTGTCATGCAGAGTGAAGTAAGTCAGAAAGAGTAAAACAAATACCATATGCTAACACATATATATATAAATCTAAAAAAAATGGTTCTGAAGAACCTAGGGATGGGACAGGAATAAAGACACAGACGTAGAGAATGGATTTGAGGACACAGGGAAGGGGAAGGGTAAGCTGGGACGAAGTGAGAGAGTGGCATGGACTTATAAATACTATCAACTGTAAAATAGATAACTAGTGGGAAGAAGCCACATAGCACAGGGAGATCAGCTCAGTGGTTTGTGACCACCTAGAAGGGTGGGATAGGGAGGGTGGGAGCAAGACGCAAGAGGGAGGAGATATAGGGATATATGTATATATATAGCTGACTCACTTTGTTATAAAGCAGAAACTAACACATCATTGTAAAACAATTATACTCCAGTAAAGATGTTAACAAATAAATAAATAAAGGCTCAGTAGATACTCAACACAACCCAATACAACTTCAATAGCATTTAAAGACTATCTATCATGGACTAGGCCCAGTGATAGTTGCTGGGAATATAAAGAAGAAAAGACAGTTTCTGTTCTCAAGGAAGTCAAAGTCCAAAAAGTAAAACAGACATGCAAAAACAATAATACAACAAGATTGTCAGTTTATTTTTTTTTGGTAATGGGTACCAACTGAGATGGGAGAAAGGGAAAAGTATTATCAATGCCTCCTGGGGTTCAAGGAGGGCTTTATAGAGGATGTAGCATCAGAACCAAAACCTGGAGAGTGTTAAGGTTTGCCATGCAGGTCTGATCTCTCTACCTCTGGGGCAGGTATTAAATCCCAGAGGTTAAGGAGCACAGTCTTTGGGACCAGACCATTGGAATTCCAGTCATGACACTGCCACTTCTCACAGGTTAAAGCCCCTATATCTCATCTTCTTTCTCAAGGACATTATTGCTCCCTCCCCAGTGTTGTTATGAGGATTAAATGAGACAATATCCATAAACTTCTTGGCATAATCCTGGTGCATAAGTGGTAACTACTCTTATTCCAAATGACCCAAGATGACTCAAGTTCCAAGCCAGACCAAGTATACCCTTTAAGCTCCTTTACTTGCAGTCTTCCTGATACAATTTTGGGTACATCCAGAATGCATCCTTACTTGTCAGAATCTTAAAGGAATGGCTTTAGGAAGAACACATGTGTGGGCCAAAAAGCTGCTGCATTCAGAAGTGCTGATATCCACTGGAGTAGCAGGATAGTCTGAGGCAATCAGGTTCACATTTCTCTTATGAAATATAATCACTGGAAACCCAATCCAATATTAAAAAAATTTTTTTAACTGGAAATAATTTCAAACTTAAAGAAAAATCATAAGAATAAGAATAGTACAAGTATAGCCATATGTCCTTTACCTGGATTCTTCTATTACTAAAATTCTGCTCCATTTGTTTTCTCATTTCCTCTCTCCTTCTGTCCTGTACACACACACACACACACACACACACACACACACACATGCACACACACATATAAAATATTTTTTCTGAACCATTTGAGAGTAAGTTGCATATATTATATACTTTACCCTAAATACTGCAGTGTCTATTTTCTAGGAACAATGATATTCCTTTACATAACCACAATGTAGTTATCAACTTCAGTAAACACTGAAAAAATACTTTGATATAATCTACTGTCCTTATTCCAGCTTTGTCAATTGATGCAATAATATCCTGTACAGCTTTTTTAAAAATTGAAGCTTAGTTGATTTACAATGTTGTGTTAGTGCCAGGTGTACAGCAAAGTGATTCATATATATATATATATATATATATATATATATATATATATATATATATTCTTTTTCATATTCTTTTCCATTATAGGTAATTACAAGATAGTGATACTTTACAGCATTTTAAAACCTTCATTATAGAATCCAAAAGTCAAAACTATATAAAAAGTTACACTCAGAGGAGTGTCACTCCCTCACCTCCCTTTCTCCCTGTTTCTTTACCCCAGTAGGTATCCAACTTAATTGTTTTCTTGTTTACCCTTCTTTTTTGAGTAAAGATAAACAGAGATTTGTATGTTTTCTTATTTCCCCTTTTGTTTTACATAAAAACTAGCATACTATATACATTATTTTGCATTCTGATTTTATCAATTAACATTACTTCCTGGAAATCATTTCCTGTCAGTATATAGTGATCATCACTCTTTTTGACAACAGCATAGTACTCCATTGTGTAACACTGTGGTTTATTGAACCAGTCTCCTATGTTTGGACATATAGGTAATTTCCAATGTTTTGCAAATAAGAATGATAAATAACCTTGTGTATATGTAGTTTTATATTTTTAGAGGTATATGTCCAGGGTAAATTCTTAGAGGTGGTAGATATTCTGTGTAGAAGAGTAAATACATATGCAGTTTTATTACATATGGACAAATTGTCCCTATGGGGTTATGCCATTTTACATTCCCACTAGTAAGAGAGTGCCTGGGAAACCCAATATTTTGACTTTTTTTTCACATCATGATAAATTAGAAGGGATTCAGGAGCCAGGACAGAATGAAGATCAAATGTCAAGTGCTGCACAAAGTGGGAAAAAAGACGCCCAACACAAAACCAATACACAAAGTGCTTTGTCAGACCCTTGGACACCGTCTGCTTAAGGGCAGGGCAGCCTTATTTAATTTTTCTCTTTAGGGCAAGGCAGCTCTAGTAAGAGATCTTAGCAAGATGCCTAGCACATTGTAGATGATCTATAGATATTGACTGTTGAAACGAATGAAAGAATAAACTGGCAAAAACCTGGCATTGCCCCTGGGAATAAATAAACCTGGCTGGGAGATTATTTTGAAAGAACAAATCTCACCTCTTCTTCTCCCCTTCCATCCTAGACAGACGCTTCCTTGTACAGCCGTTCCTGGGGACTGAGCAGTTTGAAGTTTCCAAAGATGAAAACATGTAAGCAGTCCTTGCATTAGGAGATGGGGCCGCACAGAGCTCTATTGTCTGCAGGGACACAGGGAGCTCTGTGGTGAAAGGGGAGTGTCCTCCAGTGCAGCCTGGTCTTTTCAGCCTGAGCATTGCCTTTTCTCTCTGGAATGTAATATTCTACCCATGCCCTCGGAGTGGCATTGTGCAGTAGTGGGGTCAGCAGTGGGGAGGGGGCACAGGCAGGGAAATGATCTCTGTACGGGGAACCCAATAAGTCAGAGGCAGCATCAGAGGGCACGGCCAGGACGGGGCCCCTGAATGAGTGCTTTGTGCAGGTCTTGGTGGCAGTGGCTGGAGAGGCACCTTCCTCTTGCAGCTCACCTGGTGGTGAACAAAGCTGCCTTTCAGGCCTCGGGCCCCACAGCAAACATTGCGCAGGTGATAGACCTGCTTTCCTGCCCTGCAGTGGCCCAGGTATCGCATTTCTGGCTGGCGTTTCTTGTGGGTTGCCACTAGGGCTCGTCCTCCCTCTAGGATTATGAAACAGCAGAACTCACCCATGAGAAGATGGGCCACCTGTTCTGAGGCCACCAGGGTCACTGCAACTCTAAGGACTTTTTTTTTCAGAGTCACAGGTGAGCAGGCACAGCTAATCTAGGTTTCTGCCGATTTTTGGCTTGGTCCACACTAGCAAGCACTCCTTGTCCAGCCCTCACCATGTATAAAATTCCTTATCTCATTTGATTTTCGTGATGGTTTTGGGAGGTCAATGGGACAACTTTTACCCAAAAGAAAATGGAGCCATGATGAGCTGCAGTGGGTCCAGAGGGTGGAGTCTTCCAACTCCGAATTCAGAGTTCTTTCCAGGATGCTATTAATCCACAGTATCATGGGAACTAGAGTGATGGTGGGGCATACTATGCTGCAACATGATTTTGGCATTGTTTTTTCTGTTATCTATCCAGACTTGAAAGAGCAAGCTCCCTTGATATAAGAGACAAATCTGTGTTCTGAGTTTGGGTTCCTTGTCTAAGGGATTGTTAATAGTTTTTATGTGTCAGAGTTGAAAACAGAAACTGTGAAGCACTCATTATTATATTTGGGCTTACAAACTCATGGACAGAGGCTGGTGCTGTGATTCAAGGAAACAAAAAGGGTTTATCTAGAAGTAGAAGGATGAGTTTCCCTTTCTCTGACTGAGACAGGGTTAGTTAGGATTTGGGGTGCTTCTATGAGTGGCAGAAATCCATGACCTCTGTGGACGAAGCAGCAAATAATGGGAAGATGTCTATGCTAACACTGAGGCTTTTGGAGCAGGTGTTGGATCTGTGGTTAGGCTTGTTGTATGTGGATAGCACTGCTGGAGAAGCATCTCTGAGCCCACCTGGAGCACCATTACCTGCTAGGTGGTGGAGGACTGTTTGCCCAGTACTGTCATGCACAGGATAGATATGACTGTAATGAGGTTAAATACCATGAAGTAAGCCCTCATTTTGTGCATCCATATAAACCTTCAAGATTGTTTTCAAAACCCTAGGCAGGGAAGAAAATCACCCTCAAAAGTGACTGAGATTGAATCCTCTCTGCCCCTGGCAAGTAGGATCTCAGAGCTGAATTTAATTTGCTTAAAGAAAATGAAACAATTTACTCATTCAACAATATTTATTGAGTTGTCATTGTGAGTTGGTATGATCTCAAAGAATGTCAGTATATCCTTCTCTGGACAGCTTAACAAAATTTGTTTAAAATGGATTATTTTGATACTTGGCCTCTATAATGTTTCTGCTTTCTCTGTCATGCTTTCTCTTCATGAATCATTTGTTGCAGTTTCCATAAATCCTACTCTGCCTTCAAAATATGGCTCATATACCTCCTTTTCCACAGATACTTTTTTCTCCCACCTAACCCATAAATTAAGGTGTAGCTGGGTCTCAGCTGGAGCATGGGCCATGTCTACCCATGGATCTAGACATGCCTGAGAGTGTCTGGAAAACTGCAGATTGAGGCCTGATGAAACTCTATTTTGTGGGATATTGAGAATCCTCTTGTGAAATAAATCATGTTTCCACTTGTGGGAACCAGACAGACACATCTCAGCATGTCTGGAGAACCAATAGAGTGACCTCAGGTTTTAAGGAGGGGATAACAGATTCTTAAGCAAAAAAACTTATCCTCTCATGAGGAGGAATCCCACTTAAAGATCTTGATGCAGTGACAAGTTTTACCCTCACAGGTCAGAGAGAGTTAGCTCTGAATATAGTACCATGTTTGCCATTTGGATTTTTCTCCTAGCTTGTGAAGGTTGTGTCTTGGGAGCACAAGAGTTGCCATTTATAAAAAACCAAACCAAACCAAAACAAAACAGAAATAACGACTTTGTTTAAATCTCTGCATTTCAACATTTTGGTAACACCTCCCACCCCCTCATTCCTGGAGATTTACACAAAAGGAATAGAAATATTCTCCTCCATTTGACCATAAAATTGTACTGTAGCTTTGGCACATTGAAGTCTCTGAGTCATTGAGGGTGAGCCTTGGTAGAGTGGAGGTAAAACAGCCATGAACCTTGGTCTAGGGCTTGATTGGGTGGCATAGAGAAGCAGTGAACATGGAGCTGCCTTGTGTCCAGGTGTAGAACTCTGCATGGGTGGGTTTGTTCAGGAGTGAGATCTGCCCATGGAATTCTAGAAGTTACTTGAAGGAGAAGTCTTGAAGGTGGTTAGTGTTAGTTCATTGGAGGCAAAATGTCACAAAGGTTTTGGTTATTCAGGTCAACGTGATCCAGAAGCAGAAAGTGTAAGTGGAGGAATGATGGGGACAAGCCTGAAGAGGATGATAGGGAAAGACCATGGGCAACCTTGTAACCTGTCCAAGGTAGCTTGAATCAATTGTGAAGACAGGTCAGATTGTGTTTGAGAAAGATCACTTTGGAGGCTGGTAGGTAACTGATTGCAAAGGGGTAAAATTGAAGGAGTGGAAACTAACAACTTGAACTAATTCTCAGTATTTCTAGGGCTGCTCCTTACTATGGGATATGCCCGGTCCAGGAAGTGGTAGCATTTCCTCCCTAGGTCCTCTATTTGGATGGGCTAACTGTCCAGGGAATGAGGTGAAAACTTAGTCTTTATCTTGAATTCTCTTTTGATGACTTTGTTTTCCAGTCATCAAAGAGTCCTTTAACTTAGAGACTTTTGTTGAAGAATACTTCATTTTATGAGCCTTCTTGATAATCAATGCTTTTGTCTCAAGAACTAATTTCTGCCTTTATTATAGGCTTCTAGAAGATCTGGTTATTCTGGGACAGTCGTTAATAAAGAAACAATGAATGAAATCTGATCCCTCCAGTTGGATCTTACCCTTTCCATGTTTTCTCCATTTCTCTCTAAAGCAACAGGAATATTCCTTTTCTTAAAACTTATGTTTGCTTTTTAGTGTACCTAGTAATGTTTAGTAGTAACATTACACCTACTAATGTTACAGCCGTCAGCTCTCTCTTGACTGAAACACATACCACACATGTACACCCCCCCGCACACATGACTTACACACCACCCCTGAAGTGATTGACCCTCTCCCGTCAGAAACAGTGGTTCATTATGGCAAAAGTTCAGGATCTTTAAAGAGGCAACAAATCATGCAGCTTGAAAAATTTCACATAGACATATTGCTTTTTCTAGAAGGGCTGAGAATCACCAGCCTTACAGGTTGGAGGCCCATTGTCCCTTTGCATCATTCACACCTACCTTCAGGATCCACCTACACTGGCCTCTAAAAAAGGAAAATATTTATTGGATCCCCTTCTCTGTGCTACAGATGGGAATTTTACATGTGTGGCAATGGAACACGTGTGACAATGGAAGAAAATTAAATGGGAATTCAAACACAAGGAATTATTGTTAACAAATGTATAATTGATGTTATTATTGTCATCCATCTGACATGCCATTGGGGTCATCAGAGGATGCTTTCATATGGTACACGATGAAGATCCACAGGGTTGTGGAAAATGGGCTGAAGGATCATAGGGTCAGAGTGGGAGGGTGATTTTCATGGGTGACTGTAGTGACATAATGAGGGGATTGCTGGTAATTGATGAATTTATTATAGTTTTTAGCTATTTACATGTTTTTATGACTGACAATTATTTTAAAACATTGAACTGAAATTGGGCCATTATAATATTACCTTTGAAAAAGATAATTGAGCTCCTGAATGGTTTAGATATTTAAACTTTAAGAATATCATTAAATCATTATATGGTTTGTGGTCATATAATTTTTCAGAAACCTTTTCTCCAAACAAGGTTGTCCATGTAAAGAAATGCTCAAACCTTCCATAGTGCTTCAAATCCTCTTCTAACTGAACACCATGTTTCCTCAGAAATGGCTTAACATGTTGTGGTCAAGCCATAGTCGAGGACTATTCTTTTCTTACTCCTGGGAAAGAATCTCCTCTGTCTCATTTTTATTTGTACAAAAAATGGTTAAAATGGGACAATGCCATTTTTTACCCTGAATGGTGACTGCCAGCTATTAAAATGCTAATTTCCCCCCCCCCCAAATACAAAAAAAGAACCAAATAGAAGAGCCAAAGACAGCCAGGAAACAAGAGAAATGAAGTCTATGGAGTGATTAATCATTTGATTGACCAGGTAAGTCTCTGGCACATTACTAATTAGCTCACTTACAAAGCCCTGGCCTGAGAAGCCCTGGTTTGATTAAAGAGGTGCCGAGCCATTCAAACTCTGTTACTTGAGCTCCTTTTATAAAACAAAATACAATGTTCACGCTAAGCTCATCTCTTTAATCCAGCTGTGATTTCTCAGGTCTCTGACACTCAGGCCTAGGCACATAAATCAAAAAGTAGAAAGCAGTCCTTGTGAATGTTTGGAGACTAGGATCTATATTTTAGAACTCTCTTTTTTATTTTATTTTTTTTTGCTAATTTGAAAAAGGGGTTGTTTACATTCTGAGGTTGCAAGAACTACCTGTTGACTGTCTTAAAGCTGCAGCTTTTGCTGACCCTTTAGGTTACCTGGAGGCATCAGTAGAAGACTCTGCCTTAGGAGGAGGGTATAAATCTGTTCTAGCTCCACTCTATTCCTCTAGGAGGATTTATGAGCTGTGAAAAAGGATATTTGACATTAATAATAAAGATCTTCTCAACTTTACTAGGGAGTCTGCCTTTAAAATATACTCAAAGATGATTTCTTCTTGGTTAAGTATTTCTATTCTTAGTCATGTTAAAGGTTTTGTTCTTTCTCCCTAGATTGAAACATCCATCTTCTCAGTGGTACTAAATTAGGGCCACCCTCACTACTTAAAGGATAAGAAGTAGAGCAGATTCTCCCTGATTTTACTTTGAATCCTCATACAGGATATATGTTTCTCTAACCTTAGGTTTGATTAAAACAGCTGAAGACTTTCTCAGGTACTCTCGCTGGACTCATGAGTTTGGCAGCTCCATGGTAGTTTTCTTTGTGACTGCTGCAAGAATAGAGAAACTAACAGAAGCCAACAGAAATGTGTGGCTGGATTAGCTGAAGTAGAGGGTTAAGGCCAAAGCCGAATTCTCCTCCTGTGATAGTCCAAGTTAATAGTGGAATTCATGGCTGGATGGTGTCTCCATTGTGGGTGCCATATTTTCAACAGGCATTGATAAAAACAACTCACCTAGTGAAGGCCAGGGAGGAGATGATTCCATGGGGAAATCTTGTTTTGGGAGAAATAGCTAAGAAACCAGAGAAAACTGGAGTGGATATGGCAGGGAGGAACATGGCACCTGTCTTTAAATAGCTGGAAGGTATCATGTTGTACATAGTATGAAATGTACTCTTGTCCACATTGAATCCCCAACATGTAGCACAGTTCCTGGTAAAGAGCAATCAGTAACAACAGTAATCACCACTTTTTGAGCACATACTATGTTCTAGTCATTGTTATAGTGTTTTGCTTGCCATATCTCAATCAGAAATGATTATTACCTCCAATTTATAGCTGAGGAAACTCAGGCTTGGAAAGATCGAGAAACTTACCCAAAGTCACATAGTAAATATCTAAGTTAGGGTTCGAGCCAGATCTGTCTCCAGGCTCTGTGTCCTCTTTATGGTGCTCTGCCTCTCAAGAGACCTCTCCAGATGCTTCAGTGAGAATGATATCACTGGGATCCATGGGTGGCCAAATTCTATCACTTTTATCTTTTCCCTTGTGGATGAGGAACTGAGGTTTGGAAATGGAGTTTCCACAACCAGTATGTTCCAGAGTCAGGATTAAAACCATGCCTGGGGCTTCCCTGGTGGCGCAGTGTTTGGGAGTCCACCTGCTGATGCAGGGGACACGGGTTCGTGCCCCGGTCCGGGAAGATCCCACATGCCACGGAACAGCTGGGCCCGTGAGCCATGGCCGCTGAGCCTGCACGTCTGGAGCCTTTGCTCTGCAAAGGGAGAGGCCACGGCAGTGAGAGGCCCGTGTACCGCAAAAACAACAACAACAACAACAACAACAAAACAAACCCATGCCTGATTTTGTACAAAATCCAACCTCTTGATCATTATGTTCTACTACCTCCCTGGTACAAACAAACTCAATACATGTTTGCCCTGAGTGAAATATTGCTATTTCAAGTCTGAATCTCCACTGCATCTACCTTCTTCTGCATAACTTCTAAAAACTGAGGACTCCCTTGGCCGCTGTGCCAGAATTTTTGGTTTGCCCTCGTCTGGTGCTCAGTTCCTCCCTGGATCCTCCATATGTTCTGCACCAGCTGCCCTTTCTCCCTGATGGTGATGAGGATAATATAAGTTTATGAAGTGTTTTGTCACTGTCAAGATATTAGACTCAGTACTGAGGCTTATTTAAATGTTTCTTATTTAAATAAAGAATTTAAATATTCTTTAGATTTAAATATCCCTTATAACAATTCCATAAATAGAATTATTATTGCCTACATCTCACAGATTAGCAATCAGTGTCTCAGAGAGGATATGTGAGTTTTCCCAAGGTAACACAGCTAGTTAATTGATAGCCAATTCAGGCTAATAATTAATAATAATAATAATAATAATAATAATAATAATAATACATATATCCTTTATACTGCATGCGTGCTAGGAATTCTTTTCACACTTCTCATCTTCACTTGTCAACTTTTTCCTTCTTGCCCTGCAAAGAGTATGAAAATCCCCTAGTTCACTAGGGCATCACCAGATAAGTAACATCATCTTTATCATTATCAATCTAAGTAGAAAACTATAGAAAAAATATAAATAAAATAACTCTCATTCTGTTCTTAGAGATAGGAATTCATTATTAAGTGAGGAAACTGAGGTTTACAGAAATGAAGTGACTTTCTCATGGTCATCCAGCTAGTGAGAAGGCTGTGCCTTGATGTCAGGACCTTAAAGGTTGGATGACATGTGTTGTTAAACAGGAGCAGATGGATAACCCAGATGTTAGTGGAGGAGGAACAGACAAAGATGGAAAAATGTTTAAGAAATCTACAAAAGGTAGTGAAAGGTCATAGAAATGTCTTGGAAGCCTTAGTAAGGCATAACTAAAATTTTTAGTGATATTAAACTGTCTGTACTGGTGGACAAAGTAGCCCTTTTTAGTTCAGAGGAGATTTAGTTAAGTGGCCCCTCTTGATTAAGGAAATGTAAAACTTAAGGAAAGTATGTATCTATGGTCCTAGTAGGAGAACATAACGGGACGTGAGTGCATGTGGGCACATGGGTGTGACTTAGCAGAAGCTGTGCCCCTTAGATCCTTTGACATATGGAACCTCCAGGTGGGGAGAGATCAGTTTGCCTGCTGAGATAGAGGGGTAAATAAACAAGCACTTGCTTCACATGATGTGATTGTAGGGAACCTGACTGAGTAGACTAGGGTGGGACTGACCAGGGTGTGCTGGCGAGAAATGACTTCAAAGACCCCAAAGACCCCAAAGAGTAACTGACTTGGAGCAAAGAGAAACTCGGTGACTCCCAGATTTCTATGCCTGGACTCTTTCTCTTTTGTAAAGCCCAGACTTGTACATCCATCCTGACATTTCCACATAACAGGTCCAATAACAATCTCTTGATTCTGTTCAAAACCCTCCACTGGTTTCCCATGTTGCTTAGAGTAAGAGTCTAAATCTTTACATGGCCTCCTAGGCCCTTTGCGATCTGGGCCCTGCTTCCGTCTCCTTCTTTGTTTCTACTCTTCCTTATTTGGTTCCTGATGCTGCAGCCACACTGGCCTCTGTGATGTTTCTCAGCTATGACAGGCAGTCTCTGATTTCAGGCTTTTTGGATTTGCTCTTCCCTCTGCCTCAAATTCTCTATCTCCAGATGTTCTCCATGCTTGTCTCTTTGTTTCATTTAGAGCTCAGGTACCACCTCAGCTGCAAGGCCTTCTGTAAGCCACCCCCCTGGAATAGCCACGACTCTCCCTCACCACCTCCATCCTGAAACTTTCTCTCTATGCCTTGTCTTGTTTCTCCTCCTTGCACATATCACCATCTGACATGTTCTCTCTCAATATTTTGTTATTTGCTTGTTATCTGTCTTCCTCAACTAGAAATATGAGCTTTTGTGTCCCCTTTGCCTGGAACATACAATGGACACCTAATGGGCACTTGTAAATATTGTTAAGTGAATGAATAAAATGGTACATCTGGGCATGTGATCGTGGTCAACCTAAAGGTCTAAGCAATTGTGATGACTCCCGTCCCGAGAGGTGATGGGGGCTGGTGATGGACCAGTGTCTGTCAGGTCTTACAGGCCCAGCCTTCAGTAGTGACACTCTGTGGAAGGAGAAACAATGCTGGCAGAGGGCTGACTGTAGATCCTCCAGTTTTCTGTCAGTCTGGCATTTGTAAGTAGGATTGAGTAAGCTCCAGAGGTCTTGGGCAATTCTAGGTGATGTGTTTTAAAATTTTTAATTCAACATATGATTGTGGTAAGGTAATATATTCACATAGTTTAATTTGCAAAAGTGGCATAAGGTGTATGTGAGGGTTCTAGTAACCCAGAACCCCTCTTCAGGTGTAGCTAGTGTTATCAGTTTCTTGTGTGGCCTTCTGGAAATAGTTTAAACAAATCCATGTAGAGACCTGTATACTTTTTCTCTTTTGCTTACTTTGTGCAAAATATGAATAGTATACATACTGTTCTGCATCTTGTTTGCATTTTTTAAACTAAGATATAACATGATCCATATTTTGATCATGATCAAACTAAGATATAACATTATCCAGTAAAGTGCAGAAATGTATACAGTGTGGTGAATTTTTCTTCCAACATATACCTATGTAATCACCATCCAGATCAAGATACGTATTTCTAGCACCCCAGCACTACCCTTGTGCCTCTTGCTAGTCTCTCCTGAGATCATTACTAGCCTCACTTTTATCACCACCTATTAGTTTCTCCTGGTCTCAAAGGCCATGTGGATGGAATCATATCATATGTGCTATTTGGTTTCTGACTGTTCACTCTAGATTCTGTATTTTTTAATATAAAAACATATCTTGATGATTGTATCTCATAAAGATAAGGGACATACATTTTTTTCTCATCCTCTTTTACGATTACATGGCATCCCATTGTAAGAATGCATCATGCTTTAGTTAACCACTCTGTTCTTATGTAGATGGAATTTGCAATAAAATATGCACAGGCACATGTGCAGGTATATCTGTATGATGAATACAAGGAAGTGAAATTACTAGGTCACAGAGTATGTACCTGTGTAATTTGGAAAGGTATCACCCATTTGTCCCCCTGTGCATTTGTAGTAAAGTACAAAAATATCCTACCAACAACATCCAAGAGTGCTTGCTTCCCTCACCATCTAAGCATATTTTCAAAATATGGATCATTGCTGATTTTTAAGAGAAAAGTGGCATCTCACTATATTTTCTCATGATGAGTGACATTGAACATTATTTCTTTTTTTGAAAACCCATTTGTACTCTTTGGTAAACTAGGTACATATAAGTTTATCATTTTCAATGGGATTGGTGATATTTTCTCTATTGCTCTCTAAACACCTTTTATGTATTAGGAAACATATCTCTTTTATGTGATACGGGTTGCAAACATATTTTTCGCAAACATTTCATTTGTCTTCTGACTACTTTTTAGCCATTCATAAATATTTTATTTTTATGTGGTCAAACATCGATTTGTTTAAAATTTCAGGGTTTTGTGTTATTCTTTAAAAAGTCTTCCCTACTCCTAGATTGTTAAAATAAATCATACACTTTCCTCTAACCTTTTTTTAGTTTCCTTTTAAATTATTGAAAACTTTGATGCTTCTAGAATTAATTTGTGTGTGAGGTATGAAGTAGGATCCAACACTTTTTTTTTTTCAAATTGTGCCTATCACATTAATTTTCTTTATCCACTGATACAGTTTTCCCAAAACGGATATGTCACTTATCATATACTAAATTCCTCTATGCATTTGGCTTTATTTCATATTTTGAGATTGTTCTATTTATATGTGTGCCAGCCTAAATACTATGCTTAATATCTGGGGCTTATACGAAGGGGCATGTCAATGTAGAGGTACCGTTTTTCCTTCTAATAATGGCAAGAGACCCCATAGCGATTAACTATAATAATAAAAGATATGAATACTCACATCTCAAATTTGGGGAGAAGAACATAGTAGCTAGAAAAGAATAAAATGTGGCCATGAGAGGGATCTTAGACTAAGATTCCAAAGTACATTCCTATCAACCACCCCCAGCCCCAGTACACACACACTCAGCAGACTGCCTGCCTGGAGCAGGCAGGACCATTTGCCCTGAAGAGTGTGGATGGTAAAATGAAAGTGACAGGCTAGGGTTTGTTTGTGGATGCTCTCTCTTTACTCCCAGTCTTCTAAAAGTGATAATGTAAATAACATATTTTATAACTCTACTTTCTTAATGATTTAGAACTTTATTTCATCTCAATTTTTTACTAAAACATTTATTTATTGAAAAAATACTTGTTGACTATGCACCTATTAGAATGGGTAAAATCCAAAACATTGACAACACAAAATGCTTGTGAGGATGTGGAGCCATAGGAACTCTCATTCATTGCTGGTGGGAATGTAAAATGATACAGCCACTTTGGAAGAGAGTTTGGCAGTTTCTTACAAAACTGAACATACTCTTACCATATGATCCAGCAATCATGTTCTTTAGTGTTTACCCAAAAGAGTTGAAAACTTATGTCTACACAAAAATCTGCACACAGATATTTATAGAAGCTTGATTCATAATTGCCAAAACTTGGAAGCAACCAAGATGTCCTTCAGTAGGCGAATGGATAGGTAAATTGTGGTATGTCCAGACAATGGAATATTATTCAATGCTAAAAAGAAATGAGCTATCAAGCCATGAAAACACATGGGGAAACCTTCAATGTATACTATCAAGAAGAAGAAGACAATCTGAGAAGGCTATATGCTTGATGACTCCAACTATATGACATTCAGGAAAAGGCAAAACTATGGAAACAGTAAAGAAAGCAATGGTTGCCAGAGGTTAAAGGCAAGGAAGAGATGAGTAGGATGAAAAGTAAGACTTTTAGAGCAGTGAAACTATTTTGTATGATACTCTAATGGTGGATTCATGTCATTATACATTTGCCAAAACCTATAGACTGTACAATACCAAGAGTGAACCCTAATGTAAACTGTGGACTTTGGTAATAACGATGTTTCAATATAGGTTCATTGATGGTAACAAATGCATCACTCTGGTACAGGATGTTGATGGTGGAGGAGCCTGTGTGTGTATGGGGCAAGAGGTATATGTGAAATCTCTTCCTCTCAATATTGCTGTAAACCTAAAACTATGCTAAAAATAAAGTCTATTAAAGAATTTTTAGAAAAAAATTATTGAGCATCCATTGTATTTTAGGTACTTTAAAGGTAGTATTTGGGATTAAATGATAGTCCCTGCCCTCACGGATCTTGGGAGTGCCAACCTAAAGGTAATGTGATGTCTGATGAAAGAGTCCTAAAAATTCTCAGAGGGGGAGCAGTAAGAGTTGAAAGGTCTTTGGTGGAAGTCAGGAGTGGATTTGAATTCTGACTATGCAACTAATAAGCACAACTCTGGGCATGGTTTCGAGCCTCATTTGCTCAACTGCAAGAAGGAGATAAAAATATTTCTCTTGTAATACTATTCTGAGGATTAACTGATAACTGTAAGGGGGAGGGTAGCACCTGACATAGAGTAGGTGCTTACTAGAGAGCATATCCTTTCTTTGCTCTGTGTGCCACTCCACTTGGGCAAATTGAAGGTCAAGGTATCTCAGTGAGTGCTGGCTGATGCTTTCCAAATATGTAGTGCACATACCTCAGAGAGAGCTTGCCTGGCCTTGGCCGTCCCTCCCATAATCTTCCTAAATTACACGTGTTCTTGGCAGACTATTAGACACAGACTAAACATTCATCCTTTGCTTCCATCTACCTTTCCTTGGGCTTTTCATGTTTACTCTCTCCTCTTGCTCTCAGCTGAAATACTGACTATGTAAGAAATTTCCCACATAGAATGCTCTTCTTTTTAACTAAGAAAATAGATGTTTCTGACAACTGCACATCATTATGATAGTTATACTACATACAATAATCCTAACATATGCTCCTTTGTCAGCTTCGCAAGCCCTGACTAATAACATGATGGGCTGATATAAAATTAACTGTGTTGGTTTTATGCACAGGTCTGCTTTGGGGGGAAGGCACTGGAGGTCACAGCTGAGTATTCCCTTTAGTATTAGCCTGAATGGAGACTGATTTATGTAAGTCAGACAGGAAATGTGTACCATTCTCAGACCCTCAGGCTGGACTAGACTCCTTCGTTCTCTGCTCCCATAGCTCCTTGTGTGTTTGCCCCTGGACAGGTAGTGTTGGGTAGTGATTAAATCCTGTGGGCTCTAGGTTCAGAGCCAAGTACCATCATGAAAGCATTCTGGATCTGTGTTAAATTGCTTATCTGCTCTGTGCCCTAGTTTTCTCACCTGTAAAATGGGCTTTAATAATAACACTTATGTCACATTGTTGATGTGAAGCCTGAGTGAATTAATGCATAAGAAGCACTTGTGTTTGGTACTATTCTAAGTGCTTCCTATGCATTAGTTCATTCAATCATCACAATACACATACTAGGCAAGTGCTATTATTAAAAGTGCTCGGGCTTCCCTGGTGGTGCAGTGGTTGAGAGTCTGCCTGCTGATGCAGGGAACACGGGTTCGTGCTCCGGTCTGGGAAGATCCCACATGCCACGGAGCGGCTAGGCCAGTGAGCCATGGTCGCTGAGCCAGCGCGTCTGGAGCCTGTGTTCCGCAACGGGAGAGGCCACAACAGTGAGAGGCCTGCGTACCGCAAAAAAAAAAAAAAAAAAGTGCTCAAAACTGATTAATATGTTTTTTTTAATGTTTTTAAAAATTAACTAATTTAATTTATTTTATTTTTGGCTGCGTTGGGTCTTTGTTGCTGCACACGGGCTTTTCTCTAGTTGTGGCTAGAGGGGGCTACTCTTTGTTGCGGTGCCCGGACTTCTCATTGTGGTGGTTTCTCTTGTTGCAGAGCATGGAGCTCTAGACACGCGGCCTTCAGTAGCTGTGGCGCACGGGCTTAGTTGCTCCGTGGCATGTGGGATCTCCCCAGACCAGGGCTCTAACCCGTGTCTTCTGCATTGGCAGACAGATTCTTAACTGATGCACCACCAGGGAAGACCCCTTAATATGTTTTTCTATGTCCAAACAGTTAAAACACCAAATTGTAGATGTATGTTTACTTGTCTCTTTACCCCACTAACCCGTGACGTTTTGATGGCAGGAAATGTGTCTTGTTTGGTGTTGTATCATCAGAACCTAACACTGGGCTTGCACATAGTATGTGCTCAATATATGTTTTAAAAAAAACAACAACATGGATGTCTTGATAGAAACATTTTTCTATCTATTCACACCATACTACCTCAGTCCTCAAACAATTAATCAATGAGCTAGAGTGATATATTAACCATTTGTCCTTTTTTTAGTTTTTTAATTGAGATATAATTAATATATAACATTGTGTACTTGTGAAGGCTTAACTCTGAAACTCAAGACTTTTCATTGTTAAAAAGATATGTTCTTATGGTACAACTAGATTTATTTAGTAGACTTACTTTTCATGAAATAAGAAAGCCCAGCTGGGAGTAAAGGGTGAAAACTACGGGAAAAAAGGAAAATGAATGATCTTTTTATAACATGCATTCCAAATAATTCAGTACGGATTGAAGAGTTGTGTTATGGACAAAAAATATGGACATTTTTGACTTGGTCCAGTGGTGAAATCTGTGCATTTAGACAGGGAACCCAGTAGTAAATAGCCTGATGGGCTTTCCTAAGATGAGAAAATGCCCTAGAACACTTAGGAAAATATGTTGCTTATCTCGGGTCAACATCAACTTTGCATTTGCTTTATTAATAGCCCTCTTTGAAAGTATGTGCCATTTCATTTTCCCTGACTGACCTTCTACTGTTTTGAGAACTTGAACAGGATTCCTGAAGTTCCTTGTGGAATACCACATTTTCTAAAATGGTAGCTGTAACAGAGAGATGTGTCTAGAACTTAAGTGGCTCAATATCAAGACCATGCTTCCATCTCTCAAATTTCATCTCTATCTGGCAGACAATTCTAGAGTCACAGTAGTGAGCTTATCAGAAAATGGAGATCAGACAATGACTATCATGTCATGCTGAGTCTTCCCTTATTCAAAAGTTCCAGGTACTGGATACAAAGGTTAAACAATATGAACAAAGATCTACCTTCATAGAATCAGCACTTCAAGGTCATGTGGGCACACCTAGAAGGGCCAACTAAATTGGAATTTCAGGGTCAGGAAAGGTTACTGGAGAAAGTGGCATCCAAGCTGAGATGCAAAGGGCAAATGAGAGTTAGCCAAGGGCAGCTTGGGCATGGAGGGTCCTCACCAGCCTGTACGCCACCCATAGGACTGAGAAGTTTAAGTGCTGGGGGATTTGCAAATCATTTGTTACTATTGGGGTTGAGTGAGACAAAGGAGTGTCTCTAGGTGAGTATCCAGGGTTTAGGTCATAGAGGGTCTTGCTAGCAATTATGAGAGTGGGCTTTCTAATAAGGGCAGTGGAAAATCACTGAGGGGGGTTTAATAAGGGTGAGGGCATGAGAAAGTGTTTTTTTCTTTTTTCTTTTTTTTTTTTTTTGTGGTACGCGGGTCACTCACTGTTGTGGCCTCTCCCGTTGCGGAGCACAGGCTCCGGACGCGCAGGCTCAGCGGACATGGCTCACGGGCCCAGCCGCTCCGCGGCATCTGGGATCTTCCCGGACTGGGGCACGAACCCGTGTCCCCTGCATTGTCAGGAGGACTCTCAACCACTGCGCCACCAGGCAAGCCTGAGAAAGTGTTTTCTTTACAATAACCTTTCTGACCACAGTGTGAAGAATGGGTAGAAAAAGAAAGACAAGAAGCAATGAGACCACTTAGGAAGTTATTGCAATGAAGTTGCAAGAGGTGGTGATGACTCACAAACATGATGCTCTTAGGGAGGGAGAAGAGTAGATAGATTCTAGAGATATTTTACAGGCTTAATGTATGGAGCTCCATGATTTATTGGATATAAGGAGTGAGAAAGAGGTGAGACATCCAGGTTTAAGCAACTGACTTATACGGCTGTCATTAGTTAAGGTAAGAGGAGAGGAGCGTGTTTTTCAGGAAAGAAAATAAATTCAGTTTAGGACCCAGTATATCCAATTAAGACGCAAGTAGGGAGATAATGACAACAAAGCCAAAGGAAGAAGTCTTTTCTAGGAGGAAGGAATGATCAAAATATAAATTCTGCCAATAAATCAAGTAAAAAAGAAGTAAATTAGAAAAGTCTACCAAGGAGATCCAGGTTTCAGTTAGGAAAATAATTGCAGAATTATTATACAAGTTAAAGATGCAAAAGGGTGATGTTTCCATGGAGAAGGGTTTCTAGTGCAGAGGTTTGGGAGAGAGGGGAACAGTAAAAAATGGGTCTGTGAAAAGTAAAACAACAACATCAATACTAGTTACGGAGTGCTTAATATGTACCTTGGAAAGTGCTTTACCAGTATTACTGAATTTAATACTCTCACTATCCTCTGAAATTGGCACTCTCATAGAGCCCCTTTTACAGATGAGAAAATTGAAGTTCTGAGAAGTTAAATAAATCTCACTAAGGTCATATAGCTAGCAAATGACAGAGCCAAGATTTGAACACAGCTCTTGGTTCAGAATCCTGTTCATAATTACCAGCTATGCTGCTCCTTAGATGTCATATACAAAACACTATAAAGAGTAGAATATAGGAAATAAAAGGTGACCACAAAAACTTGAATCTTCGAGACTTCGACCCTGTGAATTGCATTATCTGGGATCCCTTGCTGATTGCCTTCTGATTGGGTTCAACCATTGGGAGATTGGTGGGCAGAAGGAGAGAAGTCTCTCCCGTTTTGGTGCCCCAAATCTGGCAATAGCTGCATCCCTCTGACTAGCCCCTCCTCCTTTAGGACTCCAGTCCTCACTGAGCTCTGATAGAAGGTATAACTCTGTTCTTTCATCGATAGTGGGAAGTAACTTCTTCCAGCTATTGTTGGCCTCTTGGTACCTCACCATCCTTTGTTTATTCCTTTAACACTACCTACACCTTTCTAAGTAGGGGCTTCATTAGAGTCTCCCCATTTGAATCATCTGGAAATGAATTATATCTTCCTGAATGATAGAGAGAGTAGCCAAGGGGTAATGGGGACATGAGGACTGAAAGATTTAACTGGCTGCAAATCCTATATGCTCCACCACCATAAATAACAATGATGAGAGTTTTAACACTCAGAGTTATTAGCACTTTACAATTTATAAAGTGCTTTCACATAAGTTATATCATTTGAGTCAAGAAATAATCGCCAATAGTAGGTGCTATTATTTACTGTTTAGACAAGCAAACTGAGGCTCAGAAAAGTCTCCCAAGGTCTCCCCCGGTGACAGAACTGAGCTTCCTGAACCTGGCCTCCTGAGACCAAGACCAGCATTCTTTCTACTGCACCTTGCCTTCTTTTTAGTTAGTGAGATGACAAGACTCCTTTTCTGTATAAAACCTCCTGCAGTGGGTAGGCGAAGAACGTCTAAATCATGTCAGGAATCCCAAGGACTCAATGCATTTCACACATAGCTAGTTTCACAAGAAACAAAACTTCCCGCCATCTCCTGGGACCTGTCTCACGGTGTGTAGGTTGATGAAGATTCATAAAGCCTGCCAACTTTATGAACAACCTCAGTATAGAGTGGGAACTGATAAAAGGTCTCTGGGGGCTGAAAATAACTGGACAAAGTACTAAAAATCACCCCACAATGCCAAGAGATCATGCTGATGATTTCATTGAGCTTATTCCTTGGGTCTACAGCCCTTTTCCAACATATCTAACATCTCTTGTATGAATGTTACTTATTTCTCAAGTTCCATACTCTCTGACTATAGATTCAAATTTGATAAGCGTCTTCTGAGGGCCTACTCTGTGTCAGATGTTTCCATATGTATGATCTCCTTTTAATTCCCATTGCAGCCCAGACAGGTGAGGCCATCTTTGCTCAAGGCCACAGTGCTGGTGAGTGAGAGGGTGGAGTAAAACCCAGGTCTCCTGGTTCTTTTCACAGTCTAATTACCTCAATTCTGCTGCCACAGGTTGGGATGCAGTTTCTGCAATTTCTTCCCCTTTCTTGTTCTTTCCTTAGATATGCCCAGTGGACACTTAAAGGGGAAAGGAGTCCATGGTGTTGAATCTGTTAACTCAGTCTAGGGGTATATGGAAGGGACTGTGCTGCATAAATAGGGAACAGGGCTGCTGGCCTGGGGATTTATGTTGTCCCAAAGCCAAGTCTTCTCTCATAGTTCTGAACTTGTTTTTTGGATTAGGAGGAAATTGGCCTGGAAAACCTCTCCAGTAAAAGTAGCCTTTGAGAGGTTATGTTCTGATCCAGAGCTGCAGCTCAGTGACTGGGACAATCAGTATATACTAGCCATTGTTCTTTTTATTATTGTTTGCTGCTTAAATTATCAACATAGTGTACCAGCCTCGGGTTTTATATCCTTAATAAATAATGATTCATCCAGATAGTCTTTCTCAATGGGAGTCTTCAATTTCCAAGTGTGACAGTAACAACCTGAATTAGGTAGTGGCAATGGGATTATGCAGAGAAGGGGACTGTTGAATAAACTCCTAGACATTTAGTATGAAGTCCAAGGCTTCTCAGTTTAACCCAGAATTACTCTCTTGCCATATAACTTGCTTATGATTCTCCTCCAGGCAACCTGGGTTAAAGTCGCAGCAAATTGCTCAAGCTCTTTGAACATACCATACTTTCATGCCTCTGTGAGGTTTTCCTGCAATGAACTTCCATCTTTTTTCACTTGAGGAACATCTGTGTTTATTTTAGGACCCAATTAAGAAATCATCTTCTTTCTGGAACCTTCCATGATCTCCTGTTCTCATCCCTACGCTAGAGCTCATCACTTCTTTTTCTGGGCTCCGTAAGTAATGATGTCTTACCTTTAGTGTAGGATTTATCACTTTATAGAAAGAAAAGCTCTTTGTATTCTCAACACTCTGATAAACTCTCCTCAGGGGAGGTGGCTGTTCCAGAGTGGGCACTCAGTGGAAGTTGATGCTGAGTAAAGGGTTGAATTCTCATTCTATGTGTTAAGGATTCTGGGATTTGCTCATTCTCTGATGCTCACAAAGCTTTCCAGATTGTGGTTACACAACGGCAATTTATATCTCTGCTTTCAGATAGGACCAAGCTTTGGCTGGGTGCCTAACAATATAGTGGACATAAATTAACAGTGGAGCAATTTACAGTCTGTCATATCTTACTGCTTAATGAACTTGTCACAAATCATATTACTCTGAATACCATGGCAAGCGGCATCCATGGGGTTCTCGCTCTTTAAGAGCGAGATTGTTCCAGCCTCACCCAAGTAAAACTGCCTTACTATGTTCCTCTTGTGTATGTGGACACCAGAGTCTCTGAGCACTTCTGTTTATTTATCAAATCTCTGTTGACATTCACTTTGCATTAGGGCTACCAGTGATGACCTTGGCCAGTTTGCAAATCCCCAACCCCAGTCCACCTGCTGTCAGAGCCAAATAGGATTTAGGAGTCTCTCTTAAACTCCTGATTTTATGCTAACATGATGTCATCCAGTCCTGGCTTATGCTCACCCCGCACTTTATTACTCATTTTTCAAACAAAGCTAAAGCCTTGTCCTCTGTTTTGAGGGCACCAAGCAGACCCTCTTTTTTGCTCTGCTCCATCTTCTCCTTCATCCTTTTCCCTCCTCTTCTCTTCCTCTTTCTCTATTCATTTGTTTCCCGAACCTCTCCCAACCTTTGTACCCCTATGTTTCTCACAATATCTCTGACAAACTGTTTGCTATTTCACAGGGTAGAGAATCAGTTAGATTTGGGTTTCCCTGGGCATTACTTTCCTCATTTGTAAAATGAGAATAATAACTGCTAAGTTACTGGGCTCATGTGAGTATTAGTGTGCCTCGTATCCATCCATCCATCCATCCATCCACCCATCCATCCATCCATCCATCCATCTATCCATCCGTCCATTTAAAATACATTCATTCACTTTATAAATATTGTTTGAATACCTTAAATGGGTCAGGCCAAATGCTTAGCATTTAGGATACATAGTTGAACTCTAGACTCTACTGTCAAGGACCTTGGAATCTACTGGAAGGATGGACAAATTAAAAGATAACTAAAAACTAAGGTGGGAAGTTCCAAGACTGAGATATGCTCAGGCAATATGACAGTTTCATAGCAATCTTCACAGGGCTCCTGGGAGGTGTGTGTAGAGCTGCCAGGGCTCTGTTCTTGGGGGAGGGTTGCCCTTAGGTTTGAGGCCATAGTTAATGCTCAAAAATGATGATGGCACTGCTGGTGGGAATGGCAGCACTGGCAATGGTAGCTCTGATTATTATTATCATGTTTCTCAGTCCGTTTCTCTCTCTTCTTTTTCTCTGCTTCTCTTTCAGTTTCTTTCTGCAAGTTTCTCTCTGTTTTTTTCTTTTTCTTTCTTTCTTTTTTTTTTTTTTTAACTGTACAGTTCTGGATTTCCCCTTTCACACCCTGTCTATCTTATAATTCTTTGGGGAACATGTAACTATGGATGAACTGATGGCTGATTAAAACACAACTGGATCTTTTTATTACATGTTTTTCCTAAGGAAAAATTGCCCCAATGGCACCTGAACATATGGAAGAGCTACGGCTGCATTGCAAACTGGTGGGGGCTGCCCCATGGAGGTAGATGCCCGGCGGCAGCTCCCTGGCTCATCCCGTGATCTGTCTGGTTGGCCAAATGGAAGCAGGCCAGCCATCTAACAGTTAACCGTGATTCTTTTTTTCCCCATTTCATTTCAATCTCTTTGTTCTATGCAACCAAAGAGCTAATGGCTGGCGAATTTATTACGACACATTGTTTGGCTCGTGGAATAAACTGATTCTTCCCCTTTCTGTGTTCTGACTACCCCCCCTTTGTCTGCAATTTTATTTTATGGTTCTTTTTGTACACATCCAACACATGCTGAGGTTATTGAAAAGCGCAAATTACACAGAATTCTATTTGCATATCTATTGAGGGTCCAATCCCAGAGTCCTTAGTCAGGCAGAATGCCCACTGACTCTTACCTCCTTTACTCTGCTCCTTCTTGGCACCAAAAGCACAGTCTGCCTCTCTGTTGCTTCTAGCGGACCCAGCAAATGGCCTTCATGAACTGAGTAAGCAGAATCACACTGTAGAACACAACGGTTTGGGCTTTCACAAAGTTCCAACAAAGTTACTCAGTATCTTAGTGGGCAAGGTGCAGAAGAAGAGGTCAGATGACAGTACTAATCGGGACCAATTTAGTACTGGTGTGACTGGAAAAGTATAGGTATTGGAGTCACACAGGGTTACATGTGAAACCCTGCTCTGCCAATTACTTGCTTTTAAAAACATTAAACTTTTTATGTTGAGATACTTGTAGGCTCACAGGCAGTTGTAAGAGAGAATACAGAGATGTCTCATGTACCCTACACCCCATTTCTCCCATCAGTTGCTTCTGACCTTAGGTAAGTTACTTAATGTACCTAGGTCTCATTTTCCTCATCTGTAAAATGGGAATAATAACAGTACACACCACATGAGACTGTTTGGAAGATCATCTGAAATAATGTCTGTGAGGCATCCTAGCACAGCACTGGTACCCAGCCTGTTCTCAAAAAACAGTCTCCTCAGCATGAAATGATGGTAGCCAAATAATTCTGATTAATGGAGGAATATTGACCTGGAGAGGGTCTCTAGCAGTATATTCATTGTTTTGATTTAAATTCTGTCATGAAAAATAGCATATGTTTTTAAAGTTTGATATAAGAATGATGTTTTGTAGAAAAAATTAGAAAAATAGAATAACAAAAAATAGACTAAAATAACCCATCATCCTAACACCCAGTTAAAATTATTGCTAACATTTTATTGTATTTCCCCCATAGTCATGTTTTAAACAAGAAAAAAGTATGAGCATACCTCTCATACATACCACATTAGATTGTGGTGTCTAATGGAATCATTATAAAAAATGCAGCAGTCTATTTTAGGGCTGCATGATATTATACAGAAAGGAGTATCACATTTATTCACTTTTTGGGGGTGTCCAGTGGCCTGCTGCTGGGCAACCAGTTTTTTTCCTTTCTTTCCTCCTTCTCCATCAACTTCTTCAATTCTTCTGCCTTCTCTTCTTCCTGTTCCTCCTCCTTTTTCTACTTACACAGAGATCTGTGTTAAACATCCTTGTAATCAAGTCTTTGCACTCATCTATGATTATTTCCTCAGAGTCCATTTCTAGGAGTGAATCTTGATGGCTCACAGGGTCTGCACATATTATGGGTTTTGATACATAGTGAATCACATTATTATCAGTTATTTAGATCAGAGATTCTTTAATCAGGGTGCATATCAAAAATCATCTGGAGAGCTTTTTAAGGCTGTACTTCCCCAGGCTCGACCTCTGGAGGTTTTTAGTCCAGGGATCTGGCACTTTTAAATGTTCCCAGAGGATTCCCATATGCACATCTGTTTGGGTACCACTGGCTGAGAGGAAGACAGAGGTAAAATGTCAACAAAATTTTCAAATGACAGGAGGCTGGAAAGAAGAATTAATTAATTAGATTGTAGTATAAGTTTTCCCCAAGATGTCCATATGCTGGAATAATAAGTGAATGTGCTGAGGGGACTTCATATAAATGGAAAACCTTCTGTAAGTGCCGCACTGTGTAGCTACAACACGTAGATTATCTGATGGTTGCAACAACCCAGGCAAGAATGTGTTCTCTTATTTTACAGTTGAGGGAATTGAAACTCAGGGAGTTAACTGACTTGTCCAAGGCCAGCATTTGCAGAGGAGGTGTTGAACCCAAGTCTTCTTATCTCCAAAGTCCATGCTTTTTTTTCTTCACCACGATTTTTCATTGGTGCTTTTAAGAGGTATCGATACAAAGTTATGAGCTTGGACCCTCAAATCCAAATTCACAAAGAACACCATTAGGAGATACGCTTTATCTAAGGCATCTGTGAGATAGATTTAAAGCAACATTTCTCAAAGTACAGTCCCAAAATCACCAAAACAAGAATTATCAGTGGTGGTGGTGGGGGACCGTTAAAAATGCAGATTTTGGAGCCATGCCATAGATCTACTGAATTAGAATCTCTAAGTTGGGATCCAGAAATCTAGCAAACATCCAGGTGATTCACATGCACACCAAAGTCAGAGAACCAGGGCCTAAGAGTTTAACTAAACTTGGGTTTAATATAAATCAACAAGGTAATAATTCTGAAAAGACAAAGAAATCTGAAAGTGAGACAAATTTACGATGATCAAGGAGCAAACATATCTGCATTGTTGAAGTCACTTTTGAGCAGCTAATTTTAAGGAGATTTAAAATTTGCAGTGTACTCGGAGAAGAGCAATCAGTGTGATGAGTGTCCTTGCTGTAGTTGAAGGAGCTATGACCACTCAGCCCGGAGGAGAGAAAACTTGTGGACCAAATAGCATTGCTACCATCCAGTTCTAGTTAAGTGATGCTCTTTGCAATTTAGTGTAAACCAGAACTCAAGTTCTAGGAATATCAAAATTAGACATTAAATGCATATAGCAAATCTTAGGTTCCTGCTTCGAATTATCATGCTAAACTACTCTTCTATATGTTGACTGAATGAACCAGTCAGTAAAAGAGCTTATGGAAATAACTACTTTCTCTTGAGTCTAGTGAAGTTCTGCTTCCAGCATGCTATCTCTTTTGCTCATAAGAATAAATTTTACTGACAGCTTTTTCTTAAAGACTAATGAGGGTTGGGTCTTTATGCTAGGACCAAGAGTTTAAAAATTATGTATAAGCTCTTCACTTAAAACTCAAGGGAAAGTCAGTCAAATATTTCTTAAGACAAAAAAAGTATGTATCATAAACAAAAAAATTGATAAATTTAAATTTGTTGAAATTAAGAATTTCTGTTCATTAAAAGCCCATTAAGAGAGTGAATACGCAAGTCACACACTTGGATAGAATATGTACAATATGTACGTATCTCTAGAAAGAATTTATATCCAGAAGACACAATCAATTCCTACAGGTCAACACAAAAGAAAAATACCACAATTTAAAAATGAGCTAAAGACTTGAACAGTTATTTCATAAAGAAGGACAGACAAATGGTCAATGAACTTTTGAAAAGTTATTCAACATCATTACTTATTAGCAAAATGCAAATGAAAATCACAATAGTATTTCAGTCTACATCCATCTAATTGGCTAAAGTGACTAATAAAAATGTTGGCGACAATGTCAAACTCATACGTTGCTGCTAGGAATGGGAATTGGTATAAATAAGTTGGAAAACTGGCAATGTATACTAAGGATAAACATATGCTTACCTTAAGACCCTCCTAGATATATACCCCACAGAAATGAATGCACATGTGCACCAAAAGACATGTACAAGGATGTTCATATAGCAGCTTCATTCATTATAGCCAAATCAAACAACTCAACTGTCCAATGGCAGTGGAAAAGATTAATGAATTCATATGATGGAAAAGTACACAACAATAAAAAAGTGATGTATTGCTGTACACAATAATATGGATGAATCTCTAGACATAATAATGAGTGGAAGAAGCTTGACTGCACACTTCATTGTTCCATTTAATGAAGGTCAAGAGTAAACAAAGCTAATGTTAGTGATAGCAGTCCAAAAGTGGTTATCTCTGGAGAGGGGTGGTGGATATTGATTGGGAAGGAGGATGAGGGAAATTTGCAGCCTTGGAAATGTTCTATGTATTGAACTGTGTTGTGGTTACAAGGATGCGCACGTACTCACACACACACTTCATATAGGTGTAACCTAAGATTTAGGATTTACTGTAAAACTTTGATAATAATAATAAGAATGAAATGTAAAAGAAGGAAACCAGCACTTCTGAAATCCTAATGTAAGCCATATACTGAAATGGGAGTTTTAAGTGACATTGATATGAACAAAAAGACAAACTACCACTGTTTATTAAGTATCAGAGTCTTTTAAGTTTGTTACCTCACCTAAAAACCACAGTGATCCTATGAGACAGGCATTATTACTTTACAAATGAATAAACAAAAACTGAGAGAGGTTGAGTCACTTTCCTGTGGTCTGTCAAGGTAGGGCTCAAAAACAATTTTTTTATACTCTAAATATTCACCTGTAGAGGATGAAGACATGTCTGTTTAACTTACTTGTGTATCTCCAGCACCTGGCACAGGGTCTGGCATATGTCAGGTACTCAATAAATAGAGTTAGATAAACAGGGTAGATAATGTTTGAATGAATGAATAAAGGTATGTTCTTTCCCCTCTACCAGGCTAGGTATTAGTGAGGATCAAAACGTATTTTTTCAGATTTGGCTGGTGTGTTGACTGGAATCTAAAAAGCAGCTCAAAACCAGGATTGCTCACGGAATGGGCACATCATGGGGATCCCAGCCAATCATGAAATGCCTTGAATTAGTGGCTTTCGCTTCCCTGCCCCACCTCCCTCCAGCCCCATGTACCTTACTAAAAGGGCCTCCTGCAGATAAGCAATTACACCTGTTCCGTATGGCCTTAGGGCTTGACTTGGACCGGGTCTGATACACAGATGGCATGCACTGCATCAGCCTGGCAGGTTGTTAATACTTTGAATATTACCCTAACTTGAGACCAAAGGGCAATAAGCTTCATGGAGGGACTGATCACTGCTTAACACAGTGAAGAAATTCCTAACAGCTGAAGATTACATGAACCGCTTCCTGCAGTAGCCATGTTCCCATCAGTGGGGATGTCAAGTTCTTTGGACAAGTTCTTGCAGATGCTGTAAAGAAAATTTGAATACCAATTGAGAGCGTGGACAAGATTTGCGATTTTCAAACTATTTATTTGCTTATTATTTGTGGCAGAAACCTTTCTGAATGGAAATCTTAGGCAGAGGCTCAATCCATGAAAGAAATAAAAGATATCTTGAGATGGTGAGTCAGGACTTCCTTCTTACCCTCCCCTGAAGACCCCAACAGCACAGCTGGAAAACCTAGCACTGGGGAGCTCATGTTCTGTTCAGCAGGGTAGTAGAGGCTTTCATCTCCGTGGAAGTCTTTCCCTGGCAGGAAGAAAGGCTGTCACTATAACATGGGGCTAATGGCAGCTCCTTTCCATGTTGCAGGAAGCTGAAGATTTCATCTGTCAGGCTGTCCTCACTGTTAAATAATTTCATAGTGCCAGAGAAGTGCCCTCACTATTGTCCTCTTCTGGAGGTACAGCCGTGTTCATCACCTCCTTTCCCCATAATGTGGGACAATAGACGGAGTCTGGGCTTCAGCATCAAGAGAACTGGGTTTGGCCACAGGTTTGCAATTAACCATGTAGCTAAGCCAGGACCTGCAATCTCTTTGGAGTGTTTCTTCACCTGCAAAATAGTGATCATTGTTACTGCTCTGCTTCATCATGATATGGCCAAGGGCCAAATTAATAAAAGACAATGAAAATGGTACAATCATAAAACACTGTATATCAAGTCAGGAGTTAATACAATTCTTACAACATATTTTATTTATTTTATTTATTTTTTTACATAAATTTTTTCTTCTCTCTGCCTTAGGTGGTGTTTCTGACAATGTCTGTAACTCCTCTGGTTCTTGCTTCTGCCAGGTGACCCTGACCCCTTGGCTTTGGTAACCCTGCTTCTTCCCTTTGTCCTAAGAGCCTAAACATGCAAGTGCCTTCCTGTTGCTAATCTCTGTACTGCTGTCTCCTGTTCTCAGCTCTTCTGTCACCTGTGCATTAATTCTCTGCATTAAATTCTGTTTCACATAGAATGGTTTTTATTTTCCTGGTTGAATCCTCATGGATACTCATTGTTTTTGCATTCCCTTCCTATTCCCTTTCACCCTGTGGAATTTTGAACCTCAGTTCTTGGGGGTTTCTTCTTTCTTCGGGCCTTTCTTTTTTTTTAAATAAAATTTATTTATTTATTTATTTTTGGCTGCATTGGGTCTTCATTGCTGCACGCAGGCTTTCTCTAGTTTTTTTTTTTTTGCGGTACGCGGGCCTCTCACTGCTGTGGCCTCTCCCGCTGCGGAGCACAGGCTCCGGGCGCGCAGGCTCAGCGACCATGGTCCATGGGCCCAGCCGCTCTGTGGCATGTGGGATCCTCCCAGACCGGGTCACGAACCCGTGTCCCCTGCATCTGCAGGGGGACCCCCAACCACTGCGCCACCAGGGAAGCCCAGGCTTTCTCTAGTTGCAGCGAGTGGGAGCTACACTTCGTTGCAGTGCACGGGCTTCTCAATGCGGTGGCTTCTCTTGTTGCAGAGCAAGGGCTCTAGGTGCACGGACTTCAGTAGTTCTGGCACACGGGCTCAGTAGTTGTGGCGCATGGGCTTAGTTGCTCCGCGGCATGTGGGATCTTTCCGCACCAGGGCTCGAACCTGTGCATTGGCAGGCGGATTCTTTACCATTGAGCCACCAGGGAAGCCCGTGGCATGTGGGATCTTTCCGGACCAGGGCTCGAACCTGTGTTTCCTGCATTGGCAGGCAGATTCTTTACCACTGCGCCACCAGGGAAGCCCTCTGCAACATATTTTAAATATATATGTTTAAGCTATGTTGTTTGCAAACTGAGAAAAAATACCGTGCATTAACCTAAGCTCAACTGTAACAGAACAGATTATGCTAAAATAGGATGAATTGGAACAAATTAATTATAACAATAAGTGCTTGTCTCTTTATCCAAGCTCAACTTTCTACCTGATAGGGTTATTGTGAAGGATGCATGAGTACGTGTGTGTAAGGAAGGACCATGAGTCTGCCAAATGGTTTAAATGCATTGATTACTATATTCCTACCAAAATCCTTGAGGAACAGCTATTGGAAGCCCCCTGTTTTACAGCTGAGGAAACTGAGGTCCAGAAAGTGTAAGCATCCTGCCCAGAGCAGTCACTGGCTGCTCCACATAATTTTAGGCAGTGGTGATCGGGGAGGGGACTGTATTCCTCTTCTCTGATGTCATTGGTGAAAAAAAGGTACCATAATTTAGCTCAGATGGAGAGTCCAGGAAGGTCTCAGGAGCAGAGAAGTTGAGAAATACAGTGGGTCTGGGATGATCTTGAGGCTGGTTGGTCTTGTCTCACATGCGTTTAATGGGGCTCCTGCTCTGAGTTACACACTCCACTAGTTACTGGTGGCATAGCCAATTATACATGGTTCCTGCAATTACAACACCCTCAGTACTTGCGTAAACAGTTTACATTTACACTTTTTTGCTGTAGCTTCTGGTTCATTCCTCCTCCCTCCTTTCCTTCCCTCATTTCTCAGCCTGTAAACACACTGCGGAGATAGTTTGGCTATTCTTCCTTCTCTCCCTCATTCTCTCTCACCCTTTGCCTTCCTCTTAGTAACAATTTCTTGTATATTTACTATGTGCCAGATTTTGCGCTGCACGCTTTATTTTTTTTATCTTTATTGGAGTATAATTGCTTTACAATGTTGTGTTAGTTTATGCTGTACAACATACTGAATCAGCTATATGTATACATATATCCCCATATCCTCTCCCTCTTGAGCCTCCCTCCCACCCTCCCTATCCCACTCCTCTAGGTCATCACAAAGTATCAAGCTGATCTCCGTGTGCACTCCGTGTGCTAGGCAAGTGCTACACACTTTAATCAGATCATCTCTTTTAGTCTTCATAGCAGCATTATGGTATGTTTAATTATCTTATCTTAAAAAATAGGTCTGGGGCTTCCCTGGTGGTGCAGTGGTTGAGAATCTGCCTGCTAATGCAGGGGACACGGGTTCGAGCCCTGGTCTGGGAGGACCCCACATGCCGCGGAGCAACTGGGCCCATGAGCCACAACTACTGAGCCTGTGCGTCTGGAGCCTGTGCTCCACAACAGGAGAGGCTGCGATAGTGAGAGGCCCACGCACCACGATGAAGAGCGGCCCCCACTTGCCACAACTAGAGAAAGCCCTCGCACAGAAACGAAGACCCAACACAGCAAAAATAAATAAATAAATTAATAAACTCCTACCTCCCAACATCTAAAAAACAAACAAAAAAAGGTCTGGGATATTAAGTAATTTATTCAAAATAACCTGTGTGGCCGGTAAGTTTCTGACCTGGCTTTTAAGAGTGGGTCTTTGGACTTCAAGGACATCATACTTAAATGATACAACAGCTGCCTTTATTCAGCATGCATATATATTTGCTGTTGATGTGATAATCACTTCAGCAGAAGAATAAAAGTGTAATAACTTCTGGAAACCATATTTGAAGAGAGTCGATGTGCTATATATATGAGAATTATAAGTAAAGCTCCTATGTCTTGGAGTTATTTATCTTGCATGCAAAAATAGTAATGGCTACTTACAGGCTATCTTCATTAACAGCCTGTAGAGTTAGAAAAATTGGATTTGAGTCTTGAATCTACGATTAGTTGATGTGTGACCTTGGAAATTTAATTTTGGTAAGCCTCATCTGTAGAATGGGAGTCGAACATATGGTAATTATAGAGATTTGAAATACAGCATAATTCCTAATATATAGTAAGTGATCAATATAATAACAATAATTATTGTTATTGTTATGACTATGACTGAGTCTTTCATGTTTTTCAGGTACTCTCAGAGGATGCTGTCATTCTTCATTCTTTTATACTCAATACATGTAGAATGGATGGAAATTTGGTGAGTAATTAAACACTATTAGAAGGGAACACCTTTTCCCTACACCTTGCCCTATTCATATTCTTAGTCTCCCTTTCTTATGGAATTGCTCTGTCCTGAGAGATGTGTCAATACATTATGAAAATATTAAGTAAGAATAACTGGGGGTTCTCTGTTCTTTTTTCCACTTAATTTCTCTTCTCCTTAGCCACGTTGTGAGTGTCATCTGAGCCTGCTTCCCCTGGCTAATGTGCTGTAACTGAGTCTATGTTGCCAGGTTTATGTTTTCAGTGCTAGGAAAGCCATTTTGATCCTCTAATCTATCAGTTCAGGCACTAAAGCTGAACTTTTGACTGTCATCTGCCACTCTTTTGCTTACTTCTCAATGTGTTCAAGAGTCAGGAAGAGAAGAGGGGTGCCATACACTGTGGTCTCCCTTAGAGGCCCCCAACAACCACTTTTCAGCTAATTTGACAATAACTTATTAAACAAATCAAGTGAGATCCACAATGAGAGGAGCTGGTAAGTTCAGGCTGAAAAGGGATTACAGTGATGTGGGAAAGGCAGGACTCAGTCCCAAATGACAATGTGAGTGGTGTGAGGGGTGCAGGCAAACCAGGGAAGAGCCAAAAGAGGAACTGGTATGGGCTGGAGTAGGTGGGGAGGTGGGCCCTGAGATGATGTCTGGAAGGATGGGAAAGATGGGGTAGTTCAAGAATACTTGGCAGGCCTTCCAGAGAGCAAGAGAAATAGTATTAACATCAAGAAAACAGCTGGGCCCTGGAGTTTGAGAGACTTTGATTACTGGTCAACCTGAATGTAGACTTGGTACAGGGTTTGGGGGAAGGGTCCTCATTTTTGTCATTTATTCACTGAATGAGCTTGAACAAGTGAATTCTCCTCTCTGAACTATGGTTTCATCATCCATAAAATGAAGACAATAATTTTGCCTTTGTCTGGCAGTTGTGAGATCTTAATGAGACTGGATAGAAGGCATATAGCCCAATGCCTGACACACATCAAAAAACTTCATATATTTATTTGTGATGACCGAAGAGTAAACCGAGGTACATGTGAATGAAGTGACTTAACCTGCAGTCACTGAGTGTTTTCTCTGCTTTCCATTAAATCATGTCAGAATTCTTTGAACTCTGAAAGCAAAATACCCTAATTTTTAAGTGGATATAGTTATTATTCAGTAGACCAGAGTTCAACATTTAACTTGTCTCTGCAAAAGTCTTTAAGCTCTGGTCTTTCTTAAATTATTCATTTTCACTAAATTTTTTAATAAAAGAAATGTAAATACAGAACCAGCCTGACCAAATTACAGTGCTGACATTTTGTACCAATTATTACATGTAGGTTTTAAATATTAAAGAACAGGATTACAAAGGAGGACTTTATGAAATCAAGTCTTGCTAGAGGTTTCATCTGCCTCAAGTTCTTATTATAGATTCTCTATCAAAGTTCTATTTCCTCTTACCAACTCAATTGCTCATGATTTTTGTGTGTTTTGGAATACTTTCAAGCATGGCTCTTGGGTGAAAATAGCCCTATCCTTAGACAATAGTTAGTTCACAACTAGCAGAATAACAAATTTTGCATAGGAAATGGAGAACAGCTCTTGACATGCAACCAGAACCAGATGTGCCACTTGAAGAGCACCACCTGTCATGTCACATGGGCCACACCAGTGATCATGGTGAACCGTCGACATCACCCACTTGATGACCACTGTCATGTGTACACAGAGGACTTCCAAATCTAGATCTCCAGCCCAGAACTCTCTTCTCTGCTCCACACCCACCTGCCCATCTCCTTGCTGGGCTTTTCCACCATGATGTCACAGGTGCCTTGATTAACATACTCCCCCCAAAACTTGGTCTTTCTCCCAATATCTGCTCTTTCTCCTGTCAGGATGTAAATGGCATGGTCATGTATCCAGTAGTCAACTAAGCCATTGACTCTTGGCAGTCAACCTTGGCAGTGTATATTACTGGTATTAATGTTAGCGGTTAAGAACATAGACTCAAGGGGAAGACTATCTATTCATGAGCTGCAGGACCTTGAGTAAGTGACTTAACCTGTTGGTGTCATATTCATCTCATCCATAGTATAAGGATAATAATTCTAACATCATAAGTCTGGTGTGATGATTAAATGAGTTAATATTTTTGAGGGCTTAGAATAGGGCTTGGCACATAGTAAATGTTATGTAAATGTTTGTTAAATAAATAAATCACACATTGCATTCCCTGAAAGGCTGTTAACTTCACACTTTCCTCTCCATCTCCATGGAGGCTGCCTTCATTCAGACTCTAGCTCCTCTGGCATCCTATAGTGATCTTCATTTCTCAGTGAGCTCCCGCCTCCAGTCCTGGGCTCCTCCAGGCTATACTACCTATGTTAACCAGAGTGAAGTTTACTGAATGCAGAGCTGATCATGTTTCTCCTCTGTCTACAACTCTGAGTGACTTGATCGTCTCACCGAGGCTGATTTGGCTCTGCATAGCCTGGCTCCTGCATCTCCAGGAGCTATTGTTTCTCCTCATCACCGCATGTTCTAAGCATTATCAAGTCTGTTTCCCTAAGCCTGTCTTCATTTGCTCTGCTCCCTGTTGGCGGGAAGCCCCTCTCAGCTTTATTCACCTTCAGATCCAGCTTAAGCATCTCTTTGTCTCTGAAGATTCTCCAACTCTTCCACCAGAAAAAATCCCTTCCTTTGCGTTTCTTCTGTATAGATGATTATTATTACACAATGCATTTATTTGTTTGTACATCTATCTCCCCAGCCATAATGTGAACTCCTGAAGGCATGGAACATTTCTCTCTCTCTCTCTCACATTTAATTTTAATTAACATTAAAACGATTTTATTCCAGTACCTTCCACAATACCTGACACAGCATAGATATTCAATCAGCGTGCATTTAATGAAAAAAGAAATAAACAGAATGGCATCTTATTGATCATTTAACCGAACTCCTAATTTTATGAATGAGAGAACAGATCTCAGAGAAGTTAGTTACCTTGTTCTAGGTTACCAATCTGGGCAGCATTAGAATCTAGACTAAAAGCAACTTTCCAGCATTTGCCATTACTACATAACCTCAATTATTAAGAGTCTTTTGGATCAATTACACCACTTAGAATTCTAGACTGAGGAAGCGAATTGTTCTCTGACCCCATTCTTCTCACATATCCCCATTAGAAGTACCTTTCTTGATACTCTGGATTCAGACTCTGTGGACAGGAATGTTAGCTGAATCTCTCAGGACTTCTAGGACAGGAGTAAGACTTGCTTATTCTCCAGGCACTGCAAGTGACCTTTACTCTTCACCATTTTAATTTGGGTTGGGGTTGGTGCAGCAGACCACTTTTTGAAATTTAAATGTGGGAACTCTTATAAGAAGAATTATTTTGTCCTTGAGAAAATGTGTATGTGTGTGTGTGTGTGTGTGTTTGTGTGTGTGTTTGTATTGCATGTGGTGAGCAAGGGGTGACAGGTTACTTGAGAGAGTGCTTCAGAGGCAACAACATAGGGCTGCTTGGGTTTTGCCTTCCAGTTGAAAAGTCATCAGAAAAGAGTAAGGTCAACTCTGAATTCTGCCAAGTTTTGCCTTCAGTGCTGCAGTGTGAAATGAGGTAATGTACTTTATGAGCTGTGAAGAACTACAGAAATGTGAGGCATTTTTAGAAGCGTTGATTTATGGAAAAGGAAGGTCTTTAGAAATGATGTAGCCCTCCCACTTCCTCATTTCACAGTAAGGGGAAGTGACTCTCCCAAGGTCATAGCTAGAAGGTAGCAGAGTTGGACTATGCTTCCTCCCCAGCCCATAGCTTACCCCTCTCTACAGGCACTCTGCAATCTCACCAACTACTGTGGCACCTGACACTTTGGCAGGACACTTTACTTCTCTGTGCTTTTGTAAATG
The DNA here is from genome assembly GCF_949752795.1 of Hyperoodon ampullatus. NCBI lineage: Eukaryota > Metazoa > Chordata > Mammalia > Artiodactyla > Ziphiidae > Hyperoodon > Hyperoodon ampullatus. The sequence continues at coordinate 52,666,804 of NC_136915.1, read as the reverse complement.
CTGTTCCCAATGCTAGGATACTACTTCTTTCATGGCTGCCTGGGATACTGCCTCATCCTCTGAGATTCTGCCTCATCTGGCACCCGTTTAGTCTCCCAGCTCTGTACTCCTAAAGCCCGGTCACAATATAATAAAGTCAGGGAGTTTAAAGGAAGCAGTTATCTTAGGGCCATATGACCTCCAAGCTTCTATCTGGCTCTGAGGTTCTTGATTCAATGGCATAACGTCCATTCCATCTCTAGTATCGCAATTTTGGGTCATGATCCCACAAAGTGAAGAAGGGTTTTTTCCTGTGGACCTCCAGAGGAATGTTATTTTCATCAAGGTTGGAATGACCAAGTGAAGGTTCTTCAAAATGTGAAAAAAAATCATAAGTGTGGTGTGGCTTATATATGCGTATGAATATGGCGAGAGCAGAAAATATAGATATATTGTGTAACTTTCATCATCTCCCTCATCTTTTCCATCCACTGATAATTCTGTGAAAATCCATTCAATACACATATATTGAGCACATCTTCTGTATCCCAGTTTCTAAGCTAGATGCTGGGGGTACAGATCAAAAGACAAATAAAATTTGGACACTTCTCAATTTTCTCAGCTTGGAGGGGAGACACAGGAAAGTGAGCCTCCCCACCTCTCTCAGTTAGCTCTGAACTTGTTTAGTGCCTCAATATGTCCCTAACAAAATATATTCCTTTTTTCTTCACCTAAAAATGAATTCCCATGTCCACCTATTTATTTAGAGTTCCTCTGCAGGACTTAGAGAATATGAATCTGTCAGAGTCCCAGAAAGACACAGAATAAATGGCATACTCAAACTGTGTGATTAGAGAAGAACTGAATAAAGGACTCACTTATAAAGGTAGGGATCGGTTGTATGGAAATCATAAGGATAATGCAGTGTCCTGGGGCTCGTAGCAGCTGGCTATTTTTACACTTGTGTGTGAGGGATAAAAGGAGGGGGCAGTTACCAGGATCCAGAGATATAGAAATGGAGGGAGAGGACCACTTGGCAGTAGTTGCGCCCTTGTGCCAAGGGTGAAGCAGCCTGAGATGACTGAGGAGGAGGGAGCTGGAGCTGACTCTTGCTTCTCTGATTTCCTATGATGCCCTTCATTGCTGTACCCAACTGGAAGTCAGCGAGGGAGCCCTGTGTTGGAGTCCAAGCAGGCCAGGCTGCCAGAGTACGAAGCTGGAGACAAGTGCTGGGGAGTGGATCTGGGGTAAACAATTGGAGATGGATAGTGAATTATATTAGATAAGGTAAGTCTTCAGTCCTACAAAGACATGCTCAGGGGCTTCTCTCTGATCCACACACTCATGTGCCCACATGCAACCTCGCATCTCTCCAAGTTTATGAAAACTTGCTGGTGTCAGATACTGTATGAAACACATGATCTACTTTATTTTCTCATTTCAACTTCACAATCAAAGTAGGTGAAGAGACAGAACAGACATGAGAATAAAATTTCTCTGATTCCAACGCACATGCTGCTTACTGAGTTTCCGAGTAGTGTGAGCACGTTGGCTTTGGGCAGTATCTTCAGGAGACAGACTCCCTTCTGCCTGGACACCCTTTCAATCCCCATCTACTTGACCAGCCATGATTCTTCACCCAAGACTCAGGTTGGTTTTCTCTTCTAGGAAGCTTTTCTAGAACTTCATAGCTGGTGGTGTGTCCCTCTTTTGTTCTCCCTGTGTACCCTGGCCTCACTTCCCAGGTAGTACCAGTCATATTGAATTTAATCATCCTGATTGCTTTTCCTGAAAGACTGTTAGGTCTTTGAGATCAGGGATCATTTCTTTTTCATTTACATGTCTGTACAAAGCACAGTGTCTGCCATTTACTAGGGCGCAGTAAATATTTCTTAACTGAGTGATTGAAAAATAAGGACTTTGTCTATAACTAAAACAGATCAGGTGGAGGGGAGCTAGGAAGTTAAAGTACAGAATATCCTTTATTCCTCAATATTTCAGGAACATTCAATACTCAGGAAACCTAGTAGTTTCTGTAACCAGATAGACCAAAGTGATGTCATGAAAATCCTACTGTTTTCACCCATGAGAACACCACCCTGCTGCAGTTAATGGAAATAAATATACCATCTAGTAGTTTATTTATTTATTTATTTTTTGCGGCACACAGGCCTCTCACTGTTGTGGCCTCTCCCGTTGCAGAGCCCAGGCTCCAGACGCGCAGGCTCGGCGGCCATGGCTCATGGGCCCAGCCGCTCCATGGCATGTGGGATCTTCCCAGACCGGGGCACGAACCCATGTCCCCTGAATCGGCAGGCGGACTCCCAACCACTGTGCCACCAGGGAAACTCCCCATCTAGTACTTTAAATCATGAAGCAACATAACTGTCTTCTATTTGTGGTGACTTTCTGGTGCCCTCATTATTTTCTCACTGAGATGTCTGTACCTGATCTTGTTGATTCAGCATAAAAGGGTGACTCTGAAAGCCATAGGTGAGGGGCAGAGAGGCGGGAGAGTGGAGGAAGGAGGGATCTGGAGTCACCTGAGGAGTGGGGCGGGACCACCCATGATTCCCCCATCCTCACGCGTGTCCCTCCATCACAGCTCTTAGCACATTAGTTGCAGGGCTTTACATGTCTCCCCACTGGATTTTGAGCATCCTGAGGGCTGATATCACATTGAATTCATCTCTAGGTGGTCAGTGTATGGTGTAGCGTGTTGGGAAAGGAGATTCTCAGTGTGTATGCTATAAAAATGACAAATAAGCGAGCAAATGAATGATTAAAGGAAGACATAGTTTCTTTCTAGCCACTACTAATGATTCAGAAGAATGGCTGAAAGAGTGAGAGAGGGAGTTAAAACTGTATGAAGAAGATGATGATTGAATTTAGGGGGAAAACCTACAAACAGGGAAGGATTTGTTCTTCTCCTGGTGCCCTTCCCTTTCTCTCTGACAGCCCCCTTACTCCTTGGCGCTGACATCCATCACTGGAAGATCTGGTACCATAAGCACCATATCTGCTTGCTTCAATGTGATATTCTCACTGCATTGCACAGTGCCTGGCACATAATTGTAGCTCAACAAATATTTTTTAATAAAGTTAAAATCTCCCTCTCAGGGCTTTTATTCCTCCTGTCATAGTCAGTCCCTCCTACCTTCCCTGTCTCTACCTCTAATGCTGAGTACGCACCCTGAGCGGCCTTGTCCAGTGGACATTCTAAAGGGAAATAGGGAGAAGGCTAAGCTCTCATGTCATTAAACTTTCCACTTTACAGACAACGAAACTGAGGCCTAAAAGGGAAAAAGACTCATCTCAAGTCATAAGAACTATCAGATGTAGCAGTAGAAAATGAATCTCTTGTCTCCTTTGTTTGCCGTCATATTGTAACCCCCAAGTTCATTTTTTTGGTTCAGTGGCTTTCAACCTTTTTGTTTTTTAAACTAGGAAACCCTTTGTTCAAAGAAAATCTTATCTAAAAGCTCAATATGTTAAATAGAAGAAGTCAGTGCTGCTTTGGTTAGAGAAGCAATGGAGACTCCTCCCAAACTCAAAAACAAATGGCTCCTGGGGAGCTCGGAGGAGCACAGCTGGAAAACCATTGATGTAACAGGGTGCGTGGATCTTTATTCAAAGCATTCTGGGTGAGGGCAAAGGGAAGGGTCAGTTGAAATTGGGCTCTTCTCCATAGCTTCTGGGGAGCCTACATAGTGGCAGTGGCAGTTATAAACTAGCTACGCCCAGTAGAGAGGAATCAAAAAGGTGATAGGGAAGCAGGACAACTTGGAACAGAGGTTTCATGTTCAAGGCTCAGAGCTGCCAATTACTAAGGGCAAATGTTCTTTTTTTCCTCCAATTTATTCTTGAATTCTTCAAGAAGATATAAATGAAGCTTCATAATATCAGTGATGAACAAGCTATTCATCTTCTGATGCTGATTAATTCAGAAGATAAAAAACATTTAAGTGCCACTTATTTTTAAAAAATTCAAAGTGAAAATAACTTTATTGAGTTCTATAGAAAAATTATATTCTTATAACCTATATTGCCTCTTTTATTAAATAGGAGGCTTTCAGTGAGAAACTTGAAATCTTTTTAAGCCAGTAAAATTAAATCTTAGCATACTTGAGAAATGGCAATATAGAGACAAGTTCATAATATTCCATCCTGAAGTTGTAATTTAGCATTCACGTTTGTTCGCATGCATTATCTCGATTCATTAATGAAAAATCCTGCAATGTAGCTATAATTGATAGGGAGACTCGGAGAGGTAAAGTGATTTTCTCCAAGTCATCCAGCAAGTTTACCACAGAGCTGGGACTCAAAGTGGTTAATTCCAGTTAATGCAATGTTTACTAACTTTGTTAATGAAGGCAGATATAACATCTGTAATAAATAAACCTCCAAAATTTAATGCTTAACACTATAAAAGTTTTTTGTTTTTGTTTTTTGCCAATCTAAGAGCCCACCGTGTGTGCTTGCGGTTAGTGTGTCTCTAAGTAGTGATTCAGGGAGCCAGGCTCTTTCCATCTGTGGTTCTACAATTTTAAACACATGGCCTCCCAGTTACCTGGGGGAGCATCTCAATTCCATTCAACTGGAAGGGGAGAAGCACACAGAGGATTGTATGAGAACATTTTTATGGAGCAGGTCCGGAAATGACACACCACTTTCCAGTAGGTATAAGTCAATCACATGACCATCATTGACCACAAGTAGCATGAGAAATATACCCTCACTGTGTGTCCAGTAAGGAAAGGGGCATGCTGATCTGCTACATTGTTATTATGAGCACCTTAAGGATTAGTGATGGGGGGTCTTATTCATCTCTCTGGACTGCACATTGTTTTTGCATGTAAATAATGTGTTGAATATCTTCCCACCATTGAAACCTCCCTCTGCCATTGTTGAGGGCTCTTTTCTTTCTGTTGGTGAGATAGAGTGGAAAATCCTAATTCCTCTCCCTTCTTCTGGTAGTATTCCCCTCTTTTCACACGAATACAGTTGAGGTTGCCATACTGTTGAACATAACCTTTCTGCTCTAGAAACAGCTGATTGGTAAAGTGGTAGGCACCACCCCTTTACCCCACACTCAACCAAATAGAGTCCTCCATATGAGCCTTACTCTGGGATTTTTTCAAGCTGTAAACTTACTTCTTCGGAGCTAGAATCTATGCAATATGAGGCTCAGGAGCTGCTGGTGGTCATGATTTCCACTTTGCAGCAGAAGGCAGTCTGCAGTGATAGACATGGAAACCAGCAGTGCAAAACCAGGGAGGTGCAGACAAGAGACGAGACACGTCCTTCTGGTTCATGTCCCCGATTCCAGTTGCTCCAAGGCCGAACTATAAGCCCACATTCCTGCAGTTTGGTCCAATACTTCCATCCATGTGAGATAACTCAGTATCCTTCCAATAAATTCTACCTTTGCTGACCTAGAGTGAATTGAGCATATATCTAAGCAGTCGCTAGAGACCTGATCACATGGGGTGAACCAGAGGGGAGCTGCTGTCTTCCAGAAGGGCTTTCTCACCCAGTGGGCTGCAGTGAGCTCAATCACCACCGTGCAGGCCTTTCCAGACTCAGTGGGGGAAGCCACCGAACCTCCTATGGGATTCTCCCAGGAGGATATGTGCCTGAGGATTCTAAGAAAATGTTCTGTGCGGTTGCCTGGTAGACTTCCTTTGGTCTTTCATCTGCCTCATGGAAACTGAATGGACAAGTTTCCAAATAGACTGAAGGTCTTCTCTGAAAGCTGGATGGGCCAGTGAGGACCCTGGTTCTGGGCTCACTCGTATCCACTTCAGATGATGCATGAGCTCCCTTCCACCTCTGAGCTTTGTGCAAGCGCTACACATGGGCCGAGGGTGGAAAAATAATCATTTCTCAAGTGCCTCTCTTTTTACAAGTGACTCCCCCATCCATTTCTCTTTTAAGCCTCTAAGGTGTTAAATGACTCCATCACACGTGAGCTTGGTAGCCTAGTGAACTTTAGGATTTCTGTTTTCTCACGTGTAGAATTAGTGATTAGTGAGGTTTACCTTGTGCGAATGTATGCAACACACCCAGCACAGGGACAGGAACTTGCTAAGTGTCAGTTTCTCCCTCCCATCTCCCATTACCAACCTCTACACTCAGGGCTCTGAGCAGTGGAGGGAGCTGAAGACAAGAGGGATACAGTGGCTTTGTCCGTTTTCTCTCAGAAACCATCACTTATACCCCTAACCTGCTCCCCTCGGCCTTCCTTTCCTTCCATGCTCCACGACGCCTCTTTTTCTCCTCTCCTCTCCCTTGCAGTGCCCTTGTTTTCTCCCAGGAGCTCCCTCTCCCCTCCTCCCGCCCACCCCATCCCCACCCCCCACCCCCAGCTGCTGCTGTGGCTGGCTGTTCTGAATCTATTGATTTTGTTCTATAAAAGATTGCTTAATTCATTTTCTCCACTGCGGCCCAGTGCCAGACCTCAGGGTAGGTCCCAAGATGACCGAGTTGATTATGTGCACCGCTTCCCCGAAGGACAGCAACCACATTCCCTCTGGATGCCCAGGCCGGGTAAGACAGTGAAGGTGAACATGATTCATAAACTCAAAAGAGCTAAACAGAGAGCAGTGGACCCTGACCTACTCATCTCCATATTTACAAGGCCTAGCACGGGGCCTGGCATCGAGTCGCTGTTGGCTGAAATTAAATGAATCTCTTTTCTTAGCTTCACAGCATTCTAGATGCACAGAGAGAATCTCCACTGACTTCTGATTGCCTGCAGCAGTGGTTCGCAGCCCTGGGTGCACGTTAGAATTACCTGGGGAGATTTTAAAAGGACTCATGGCTGAAACTTACCCAAGACCAATTAACTCGGAATCACGGACAGTGTGGCCCAAACATTGGCACCTTGCCAGAGCTGGACAGGTGACTCTGATAGGCACCCGTTGTGGGCTTACAGGTTAAGACTATGTTCCCTAGCCTGGCACTCAAGGGCCTTCATGTCTCTGCTCCTGCCTGGTTGCCAACCTCACCTCCTTCCACTTTTCATTCTGCACACTCAACGTCCCAGCTACTTGACGTTCTTGCTCTTCCCCTTGGGCATCACTATGCCTTTTCTCGTGCTGTTTCCCCTTCCAAGAAACCCCTTCCAGGACATCCCTTCCTTTGCATCTCTTCCTTGCAATTTCCTACTCATCTTCTAAGACCCAGATCAAACACCACCTCCTCTGAGAAGAGTTTTCCAGCCTTTTCAAGACTACGGTGCTCCAGATTTTCACTCTGCATCATGTTCTCTTTTCTGACTGGGTTTTGCCTGATACCTCCAATCTCTGTTCTACTGCCCTGGATTTAGTTTCTTTTACTCTAGCTCCTCCTACCTCAGTCCAGGCAGATTTTTCACTTGGCTTTGTACTTCAGCTTTGTCCTTGAACATGGCTCTTTGGGGATCTTCTTTGACTCTAAGCTTTGAAGTCCACTATCCTTCCCCTATACTTTCTCTGCCTTCAGAACCCTTACCTGGATGCAGTGACTGGGACCCTACATCTCCAGGAGAGGCATTTGAAAACAAATTGTGTTGGGTAACAAAGGCCCACATTTTTTGAGTGCTTACTACATACCTTGTTAAAGTGATTCACTGCATTATTTCATATAACCTTATACCAATGGGTCACTGGGCCTTAAAGATCTTAAATGAATTGTCCAAAAGCAAAGAGGCAGCAAGAGTCAAAGCTGGATTTCCCTGTGGCTGAGTCTCCCAAGTCCATATGTTTCATGCCTCTGTGAAACTTTAATGCTTCTTCTCTGTGCATTTGATTTTTAACTCTGCTGTTATGTTCTCAGTGCTGTATTGTAATTTATTGGTTGGTATGTCTTGTCTACCCCACTAAACTGTGACCTCCTCAAGGTGAGGGATTGAGGTGTTCGAGTCTGTATTCCTAGCACTTAGCAAATTGCCTGGCATGGAACAGAGGCTCGGAAAATGCTTGTGGCCTGAATAAATAAATGGCCACTCTAGCCTGAAGGGAGACTGGTCAGGAAAGGAAACAGAACAATCTAGATCACAGTCTGACCAAAAAGCCCATTCTCCTATGGCCCTGATTAGTGATATCTCTGCTGGGCAGGGTAGGTAGATGGGTGGCAGAGTAGGGGGCAGCAGGCCCCAGGGTGCCTTTCCCTTGTTTCCTTGAAATCCGGCATCTGTCCTGTCCTGTCACCCAGCAGCCAGAGAACATTTGTTCCCCAAAGGGCCGGCGCTGTGCCAGCAGCAGGTGGAGACCCGTCCACGGGGAGGGAGGGAGACAGCCGGCGGGAGCACTGATGTGTGCCGGAGACAAGATGCTGCAAGTCTGCCGCAGCACGCCGGTGACAGCAGCTGGGACAGGACCGCTAGTCACCATTCTGTAACCATTTAAAACCAGTTGCTGTCCCTTTCATAATAATAAATTAAAATATCACTCCACATCATGCTGGTTTCAGAGAGCAAAAAGAACAAAAAAACCCAAAGACCAAAAAAAAAAAAAAAACAAACAAACACCAAACAGTGATGAACCATATGTTGTAAGTTGGGTTGTCTATAAAATTGATAGGTTTCTGGGTAATTACAGAAAAGCTTTATGCCTGCTTTTCAAGATGCAATTTTTCATTTCCTTACAGAAAAATAATTTTCATTTCCCCAGCAACCTATAATCAACCAACAACATACACGTGTGGAAATAAGAAGACGAGGAGAGTAGAGGCAAAGTATTTCTGCCTGCTTGTTTGGTTGCTTGAAAAACTTGTGTTATTACTAAGCCGAGTCATCAGTATCCTTCTTCACAACTGCCTGAAAACACGCAGGTTTGATGTCGCTGGGACCTGAGTAGAAGTCTGTGATATTGACCTCAATGGACCCACATGCATTGGCCTTCTGCAGGCCACTTTTTAATTTAATGACCAGATAAAGTGACCTGGAACGGCACTCCCATCTATAATCGGCAGCCCAGTGCCCTCCAGAAGATTTAAGGGGATTCATAACACAGCACCCTATGATATCTTAGAGCCTCTTGCTGTGAATTTTGGCTTCTTGATCAACCAGCTCACACTTTCCCTCTTGTGGCTGCCCTCCTGCCTCTCCCCACTCTGTCTCATTTATTGATGGGGTCTTCTCCTTCATTTTCCAAAGCATCAATGATGCAGGGCAACCATATGCGACAGACTTTTACTAAAAATTTAGGGATGACTACATGGATTAGAGCGCAGTGCAAGGAACAACGTAAAATGCAAAACTAGACTACTAGATGTCTCAAAAACTTCCAGCCCTCCTTCCTGCAGGAAAAGCCTCACTCGCTGTGTTTATGTTCACGTCCCGCTTACAGACGTGTCTCCTTAGACCGCAGCTACAAAATTCCTATTACTTCATGTTCAGAGCAAATCAGGTCTTTTTTTTTCTTTTTGTAAATTCTTACCCATCCAGAACAATACAGGAGGCCTTGCTGTACATAAGACTTGTGTTTTATTTAAAAAAAAATAAATCATTAAACAGTCTCTAAATTTTATTCTCTAAGAAATAGGAATCTAGCTTTTATCATACTAAGAGAGGAAATCTGATTGGATAAGTTTGATATCAAATTCTTACTATAAAATATTGCTACTACTCTTACTATCAAAACTACCATGACTATAAAGAGAAAAAAATTGGAAAGTTTTCTGCCACGTTAGTTTAGAGGCTCTGAGCTCATGCTCTGAGCCCTGATCCAAGCGGTCTGAGGACGGTAGCAGGATAGCACTGTGGATGTCGAAGAAATGTTATACACAGTGTACTTGGAGTGATTTCCTTAAAAGGGGGCTGTGAGGATGGCAGATATTTAAATCTTCAGCCTGTTCTCTGGTAGGGTAAAGCTAGGCCTTCAAGTTAAGGGGATGGCACTGATATCCTGGCTGTGGGCTTAATAGTTGGCTTAATAAATGGAAGGAGAAACATTACTCAGTGTTCAAAAGGATCTCTTCCACATTTGAAATCATGCCAAACATAGGAGACTCTTTGTGAGGTCTTGTTCCCGATGGATCAAAATAAGCTCTTCAAGGCAGTGGCAGTAGACAGTGGGATTTTGCATTCTTCATTTTGGAATCTTCTACGGAGACTTGCAGGATACCTGGCATATACTGGGTACTCTCTTTGCTAAATCAGTAAATGGAACAAATGGCATATTCCACCAAAGAATAACCCTGAAATAGGTTATTCCTGTATCCTGGAATGCTTTCTGTAAACATCTCTCTCAGACACACACACACACACACACACACATTTTTCTCGCATAACTTGGTTAATTCCTACACATCTTAGTCCCTTGTCGTCTATGTCATAGTACTTGTTAAATTCGTCCCTTATACCCTATGTTCTCATCACATTTGCAATGGTATTGTTTAAATATATGTGTTCCTGTGTTTATGATTAGTTGTTGAAGCTCTTGATTTTTCTCCATACTTTGCGCTCCCCGAGGGGAGGCCATGTCTATATTGTAACTGCTGTCTTTTCAGTGTAGGATATAATGTCTCAGACAGAGCAAGCACTTCTGGCAGAAACAGAGTAGCTTTCACTGAACTTGTTTCCTCTTGTTCACACGCATGAGCTAGCCTACATTTCCTAGTCTCACTTGCTGATAAGTGTGGCTATTTGATGGAGTTCCGGCCTATGGAATGAGAGTCATATGTACCCCTTCCCAGCCTTGCCTTTTAAGACCTCCCATGTGAGACCTTCCATGATTTTTCCTCATACCACTGGCTTGTGACAGACAAGTGTAGTGATTTGGGAAGCTGCATATTGAGGATGGTGGAGTCACAGATGGCAGGAACCTGAGTCCTTGAACCATCACTTAGAATAAAGACATCACTCATCAGGATTACCTGTGTGGACTATACTTGATCGAGAACCTTTTATTGTATTTAAGCTTTTATATTTTTATGTATTTGAGCTTATTTGTCACAGTGGCTAGAATTACCTCAATTAATACAATACTTATTTTTTTTTGTGTGTGTGTAGAATTAATAGATGCATACAGAGAAGCAGATACCTAGGTACAGATTGTGTCGTTAGAAAAGTGGAGGCCTGCCGTATGATGCCAATCTTCAAGGCAATAAAAGACACATGATTCCATGGGTAAGAATGAGGTGGTATCCGAGCAACCTAACAGTCTCTTGTAGCCTTGAAACAGATCCCTTAGACTGAATTAAACAGAAGATTGTTCCCCCTTTACACCTATAAAAATACTGTCTTCTCTAAGGCACCTAACTTTGCTAGTTGCTATAGACTAACTCTTTATGTTCCCCCCAAATTCATTTGTTGGAATCCTAACCCCCAAAGTGATGGTATTGGGAGGTGGGGCCTTTGGGAGGTGACTAAGTCATGAGGGCTCCACCCTTACTATAATATTTTATTGTAAGAATTTGATAACAATGAGATTAGTGCCTTAATAAAACAGACTGCAGAGAGTTCCTTGACTCTCTCCTCCACGTGAGGATATGGCTATCTATGAACTAGGAAGTGGGCCTTCATCAGATGCTATATCTGTTGGTGCCTTGACCTTGGAGTTTCCAGCCTCCAGAACTGTGAGAAATAAATTTCTGTTGTTTATAAGACACTCAGTCTTTGGTATTTTGTTATAGAAACCTAAACATACAAGCACCAGTTCTCTCTATCCCAAAATGACCCCCCCCGTCCTTCCTGTGACATCAGAAAATCCAACATTTTACCAGGCATTAATGATCTCTGAAACTTGTATTAAGGAGTAGACCAATGCTTTCTGCTTTACTTTCATAAGGAGGATTTGCATTTTTAGGAAGAATGGTAATAATTGGTCTTTAATTGCTGAAATTTCAGGACTAAATTAAAACAAGGCAAAGATTATTAAGCAGTGACAGACCGTTTACACGCTCATCATCCTAAAGTATTTGCAATACTCTTTCCAGAAAGCAGAAGAGAATGATAGAAGGAGTCTCAGATCTTGATTAAAAACATAAAACTGCCTTCCAAGCCATAGACTTCAACCTCTGAACTTCTGTTATTGAAGGAAAACAACTCCTAATGGAAATAAGTACCAGTATTTTCTCATGACAGTGTGATGCCTCCAGCATCATGGATGACGTGAGACTAAGGGGAGAGGGTGGGAAGCGAGATGTTACAGGACCAGGAGGATTGTAGAAATACTTTGTCGTGGATTCAGTCTGACACAGCTGTAAGAGATGAGGCAACTTTTTTCATGAGACGAAAAAAAATTCTACTCCCCCTGGAACCTTTCTTCCCAGAAGGGTAGAACCTGGTGATGAAGGCCAGACCTCAGGGACCAGAAGAATCTGCAACATCCTTGCCTGCATCCTCCCACTCCCAGGTCTAAGAACTAACAACTCAGCCTACCTGATATATTAGGACACTAAAAGACCAGCTCTTGCTGTGAGTGAGGGCTGGATAAATTGTGTTACTTCCCGAGTGAAGTGTAGGTAAGTCTTGGACAAGTATAGCACCACTCTACCTCCATGAGTCCCGGGCTTTTGCCCCCTTGCCTCACCCTCACCATTGTGGCTTGTCTGCCTGACAGACCCAGGATCTTTGCTCTCAAGTACCCTTACAATTAAAGCCTAACCCTGCATCCCAAGATGGTGAGCTGGGATTCAAGGCCACCTTATCCTGCTAGCCTCCTTTCCTATGGAGCTAAATTCAGGCATACTTTCTTAATTCATAACTGAGACACCTACCTGACAATGACTGGTCCCTTCCTGAAAGCCCCTGAACTTTTTCTCCACCATTTAGTCTCATGTGTTTATGCTGCCCTTCATGGCACCCCGCCTTAAAGTCCTGGGCCACGTCTTCTTCATCACCATATCCCCAGTGCTCAGCATGGAGTTTGGTAGACATTGGCTACATAAATGACTCGTTATAATTTGGAAAACTGGCCTCATTGTGGGAGAAAAGACCAACTCCTGCTGCTCTGCTTAATTTTCTTTCTCCTGGTTGGCTCTAGCTCATGGCCATATAACCAAAGCCATCCAGGGCTGGGCCAAGAGTCAGCTACAGATTCTTTCCAACTGAGGGGGTGGGAAGTTAAGAAGTATCAAACATAGCAAAATGTAGAGGGGAAAAAAACAAGAACCTGCTACTATTACCAGACATTTTGGGTAATGGGTATATTTTTTCTAAAGGAACATGGAGCTAGGGGAACTCTGACCTCAGGTGGATGAGATAGTTGTTCACATTGGAAGGGACTGATGAAAGAAAAGTAGAATGCTTCAAATCCAAGATTCTGAAGTACATTGAGTAAAATGTGGTCACTAAATCCTAACAGTAATATTTGAGTAGTAATTGTGTCTAATGTGACAACTACACAGTTATGATGATCACCATCTTGTCACTATTACCACCTATTATCTGAGCATGAGTTTGAGGATTTTATCAACATCACCTCTTTCAATACTCACAATAAACTCAGATAGAGATAGAGTGAGAGAGAGAGAGAATAAGAGAGAGGGAATCATAATCTCCATTATTTAGGTCAAACTGAGGTCCAGTAGAGCTAATACTATGGCAGAGCTAATAGTATGTGCCCACCACAGCATTTCCTGAGCACACAAACAGACTACATTCCCAGCCTCCTCTGTAGTTACATTAGGTCATGAACTGAGTTCTGGCCAGTGGAATGGGGGCAGAAGTGATGTAAGTTACTTCCAAGACTGATCTTTAAAAACATTCTGCAGAAGCCTTCAGCTCTTTCTTGCCCTTCTCTGGTGACCTTGGGGGTCCTTATCATAGATGGTATCACTAGAAGATGGAGGAGAGCTCCAATGGACACTGGACTGAGACATAAGCAAAAATAATCTTTTATTATGTGGAAACAACTGAGATTTGGGGGCTTGTCTCCTACTGTACCAGCCTGGCCTACCCTAACCAATTTAAGAAACTTGCCTAGATTACAAAACCAATAACTTGTAAAGCTGTTGTTTAATCCTTTTTATTTTTATCAGATGTTCTACTGAACCCGGTTTGTAATCACTCCATATTATCTTGACCATGGTTTTCTGCTTGATGCTACTGATGGCTCTCTAAGATCACCTGACAAGAACTGTATTCTTACAAGCTGAAGAAGGGAGGTTTTGATCTCCAGTTCTGTGGCCACCTTCATGGCAGGGCCAGGTCGTCATGGCACTCCACCTGTTTCCAGCCTCTCATGTTAATGTGACGGCTCCTGTTTTGTGGCTTCCTTACTGCTGCGGAGACAGGAAATAGCATGGAGCCCTAAGGTTCAGAGTGATGTTTATGTGCTGGCTCACCATGGTTCAGCTCCCCCACAGGCTCCCCCCACTGCTGAGTGACTCACAACTCATTTACTGTCGGGGACTGGCTTCATGTATCCAGGGATCTGGATTCCCTGAGGTCACCAAGGGGCTGGGTAATGCGAGTTGGACTTCTGAGGGAGTTGGCCCCCCATGGGATGAACTTTGCCAGTGGGATAATTCTCCCCTTTTCTCTATATTCGGCTTGTATGGAGAGGCAATATGTTCATAGGATCTCTCCAGAGACATCTCCTGGGACTGAGTTGGGATGAGCTCAGTAATGCCTTCCTTATATTTGCTTTTCTTTCTTCCCATCCCACTCCTCTTTCTCCCCCTCCTGTTTCCCTGGGACAGTACTCTCCAATAAAGCTTGCCATGAAAGCTTTTGACTCTGGACCTGTTTTTTAGAGAACTCAAACTAAGATAAAAATCTTCATGGTAGGCCAAGTGTATGTAAGCCTACCTACACTGGGATATTTGAGCTGCCTGACAAAAATGAATATAATTATGGGAATAATGGGGTGAAAAATTTTATATGTATTTATTTATTTTTTCAAATTATGAGAGTGATATATTTTTTACAGAAAATTCAGAAAATACAGACTTTATTGTTAATGGATTCATCTTCTCTCTTTCTCTCTGCCTTTCCTCCCTCCCTCCCTCACTCACTCACAAATCCAAGCACTCATTCTTCTTATTAATGAAAGAAAGGTCTGAGAAATTCATTCCCAAAGAGGCATTATGAAATTTCTTCATTGCTTTTTTTCAGGGAGAAGTTCAGTCTCTTTAGAAATACTAACCTCCTGAACTGGAACTGGATCTGTCAGGCAGAGAATGGGAGTAAGGAATTTCTTGAGTCATGGGAAGAGAACATGAGAATACAGACATGAAGGCCTGGAATGATTTGTTTGGAGAATAGAGAGATGCCCAATGGAGCAGGTGAGATTATTGGGCAGATGCAAAGATGGGCAAGAGCCACGTCATTGAGGACCAGGGTAGCAGGGTTAGCACCCAATATCTTGAACTGGAAAGATGCAGAACTGTGGTGCAGAGTTATCTCTCCAAAGGTCTGTCTCCAGACTTGCCTTCTTCAATCCATTCTGCCTGACACTGCCAGAGTCATCTTTCTAGATCTCAGAGTTGAGCATATTATTCTCCCAATAGAGCCCTCCATGTCTCTCAATCCCTGCAGGATAGAGCTCAAACCCCTTAGCATGGCATTCAAAGCCCTCATGATCATTCCAGGACTCTGTATGTCCCTGCTGCCACAGCTGTGCCACAAGGAAACAGTTCTCCCATTCCTGCTGCTTTGTTTCTCCAGCTGTAGAGTCAGAGCCTTGGAAAGGGAAAGAGACAGATGGACACCAGGTTATGTGTCCATACCTCAGCTGCCAGGCAGCTGGCAAAAGGAAAACCTCCATTTCCATCTCTCAGGAAAGCATGAGATGTGAATCACTTTTTCCATATTCCAAATGTAAATGGTGGTTGACCTTTCCAGGGAAGTTTGTATTTGAATGAAGCTGGAAATTTTTGCCACACTGTGTTGACTTCACAGGTATTTTGACTCCTTTTGTTTCCTATTTGCCATTAAAAAGGAATAGAAATATATTATTTTTATTATTCACAGAAATATGGAATATTACTCTTAGAAATAATCAAAATAAGAGAAAATTGGCAATGACTAAAACTTTGCATGATTAAATATGTTACAGGTGAAAAAATAGGTAAAGGTGAAAATGCAAAAATTGCAGAGACATATAGTTTCTGGAGAAATAACCCAACAAAACCATCACAGGCTAAAACTCGATAAAGTGAAAAAGTTGAAAAGATATTAATGAGTAAATAAAACAATTTAGACAAAATTTATAAATGCAAAATTGAATTAAGAAAATTAGACTTTGTGGAAATAATAACCCCTAAAAAACTTCCTATGGCAGAAGCTATTAGTATTCAATTTAATGTGGATGAAAAAGTAAATAAAAATCTATTATAAAATGTACATGGAAAACAGGATATACTCATGAAAATAATTTTTGTAAGCTAGAAATAAAGATGGAAAATATGACTAAATAGAAAATTGGTCAAAGAATTAAAATGACTTAATCATACCAGAGAAATATAGTTTTTTTTTTCCCTTAGGGAAAATTCATCAATATTAGTATAGTTCTGGGGACATGTTTGTATTTGTGAATACTGAGTTTAATTTCAGGGTCACTAAATTTTGATTGAATTGAGCAATTGTCAACCAGAAATTATACCACTCATTTACTGGCAATAGCACTGTAAAACTACTTATTAGAGAAACAACTTTTGGCTGAAATATTTCTCTGAACCAAAGATAAAAGGCAAGGACGTAAGCATTTCTTCTGAGTTGATAATTAAATTCTGAGAGCAAGCTGCCATGCAATGTGCTACTAATCTGAGAGGGTTCTAATTGGGAAGGACGGCAACTGTCATTCCTCACTACATGGAAACGTATAGAAAAGTCCACATTCTTCAAAGGCACTGGGTGGTGAGCAACCAAATACAGCTCAGACTGAGCTTCTTGGAGCCTCCCAAGGGGTCTCCAACTCTTTTAGTCTCTTTTGTCATCTCCTTAAATAATTTCTTTTCTCTGTTTCTGGGGCATGAATAGGACTAAGGGATCCTGGGTCCTGCTTCCTACTGTTGGCAATGCCTTGCCATGCATAAGATGTGGGGTTTTAATGTTTAGAAATAGGGCACATGGGACATTTGCTCAATGTAGCCCCATGGACACTGTCAGATGAGATCTGTTTCTGCATCCATTATCAGCAACTGAAAGCATTTACTAAGATCTCTCTGTGCATGCTTCATTGTTACACTGGATACAATGAAGAGAACAGATGTGGTGGGTCAACCTCCAGAGGTTTGTAATCCAAGGCAGAAGGGTAGACAGTGCGAACACAGATGAGCGCTCAGGCATAACCTGCGAACCAGGACACAGGTATGACAGTTGGGACTGACACAGCACTGGAACCAAGGCCGAGTTCCTCCCTTTACATAAGGATGCTTCTTCTTACCACTGGGGACTCTCTAGGGCTCCTTTGAACAGCCGGCTCTTTGCGCATTTCTAATAAGATCTGATTTACAAAACCACCTTGAAAACAATTTATGCAGGAGCATATTGACTGCATAGAGCTCGTGATGTTGGTACAAAGAAAGAAAGCCAATACAGTATGTACGCTGCAAATGAACGAGTTCTGAGAGCATGTTCATAAGTCCAATTTGTTCTTAAGTCCAACAAAGTTAGCCTAGGTACACAACTAACACAATTGGCTATATAGTACTGTATTGTAATAGGTTTGTAATACTTTTCACATAAATAATACATAAAAAACAAACAAAAAATAAAGAAAAAAATTTAATCTTACAGTACAGTACCTTGAAAAGTACAGTAATACAGTACAAGAGCTGGCATACATCGAGTGAACAGGCAAGAAGAGTTACTGACTGGAGGAGGGAGAGGAGGTGGAAGATAGTAGAGCTGAAGGATTGTCAGCAATAGGAGATGGAGGGCAAGCTGTCATTTCACTCGCAACTGATGTTGATGACACAGGTTTTGGTTACTTGATGGAACCAGATTCACGTTTGCATCTTTGAAAGTTCCCAAGTTGAAGTTTCCAATGTAGGGGACTTACTGTATTGAACAGGAAGGTAAAGAAAATGTGAACTTGTATTTACATTATAAACAATCTGAGGGACTGCTTCCAATGTGCATGAACATCAAAAACACTGGTTCATTTCTGTGCCTGAACACCTGGCATGTGGTAGATGGTTAACTAATATCTATTAAATGAATGAATGAATGGATTTAAAACAAAATACTTACACCATTCATAGGGAAGACAGATACAACTCATTTCCATTTTCTACTTCTTTTCTTCTCCATTCTCCTCTTCCCCTTTCTCTTGCTTTCCTCCTCCTCTTCTTCCTTTCTTTTATTCCTCTTCTTAACACTTATCATTTTACTAAGTATGTCATATATTTTGGTATATGGTATGAGCCTTTACATATTTTCCCCAGAGTATTAATAAATTCCCAATGACATTCACTAAATAGTCCTTCCTTTACTCACTAATTTAAGCTTCTTCAGGATGGGAACTCTATATTAATCTTTATGTCTCTAATACCTGCTGCAGGGCCTATAAGGTATTATCCTCTTATTGTGTGTATGATGTATTTGTATTGCCACACTTAGCACCTATTATGATCTGAATTGCATCCCTCCAAAATTCATATGTTGAAGTCCTAACCCTTGGTACCTCAGAATGGAACTGCATTTGAAGATTGTGTCTTAAAGAGGCAACTAAGTTAAAAAAGAAGTCTTTAGAGTTGACCTTAATCCAGTATGACTGGTCTCCTTATAAGAAGAAGAAATATGGACACAGTCATACACAGAGGGAAGACCACATGAAGACAGAGAAGAGATGGCTATCTACAAGCCAAGGAGAGAGGCTTCAAAAGAAATCAATCCTGCCATCACCTTGATTTCAGGTAAAATTAAGCCTCCTATCCTCCAGAAGGGTGAGAAAAGAAATTTCTGTTACTTAAGCTATCCAATCTATGGTCCTTTTTAAAATGATACCCTAGGAAACTAATAAAGCACCTATAAAAGTGTATATATATATATATATATATATATATATATATATATATATATATATTTTTTTTTTTTTTTTTTGCGGTGTGCGGGCCTCTCACTGTTGTGGCTTCTCCTGTTGCGGAGCACAGGCTCTGGATGCGCAGGGTCAGCGGCCATGGCTCATGGGCCCAGCCGCTCTGTGGCATGTGGGATCTTCCCGAACTGGGCCACGAACCTGTGTCCCCTGCATCGGCAGGCGGACTCTCAACTACTGCACCACCAGGGAAGCCCCAGAAAGTATATATTTTTATATTAAGATCTATTTGTGATTTATCTACTTTATTATCAATACTTTGAGCTATCTGACTATGCATTCAGTGGAATTATTGTATCATTTCAAATATGTAACATATGTGTAGGAAAAAAAACAAAGGAGCCAAATGTTAACCAGGGTTATCTCTGGGTGTGGATTTTGGGTGAAAGTATGATTTTCCTTTGTGTCTTTCAATATTTTCCAGATTTTGTATAATGAGCATGAGTGGGCTTCCCTGGTGGCGTAGTGGTTGAGAGTCTGCCTGCCGATGCAGGGGACATGGGTTCGTGCCCCGGTCTGGGAAGATCCCACATGCCGCGGAGCGGCTGGGCCCGTGAGCCATGGCTGCTGAGCCTGCGCGTCCGGAGCCTGTGCTCTGCAATGGGAGAGGCCACAGTGATGAGACGCCAGAGTACAGCAAAAAAAAAAAAAAAAAAAAAAAAAAAAGAGCATGAGTTACTCTTCTAAATGGGGAAAGAAGCTATTTAAAATTTATAGGAGGGTGTTAGTGTGTTTATAAATTGGTGACCTAAGTGTGATATACAAGTAACGTTTGTGTGTAGATGAGTTTTGCAGTCTCTGATGCTCCTTGTCCATTTTTGAATTGCTGTATCCTAGGCTTATTCTGTAAAAAAATGCTTGTTTCTGAAAATAATGATTTGTTTGGACGATCCCTTCCCCACTTTTTGTCTTTTTATTGTGCAATCACGATGGGAAGGCATTTTCGCATAGACTAGCATAGTTCATACTATTCCTGTCACTGACAGTATTATTTGCAACTGCTTTTTTTAGCCTCTTCTAATTTGCACGCTACCACTTACTGTATTTCATTAAAACTGGTTTAGAAATGCAAGGCATATAATTAGATTGAGAAATATGCTATCGATTTAGTTTTCCATTATGATGTTATCACATGTACAAAAAAAGTCATTTGGTACAATTGTTATGATTAAAACCACAAAAGAGATCTCTTACATCAGACTTAGTTTTCAGTGCCTGATGCAGTGTAAAATATGAAAGAGAGGGGTTAATCTATTTTTATTAGAGCTGCATATGTCATGTATCCATAAATGCCTATAGGCTAATAATTTCAATTGAATCTTTAGTAGACCAGAGGTTTTTTTCAGGAAGTCATATTAAATAAAAATAAATCAATACTTAAATACTCAATTTTTAAGGCTGCTGTGAATAATAATACTTTTCCAGCTCTGCACTGCGCAAAACCTCATGCCTCAAATCTTCACAAGGCTTTTACTGCGGGAAGACTACAATGGGCAGAGAGCATGGATTTTGGAGTCAGATGGAAGTGGAGTCAAATCACAGTCCCACTGCTGTCTAGGATAAGGTGGCATCACTATTTAATAAGTATGTACCATGAACCAGGCTTTTAGAGACATAATTTCAGGCAGTTCCTACAAAGCTGTTAAGTTACTGACCCAAATTCATAGCCAGTAATTGACCTGACTTTAGTCCCCTTCACCCCAAAGTCCATGTATTTTCTGCAGTAATATTCACTTTCCTTTTGTTGAGTTATTTTGAATAAGTTACTTAATGTTTCTGAGCCTTAGTTTTTCTCATTTTCTAAACAAGGATAATAATACTTCTTCATAAGGTAGTTTTGATGATCAAATGAGTTAGTATCTGTGTAAAGCTGAGAATCCTGCTTGGAAAATAAATGCCAGTGAACGCATTTGCCCTTTCCCTCTGGCAACCAGAGGTAACCTGGGTGTTATACAGTTTGGAGGAGAGATACTGATACTCCTCACCCTTGCATACATATAGGTAAGGAAAATGCAGGTCGAAAAAAATTATGATTACCAATATAGAAAGATCTTATTGATTAGAATAGCCAGGGAAGTAGCTATAAAGATTATCTAACAGTTACGTTTTTTAAGTTTCAAAAAAATAATCTTTAGGGTTTCCCTGGTGGTGCAGTGGTTGAGGGTCTGCCTGCCGATGCAGGGGACACGGGTTCGTGCCCCAGTCTGGGAAGATCCCATGTGCCGCGGAGCGGCTGGGCCCGTGAGCCATGGCCGCTGAGCCTGTGCGTCCGGAGCCTGTGCTCCACAACGGGAGAAGCCACAACAGTGAGAGGCCCACGTACCGCAAAAAAAAAAAAGACCAAAAAAACAAAAACAAAACAAAAAAATCTTTATTTTTAAGAGCAATTTTAGGTTTATTGACAAATTGAGAGGAAGTACAGAGGTTTCCCATATATCCCTTGCCTCAACACATACACAGCTTCCCCCATTGTCAACTTTCACCACCAGAGTGGTATATCTGTTACAACAGATGAACCTACACTGATCATCATTATCATCCAGAGTCCATAGTTTACATTAGGGTTCACCCTTGGGTTGTACATTCTATGGGTTTGGACAAATTTATAATGACATGTATCCATCATCATAGAACCATACACAGTAGTTTCACTGCTGTAGGAAACTTCTGGGCTTCACCTATTTATCCCTCCCTCCCTCCTAACCCCCAGCAACCACTGGTATTTTTATCTTTTTTCTGTCTGCACAGTCTCACCTTTACCAGGAGGTCATATTGTTGGAATCATACAGCATGTAGCCTTTTTAGATTGGTTTCTTTTACTTAGTATTATGCATTTAAGGTTCCTCCATGTCTTTTCATGGATTGATAGCTGATTCCTTTTTAGTTCTGAAAAATATTCCATTGTCTGGATGTAACACAGTTTATTTATCCTGTCACCTACTGGTGGACATCTTACAAACTCAAGTTTTGGCAATTATGAATAAAGCTACTACAAACATCCATGTTCGGGTGTTTATGTGGACATATTTCACAACTCCTTTGGATAAAAACCAAGGAGTGTGACTGCTGGATCATATGGTAAGAGTATGTTTAGATTTGTAGGAACCACCAAAATGTTTTCCAAAGTGGCTGCGCCATTTTGCATTCCCAACAGCAAGGAATGAGAGTTCCTGGTGCTCCACATCCTCACCAGCATTTGATATTGTCAGTGTTCTGAATTTTGAACATTTTAATAGTGTGTAGTGGTATCTCATTGTTGTTTTAATTTTTTTTTTTTTTTTTTTTTGCGGTACGCGGGCCTCTCACTGTTGTGGCCTCTCCCGTTGTGGAGCACAGGCTCCGGACGCTCAGGCCCGGCGGCCATGGCTCACGGGCCCAGCCGCTCTGCGGCATGTGGGATCTTCCCGGACCAGGGCACAAACCCGTGTCCCCTGCATCGTCAGGCGGACTCTCAACCACTGCGCCACCAGGGAAGCCCTCATTGTTGTTTTAATTTTCACTTCTCTGATAACCCATGATGTGGAATATTACATATGCTTACTTGCCACCTGCTTATCTTCTTTGGTGATGTGTCTGTTAAGGTCTTTGGTCTATTTTTTAATTAGGTTTGTTTTCTTATTGTTGGGTTTTATGTATATTCTTTATATCTGCTTTGTGTATAGTTCTTTGCATATTCCTGATACTAGTCCTATATTAGATACGTCTTTTGCAAATGTTTTCTCCCAGTCTGTGGTTTATTTTTTCATTCTTTGACAGTGTCCTTAGTTCATGATCTGCCTCTGGGGAACTTAACCTAGGGGAGTTCATTAGTCAACTACTGTTGCAACAGTGCTTAATAAAAGATGTCATCAAAATCTCAGGGGCTTACCACATCAAACATTTTATTTTTACTAACAAGTTGGCTAGGGAAGCTCTACTTCAGTCTACCTATTGGGTATAACACTTTTCCACATGTCTTTTTCTCTGGGACCAGGACTTATCCAGGGCATCCTCTTCTCAAGACAAAGCCAAGCCAAACAAGCACATTTAAAGGCTCTGCGCACATTACATTTATTGACCAAACATTTCATTTACGAAAGTAAATCAATCAATAGGCTAAAGAATATCCTCCTTTTGCTCTAGACACATGGCAAGGGGCATGGATACAAAATTCAATCACCAGAGTAGGATGAGGAAGAGAGTGAAGGAGATACTGTGCAGGCAAAGCCAAAAGATGTGTACTCAAATTTACAATAAGCCATGTGTGGTAGGGAATAATGGCCCATTAGATGGCCATGTCCTAATTCCTGGAACTTGTGAATATGGCAAAAGTGACTTTGCAGTTGTGATTAAATTAAGCGTCTTGAGATGGGGAGATTTCCAAGATTATATAGGTGGGCACAATGTAATTACTAGAATCCTTATAAGAGGGAGGCAGGAAGTCAGAAAGGAGAGAAGATGCTGCTCTGCTGGCTTTGTAGATGTAAGGGACCATGAGCAAAAGAATTTTGGCAACCTCTAGAAGCTAGTGAAGGCAAGGAATGGATTACCCCCTGAAGTGCCCAGAAGAAAGCAGTCATGCCAACACCTGACTTCTGACCTTCAGAACTGTAAGAGAGTAAATGTATGTTGTTTTAAATTACTGTTTGTGATAATACCATCAATAAAAAACTAATACACCATATGATTTACTTATATATTTTTCCCTAATACTTTAACTAACCCTATACAGTATGCATTAATTTTCCTATTTTAAAGATAAGCATCCTAAAGTCCAAAACGTTAAATAATTGGTCCAAGATTTTACCACTGACAAGTATCAGAGTCAACACTGAAACTCAGCTCAAACTTCAATACCAATGCCCTTGCTATCAAATCATTAGTTCAGCTTCTGTTTTATGCTAATGGATAAATTAAGGAATAAATGCAGTGAACTCTAGACCTTTCATAATTCAGCAGGAGATAGGGAAAATGAAGCTTTTTAACAATTGCTTCCCCCCCAGCTTTATTGATGTACAATTGACATATAACATTGTGTAACTTTAAGGTGTACAACATGTTTATTTCATACACATAAGTATTGTTAAATGACTACCACAATAAGATTACTTAACACATCTATCATCTCACAAAATTACCATTTTTGTTGGGGGAGGTAAGAAAAATTAAGATCCACTTTCTTAGCAACTTTCAAATATATAATATAGTCTTGTTAACTATAGTCACCATGCTGTACGTTACATCCACAGAACTTATTCATCTTATAACTGGAAGTTTGTACTCTGTGACCAAAATCTCCCCACTTCCTCCACAATCCAGCCCCTGGCAACCGTCATTCCACTCTCTGTTTCTACAAGTTTGACTTTTTTAGATTCCACTTATAAGTGATATTATACAGCGTTTGTTTTTCTCTGACTTATTTCACTTGGCATAATGCCTTCAAGTTTCGTCCATGTTTCAAATGGCAGGATATCTTTCTTTTTTATGGCTGAATTCCCTTTTTTATATATACCACATTTTCTTTATCCATTCATTTATTGATGGACACTGCGGTTGCTTCCACGCCTTGACTACAGTGAAAATGCTGCAGTGAATATGGGGATGCAGCTGTCTCTTTGAGATAGTGATTTCATTTCCTTTGTATATATTCCCAGAAGTGGGATCATGTGTTAGTCCTACTTTTACTTTTTTGAAGAACCTCCATACTGTTTTCCATAGTGGCTGTACCAGTTTGCATTCCTACCAACAATGCCTCCACATCCTTGCCAACATATATCTCTTGTCTTTCTGATGATAGCCATTCTAGCTCGTTCGAGGTGATATCTCATTTTGGTTTTGATTTGCATTTCCTTGTTGATTAGTGATGTTGAAAATCTTTTTATGTACCTGTTGGCAAATTAGGTGTCTTCTCTGCAAAAATGTCTATTGTCCTCTGCACAGTTTTAAATCAGATTATTTGTGTTTTTACTATTGAGTTGAATGAGATCCTTTATCAGATATATGGTTTACAAATCTAAAATCTAAATCCCATTCCATAGGTTACCTTATCATTTTGTTGATTGTTTCTTTTGCTATGAAGAAGCTCTTCAGTTTGATGTCCCACTTGTTTATTGTTGCTTTCATCGTTTTTGCTTTTGGTGTCATAGGTAAAAAAAACATTGCCAAAACTGTTGTCAAGGAGCTCTTTTCCTATGTTTCTTCAAAAGTTTTCCAGTTTCAGGGGTTCCATTTAAGCATTTAATCTGTTTGAATTATTTTTTGTGTTTGATATCAGGGTCTAATTTCACTTTTTTTGCATGCAGAAATCAAATTTTCCCAGCACTGTTTATTTATTTATTTTTTTAACATCTTTATTGGAGTATAATTGCTTTACAATGGTGTGTTAGTTTCTGCTTTATAACAAAGTGAATCAGCTATACATATACATATATCCCCATATCCCCTCCATCTTGTGTCTCCCTCCCACCCTCCCTATCTGACTTACTTACCACCCTCTAGGTGGTCACAAAGCACTGTGCTGATCTCCCTATGCTATGCAGCTTCTTCCCACTAGCTATCTATTTTACATTTGGTAGTGTATATAAGTCCATGCCACTCTCTCACTTCGTCCCAGCTTACCTTTCCCCCTCCCTGTGTCTTCAAATCCATTCTCTACATCTGCGTCTTTATTCCTGTCCTGCCCCCAGCTTCTTCAGAGCCACTTTTTTTTTTTAAGATTCCATATATATGTGTTAGCATACGGTATTTGTTTTTTTATTTTCCATATATATGTGTTAGCGTACGGTATTTGGTTTTTAATTTTCCATATATATGTGTTAGCATACGGTATTTTTTTTTAGATTCCATATATATGTGTTAGCATATGGTATTTGTTTTTCTCTTTCTGACTTACTTCACTCTGTATGACAGACTCTAGGTCCATCCACCTCACTACAAATAACTCACTTTCATTTCTTTTTATGCCAGCACTGTTTATTAAAGACACTATCCTTTTCCCACTGAGTCTTCTTGGCTCCCTTTAAAAATATTAGTTGACCATATATGTGTGGATTTACTTCTGGGCTCTTGATTCTGTTCCATTGGTCTATGTGTCTGTTTTTCTGCCATTACAATACCGATTACATTACTACAGTTTTTGTATTATAGTTTGAAATACAGATGTGTGATGCCTTCAGCTTTGTTATTCTTTCTCAGAATTGATTTAGCTATTTCAGGTCTTTTGTTGCTCCCTATGAATTTTAGGATTATTTGATCTCTTTCTGTGAAAAATACCGTTGGAATTGTGATAGGGATCGCACTGAATCTATGGATGGCTTTGGGTAATGTGACATTTTAACAATATTCATTCTTCCAATCCATGAACATGGAATATCTATTTATTTATATCTTCTTAAATTTCTTTCATCACAGCCTTATAGTTTTCAGGGTACAAATCTTTAATCTCCTGGGTTAAATTTATTCCTAAGTATTTTAATGTTTTTGATGCAATTATAAAAGGGATTGTTTTCTTTCTTTTTCAGATAGTTTGTTGTTAGTGTATAGAAACACAACTGATTTTTCTATGTTTGCTTCATATCCTGCAACTTTACTCAAAGTTTTATTGGTTCTAACAGTTTTTTTGTAGGGTATGTTGCATTTTATATGTATAAGATCATGTCATCTGCAAATATAGACACTTTTACTTCTTTCTTTCCAATTTGTATATTTTTAATTTCTTTTTCTTGCCTAATTGCTCTGGCTGGGACTTCCAGTACTTTGTTGAATAGGAGTGGTGAGAATGGACAATTTTGTCTCATTCCTGATCTTAAAGGAAAAGCTTTTAATCTTTCAACATTGAGTATGACATTTGCTGTGGGCTTGTATCATATTTGACCTTTATTTTGTTGAGATATATTCCTTCTATACACAATTTATTGAGAATTTTTATCATTAAAGGATGTTAAATTTTGTCAAGTGCTTTTTCTGCATCTCTTGGGATGATCATACATTTTAATCTTTCATTCTATTAATGTGGTATATTATATAAATTTATTGATTTGCAAATGTCAAAATATCCTTGCCTCCCAGGGATAAATTGAACTTGATCATGATGTATGATCTTTTATATTTGCTGTTGAATTCTGTTTGCTAGTGTTTGTTGAGAATTTTTGCATCTATATTTACCAGGGATATTGGTCTATAGTTTTATTTTATTGTAGTGTCCTCTTCTGGCTTTGATATCAGGGTAAAGCTAGACTCATAAAATGAGTTTGGGAGTGTTCCTTCCTCTTCATTTTTTTGGATGAATTTGAGAAGCATTGGCACATATTCCTCTTTAAATGTTCGGTAGAATTCATCAGTGAAAGTCTGTTAGTATTTGTTTAATATGTTTAGGTGTTTTGATGTTGGATGCATATATATTTACAACTGTTTATTCTCTTGATGAATTGACCCTTTTATCATTACATAATGACCTTATTTTTCCTTTTTTATAATTTTTGACTTAAAATTTATTTTTATGATTAATATAGATACCCCTACTCTCTTTTGGTTTCTATTTGCATGGAATATCTTTTTTACATACCTTCACTTTGAACTTATGTGTGTCTTTAAAGATGAAGTGAGTGTCTTGTAGGCAGCATTATAGTTGGATCTTACTTTTTATCCATTTAGACACTTTATGCCTTTTTATTGGAGAATTTAATCCACTTATATTTAAAGTATTATTATCAGGTAAGGAGTTACCAATGCCATTTTATTAATTCTTTTCTGACTGTTTTGTAGTCCCTTGTTCCTTTTTTCCTCTCTTGCTGTCTTCTTTTGTGAATTGATGACTTTCTGTAAATAGTATGCTTTGATTCCTAATCTTAATTTCTTGTGCATCTACTGTTAATTTTTGCTTTGTAGTTACCAGGAGACTTACCTAAAACCTCTTACAGATGTAACAGTCCATTTTAAGCTAATGACAACTTAAATTTGATCACATACAAAACCTTATCCTTTTAATCCCCTTTCCACATTTTATGTTTTTGAATTAACCATTTACACCTTTTTGCATTGTGTATGCATTAACATGTTATTGTAGCTATAGTTATTTCAGTACTTTGTGTTTTAATGTTTATGCTAAAAGTAAATTATTAACACACCACCATATTAGTGTATTAAAGTATTTTGAATTTGACTGTATACTTACCTCTACAATTGTGTTTTGTATTTTCATATATTTTCATGTTACTAATCATCATTCTTTCATTTCAGCTTGAATATTTCAGCATTTCTTGAAAGGCAGGTCTAGTACTGATAAATTCCCTCAGGTTTTATATGTCTGAGAAAGCCTTTATTTCTCCTTCATTTCTGAAGGTTAGCTTTTCTGGGTAAACAATTCTTCATTGGAAGCTTTTTTCCCCCCTTTCTTTCTTTTTTTCTTTCAGCACGTTGAATAAATCATCCTACTTTCTCCTGGCTTGCAATGTTTCTGCTGATAAATCAGCCTTATGTGGGTTCTTTTGTATGTGAGGAGTTTTTTTTTTTCTCTCTTGCTGCTTTTAAAATTCTCTCTTCGTCTTTGATTTGACAGTTTTATTATAATGTCTTTGAGAAGATCTCTTTGAGTTGAATTTGTTTGGGGATCTATGAGTTTCATTAACTTGGATATCAAATATTTCCCCAGATTTGTGAAGTTCTCAGCCATTATTTCTTTAAATAAACTTTCCTCCCCTTTCTCTTTTCCTCCTCTTTCTGTCCATTTTCTCCTTTCTTCAGGGACTCAAAAAATACATACATTATTTCTTTTCATGTTATCCCACAGTTTATGTAGGCTTTCTTCACTCTTTTTTATTCTTTTTTCTTTGTTCTCTTTTGACAAGATAATTTCAAATGGTTTTCTGTCTCACCAATTCTTTGTTGTGGTTGATCAAGTCTGATGTTGATTTTTCAGTTCATACACTGTATTCTTCAGCTCCAGAATTTCTGTTTTTTTTTTTTTATGATTTCTGTTAAACTTCTCATTTTCTTTGTGCATTGTTTTCTTGATTTTGTTGAATTGTCTTTCTGCATTTTCTTAGTTCACTGAGCTTCCATAAAATAATGATAGGGCAAATCGCAGATCTCTATTTCTTTGAGGTCAGTTACTAGAAAATTAACATGTGCCATTAGTGTGTCATGTTTCCTTGACTTTTCATGCTCCTTGAAGTCGTGCATTGCTTGCTTTTCATTGAAGAAGCAGTCACCTCCTCCACTGTGTATTGACTGGTTTCAGGAGAGAAATATCTTCCAACAACCCTGTTAGGGATTCTGAGGACCTCTTCAGACCTTTTCATTATGCTTACTTCATACTTCTTGTTCCCTCTTGTGAAGGAATTCTTAAGACTGTGTACTTTCCCTTGATCCTGCAGAGCCAGCTCAGGAGCTGCTGGCCTCCCATTTGCTTTCCCTAGTGTGGTGCTAAATGCTCACATTTGTAGGCTTTCTCCCAATCCTGCAAAATTGGGATCACTAGTCTGCAAAGGCTTGTTCTTGCTGACCTCAGGGGTTTGCACAAGGAGCCAACCATGAGGTGGGGGTGTGTGTAAGTGAGACACACTGAACATTGTGGGAGTTCAGGCTTCCTGACTGAGTCTGCTATGCAATTAGTAGGATCATCCCTTTGATGTCCTCTGAGAGGCCTGGCTGTTTTTCTCCAAATGGCTCCCCACCCCTTAGTTGTGCAGCACACCTCGGTATTCTAAGTGGGACAAGAAAGAAGTGGATATTTTTGACAGCATCCTGTACAGCTGGGGAAGCCAGGTGTTCACTCACATGCTTTCATCTTCCTTTGTGGGAGAAATCAAGAGCCTAGAAGGTCTTTCTGAGGTCTGTTACTAGAAAGTTATCATGTTCCTTTGATACTGAGCTGTGCCACCTTTGTGGTTCCTCTTACTTTCTTCAATATGTCAATTTTTTCCAATTGTGGGTTAGAATTTCTTTGCTGGACTTCCACAAAGACACTCTTGTCCATGGACGATTGTCAAAATCAATCTTCTTTGGGGGTGAGATGGCAGAAAACTCCTATTTTGCCATTTTGATGACATCACTCTCCAACGATCACCTTGGTTTTTGTGGTAGAGCTACAGGTTTTACATCAACTAGTGTAGCACACACAGTGATGTGTTCCTTAGGAATAATGATATTGTGTTTCTAAGTATGATGTTATGGCTTGAATTTTTTTCTCCCCTTTAATTCATATTTTGAAGATTTAACCCCCAAGGCAACAAGATTTTGAGGTAGGGCCTTTCAGGAGGTAATTAAGGTTAAATGAGATCATCAGGGTGGAGTGCTAATCCAATAGGGACTGGTGTCCTTATGAGAAGAGGAAGACACCAGAAGCATACATAGAGAAAAGGCCATGTGAGGACACAGTGAAAAGGCAGTCATATGCAAGTTAAAGAGAGAGCCCTCAAGAGAAAACAACCCTTCCAGCACCTGGATCTTGAATTTCTAGCCTCAAGAACTGTGAAAAAATAAATTATGTTGTTTAATCCACCTAGTCTGTGGTATTTTGTTATGGCAGCACTTGCAGACTAATACAGATGACATTTGGCCTCTTTCACCTTTATGGAGGCTTTGCAATATTTGATTTGTTCTCAAAAGTTTCAATAATTCATACCTTTTATAATGGTAAATGATAATTTTTATTTAAAGAAACAGTTGTACAAATTAAATTGTTGCAATTCAAAAGCAGTATATCTTTTCATACCATAGAAAAGAGCTGGAGGAGAGATCTGAAAAATGAGCAGGCAACAAGTAAAATGTGCTGTAGAGAAAGTCCCTGTTTTTTTTTCTGAAACTAAATGTGAACCTGATATATTTGTTATTTTGCTCATAAATATGAGCAGCAGCAGGGCTACAGTCACATCCTGAGGACTTCTGAAAGGAAAGAAAATGTGTGGGGAGACATTTAAGCAAAAAAAGGAATCACACATTCCCAAAAAGACATTAAAGAAATTGCAAATAGGCAAGTATATAGTATTTATTGACTCTAGCTCTGTGCCATGCAAGATGCTGAACCATTTATTGAGTTATATACATTATTTCATTTATCTCCAGTGATAATCCAATGAGTTAGGTTTCATTTTACTACACTCATTTATTTGTATGTTAGGCTTCCTTCTTGAAATGTGTGCTTCTTGTCATTAGGATTCATGTCCAACTTGTCCCTGTATCCTTGGTGCCTGGCACAGTGCATGGCATACAGTGAGGACTCAGTGTCTGTTGGCTAAATACATGCATGGACAGGTGGATGGATAAATACTGGTTAGTATCTACAAGGCCAAGGTCATGTCATAGAGAGGTGAGGGGCAAAACAGAGTAGGAGAAGAAATGTTTGAGAAATAGACATGTATGCTAGGTGGGGGATAGAAGCTAGATGCTAGACAATAAACTGATCTACAACTGAGAGAAATTTTAGCCAATAAATTCAAGCATGAATCAGGAATATGTATGTTGGTGCTATAGCCCCAAGCAAGTGGTGAGGAGGTCTCCAGAGTTAAGGGATCTGGGAGTTGTCCTTTAGATGTTCTAGGCAGGTACTCATGAATCTGTTGGGCTAGACATTTCTGGTGTACAAATTTGCTGATTTAGTAAAAACCATGTCTCTAAAACGTTTGGTTACCTAAGATTGAAGAGTAATCAGAATTTTCTGGCTAATGTCAGCACTTTTTTTTTTAACATCAGGTGCACAGATTTAAGTTAATCATCCTCCTCAGTCTGGTTGACTCTCATCCTCAGCATTTGTAGATGCCCTTTTTTCTTGTTATATTTTTGTACTTTCTCCATTTATTCTCTTTCCCTACCTCTACTATTTCCTCCCTCTTCACAGTTGTCACACAAATGGTATATTTGATATATGCCCTTCTAAACCACCTGCCACACAAGAGGCAGTATAGCACACTGTTAAGAACGCAGGCATGGGAACCTCGGTTCCACTCCTCACTCTGCCACAGTGAACTTGGGCAAGCTGTTTAGCCTCTCCATTCTTCAGTTTCCTAATCTGTGTATCATTATTTGATGATTAAATTGATTAACACATATACAGCATAAAGTTAGTGCCTGGCATAAAGTAAGTGCTTATAAACCCTTGAAAATATACATATTGTTTGTGTGTTTTAAATGGATATATTTATAAATCAGTAAATCATACTTAGTTTATTTTCATTGCTGTTAAGGTCTATAGATATTGACAAATGCATGGTGGCACAAATCTACCACCATAGTACCATACAGAAGAGTTTCATTGCCCTAAAAATCCTTCTGCTTCACCTAAAAACACTTCCCCTCTACAGATCTCTGGTATCCACTGATCTTTTCTCTATTTCTATCATTTTGCCTTTTCTGAAATGTCATATAAATGAAATCATAGAGTATGAAGTCTTTCAAACTGGCTCCTTTCATGTAACAGTATGCATGTAAGGTTCATCAGTGTTGTTGAATGGATTAATACCTTAATTCTTTTCTATCACTGACTTGTGTTCCATTATATGGATTAGCACAGTTTGCTTACTATTCACCTATTGAAGGACATCTTGGTTGCTTCCAAGTTTTGGCAATTATGAGAAAAGTTGCTAAAAACATTTTCATGCAGATTTTTGTGTGGGCATTGCATCTATTTTTAAAATAGAAATTGGCTTGTATTTTTATTTTCTCATCTTGATATCTGAATTTGGTAAAAAGCATATATTACCTTCATTAAATGAATAGACTTGTTTAACCTCTTTTTCTATTCTTAAACTTATTTAAGATTGGAATATTTATTTCTTGAAAATCTGGTGTAATTCATCTGAAAATCTGTCTATGCTGTGGCTGTTTATGTAAGCAGAGGTTTTTGGTTACTGCTTCATTTTTTAAAATAATTATTGATTCATTAAAAATTTCTAATTTTTTATATGCCAGTGTTAGCATTTTATATTTTTCTGGAAATATATCAGTTTGATACAGGTTCTCAGAAGTATTGTTTCATAAAAACATCTGTCATATCTATATTTATTTCCTTTTTTCCTTCTCTGTGTGTGTGTATGTGTCTATTTGTGTATTTTCTTCTTCTATGTTTGTCAGTTTCTCCTTGCTAGAGATTTATTTACATTATCAATCTTTTTTTAAAAAAAAAACAGATTATGGTTTGCTATTTATCTGTATTTTTTCTTTTTCATGCATTTCTTTTCTTATCTTTCTTATTTTATTTTTTGTTTCTTTGTGTTTATGTTGACATTCTTTTTCTAGCTTTTTTTTTTAATTCTGGCAAAGAAAATCCTGGTAGCATGACATTTATCCTCAACATAATTTTAAGCTTAGAGTATAGTATTGTTATCTATATGCATATTCTTGTACAGCAGATCTCTAGGAATTTTTCATCTTTCATGATTAATACTCTATACCCATTGAGCAGCAACTCCCCATTTCCCTCTCTCCCCAGCCCATGGCAACCACAATTGTATTTAGTGCTTCTATGAGTTTGACTATTTTAGATACCTCATGTAAGTGGAATCATGCAGTACTTTTCCTTCTGTGACTGTTTTTTATCATTTACCATAATGTCTACAAGTTTCTTCCATGTTGTAGTATATGACAAAATTTCCTTCTTTGTTAAGGCTGAATAATATTTCACTGTGTGTTTATGTTACATTTTCCTTATCCATTCATCCTTGATGGATATTTGCATTGTTTCTACCCTTGGCTACTGTAAGCAATGCTGCAATGGACATGGAAGTGCAAATACCTCTCAAGATAGCGTTTTCAATTCTTTTGGGCAAATACCCAGAAATGAGATTGCTGGATCATACCATAGTTCTACTTTTAGTTTTTTGTAGAATATCTTTACTGTTTTCCATAGTGACTGCAACATTTTACATTCCCATCAACAGTACACAAAGACTAAAATTTCATCACATCCTTGTCAGCATTTGTTCTCTCTCTCCTATTAATAATGGCCACCCTAACAACTGTGAAGTAATATTTCATTGTGGTTTTGATTTGCATTTTCCTGTTGGTAAGTGATGTTGAGTATCTTATCATATACTGCTTGGCCATTCATATGTCTTTGTATGTCTCTTTTGGAGAAATGTCTATTAAAGTTCTTTGCACATTTTTAAATCAGATTTTTCTGTGTGTGTTTATTGAGTTGTACTTTAAAAAAAACTTATTGTCAAATGCTTATTTTATTAGTTTTCAGTCTTTCCTATTTTTAAATAAATATTCAGAGCTAAAATTTTCCTTTTAAACACTGCTATAATTGTTATCTCACAAAATTTGTCATATAGTCCTTTTAGAGTCTTTCAGCTCTAAATTTTAATAGCTTCCTTCTGACTTAATTTTTTTTTTTTTTTTTTTTTTTTTTTTTTTTTTTTGCGGTACGCGGGCCTCTCACTGTTGTGGCCTCTCCCATTGCGGAGCACAGGCTCCGGACGCGCAGGCTCAGCGGCCATGGCTCACGGGCCCAGCCGCTCCGCGGCATGTGGGATCCTCCCAGACCGGGGCACGAACCCGTGTCCCCTGCATTGGCAGGCGGACTCTCAACCACTGCGCCACCAGGGAAGCCCCTGACTTAATTTTAATAGATACATTTTTTAACTTTTAAGTATAGGGGATTTCAAAGTTATCCTTTTATCATTCATTTATGATATTATAGTATAGTAATTAGAAGACAACTTGCTTAATTTCAATTCTCTCTTTCCTGCTGGGCATTCAAATTTGTCTGAATTCTGTGAACATCCCAAGCATTTTTAAAAAACAAAATATGTAGTCTTTACTTAACCAGTGTAAAGCCTTCTATTTATATTATTCAGTGTTAATCATGTGCTTTATTTTTTCCACGGAGGGATATATATTTTTTTAAACATCTTTATTGGAGTATAATTGCTTTACAAGGGTGTGTTAGTTTCTGCTTTATAACAAAGTGAATCAGCTATACATATACATATATCACCATATTTCCTCCTCTTGTGTCTCCCTACCACCCTCCCTATCCCACCCCTCTAGGTGGTCACAAAGCACCGAGCTGATCTCCCTGTGTTATGCGGCTGCTTCCCACTAGCTATATATTTTACATTTGGTAGTATACATAAGTACATGCCACTCATTCACTTCATCTCAGCTTACCCTTCCCCCTCCCCTTATCCTCAAGTCCATTCTCTACGTCTGTGTCTTTATTCCTGTTCTGCCCCCAGGTTCTTCAGAACCATTTTTTTAAAAAGATTCCATATATATGTGTTAGCATACGGTATTTGTTTTTCTCTTTCGGACTTCCTTCACTCTGTATGACAGACTCTAGGTCCATCCACCACACTACAAATAACTCAATTTCATTTCCTTTTATGGCTGAGTAATATTCCATTGTACATATGTGCCACATCTTCTTTATCCATTCATCTGTCAATGGACACTTAGGTTGCTTCCATATCCTGGCTATTGTAAATAGAGCTATATTGAACATTGTGCTACATGACTCTTTTTGAATTATGGACTTCTCAGGCTATATGCCCAATAGTGGGATTGCTGGGTCGTATGGTAGTTCTATTTTTAGTTTTTTAAGAAACCTCCATACTGTTCTCCATAGTGGCTGTATCAATTTACATTCCCACCAACAGTGCAAGAAGGTTCCCTTTTCTCAACACCCTCTTCAGCATTTATTGTTTGTAGAATTTTAATGATGGGCAATCTGACTGGTGTGAGGAGATATGTAATTATAGCTTTTATTTGCATTACTCTAATGATTAAAGATGTTCAGCACCCTTTCATGTGTTTGTTGGCCATCGCTATGTCTTCTTTGGAAAAATGTCTGTTTAAGTCTTCTGCCCATTTATGGATGGGGCTGTTTGTTTTCTTGATATTGAGCTGCATGAGCTGCTTGTAAATTTTGGAGAATAATCCTTTGTCAGTTGCTTCATTCGCAAATATTTTCTCCCATTCTGAGTGTTATCTTTTCATCTTGTTTATGGTTTCCTTTGCTGTGCAAAAGTTTTTAAGTTTCATTAGGTCCCATTTGTTTATTTTTGTTTTTATTTCCATTTCTCTAGGAGGTGGGTCAAAAAGGATCTTGCTGTGATTTATGTCATAGAGTGTTCTGCCTATGTTTTCCTTTAAGAGTTTGAGAGTTTCTGGCCTTACATTTGGGTCTTTAATCCACTTTGAGTTTATTTTTGTGTATAGTGTTAGGGAGTGTTCTAATTTCATTCTTTTACATGTAGCTGTCCAGTTTTCCCAGCACCACTTATTGAAGAGGCTGTCTTTTCTCCACTGTATATTCTTGCCTCCTTTATCAAAAATAAGGTGATGATATGTGTGTGGGTTTATCTCTGGGCTTTCTATCCTGTTCCATTGATCTATATTTCTGTTTTTGTGCCAGAGCTCTGTCTTGATTACTGTAGCTTTGTAGTATAGTCTGAAGTCAGGGAGCCTGATTCCTCCAGCTCCATGTTTGTTTCTCAAGATTTCTCCAGCTATTCGAGGTCTTTTTTGTTTCCATACAAATTGTGCAATTTTTTGTTCTAGTTCTGTGAAAAATTCCATTGGTAGTTTGTTAGGGATTGCATTGAATCTGTAGATTGCTTTGGGTAGTATAGGCATTCTCACAATGTTGATTCTTCCAGTCCAAGAAGATGCTATATCTCTCCATCTTCGGTATCATCTTTAATTTCTTTCATCAGTGTCTTATAGTT
Source organism: Hyperoodon ampullatus (assembly GCF_949752795.1). Lineage (NCBI taxonomy): Eukaryota > Metazoa > Chordata > Mammalia > Artiodactyla > Ziphiidae > Hyperoodon > Hyperoodon ampullatus. Next base: position 52,630,206 of record NC_136915.1, on the reverse strand, counting down.
TTCTGCATACAGGTCTTTTGTATCCTTAGGTAGATTTATTCCTAGGTATTTTATTCTTTTTGTTGTAATGGTAAATGGGAGTGTTTCTTTAATTTCTCTTTCAGATTTTTCATCATGCAAGAGATTTCTGTGCATTAATTTTGTATCCAGCTACTTTATCAAATTCATTGATTAGCTCTAGTAGTTTTCTTGTAGTGTCTTCAGGATTCTCTTAGTATCATGTCAACTGCAAACAATGACAGCTTTAATTCTTTCCCGATTTGGATTCCTTTTTATTTCTTTTTCTTCTCTGGTTGCTGCGGCTAAAACTTCCAAAACTGTGTGGAATAATAGTGTTGACAGTCAGCAACCTTGTCTTGTTCCCAATCTTAGTGGAAACGGTTTCAGTTTTTCACCATTGAGAATGATGTTGGCTGTGGGCTTGTCATATATGGCCTTTATTATGTTGAGATAAGCTCCCTCTATGCCTACTTTCTGGAGGGTTTTTATCATAAATGGGTGTTGAATTTTGTCGAAAGCCTTTTCTGCATCTATTGAGATGATCATATGGTTTTTCTCCTTCAATTTGTTAATATGGTGTATCACATTGATAGATTTGCTTATATTGAAGAATCCTAGCATTCGTGGGATAAACCCCACTTGATCATAGTGTGTGATCCTTTTTATGTGCTGCTGGATTCTGTTTGCTATAATTTTGTTGAGGATTTTTGCATCTATGTTCATCAGTGATATTGACCTGTAGTTTTCTTTCTTTGTGACACCTTTTGTTGTGGTATCAGAGTGATGGTGGCCTCATGGAATGAGTTTGGGAGTGTTCTTCTCTCTGCTTTATTTTGGAAGAGTTTGAGAAGGATAGATGTTAGCTCTTCTCTAAATGTTTGATAGAACTCACCTGTGAAGACATCTGGTCCTGGGCTTTTGTTTGTTGGAAGGTTTTTAATCACACTTTCAATTTCAGTGCTTGTGATTGGTCTGTTTATATTTTCTGTTTCTTCCTGGTTCAGTCTCAGGAGGTTGTGCATTTCTAAGAATTTGTCCATTTCTTCCAGGTTGTCCACTTTAGTGGCATATATTAGCTTGTAGTTATCTCTCATGATACTTTATGTTTTGGCAGTGTCAGTTGTTACTTCTCCTTTTTCATTTCTAATTCTATTGATTTGAGTCTTCTCCCTTTTTTTCTTGATAAGTCTGGCAAATGGTTTATCAATTTTGTTTATCTTCTCAAAGAACCAGCTTTTAGTTTTATGGATCTTTGCTATTGTTTCCTTCATTTCTTTTTCATTTATTTCTGATCTGATCTTTATGATTTCTTTCCTGCTGCTAACTTTGGGGGTTTTTTGTTCTTCTTTCTCTAACTGCTTTAGGTGTAAGGTTAGGTTGTTTATTTGAGATGTTTCTTGTTTCTTGATGTAGGATTGTATTTCTATAAACTTCCCCCTTAGAACTGCTTTTGCTGCATCCCATAGGTTTTGGGTCATCCTGTTTTCATTGTTATTTGTTTCTAGGTATTTTTTGATTTCCTCTTTGATTTCTTCAGTGATCTCTTGGTTATTTAGTAATGTATTGTTTAGCTTCCATGTGTTTGTGTTTTTTTCAGATTTTTTTCTGGTAATTGATATCTAGTCTCATAGCGTTGTGGTTGGAAAAGATACTTGATATGATTTCAATTTTCTTAAATTTTCCAAGGCTTGATTTGTGACCCTAGATATGATCTATCCTGGAGAATGTACCATGAGAACTTGAGAAGAAATTGTATTCTGTTGTTTTCAGATGGAACGTCCCATAAATTTCAATTAAGTCCATCTTGTTTAATGTGTCATTTAAAGCTTGTGATTCCTTGTTTATTTTCATTTTGGATGACCTGTCCCTTGGTGAAAGTGGGGTGTTGAAATCCCCTACTATGATTGTGTTACTGTCAGTTTACCTTTTTATGGCTGTTAGCATTTACCTTATGTATTGAGGTGCTCCTATGTTGGGTGCATAAATATTTACCATTGTTATATCTTCTTCTTGGATTGATCCATTGATCATTATGTAGTGTCCTTTTTTGACTCTTGTAATAGTCTTTTTAAAAAAATCTATTTTCTCTGATATGAGAATTGCTACGCCAGCTTTCTTTTGATTTCCATTTGCATGGAATATCTTTTTCCATCCCCTCACTTTCAGTCTGTATGTGTCCCTAGGTCTGAAGTGGGTTTCTTGTAAACAGTATATATACGGGTGTTGTTTTTGTATCCATTCAGCCAGTCTATGTTTTTTGGTTGGAGCATTTAATCCATTTACATTTAAGGTAGTTATTGATATTTATATTCCTATTACCATTTTCTTAATTGTTTTGTGTTTGTTGTTGTAGGTCTTTTCCTTCTCTTCTGTTTCCTGCCTAGAGAAGTTCCTTTAGCATTTCTTGTAAAGCTGGTTTTGTGGTGCTGAATTCTCTTAGCTTTTGCTTGGCTGTAAAGGTTTTAATTTCTCAGTCTAATCTTAATGAGATCCTTGCTGGGTAGAGTAATCTTGGTTGTAGGTTTTTCCCTTTCATCACTTTAAATATGTCCTGCCACTCCCTTCTGGCTTGCAGAGTTTCTGCTGAAAGGTCATTTGTTAACATTCCCTTGTATGTTCTTTGTTGTTTGTTCCTTGCTGCTTTTAATATTTTTTTTGTAGTTAATTTTTGATAGTTTGATTAATATGTGTCTTGGCATGTTTCTCCTTAGATTTATCCTATATGTGACTCTCTGTGATTCCTGGATTTGATTGAGTATTTCCTTTCCCATGTTAGGGAAGTTTTGGACTATAACCTTTTCAAATATTTTCTCAATCCCTTTCTTTTTCTCTTCTTCTTCTGGGACTTCTATAATTTGAATGTTGGTGTGTTTAATGTTGTCCCAGAGGTCTCTGAGTCTGTCCTCAGTTCTTTTCATTCTTTTTTCTTTATTCTGCTCTCCAGTAGTTATTTCCACTATTTCATCTTCCAGGTCACTTATCCGTTCTTCTGCCTCAGTTATTCTGCTATTGATTCCTTCTAGAGAATTTTTAATTTCATTTACTGTGTTGTTCATCATTGTTTGTTTGCTCTTTAGTTCTTCTAGGTCCTTGTTAAACGTTTCTGGTATTTTCTCCATTCTATTTCCAAGATTTTCAATCAATTTTAATATTATTACTCTGAATTCCTTTTCAGGTAGACTGCCTATTTTCTCTTCATTTGTTGGGTCTGGTGGGTTTTTACCTTGCTCTTTCCTCTGCTGTGTGTTTCTCTGTCTTCTCATTTTGCTTAACTTACTGTGTTTGGGGTCTCCTTTTCGCAGGCTGCAGGTTCTTAGTTCCCATTGTTTTTGGTGTCTGCCTCCAGTGGCTAAGGTTGGTTCAGTGAGTTGTGTAGGCTTCCTGGTGGAGGGGACTGGTCCCTGTGTTCTGGTTGATTAGGCTGGATCTTGTCTTTCTGGTGGGCAGGACCACGTCTGCTGGTGTGTTTTGGGGTGTCTGTGACCTTATTATGATTTCAGGCAGCCTGTCTGCTGAAGGGCGGGGTTGTGTTCCTGTCTTGTAGTTGTTTGGCATAGGTTGTCCAGCACTGTAGCTTGTTGGTCATTGAGTGGAGCTAGGTCTTACATTGAGATGGAGGTCTCTTTGAGAGCTTTTGCTGTTTGATATTACATGGGACCAGAGGTCTCTGGTGGTCAGATGTCCAGGACTTGGCTTTCCCACCTCAGAGGCTCAGGCCTTATTTATACCCAGGTCAGAGCACCAATACCCTGTCAGCCACATGGCTAAAATCCAGCTGCAGGAGGTCATGGAGAAGACATAATGGCTGGTTGAATGGAGAGGTGGACCCAGGCATTTCCCTCCTTTTTTTAAATTAAATGTGTTTTCTTTTTCATTATGGTTTATTACAGTATATTTACTTTAGTTTCCTGTGCAATACAATAGGACCTTGTTGTTTATCCATTCTATGTATAATAGTTTGCATCTGCTAGTCCCAAACTCGCAATCCAACCCTCCCACCCGCCTCCCTTTTGGCAACCACAAATCTATTCTCTATGTCTGTGAGTCTGATTCTGTTTTGTAGGTAAGTTCATTTGTGTCATATTTTAGATCCTACGTATAAGTGATATCACATGGTATTTGTCTTTCTCTTTCTGACTTAATTTCACCTACTATGATAATCTCTAGGTCCATCAATGTAGCTGCAAATGACATTATTTAATTCATTTTATAGTTGAGTAATATTCCATTGTATATATATACCACAACTTCTTTATCCATTCATTTGTCATGGGACATTTAGGTTGTTTTCATGTCTTGGCTATTATAAATAGTGCTCTATGGACATAAGGGTGCATGTATCTTTTTGAATTATAGTTTTCTGTGGATATATGCCCAGAAGTGGGATTTCTGGTTCATATGACAACTCTATTTCTAGAGTTTTGGGGGAACCTCTTTACCTTTTTCCATAGTAGCTTCACCAATTTACATTCCAACCAACAGTATAGGAGCGTTCATTTTTCTCCACACCCTCTCCAGCATTTGTTATTTGTAACTTTTTTATGATGACCATTCTGATTGGTGTGAGGTGGTACTTCATTTTAGTTTTGATTTTGATTTGCATTTCTCTAATAATTAGCAAATTTGAGCATTTTTCATGTATCTATTGGCCATCTGTATGTCTTCTTTGGAGAAGTGTCTATTTAGGTCTTTTGCCCTTTTTTTTTTTGTTACTGAGTTGTATGAGCTATTTGTATTGATATACACTGATATATATTTTGTTAGAGTGACTTCAAAGCACTGTCGTTTCTGAAGGCTCTCACTCTGTGCTGTATTGCCTAGCCCAAGAATAGGTCGTGGAAGGGAGTTGAAGAAATAGTGAGGTGATCTTGAATTTGATGAAATAAAAGAGACAGAGGGAATATTCATGGATCAGAATAATCACAGCTCCCGTAACAGTGCCAGGTATATCAGGTCACACCTGTGGTTTGCCTTTGGCTATAGTTATTTCCAAGCCCAATTTTCCACCCACCCTCTCATGGGAGTCTGTGAAGCTTGTTTTATCTTTTTATGTATCATCTATCTATCTATCTATCTATTTATCTATCTATCTGTCTATCATTTATCTATCTAATTTGTTTGTTTAGGAAAAGAAGAGTAATTATCTTTTGAAAACACCCATGAATTCTGTCTAGAACACTATGTGCTTCATTTAACCTTTTAAGATGTGGTACATTTATAAATTAATGAGAACATATACTCCCTGGGCTTGTCAGCTCAAATAAATTTTTATATGCAGTAAAAGATTAAAATGTAATACTTTTTATGCTGTAAAAGAAGAAAACAACTGAATTTGTGAATCTATTGCTGGCAAATGATGATTTTGAGTAAGATATGGAGAGCTGATTATAAAATGAGGTTTTAGGAACAAATGTTATTTTGAAAGCAGGTATCATGTATCACCTCCTTCCCCTAGTGAGTATAATTACTTGGTTTCCAGTGGAATTTCTTCTTCCCAAGTGAAAGGAGAAATGTGTAAGATATTTTAAAGTGTTTAGCTGTTTGTTTTATTTATTTACCTCTTGGTTGTCTTTCCTAATCATGGAGAAACCTCTGTCTGATTAACGGACAATTTCTTGTTCTGTTTCAGTATCTGGCTGCAGTGCATTTGCTATTTGATATCTGAGAGATATACAACATGTTCACAGTGAATTCTCCAACTGAAAACAGCAGAGTTCAAATAAAGTCAATTAATTCACAGAGTGAATGGACTGAAGCCCAGAATTACATGTCTTATGTAGGCCTTTTTGGTTCACTTGCAAAAAGATATCTGTTTATAAATGTAGAAACGTAACTCTTTGGTACTCTGGAAGTTACAACCTGATGTGATTTTCCCCCCATGTGTTATTGATAACCTCAGATAATTAAGTTACATTTTACCTGCATTTCAAACATTTTTGCACCCTCTCTCTCCCAATGATTCAGTCATGTCTTCCTGCTTTAACATATAGATCTTCTCTCCCTCATTTTCTGCCATTCTCTCTCACACTTCCACCTTCCTCTTTTCTGTTTTCTTTCTTTCCCCCCTAAATCTTCTTATAGTTCTCTTACTCTCCATGCTTTCTTTCTTTATATTACCTTCTTCCTCTTTCCTTCCTTCTTTTCCTCTCTTCCTTTTCTTTCTTCCCTCTTCCAGCCTGGATACCTGAGACGGCTCCCCTGCAGGCTCATGTATCCAGTCCCTCCCAGCACATTAGGAGCCTCATTCTCCTTGCACTTTTAGTTCCATTATCCTCTCTCACGATGTGTCTGGAGCTGGCTCTCAACAGTGAGTGCTCACTGAGGCCCTGGCTCTCACCTAACTTGCCTATAAGCCTTGACCCTCTACCTATTGCTGCTTTGTTGTTGTTGTTTGATTGTTTTACATTGAATTTCTCTTTGTTTTTTGCTCCATTCTTATACTGTATGTGAGCCTTGGCTTAACTCTTAGCTTAGCTAGTGATCAAACATCTCTTTTTAGGTCTCATTTTTGAGTTTGGATGCAGTCTCTGATAAAAAAAAAATATCAAATAGTATCATATTTGAAAAGGTCTGGTAACCAGAATTCTGAGTACGTCTTACTTTGACTTCAAGGATAACAAACTTCCTGGAGATTCCTGTAGCTGTGTCCTTCTCACGATATTGCATGATATTGGGTCCCTTCTTATACACCAGGTCCAGCCCCCACTGCAACCTGCTACACTCTGTCAGATGCTCTATATTGAACTGTGGGATACCCTACTTAGAAACTACCAAACAAGATGCCTCTGGTCATTCCTGCTTCAGCAATGCCTTATTTTCCTCCTTTACCAAATCATGCCACCCATATTCCTCCCACCCTCTCTATATCTCCAGCCCTGCATATTTCTTCTTCCTTCAGCATGGAGATGGACAAGAATTTGCAGGAGAATAATTGACCCTCCTTTCTTGTAATATGATTTTCTTTGGGCTTTTTGACTAAACAATTTTTTCAACTTTTTATTCTTTTCTTTTCAGTATTGCTTACACACATCTCATCTCTACTGGACCTTTAAACATTAGAGGTCATGAGAAGTTGGGGCCCTCTTCTCACTACACTCTTTCTTGCACTGAGCTCATCCATTCCTACCATTTCATATGCTATCTTAATGGTGGCTTTTCCTAGTGACTTTCTCAGGACATCTAGTTTTGTTCATTCTGTATGCTTAATGTTAATGGACCTGTGTTTCCAAATTAGTAAAAGTAATATCTTCTTCAAGTGTTGTTGCAAACTTTCAATAATATAGTGTTTTCAAAATTTCCCTGTAAAAAATAAACCACTAAATAATAATGGCTAACATTTATTAAGAAAAATAGGTATTTCAGGAACTCCTTTAAGCATTTTATATGCCTCCTCTATGTGAATTATTGCAGTTTCCTATAATCAGAAACTGCTATTTTCCACATTTTATAGATGAGGTAACTGATGCTAAAGAGCAATGTGTTAGTCTCAGTACTAATATGTCTGATTTGGAAAAAAGAATTTACTAAAAGAATTGATGGGCTGATTGGAAAATCAGGTTCAGAAGATACTGCAAACAACGCTACCCAAAATCAACTCTAGAAAATTGCTTCATGAAAGAAAATATTGCTGCTCCTGGAACAGAGCTGGAAATGAGGAGACACTGGAGACCAGCATTAGTCCTGGAATGTTATTTTTCAATGGTAATCTTTAAAGGAGGAGCTTCTCTATGGCTCTGAGTCTTTGGGTTATGAACTTCTAATTCATGGTGAATGCTGCTGATTGGCCACTTCAAATGCTCAAGTCCTGTCTGCTGAGGAGGTTAAAAAGCAAACATCCAACTTCTTTAGCTTCTATGCTGAGAATTAGGCTATGCTCTAACCAAGATTTGTAAGGTAGAAAATACCCCAAATATGTGAAAGGAGTTAAGATAATAAGTAACTGAAAAGAGTGGCAAATGTCCATTACAAGAATTTGCCCAAAGTCACAATGCTGAGGTGTTAAAGGATGGTTTGCTAAGACCCAGGAATGAACTACTCCACCATGCTGCCTCCCAGGCTAGAAATGGGAGCTAGTAGAGAAAACTTTAAGCAAAGCACGGAATTCTAAAATGCAAATGTTGGATGTCTCATTAAAAGTGACTTAGACTGGAATTCCTTGTCAACTTCCCTCTTTGCCCCCTTCAGACACATTGTCTTCATTAACCCAAGTTTGTCTAATTCTGTTCCAGCAGAGTGGTGCAGTGCTACCTGACTGTCACGCCTGCTTCCTAAACTTGGCATCTGAGCTTCTAGTTTGGCAGCTCTCTCTTAGATTTCTGAGTTTGGTTCATGCTGCCTTTGGCTCCTGTTACTGTTTCCTGCTAGATAACATTCTTTTTTTGTAAGTACATGCGTTTTGTAAATAAACATGTAGTGAACTCCTCTTATATCGCAGGACATTTCACATATATTATCCCATTTATCCTTCTTAATCCTTATGACAAATTTGTAAGGGAGGCACAATTGTGACCATGTTGCAAATAAAGACACTGAGGCAAAATTTTTAGGATTTTTGCCCAAATTTTTGCCCAAATCACCACGTCCTAAAAATAGAAGATGTGGGGTTTAAACCCAGCATGGTCTGACATCTGAAGGTGTCACTTGTCTAACATGTTATCTCACTGTGTCTTCTAGTTTCTATTTCACTGAGCACTGTACAGATCAGGGAGTTACTTCATGCTCAGGGGGCTCTCCTCAACCCCATTTCCTTTGCCAATTATCTGACGTCATGCTGTTTTTAACCTTTTATGGTCTAACACATTCTTACATTTGAATGGTGAACATCTAATTTTTTATCTTCCCTTTGGATAGCAACTGAGGAAATGGGATTTTTCCAGAAGCTGATTTTGAAGTAGAAATTATAACTTTCAGGTGTGTTAATAAAAGTTGTAATTCACCCACTCTTATATAGTTGTTAATTAATAAGTTAATCAGAAAAATATACATTAAACAGCTACCATATTCTAAATATGTTTTTATGGTGTTTGATCACTTTATGTATTTTTTTAAAGTATCCCTTCTTTTTTTTTTCTATTTTTTTATTTAGATGTAATTGAAGCCTCTCCCCTCTCCCCATTTGAATGTTTCAGAGTATAGCTCAGGATGTCTTTCTTTTCTTTTTTTCCTTTAAAAAAATGACACTCTCCAAGAAATTCCCTTGAGGATAACTCACATCATCCCTGATCCAAATTCTAAGTGAAGAAATCTTTTGAGATTTGGTAATTATTTTCAGCACCACATTAAGTTGTGCCCTCAAAACTATGTGTGTGAGATGCAAGCCCCCAAGCACACATTCTGAACATCAATAAAACACTTCCCTGAGTACACCAGTATTCTCTTACAAACCCTACACACTACTTCTCAGATATTCCAAAAGTTAACCCAAATAATTACCTTATTGGATGGCTATTAACGTTACACACTTGATAAAAACCATGTCTGCCCAGCACTTTTGCATGCTGTCATGACTTAGTTAATTATTATTATAGATAATAATAATAACTTCTGATGGTATGAATGAGTACATTCTTTATGTGCTTCTAGGTCAGAAACTTCTACTGTTAATCAGATCCCTCTGAGTATTTCACATCTAGTTTTGATCCCCATGTCATACTTTTACACACACACAAAACATGTAGTTTTAATTTGATCATGATGGTTACTGTTTGAATAGGTTTTTTAGACTTTGGGCATTCTGGATATTTAAATGGACTCAGACAGTATAAATCAGACTCCCAGTGGCTTCTGGCAAGCACCTACTCAGTTCTCTACTGAACCTTATTTAAGTCAGCTCCAACACTAAATTTCTTTAGAATTACATGCAAGGTCATAGGATTTCAATAAAGAACACTCTAACTTGAGACCAGAATACCTATGGATGTAACCTGCTCTTGAATAAACTTTCTCCCTATCATTCTTTTCTGGAATACTGTAATCTTTTTATAGATCTTGTTCTTTTGCAATCATCCAGGTTTCTATTGGTTGAGTGACCTCTTTGCATCAGATATTTTGAGTTTCTTTTATCCTTATATCTACAAGGGAAATAAGATCAACTGCAATTTACAGATGAGGAAACTGTGGCTAGGACAGTGAGCAACTAACTCGTTTACTGCTATTAAATGATATAAATAAGTTTAAACTGGCATTTATCATGTATACACAATGAGGATTTATTCTTAACATAAATTGAGCATTTACTACATCCTAATCACTGTTCCACTGTGTTGAATCACATTAAAATGCTGATCATTCACCTACAAACTAGCAATTCCATGTGATTTAACCTAATATTAGTTGAATTTGACCCTAACAATAGCTTTCCAAAGCAACTATTGTTAACGTTATTTTGTAAAAGAGGAAATTGAAGCTTAGCTAGGTTATATTATATGCACATGGTTAAACAGTCAATAAGTGGTGTGTTTTTTTCTTTTTCACCAGGCAATTCTTCTTCACTATGAACTGGTGACTATGATGAAGTAATGTGACATTTTTATTGTCCCCAGTGGTGGCAGTTCTGGGTTTGTTACTTCACTGACTTCATTCAATATATTGAGCATATGCTGTGTATGTGAATCATATATATTCAAACTTCGAAGGAAGAGTGATGTGGGAAATTAAGCTAGGTAGTACAGATTTACGTTTAAAAAACCCAGAGCCATCTGAAATAGATTTTCTTCAGCACCTATGTAGGTAGACCTTGAAGAGAGTTCCAAAGGTATTCAGAGATTGGTTATTATTGGAAGAGTGTGTAGTCTTTCAAAGCCTTTTTTTTAAAACATCTTTATTTGAGTATAACTGCTTTACAATGGTGTGGTAGTTTCTGCTTTATAAAAAAGTGAATTAGCTATACATATACATATATCATTATATCTCCTCCCTCTTGTGTCTCCCTCCCATCCTCAATACCTCACCCCTCTAGGTGGTCACAAAGCACCAAGCTGATCTCCCTGTGCTACGCGGCTGCTTCCCACTAGCCATCTGTTTTACATTTGGTAGTGTATATAAGTCCATGCCACTCCCTCACTTCATCCCACCTTACCCTTCCCCCTCCCTGTGTCCTCAAGTCCATTCTCTACCTTTGCGTCTTTATTCCTGTCCTGCCTGTAGGTTCTTCAGAACCATTTTTTTTCTTTCTTTTTTTAAAGATTCCATATATATGTGTTAGCACATGGTATTTGTTTTTCTCTTTCTGACTTACTTCACTCTGTAGGACAGACTCTAGGTCCATCCACCTCACTACACATAACTCAATTTCCTTTCTTTTTATGGCTGAGTAATATTCCATTGTATGTATGTGCCATATCTTCTTTATGCATTCATCTGTTGATGGACACTTAGGCGGTTTCCATGTCCTGGCTATTGTAAATAGAGCTGCAATGAACATTGTGGTACATGACGCTTTTTCAATTATAGATTTCTCAGGTTATATGCCCAGTAGTGGGGTTGTTGGGTGGTATGGTAGTTCTACTTTTAGTTTTTTAAGGAACCTTCATACTGTTTTCCATAGTAGCTGTATCAATTTTACATTCCCATCAACAGTGCAAGAGGGTTCACTTTTCTCCACACCCTCTCCAGCATTTATTGTTTGTAGATTTTTTTGATGATGGCCATTCTGACAGGTGTGAGGTGATACCTCATTGTAGTTTTGATTTGCATTTCTCTAATGATCAGTGATGTTCAGCATCCTTTCATGTGTTTGTTAACCATCGGTATGTCTTCTTTGGAGAAATGTCTGTTTAGGTCTTTTGTCCATTTTTGGATTGGATTATTTATTTATTTATTTATTTATTTATTTATTTATTTATTTATTTTTTTTTTTTCTGTACGTGGGCCTCTCACTGCTGTGGCCTCTCCCGTTGCGGAGCACAGGCTCCGGACACACACAGGCTCCGCGGCCATGGCTCGCGGGCCCAGCCGCTCCGCGGCATGTGGGACCTTCCGGGATCGGGGCACGAACCCGTGTCCCCTGCATCGGCAGGCGGACTCTCAACCACTGCGCCACCAGGGAAGCCCTATTTTTTTGATATTGAGTTGCATGAGCTGCTTGTAAATTTTGGAGAATAATCCTTTGTCAGTGGCTTCATTTGCAAATATATTCTCCCATTCTGAGGGTTGTCTTTATGTCTTGTTTATGTTTTCCTTAGTAGCTTCATTAGGTTCCAATTGTTTATTTTTGTTTTTATTTCCATTTCTCTAGGAGGTGGGTCAAAAAGGATCTTGCTGTGATTTATGTCATAGAGTGTTCTGCCTATGTTTTCCTCTAAGAGTTTTAGAGTGTCTGGTCTTACACTTAGGTCTTTAAGCCATTTTGAGTTTACTTTTATGTATGGTGTTAGGGAGTGTTCTAATTTCATTATTTTATATGTAGCTGTCCAGTTTTCCCAGTACCACTTATTGAAGAGGCTGCCTTTTCTCCATTGTATATTCTTGGCTTCCCTTATCAAAGATAAGGTGACCATATGTGTGTGGGTTTCTCTCTGGGTTTTCTATTCTGTTCCATTGATCTACATTTGTGTTTTTGTGCCAGTACCATACTGTCTTGATTACTGTAGCTTTGTAGTATAGTCTGAAGTCTGGGAGCCTTATTCTTCCAGCTCCGTTTTTCTTTCTCAAGGTTGCTTTGGCTATTCAGAGTCTTCTGTGTTTCCATACAAATTGAAAATTTTTTGTTCTAGTTCTGTGAAAAATTCCATTGGTAGTTTGTTAGGGATTGCATTGAATCTGTAGATTGCTTTGGGTAGTATAGTCATTTTCACAATGTTGATTCTTCCAATCCAAGAACATGGGATATCTCTCCAACTATTTGTATCATCTTTAATTTCTTTCATCAGTGTCTTATAGTTTTCTGCATACAGGTCTTTTGTCTCCTTAGGTATGTTTATTCCTAGGTATTTTATTCTTTTTGTTGCAATGGTAAATGGGAGTGTTTCCTTAATTTCTCTTTCAGATTTTTCATCATGCAAGAGATTTCTGTGCATTAATTTTGTATCCAGCTACTTTATCAAATTTATTGATTAGCTCTAATAATTTTCTGGTAACATCCTTAGGGTTCTCTATGTACAGCATCATGTCATCTGCAAACAGTGTCAGCTTTACTTCCTCTTTTCTGATTTGGATTCCTTTTATTTATTTTTCTTCTCTGATTGCTGTGGCTAAAACTTCCAAAGCTATGTTGAATAATAGTGGTGAGAGTGGACAACCTTGTGAGGTGGACAACCTTGTCTTGTTCCTGATCTTAGAGGAAATGGTTTCAGTTTTTCACCATTGAGAAAAATGCTGGCTGTGTGTTTGTCATATATGGCTTTTATTATTTTGAGATAAGTTCCCTCTATGCCTACTTTCTGGAGGTTTTTATCATAAATGGATGTTGAATTTTGTTCAGAAGATCATATGGTTTTTCTCCTTCAGTTTGTTAATAAGGTTTATCACATTGATTAATTTGCATATATTGAAGAATCCTTGCATCCCTAGGATAGACCCCACTTGATCATGGTGTATGGTCCTTTTAATGTGCTGTTGGATTTGGTTTGCTAGTATTTTGTTGACAATTTTTGCATCTATGTTCATCAGTGATATTGGCCTGTAGATTTCTTTTTTTGTGGCATCTTTGTCTGGTGTTGTTATCAGGCTGATGGTGGCCTCATAGATTGAGTTTGGGTGTGCTCCTCCTTCTGCTACATTTTGGAAGAGTTTAAGAAGGATAGGTGTTAGCTCTTCTCTAGATGTTTGGTAGAATTCACCTGTGAACCCATCTTCTCCTGAGCTTTTGTTTGTTGGAAGATTTTTAACCACAGCCTCAATTTCAGTGCTGTGATTGGTATGTTTATATTTTCTATGTCTTCCTGATTCAGTCTCAGAAGGTTGTGCTTTTCTAAGAATTTATCCATTTCTTCCAGGTTGACCATTTCATCGGCATATAGTTGCTTGTAGTAATAATCTCTCATGATCCTTTGTATTTCTGCAGTGTCAGTTGTTACTTCTTTTTCATTTCTAATTATATTGATTTGAGTCTTCTCCCACCCCCTTTTCTTTTTCTGGTATGCTGGCTTCTCACTGTTGTGACCTCTCCTGTTGCAGAGCACAGGCTCTGGACACGCAGGCTCAGCGGCCATGGCTCATGGGCCTACCTGCTCCGTGGCATGTGTGATATTCCCTGACCGGGGCACAAACCCACGTCTCCTGCATCGGCAGGCAGACTCTCAACCACTGCACCACCAGGGAAGCCCTCCCTTTTTTTCTTAATGAGTCTGGATAATGGTTTATCAATTTTGTTTGTTTATCTTCTCAAAGAACCAGCTTTTAGTTTTATGGATCTTTGCTATTGTTTCCTTCATTTCTTTTTCTTTTATTTCTGATCTGATCTTTATGATTTCTTTCCTGCTGCTAACTTTGGGTTTTTTTTTTTTTTTTTTGCTGTTGTTCTTCTTTCTCTAATTGCTTTAGGTGTAAGGTTAGGCTGTTTATTTGAGATGTTTCTTGTTTGTTAATGTAGGATTTTATTGTTATAAACTTCCCTCTTAGAACTGCTTTTGCTGCATCCCATAGGTTTTGGGTCGTCGTGTTTTCATTGTTATTTGTTTCTAGGTATTTTTTGATTTCCTCTTTGATTTCTTCTAAGTGATTTCTTGTTTATTTAGTGGTGTATTGTTTAGCTTCCATGTGTTTGTGTTTTTTACAGATTTTTTCCTGTAATTGATATCTAGTCTTGTAGTGCTATGGTCAGAAAAGACACTTCATATGATTACAATTTTCTTAAATTTTCGAAGGCTTGACTTGTGACCCAAGATATGATCTATCCTGGAGAATGTTCCATAGGCACCTGAGAAGAAAGTGTGTTCTATTGTTTTTGGATGGAATGTCCCATAAATATCAGTTAAGTCCATCTTGTTTAATGTATCATCTAAAGCTTGTGTTTTGTTGTTTATTTTCATTTTGGATGATCTGTCCCTTGGTGAAAGTGGGGTGCTAAAGTCCCCTACTATGATTGTGTTACTGTCAGTTTCCCCTTTTATGGTTCTTAGCATTTGCCTTATGTATTGAGGTGCTCCTATGTTGGGTGCATAAATATTTACCATTGTTATATCTTCTTCTTGGTTTGATCCATTGATCATTTGTAGTATCCTTCTTTGTCTCTTGTAATAGTCTTTATTTTAAAGTCTATTTTGTCTGATATGAGAATTGCTACTCCAGCTTCCTTTTGATTTCCATTTGCATGGAATTTCTTTTTCCATCCCCTCACTTCCAGTGTGTCCCTAGGTCTGAAGTGGGTCTCCTGTAGACAGCATATATACAGGTCTTTGTTTTGTATCCATTCAGCCAGTCTATGTCTTTTGGTTGGAGCATTTAATCCATTTACATTTAAGGTTGTTATTGATTTGTATGTTCCTATTACCATTTTCTTAATTGTTTTGCATTTGTTATTGTAGGTCTTTTCCTTCTCTTGTGTTTCCTGCCTAGAGAAGTTCCTTTAGCATTTGTGATAAGGTTGGTTTGGTGGTGGTGAATTCTCTTAGCTTTTGTTTCACTGTTAAAGTTTTAATTTCTCCTTCTAATCTTAATGAGATCCTTGCTGGGTAGAGTAATATTGGTTGTAGGTTTTCCCCTTTTATCACTTTAAATATGTCCTGCCACTCCCTTCTGGCTTGCAGTTTCTACTGAAAGATCAGCTGTTAACCTTATGGTGGTTCCCTTGTATGTTCTTTGTTGCTTTTCTCTTGCTGCTTTCAATATTTTTTCCTTGTATTTATTTTTTGATAGTTCAATTAATATGCATCTTGGCGTGTTTCTCCTTGGATTTATCCTGTATGGGACTCTCTGTGCTTCCTGGACTTGATTATTTCCATTCCCATATTAGGCAAGTTGTGGACTATAAACTCTTCAAACATTTTCTCAGTCCCTTTCTTCTTCTCTTATTCTATAATTAGAATGTTGGTGTGTTTAATTTGTCCCAGAGGTCTCTGAGACTGTCCTCAATTCTTTTCATTCATTTTTCTTTAATGACTCTATGGTAGTTATTTCCACTATTTCATCTTCCAGGTCACTTATCTGTTCTTCTGACTCAGTTATTCTGCTATTGATTTCTTCTAGAGAATGTTTAAGCTCATTTATCTTGTTCATCATTGTTTGTTTGCTCTTTAGTTCTTCTAGGTCCTTGTTAAACTTTTCTTGTATTTTTTCCATTCTATTTCCAAGATTTACAATCATTTTTACTATAATTACTCTGAATTCTTTTTCAGGTAGACTGCATATTTCCTCTCCATTTGTTTTGTCTGGTGGGTTTTTACCTTGCTCCTTCATCTGCTGTGTTTATCTATGTCTTTTCATTTTGCTTAAATTACTGTATTTAGGTTCTCGTTTTCACAGGCTGCAGGTTCCTAGTTCCTGTTGTTTTTGGTTTCTGCCCTAGTGGCTAAGATTCTTTCAGTGGGTTGTATAGGTTTCCTGCTGGAGGGGATTGGTGCCTGATTGGTGCCTGTGTTCTGGTTGATGAGGCTGTATCTTGTCTTTCTGGTGGGCAGGACCACGTCTGCTGGTGTGTTTTGGGGTGTCTGTGACCCTATTATAATTTTAGGCAGCCTGTCTGCTAATGGGTGGGGTTGTGTTCCTGTCTTGTTAGTTGTTTGGCATAGGCTGTCCAGCACTGTAGTTTGCTCATTGTTGAGTGGAGCTGGGTCTTAGCATTGTGATGGAGATCTCTGGGAGAGCTTTCGCTGTTTGATATTACATGGAGCCTGGAGGTCTCTTGTGGACCAATGACCTGAACTCGGCTCTCCCACCTCAGAAGCACAGGCCTAACATCCGGCTGAAACACAAAGACCCTGTCAGCCACATGGCTCAGAAGATAAGAGTGAAAAAAAGAAAGAAAAAAAGGATATTAAAACAAAAAATTAAAAAAATTATTTAAAAAATTAAAAAGTAATAAAAAATTAAAAAGTAATAAAAAAAGGAAACGAAAGAAAGAAAGAAGAGAGCAACCAAATGAAATAACAAATCCACCAATGATAACAAGTGCTAAAACATATACAAAAAAAAAAAAAGGGGGACAGACAGAACCCTAGGACAAATGGTAAAAGCAAAGCTATACAGACAAAATCACACAAAGAGGCACACACATACACTCTCACAAAAAGAGAAAAAGGAAAAAAAAAATATCTATATATTAAGAAAAAGGAAGAGAGCAACCAAATCAATAAACAAATCTACAAATGATAATAAACTCTAAATATGAAACTAACATAAACATAAAACCAGAAACAACTTGATGCAGAAAACAAACCCCAAGTCTACAGTTGCTCCCAAAGTCCACTGCCTCAATTTTGGGATGATTCTTTGTCTATTCAGGTATTCCAGAGTTGCAGGGTACATCAAGATGATTGTGGAGATTTAATCCACTGCTTGTGAAGCTTCTGGGAGAGATTTCCCTTTCTCTTCTATATTCTCACAGTTCCTGGGGTTCAGCTTTGGATTTGGACCCGCCTCTGCATGTAGGTCGCCTGAGGACGTCTCTTCTTCACTCAGAGAGGACGGGTTTAAAGGAGCAGCTGATTCGGGGGCTCTGGCTCACTCGGGCCGTGGGGAGGGAGGGGTACGGAATGCGGGACAAGCCTGTGGTGGCAGAGGCTGGCGCGACGTTGCAATAGCCTGAGGCGTGCCATGTGTTTGCCCAGGGAAGCTGTCCCTGTATCACAGGACCTTGGCAGTGGCGGGCTGCACAGCCTCCCAGCATGGGAGTTGTGGATAGTGACCTGTGCTTGCACACAGGCTTCTTGGTCGCTGCAGCTGCAGCCCTAGTGTTTCATGCCCGTCTTTGGGGTTCGCACTGACAACCGTGGCTCGCGCCCATCTCTGGAGCTCGTTTAGGCGGTGCCCTGAATCCCCTCTCTTTGTGCACCCCGAAACAATGGTCTCTTGACTCTTAGGCAGGTCCAGGCTTTTTCTCAGACTCCCTCTCGGGCAGCTGTGGCACACTAGCCTCCTTCAGGCTGTGCTCACGCCACCAACCCCAGTCCTCTCCCTGGGGTCTGACCTCCAAAGCCGGAGTGTCAGCTCCCAGTCCCCGCCCGCCCCGGCAGGTGAGCAGACAAGCCTCTCGGGCTGGTGAGTGCCAGCTGGCACCGATCTTCTGTGCGAAAATCTCTCCGCTTTGCCCTCTGCACCCCTGTTGCTGCACTCTCCTCTGTGGCTCTGAAGCTTCCCCCCCTGCCACCCCCCATCTCCGCCCTCAAAGGGGCTTCTTAGTGTGTGGAATCTTTTCCTCCTTCACAGCTCCCTCCCACAGGTGCAGGTCCTGTCCCTATTCTCTTGTCTCTGTTGTTTCTTTTTTTCTTTTGCCCTACCCAGGTACAGGGGAATTTCTTGCCTTTTGGGGAGTCTGAGGTCTTCTGCCAGCATTCAGTAGGTGTTCTGTAGGAGCTGTTCCACATGTAGATGCATTTCTGATGTATTTGTGGGGAGGAAGGTGATCTCCACTCTTACTCCTCTGCAATCTTGAAAGTCTCTTTCTTTCAAAGTTTTTATTTCTAAAGTAACTGCACCGTTTGGGTAGTGTAACTACACCCTGTGGATAGTGAACATTTGTTAAATAGTCACTTTTACTGTTCTCTTCCTCTGGAATGCCTTGTCCCTTATCACAAGATCTTTGAAGGCTTAGCTCAATGGTTACTTTCTCTATAAGTCTCCTCCAATTATTTCCAGCTGAAAATGAATGTCCTTAATTTTGGTTCTCATTGCATTTTGTTCTCAATTTTTATATGTCACCAGTCACCTTTTCTCCTACATTATGTTTATTTGCTTATCTATCCATCCACTCATCAATCTGTCATTTACTATATGTCTATAAATCTTTAGTCACTGTAATGGGTCCTGAGGATACAGAGATGAAAAAACAGTTCCTCCTCAAAGGCCTGGCAGAGAGATAGATAAGTGAACAGAATATTTCAATACAACTATAGTTCTCTTATTTTTATTCCAGCTCAACACATCTGAAAAATGTGCTCCTATCAGTAACAGTTATTCATGATGGCTGAAGTTCTTGTGGATGGTGTGGACTGGTGGGAGAGAAAAGGGAGAAAGAAGGGAAGAGCTATCCTCCACTCCCGCCAGGATGGAGATGGGGAACACATGTTTCATTTCCCTCCATCTCAACCTCCTCAACTGGGGACCAGTGTGTGAGCTTAGCACAGGTGATCCTGCTACAGAGAGAAGGTATGTTTATCCCACACTTGGAGCATCGTTGCAGGTTGTGCAGGGAAGACTTCTGGGAGCTGAAGTTTGAACTAAATTATGAAGATGAGCTCACTACATGAGTAAAGGAGCAAAGGAAAGTCAGGTAAAGGGGGTAGTTAATGCCTGAAAAGGCCTGAAGGTAAAATAAAGAATGCTCTGTGTGTGTGTGTGTGTGTGTGTCTGTGTGAGGAGGGTGGGGGAGCGATCTGATATGGCTATGTGAGAGGGAAAAGTGGGCAAGAATTGAGTGATCAAGAGCAAATAGTATCCACATAATGGTGTTTTGAAAAAGCCACACTTAATGGCTTGGAGAATGGGAAATACGTATATATCTTACATGCATCACTAGACTGTGATCTACCTGATGGCAAAGACTTTCTTGCTGTCCATATCTTAGTATGCCAGACCCCTAGAACATCATTCTAGACATTTTAGAATTAACTACATTATAGCTATATCTTAGATCTCACCTCTAATCTTTCATTCTGAGTTGCCCAACTTGCAGGGCAGTGAATTTCAAGAGAAAGTGCTAGTTTTGGGGGACATTTGGGAGACAGAGGCACTGGGCTGTAAGTGAGAGGGTCTGCTTTGAAGAAATAAAGGAGGCTTAAATCCATTATCACAACGATACCACAATACAGCATTCCTTCTCTGAATGGTATTTGTTCCTGTTTACTTTCTTGTGACATTGAGCTGGGCTGCATTAGCCATTGAGGCATAATTACTATTTTATTATTTTTTTTCACAGATAAGTGGAACAGTTGAGCACAGCTGAATTGCTGGGAGCCTTAGTGGAAGAAATCTATTAGTGGTGTGGCTTGAAACAATACACAAAAGGCCCTTGCGTGTGGTCTGCCCTCCACGCTTTCAACTTCCTTGTGTGGAACAATAAATCTCCAAGTCAGCTAGAATGCAGAGACTCCCATCCAACGAGAGGGGAGCTGCATTTTATCTTTTATTCATTGGCAGGAACATTAGCTGTAGGAGGTATTCAAATCACACTTTTATTTAAACAAACACAGCTGGATCGCAGCCTCTTAATATAGCAATTCTCTAATGAAAAATAACAACATAGTATTTATCTCTTTTCTTTTGTGTGACTCTCAATTTGCTAAAATTAGGTAGACTTCAATCCCATACAAAATTGGCATGTTTTCATGACCAGAGCTCATCGCAACTAACTGCAAAATTATAATGGGGATGTAATTATAGGAGGGCATGTGAAATACACATCCTTTTGCTGCTGTAAGCTATATGGGGTTATACAATTATGTTGTAATAACATCATTTATCTTAAAGGAGTCAGACAGCTGACTTCATTTATTTAACTTGAGTACTCCAATTATGTGCTGTGTCAGTTTAACATAAATGTCTTGCCCAAAGAACACGGTGTAATAATAATGGTAATAGCAATAATAATAATAGTAGCACACATTTGTATAGGGCTCTATGGAACACAAAGCATTTTTACAATTGTGACCTTGCTGGGGTCTCATCACTGCTCTGTAAGGCAGGCATCTGAGACTGTGATTCTATTTGCCCCATTTTACTGGTGAGAAAACTGAGGTTTGGAGACATGAAGTGATGTTGTCAAGATTGAATGGTAAGTAAGTGGTGAAGTAAGAGCTTCAAACTCAAATTTCCTGATTTGACATTCAGAAATGGTTACGCTGATCTCCCCAAAGGTATCAGATTTTGGACAGTGTGACACATTTGTTCTCATCTCTTATCCTATTTTATCTCACAACCTTCGTTTAAGGCATGTAGATCAGTGGTCGTGGGAAGCACAGGTATTAATTCTCTGATCTTGGGAAAATTAAATTAATTTTTTAGACCCCAGATTCTCTGTCAGAAAAAACGGATTATTATACCTACTAAGCAGATGAGCAGAGTTGTTGTAAGAATTAAGTAAGGTAATGCTTGTAAAGTTCACGGGTAGGTGCTCAGAAAATGAGTTTTTTCTCTTTCTCTGCAAGATAAGAATTTTTTTAAATTTTTTTTATTTTACACATGATGAAATTGTTGTCTGTTTTGCTTAACTTACCTGCTCAACTTACCAATCTAGTAATTGTCAGAGCAGTGAATGAAATCCACCTCCTCCTGTTTCCAATCTCCTTATTATTAGTTTTAGTCAGATTGCAAAGTCTTTAAATGCTTGCCATAATTTTCCAGCTGTTTTTCAATTCTTCACAAAATTCATTTGCTTAAATACCCAAAGATGGAATAAAATCCTTATCTTTTATTTGAACTAAAATCTTTGGGCTTTTTGTCTGAGTGAGAGACACTGCAGGTGTGGAGAGAGCAGAATTTGAAGTCAGGAAGTTATGTTGAGTTTCTGGTGGCAGTGGTTACTAACTGTGTGAGTTTAGGTCAATCTTCTGACTTCTCTCAGCACGGGTCAGAGATAAGTTTATTGCAGTATGAACTTCCTGAGAGGAAACCTGAAGTACATGGTGTTTCTAGGAAAGAAGAAAAAGGTTTTAAAACAATAGACTTAGTTTACCCCATGCTAGGCACTGTGAACACATTGGTCAACAAACGCTGTCTCATTGAACTCATAAGATGATGAGTTACAGATCAGAAACAGATGAGGAAATGGATATTAAAAGACTTGTCAAAGAGTTATAAAATTATACATAGGTGAGTTCTACTTAATGGTTTGGAGGACTTAATTTTCAAGTTTCTTGAATAATTAAGTAGTTAAATGGGAGAAGGTGAGCGGGGTCTCTTTGGATGCCTCCAATTTACAAAATGGAAAGTTTGATAAACTTTATCTGATTCCCAGAGGAATCATTACTGATGTGCTTTCTTTCTTTTTGTGTGTGTGTGTGTTTCTTTTCTTAATATATTTTTTGAATTTTATTTTTTTTATACAGCAGGTTCTTATTAGTTATTTATTTTATACATATTAGTGTATATATGTCAATCCCAATCCCCCAATTCATCCCACCACCACCAACATGCCCCTCTTGGTGTCCATACGTTTGTTTTCTACATCTGTGTCTCTATTTCTGCCTTGCAAACTGGTTCATCTGTACCATTTTTCTAGGTTCCACATATATGTGTTAATATGCAATATTTGTTTTTCTCTTTCTGACTTACTTCACTCTGTATGACAGTCTCTAGGTCTATCCATGTCTCTGCAAATGACCCATTTTCATTCTTTTTTATGGCTGAGTAATATTCCATTGTATACATGTACCACATCTTCCTTATCCATTCATCTGTTGATGGGCTTTTAAGCTGCTTCCATGACATGGCTATTGTAAATAGTGCTACAATGAACATTGGGGTATATGTCTCTTTATTTATTATTTTTTATTTTTTTATTTTTTTGCGGTATGCGGGCCTTTCACTGTTGTGGCCTCTCCCGTTGTGGAGCACAGGCTCCGGATATGCAGGCTCAGTGGCCATGGCTCACAGGCCCAGCCACTCCGCGTCATGTGGGATCTTCCCGGACTGGGGCACGAACCTGTGTCCCCTGCATTGGCAGGTGGACTCTCAACCACTGCACCACCAGGGAAGCTCCATGTCTCTTTTTGAATTAAGGTTTTCTCTGGGTATATTTCTAGTAGTGGGATTGCTGGGTCATATGGTAATTCTATTTTTAGTTTTTTAAGGAACCTCCATACTGTTCTCCATAGTGACTATCAATTTACATTTCCATCAACAGTGCAAGACGAACCATCTTTTTGTGGAACCCTTTTCTCCACACCCTCTCCAGCATTTGTTGTTTGAAGGTTTTCTGATGCTGCCCATTCTGACCCATGTAAGGTGATACCTCATTGTAGTTTTGATTTGCATTTCTCTAATAATTAGTGATGTCGAGAAGCTTATCATGTGCTTCTTGGCCATCTGTAGGTCTTCTTTGGAGAAATGTCTATTTAGGTTTTCTGCCCATTTTTTGATTGGGTTGTTTGTTTTTTTTATATTGAGCTATATGAGCTGTTTATATATTTTGGAGATTAATCCTTTGTCCGTTGATTCATTTGCAAATATTTTCTCCCATTCTGAGGGATGTCTTTTTGTCTTATTTATAGTTTCCTTTGCTATGCAAAAGCTTTTAAGTTTCATTAGGTCCCATTTGTTTATTTTTGTTTTTATTTCCATTACTCTAGGAGCTGGGCCAAAAAAGATTTTGCTGTGATTTATGACAAAGAGTGTTCTTCCTATGTTTTCCTCTAAGAGTTTTATAGTGTCCAGTCTTATATTTAGGTCTTTAATCCATTTTGAGTTTATTTTTGTGTATGGTGTTAAGGAGTGTTCTAATTTCATTCTTTTACATGTAGCTGTCCAGTTTTCCTGGCACCACTTATTGAAGAGACTGTCTTTTCTCTATTGTATACCCTTGCCTCCTTTGTCATAGATGAGTTGACCATAAGTGTGTGGGTTTATGTCTGGGCTTTCTCTCCTGTTCCATTGATCTATATTTCTGTTTTTGTAATAGTACCATATTGTCTTCATTAATGTAGCTTTGTAGTATAGTCTGAAGTCAGGGGGTCTGATTCCTCCAGCTCCATTTTTTCCCTCAAGACTGCTTTAGCTATTTGGGGTCTTTTGTGTCTCCATACAAATTTTAAGATTATTTGTTGTAGTTCTGTGAAAAATGCCATTGGTAATTTGATAGGGATTGCATTGAATCTATAGATTGCTTTGGGTAGTATAGTCATTTTCACAATATTGATTCTTCCAATCCACGAACATGGTATATCTCTCCATCTGTTTGTGTCATCTTTGATTTCTTTCATCAGTGTCTTATAGTTTTCTGAGTACAGATCTTTTACCTCCTTAGGTAGATTTATTCCTAGGTATTTTATTCTTTTTGTTGTAATAGTAAATGGGATTTTTCCCTTAATTTCTTGTTGTTAGTGTATAGGAATGCAAGAGATTTCTATGCATTAATTTTGTATCCTGAAACTTTACAAAATTCATTGATTAGCTCTAATAGTTTTCTGGTGGCATTTTTAGGATTATCTATGCATAGTATCATGTTATCTGCAAACAGTGACAGTTTTACTTCTTTTCCAACTTGTATTCCTTTTATTTCTTTTTCTTCTCTGATTGCTGTAGCTAGAACTTCTGAAACTATGTTGAATAATAGTGGTGAGAGTGGACATCCTTGTCTTGTTCCTGATCTTAGAGGAAATGCTTGCAGATTTTCACCATTGAGAATGATGTTTGCTGTGGGTTTTTCATATATGGCCTTTATTATGTTGAGGTAGGTTCCCTCTATGCCCACTTTCTGGAGAGTTTTTATCATAAATGGTGTTGAATTTTGTCTAAAGCTTTTTCTGCATCTATTTAGATGATCATATGGTTTTTCTTCTCCAGTTTGTTAATATGGTGTATCACATTGATTGATTTGCATGTTTTGAAGAATCCTTGCATCCCTGGACCGATGTGGTTTCTGTTTCTTACCGAACCAGCAAGGATGGAGTTTCTTAGATAAATTTTACTTACTGAAGGCATTTCAATTGTCTCACCTAATCCAGCCTCAGCCTAGGGGCTCAGATATTTTTAGGTGGGCAGATGAAAGCACAGAAACATGAAATGACTTAGCCAGGAAGGAATAGAACAAGATTTTATGTCTATGTCAATTTTTTTCCCATTTTCATTCATTCTTCTCCCCCTACTGATATCCAGTCATACATATAATTTTCTAAATTTTCAGTTAAAAATAAAGTCCTGTTCTTTCACTGATTTCCAGGAGCTTGTGATGTACTGGGGAGACATGTAGGTGAGAAAGTACTAGAGTGCGACGAGATTGCAGTGAGACAGAGGCTGTGCCAGTGGTGAATGGTAGGTTTAATGTTGGCTCATAGGTGGGGCTATCAATTCTGCTTAGAGAATGGAGTTGGGAGAGCTTCACAGATGAGGTGTCCCTTGAGCAGCATTTTATTTTCAGATGCTTTTAATTGTAAATGATAGAAAACCTATATAAGTGATTTTATCTCAAAGGAGCTTTTATTGTAGAAACCTCATCATAGTTAAAGATAGCAACATGGCTGGACCCAAGGAAAAATTGGATCCATTTATTTGAACATTAATAGGATGGCTCTTCCCCTCTAATCTCTGCTTTGCTGCTCTTGCTGCAGACTGGCTATCTCTGTCTCTTGGTGTCCTTGACAGGAAGTATTGTCACTGACACTTCAAAGTTTTACATCTTACAGCTTCAGACACTGCAAAGAAGCTGCTTTAATGAACTGTCTACATTCCAAAGTTCTGAGGCCAAAATTTTTAGGAAAGGAATTCATTGGTTTACTTTTTGGCCAATCAGCTGCATCTCTAGGACAGAGTTAGTTAGAGATAGGCAGCTTCCACAGAAACTGTATTAGAGGACTTGCAAGTGGCAGTTCCCAAAAGAGGGGAAGTAGGATCAGGCTATTGTTTCCATAGACAAGTGGTTCTCAAAGTATGGTCCATGGGACCCTTGGATCTTGAGGCCCTTTTAGAAGGCCCATGAAGTCAAACTACTTTCTTCATAATCCTAAGACAATTTTTGCCTTTTTTTCAGTATTTTGACCTTTGCACTGAGGTTACAAAAGCAATGTAATGTTACAAAAGCAGCAAAACTGCAGGCACCTCAGCATGAATCAAAGCACCAAACTGTAAGGTTATCGTTGTATTCTTTACATTGCACTCACAGCTACAAAGGACAGTTTAATTTAGAATGTCCTTGAATAAACAGTAAAACTATTAATTTCATGAAATATTAACCCTGTTTACATGCCTTTTAATATCTATGTGCCAAATTAGTTCTGCCATAAAGTTATTTCACTGCATACTGTAGTAAAACGTCTGCCTTGAGGAAAAGCGGGTGCACAATTGTTTGAATTGCAAGCTGAACTAGCTGCCTTTTTCATGGAACACACTTTTTACTTGGCAGAATAACTTACTGAAAAACTATGACTGTTCATACTTGGGTGTTCGGAAGACATATTCATGAGTAAAGTAAGCCTGTTACTTCAAGGGAAACAACTAACAGTATTCATTGCCAAAAGTAAAGTTTGAACTTCAAATAAAAATCAGAATTTTAGAAAACTTGTATCTACCACTGTGAACTTGATGGTTCCTAATACTTAATGACTTTTCTGATGCAATTTGTGGTGAGAGTAATAAATATGATTTTTTAAAAAAATTTTGAGCCTTCTTTTAATTAATTAATTTTTTAAATTTTTGGCTGTTTGGGGTCTTTCTTTCTGTGCAAGGGCTTTCTCTAGTTGTGGCAAACAGGGGCCACTCTTCATCGTGGTACTCAGGCCTCTCACTCTTGTGGCCTCTCTTGCTGCGGAACACAGGCTCCAGACCCGCAGGCTCAGTAGTTGTGGTTCACGGGCCTAGTTGTTCCGCAGCATGTGGGATCTTCCCAGACCATTGCTCGAACCCGTGTCCCCTGCATTAGTAGGCAGATTCTCAACCACTGCACCACCAGGAAAGCCCCAAATATGATTTCTTGATATTATAGAGTCAACATATCAACATTTAGAAGACCTACCTGGCTAAAGCAATATTTTTTAAATGACTCATGCATTGATGCTACGAAGACCATGGATAAAAGAGCCATACAGAGTTGACCAATAGATTTTAATGTAAGAGTATATAAAAAGCTCACTAGTGTGGTTTGAGATTCAACATTGCAGCAAACCTTTAAGAAGTTACTACTAAGTGAGTGTTTGCTTAGATTCAAAGAATAATATCCACAAAATTCTCCAAATTTTCTTTATATACTTCAGCCAAAACAACATATCAAAATAGATTGAATATAGACCCAGATATGAAAAATCTTCTTTTAAGCCAGAAAATTCTTCTATTAAGCCAGACATTAGAGAAATTTTCAGAAATATGCCACTCTTCTTATTATTTTTGAAAATGTAGTTATTTTTCATAAATTATTTTATATATATTAGCATATATTATTTGTAAATAGATTAATATGTAGATATTCAAAATTGTTCTCATTTAAAATTTCTAAATGGTAAATATTAATATATATAACTGACACAAGAAAATGATTTTGTGGTCCTCAGTAATATTTGATTGGACTCTGATTCTGAGACCAAAATGTTTGATAACTACTGTCATAGATACTAACCACAGTCTTTAAATATGGATAAGAGCAAGTAAGGTGGGTGAGAGCTGAAAGAGCCTTCCAGTGGAATGACAAGAAGGCATGAAGCAGTATGGCATACTCAGGACCTTAAGAAGAGATGCAGATGGAAAATGGAGTATGTGGAGTAGAATATAGAGAAAAAGGTTGAAGAAGAAAAGTTTCCTGCCAGTCAATCAGAAGACTTTGAAAGTTTTTAAGTAGGAAAATGATGTGATTTTATTTGGGTTTATACATGGCACTTTGTAGGCAGTATGGAAATTGGGTAGGTGTCATAAATAGAATGTTTGCATTCCCTCCAAATTATATGCTGAAATCCTGATCCCCAAGGTAATGGTATTAGAAGGTAGGGTCTTTGGGAGGTACCTAGTTCATAAGGATGGAGCTCTCATTAATGAGATTAGTGCCTTATCTAAGAGGTCCAGAGAGATACTTTGCCCTTTCACCCTATGAGGACATAGTGAAAAGCTGCCATCTGTGATACAGGAAATGGCCTTCACCAGACACCAAATCTGCTGGTGCCTTGATCTTGGACTAACCAGCTTCTAAGACTGTGAAAAATAAATGTTTGCTGTTTATAAGTACCCAGTCTATGGTATTTTGTTATAGCAACTGGAGGTAAGACAGTAGGCAATGGTGTGGGGTATGGGGTTAGTGAAACTGAAGATGGGAAACAAAGTAGGAAGTTGTAGCAATAGTTCAGCATGTAAAAGATGAGAAACTGAATTAAGGCAATGGTAGTAGAGGTGGAAAGGAAGAGGTATGTAGGTGGGGGTTAGATTAGAAAATATCCCTGGAATTCTTTAACTTGGATGATCCCCTAGTCATTACTTTAAAGGAGTTGTATCTAAATCCCAGGTTCCCAAGGTTTATTCTTGCAAAGTTGCAGTATCAGTTAGGACTGGGTTCAACTGTACATAATATGAAATACAAAACAGTAATGACTTAAGGGTGAGTTTGTCTCTCATGCAAAAGATATTCAGGGCCAGCTACTTTCTACTTCATATTGCTTTTGTTCTCAAGATCACCTCATTGTTCAAGATGGTTGCTGGAACAATATCACATCTGCATTCCAAGCTGTCAGCAAGAGGAAGCAGTACAGGAAAAAGGAACTCAGTTTCCAGCTGAGTCAGCTTCCTTTAGAAGCTTTCCTGCTTTCTACTTTCTTTTCATTATCCAGATCTTTTCAACTTTACCACACTCAGCTGCAAGAAGGCTAGGAAATGCAGTCTTTTAGCTGGGTTCATTGCCATCTCAAATAATAACAATATTATTTTACAGTGAAAAAGGTAAAAATGTTTATCAGATGACATCCAGCAATCTCTGTCACAGAGGTCTAGATTCCTACCTTCTCTTCCCAGATGCACTGTTATCCAGAATTCTTTATCTCTTCCTTTCACCATGAGATCTTCTGAGAGTGGGAAGGAAACCTACTTTTTATATGGAGGTCTCTTGTCTGGCAACTCCAAGTTTCCATAACACAATCTGAGAACAAAGAGTAGAATAAATGAGTTTATACTATACTGTAGACTGGACTGTAGTGTAGTCTACACCATATTATTATATTATCATTCCTTAACTGCTTGTCCCCTTTATTTTTATCTTTCAGTCCAATTCTCCCTACACACTGGCAGGACTAATTTTTCTAAAGTATATTTCACATCATTCTATTTAATTTGTCAAGAATATTAATTTCTCACAGCCTCCTGAACATTTACAAATGCCTGCAAAGCATTCAAAACCCTCTTGCAATTTTACCAAAAGCAACATTTCCAGGCACACTTCCCATACTATATGCTTGAGCTTAATGGGATCTGACCCACTTTAGGAAATCTAACTTCCGTGGTTTTGTTCAAGTTGCTTTACTTTCTAGAATTCTAGCTGTGTACCTACATGGGCCAGTGAAACCTACAGAGGTTACATAGGATTTCTTGAATTCTAGTCCGCTCTCAATACCATCCTTTGATGACACATTATAAGACCCAACTCTGTAAATATTACATTTCACATTTTATGCTTTAAGATCATGTTTCTTCAATCCATGCCCAACCATCTGTAATAGTCTTAGGGAAGGAAAGGTTGCTTAGGATTGCAAGGGTCTGGGCAAGTGTTGCCCCTACATCTCTTACACAGAATTCTATGTTATGTTCCTAACCTGAGCCCTGCACTTACTAAGTGGACAGTTTTTGTTGTTGTTAAGGTTATTGTGTTGTTGTTCACTATTATTATTTGTTTCTCTTTTGACTTTACTGTTAACCACCCAAATGTTTTTTGCTTTGAAAGAAGCCATCATCTGCGCACACACCTTTCTCTTCTATCTGGCATATATAATTAACCTTACAAACTAACCATCAAAAGAAATGAAAGACCTTGGAGGAGTGTCAAGTACCAGGGGCTTTTATTAATACAGAAAACTTTGTGTTCACATTAGCAAACTGATTCTATTATTTGCTCTGGGTTCTTTAGAAAGGTGCCAGGGTGCACAAGCCCTTTAAAATATGCCTTTCATCATTTACTTCTATGTGCTGCCACTGGAATTGTGTTGTGAGAACACAGTGGACTAGAATGACGATACCTGAAACCTCTTTTCCACTTTTGCCCAAGATCCACAATAAGGTGTAGTATAAATTGTGCAGGCAGTTGATTCAGAGTCTTATTCAACTGTGTGCTATACAATTTGTAGGACATTGACCCAGTGCTACACAGTCCTATTAAAAGCTGTATTTTGCATCTTAATTTCCTCATCAATATATGGAAAATGGAACTTACAGAACAGTTTATTTTTCACCCTGGCATCAAGAAAGTTAGGACATTTACTGTTAATTAGCACCACTTAAGTTTCAGATATGTTAAATAATTTACTTAATATTGTTTTCTAATTCAAAGTAAGTAAATATCCCTTCTGAGATTCCATTCTATCTCTCTTGGTTTCAGTTTAATTATCCATAGAATAGATGTGTAGTAATGTTCCTATATCACTAGTCAATTTACAGCACTAAATGAGATGAAAAATGTGAAAAATTCTGGTAGGTTCTCACTAGGGATTGGCCTTGAGAAATGTAGCTCCATCCTTTATCATTCTAGACTCTCCAACCACCATTGGCCAGTATTTCAGCCAGTCTGGTTAGTTTCCTGGTGAGGTAACACAGACCTTCATCCCTGATGGAATGGAGCCCTTAATTGCCTAACTCTTACTGGGTTGGGGTTGCTGTCATTGCCCATCAGAGATTATTACTTGGCATGGAAATATTAAAAGTACCTTCAGTGAATCTTTTCGGTTCTACATACCGTCTTCCCTGCTCTCATCATGTAGTAACTTCTTTTTCTGCCTATTTGTCCACTGAAGGATGTGCCTAAAGTAGCCAGGTCACAGTCACAGGTTTCCCATTCAGTGGAATCATCATTGAGTTCCTTGGTGGATGTGTTCCCAAGAACAAAGTTGTGAGGGCAGGAAGCACAATTCTGTTAGTGGGTCCCTGGATGTGAGAGAGGCCACACCTACTTCCACTTCTTGATACTCTTGAGCTCTAACAGTTGTACCATAAACTGTTTTATGATTCAATGCATATTCTATATTCTGGAAGTTGGGAAGAAAGGCAAGGTGCTATATTACTCTTTATCCATTACTTCACAAATGCCACAAATATGTATGCCAGCTATCAGCAGTTGAGTTCACTTTGTCTCATGAAACATTTCCAGTCAGGCTATACAAAGATCTCAGGCCTCAGAGCATTTCAGAAGAAATGAGAAGGAGAGAGATTTTATTTGCTCAGCTCGCTCCAATTTCTTTTATCTCACTGTTTAAAGTTAACCTCTCTGGGAATTAATACATGCACACTTTTAGGATGTATCATCCATTCATTTGATTGATACATTATTATTAGCAGTATAGTCTTATTAGTATTGTTATTATGGTCATTATTATTAATCTATGTTGAGAGAGAGAAGGGTACATAAATTTATATATATCTATATAGCTGTCTCTATCTATCAATCATCTATATATCATAGTAAATTCAATGACAAATGTATTTAATGGGGATGTCAGAACACCAAACAGGAAGAATTAATCCTCTTGGTGGTCAGAGGAGCTAGCTCAGAAAAGGAAGAGGACTTGCCTAGAAAGTGAATTTCAGTCACAGAAATAGCATGAATGAAGACTCTGAGGCAAGATAGAGCATGAAATGTGAAGGAAAGCAGTTTAGTACTATTGAAACATAAGTTTTATTGAAATTTAAGGCAAGGCTGTCAAGTCAGGTAGGGGCAATATCATATAGGGACATATAATTCTTTTGAGAACCTTGAAATCATTTCAAATATTGGTAGCTTGCTAAGTTGTTACCTTTCTGTGCTTCAAATTCCTCATTTGTATAATAAGAATAATAACAATACCTGCCTCACAGTTTTGTTGTTAGGCAGGTAGCAAGCAGTCAATAAATGTTAGCTTTATTAGGCAGCAGGGGCCATGAAACATTTTCAGTGACAGAATGACATGGTCAGATTTATGACATTGGAATAGAGAATGGTTTGGAGGGGCTTAGGGCCAAAAGCAGAGAGACGAGTTATTTGCTAATATGATATTGTAATAACCCAAGGAGTAATGGTGGCCTAAACTAGGCTAGAGTCAATGAAAAAATGAAGTATTTAGAAGTTATATGATCAGGCCACTCAAGATGGGTATTTTCTTGCTCTCCGTACATCCCTTGCTTAACCAGTCCCTGCTTCACTCACATGACTATCCAACCCTCTTAATTATAGGGCTTAATTAGTCCCTGGTAACCCTGAGCACACCTGACATCAATTCTCCCTGACAAAGGTAGCCTCGTTCTCCCCCGAATAGCAGAGATTGCTGCCACGTCCTGCCTGCCGTCTGCCGTTAACAGTGGGGTGTCACTCCAGGACCTTGCTTCAGAGGTATAAGGTCAGATCCCCCTGTCCCATAAGCCACTGATGTCTCTGTTGCTGTATCCAGGCTCTTTCTTTGATTTGAAGGCTGGGCAACTACAAGGTGTGCAGGCCTGCAGGGTGCAGCCCAGTAGAAGGCAAGATGTATAGGACTTGGTAGGTAATTGAGTGGAAGTGGCAGATAAAGAGGAGGGCTGATTCAAAGATCATGCCCAAGATTTTGGCTTGGGTGACTTGGTAACTGTGATGAAAGTAAGTAAGATAGAAAATACAAAAGGAAAAGAGAAGAGAGCAGAGAGTTTTAGGGAGGACATTATCAATAGTGCTGAACTGGAAATGGTCAGTAAAGGACAGAAATGCATCTATAACATTGGTGTTAGTGATCTTAATGATAGTACTTTCAGGGAAGTAGTCATTGCTATCTCTGCTTTACAGAAATGAAAACTGAGGCTCAGAATTATTGTGAGAATCCATCCCTTAAGGTCACACAGCTGTGTAGGTCCAGCATTCAGTGTGGGGTATTAATTCACTAAACACAGCAACAGCAGTGGTAACAACAGAACTCTAATTGAGTGTTTACCATGTAGCAGGCACTGTACTAAGTACTGGGAACCTCAGAAAAGTAATGCACAGTTCATGTCTTCAAAGAGCTCATATTTTTGGAAGCCATGCAAAGAGACAACTGTAAATTTATAACAAAGTTGTGATCCGAGTAAGGGGGCAGTGGGCACAAAGAAGGGTGCTTGTGCTAGGGATTTGCAAAAGATTTCAAAGTGGTTAAGTTGTTTAGCTGACACCTGGCTGGAGTGAGTTGGGACAGAAGGGAAGACAAGATGGAATTTCAGGTTTGGAAGCAGCAGGTACAAAGGCAGGGAGGTGAGAAAGAGCCTAGCATTCCCAGAAATCACAAGCCATTCAGCATGGCTGGGGTTGCTTACTGGGGGTTTGGAAAGCCTTAAGAAGAATTCTAACATTAGTTTGCAGACTACAGCTTCGTAACTGATGGGCTTCAGAAAGTCTGTGAAGTCCCTGAAATCTTACTCATGTTTTTTTTTTAGAAATTGATGTATAGTAACCTATATGGAAAAAATAATCTGAAAAAGAATAGATACATGTAAATGTATAGCTGAATCACTTTACTGTACACCAGAAACTAACCAACATTGTAAATCAACTATACTCTAATATAAAATAAAAATTAAATTAAAAAAATAAAATTGACCTATAGTTGACTTACAATATTATATTAGTTTCAGGTGTACAAAAATGGTAATTTGATATTTTTATAGATGACTCTCCAATTAAAGTTATTATAAAATATTGGCTATATTCCATGTGCTGTACATTACACCCTTGTATCTTAATTAATTAATTAATTTATTTATTTATTTTAACATCTTTATTGGAGTATAATTTCTTTACAATAGTGTGTTAGTTTCTGATTTATAACAAAGTGAATCAGTTATACATATACATATGTTCCCATATCTCTTCCCTCTTGCGTCTCCCTCCCTCCCACCCTCCCTATCCCAACCCTCTAGGTGGTCACAAACCACCAAGCTGATCTCTCTGTGCTATGCGGCTGCTGCCCACTAGCTATCTATTTTACGTTTGGTAGTGTATATATGTCCATGCCACTCTCTCACTTTGTCACAGCTTACCCTTCCCCCTCCCCACATGCTCAAGTCCATTCTCTAGTAGGTCTGTGTCTTTATTCCTGTCTTACTCCTAGGTTCTTCATGACCTTTTTTTTTTTCTTAGATTCCATATATATGTGTTAGCATACGGTATTTGTTTTTCTCTTTCTGACTTACTTCACTCTGTATGACAGACTCTAGGTCCATCCACCTCGCTACAAGTATCTCAATTTCGTTTCTTTTTATGGCTGAGTAGCATTCCATTGTATATATGTGCCACATCTTCTTTATCCATTCATCCGATGATGGACACTTAGGTTGCTTCCATATCCCGGCTATTGTAAATAGAGCTGCAATGAACATTTTGGTACATGACTCTTTTTGAATTATGGTTTTCTCCGGGTATATGCCCAGTAGTGGGATTGCTAGGTCGTATGGTAGTTCTATTTTTAGTTTTCTAAGGAACCTCCATAGAGTTCTACATAGTGGCTGTATCAATTTACATTCCCACCAACAGTGCAAGAGTGTTCCCTTTTCTCCACACCCTCTCCACCATTTATTGTTTCTAGATTTTTTGATGATGGCCATTCTGACTGGTGTGAGATATCTCCTTTTAGTTTTGATTTGCACTTCTCTAATGATTAATGATGTTGAGCATTCTTTCATGTGTTTGCTGGCAATCTGTATATCTTCTTTGGAGAAATGTCTATTTAGGTCTTCTGCCCATTTTTGGATTAGGTTGTTTGTTTTTTGGTTATTGAGCTGCATGAGCTGCTTGTAAATCTTGGAGATTCATCCTTTGTCAGTTGCTTCATTTATTAATACTTTCTCCCATTCTGAGGGTTGTCTTTTGGTCTTGTTTATGGTTTCCTTTGCTGTGCAAAAGCTTTGAAGTTTCATTAGGTCCTATTTGTTTATTTTTGTTTTTATTTCCATTTCTCTAGGAGGTGGGTCAAAAAGGATCTTACTGTGATTTATGTCATAGAGTGTTCTGCCTATCTTTTCCTCTAAGAGTTTGATAGTTTCTGACCTTACATTTAGGTCTTTAATCCATTTTGAGCTTCTTTTTGTATATGGTGTTAGGGAGTGATCTAATCTCATACTTTTACATGTACCTGTCAAGTTTTCCCAGCACCACTTATTGAAGAGGTTGTCCTTTCTCCACTGTATATTCCTGCCTCCTTTATCAAAGATAAGGTCACCATATGTGCGTGGGTTTATCTCTTGGCTTTCTATTCTGTTCCATTGATCTATCTTTCTGTTTTTGTGTCAGTACCATACTGTCTTGATTACTGTAGCTTTGTAGTATAGTCTGAAGTCAGGGAGCCTGATGCCTCCAGCTCCGTTTTTCGTTCTCAATATTGCTTTCGCTATTTTGGGTTTTTTGGGTTTCCATACATATTGCGAAATTTTTTGTTCTAGTACTGTGAAAAATGCCAGTGGTAGTTTGATCGGGATTGCATTGAATCTGTAGACTGCAATGGGTAGTAGAGTTATTTTCACAATGTTGACTCTTCCAATCCAAGAACATGGGATATCTCTCCAACTATTTGTATCATCTTTAATTTCTTTCATCAGTGTCTTATAATTTTCTGCATACAGGTCTTTTGTCTCCTTAGGTAGGTTTATTCCTAGATATTTTATTCTTTTTCTTGCATTGGTAAATGGGAGTGTTTTCTTAATTTCACTTTCAGAGTTTTCATCATTAGTGTATAGGAATGCCAGAGATTTCTGTGCATTAATTTTGTTTCCTGCTACTTTACCAAATTCATTGATTAGCTCTAGTAGTTTTCTGGTAGCATCTTTAGGATTCTCTATGTAGAGTATCATGTCATCTGTAAACAGTGACAGCTTTACTTCTTCTTTTCCAATTTGGATTCCTTTTATTTCTTTTTCTTCTCTGATTGCTGTGGCTAAAACTTCCAAAACTATGTTGAATAATAGTGGTGAGAGGGAGCAACCTTGTCTTGTTCCTGATGTTAGTGGAAATGGTTTCAGTTTTTCACCATTGAGGATGATGTTGGCTGCAGGTTTGTCATACATGGCCTTTATTATTTTGAGGAAAGTTCCCTCTATGCCTACATTCTGCAGGGTTTTTATCATAAGTGGGTGTTGAATTTTGTCAAAAGCTTTCTCTGCATCTATTGAGATGATCATATGGTTTTTCTCCTTCAATTTGTTAATATGGTGTATCACATTGATTGATTTGCATATATTAAAGAATCCTTGCACTCCTGGAATAAACCCCACTTGATCATGGTTTATGATCCTGTTAATGTGCTGTTGGATTCTGTGTGATAGTATGTTGTTGAGGATTTTCCCATCTATGTTCATCAGTGATATTGGCCTGTAGTTTTCTTTCTTTGTGACATCTTTCTTTGGTTTTGGTATCAAGGTGATGGTGGCCTCATAGAA
This sequence comes from Hyperoodon ampullatus, assembly GCF_949752795.1. Lineage (NCBI taxonomy): Eukaryota > Metazoa > Chordata > Mammalia > Artiodactyla > Ziphiidae > Hyperoodon > Hyperoodon ampullatus. The sequence continues at coordinate 52,593,879 of NC_136915.1, read as the reverse complement.
TGAGTTTGGGAGTGTTCCTCCCTCTGCTATATTTTGGAAGAGTTTGAGAAGGATAGGTGTTAGCTCTTCTCTAAATATTTGATAGAATGTGCCTGTGAAGCCATCTGGTCCTGGACTTTTTTTGTTGGAAGATTTTTAATCAGTTTCAATTTCAGTGCTTGTGATTTGTCTGTTTATATTTTCTATTACTTCCTGGTTCAGTCTCAGAAACATGTGCATTTCTAAGAATTTGTCCATTTCTTCCAGGTTGTCCATTTTATTGGCATAGAGTTGCTTGTAGTAATCTCTCATGATCCTTTGTATTTCTGCAGTGTCAATTGTTACTTCTCCTTTTTCATTTCTAATTTTATTGATTTGAATCTTCTCCCCTTTTTCCTTGATGAGTCTCGGTAATGGTTTATCAATTTTGCTTATCTTCTCAAAGAACCAACTTTTAGTTTTATTGATCTTTGCTATCGTTTCCTTCATTTCTTTTTCATTTATTCCTGATCTGATCTTTATGATTTCTTTCCTTCTGCTAACTTTGGGGTTTTTTGGTTCTTTCTCTAATTGCTTTAGGTGCAAGGTTAGATTGTTTATTCGAGATGTTTCCTGTTTCTTAAGGTAGGATTGTATTGCTATAAACTTCCCCCTTAGAACTGCTTTTGCTGCGTCCCATAGATTTTGGGTCATTGTGTCTCCATTGTCATTTATTTCTAGGTATTTTTTGATTTCCTCTTTGATTTCTTCAGTGATCACTTGGTTATTACATAGTGTATTGTTTATCCTCCATGTGTTTGTATTTTTTACAAATCTTTTCCTTTAATTGATATCTAGTCTCATAGCGTTGTGGTCAGAAAAGATACTTGATAGAATTTCAATTTTCTTAAATTTACCAAGGCTTGATTTGTGACCCAAGATATGATCTATCCTGGAGAATATTCCATGAGCACTTGAGAAAAATGTTTTCTGATGTTTTTGGATGGAATGTCCTATAAATATCAAATAAGTCCATCTTGTTTAATGTATCATTTAAAGCTTGTGTTTCCTTATTTATTTACATTTTTGATGATCTGTCCATTGGTGAAAGTGGGGTGTTAAAGTACCCTACTATGATTGTGTTACTGTCGATTTCCCCTTTTATGGCTGTTAGTATTTGCCTTATGTATTGAGTTGCTCCTATGTTGTGTGCATAAATATTTACAATTGCTGTATCTTCTTCTTGGATCGATCCCTTGATCATTATGTAGTGTCCTTCTTTGTCTCTTGTAGTAGTCTTTATTTTAAAGTCTATTTTGTCTGATATGAGAATTGCTATTCCAGCTTTCTTTTGATTTCCATTTGCATGGAATATCTTTTTCCATCCCCTCACTTTCAGTCTGTATGTGTCCCTAGGTCTGAGGTGGGTCTCTTTTAGAGAGCATATATAGGGGTCTTGTTTTTGTATCCATTCAGCCAGTCTGTGTCTTCTGGTGGGAGCATTTTGTCCATTTATATTTAAGATAATTATCAATATCTATGTTCCTATTCCCATTTTCTTAATTGTTTTGGGTTTGTTATTGTAGGTCTTTTTCTTCTCTTGTGTTTCTTGCCTATAGAAGTTCCTTTAGCATTTGTTGTAAAGCTGGTTTGTTGGTGCTGAACTCTCTCAGCTTTTGCCTATCTGTAAAGATTTTAATTTCTCCATCAAATCTGAATGAGATCCTTGCTGGGTAGAGTAATCTTGGTTGTAGTTTTTTCTCCTTCATCACTTTAAATATGCCCTGCCACTCCCTTCTGGCTTGCAGAGTTTCTTCTGTAAGGTCAGCTGTTAACCTTATGGGGAGTTATTTGTTTTTTTTTCCCTTGCTGCTTTTAATATGTTTCCTTTGTGTTTAAGTTTTGATAGTTTGTTTACTTTCTGTCTTGATGTGTTTCTCCTTGGATTTATCCTGTATGGGACTCTGTTCTTCCTGGACTTGATTAACTACATCCTTTTCCATAATAGGGAAGTTTTCAAATATAATCGCTTCAAATATTTTCTCCCTCCCTTTCTTTTTTTCTTCTTCTTCTGGGACCCCTATAATTTGAATGTTGGTGCATTTAATGTTCTCCCAGAGGTCTCTGAGTCTGTCCTCAGTTCTTTTCATTCTTTTTTCTTTATTCTGCTCTCCAGTAGTTATTTCCACTATTTCATCTTCCAGGTCACTTATCTGTTCTTCTGCTATTGATTCCTTCTAGAGAATGTTTAATTTCATTTATTGTGTTGTTCATCATTGTTTGTTTGCTATTTAGTTCTTCTAGGTCCTTGTTAAACATTTCTTGTATTTTCTCCATTCTATTTCCAAGATTTTCAATCATTTTTACTATCATACTCTGAATTCTTTGTCAGGTAGACTGCCTATTTCCTCTTCATTTGTTAGGTCTGGTCCATTTTTACCTTGCTCCTTCATTTGCTGTGTGTTTTCCTGTCTTCTCATTTTGCTTATCTTACTGTGTTTGGGGTCTCGTTTTTGCAGGCTGCAGCTTCATAGTTCCCGTTGTTTTTGGTGTCTGTCCCCAGTAGCTAAGTTTGATTCAGTGGGTTGTGTATGCTTCCTGGTGGAGGGGACTAGTGCTTGTGTTCTGGTGGATGAGACAGGATCTTTTCTTTCTGGTGGGCAGGTCCACGTCTGGTGGTGTGTTTTGGGGTGTCTGTGGACTTATTATGATTTTACGCAGCCTCTCTGCTAATGGGTGGCGTTGTGTTCCTGTCTTGCTAGTTATTTGACATATGGTGTCCAGCACTGTAGCTTGCTGGTCATTGAGTGAAGCTGGGTCTTGGTGTTGAGATGGAGATCTCTGGGAGATTTTCACCATTTGATATTACATGGAGCTGGGAGGTCTCTTGTGGACCAGTGTCCTGAACTTGTTCTCCCACCTCAGAGGCACAGCACTGACTCTTGGCTGGAGCACCAAGAGTGTTTCATCCACACGGCTCAGAATAAAAGGGTGAAAAAATAGAAAGAATGAAAGAAAGAGGATAAAATAGAGTAAAATAAAGTAAGATAAAATAAACTTATTAAAATAAAAAATAAGTATTAAGAAAAAAATTTTTTTACAAAGTAAAAAAACAAAAACAAGCAAACAAAAAATGGGACAGAACCCTAAGGCAAATGGTGAAAGCAAAGCTATACAGACAAAATCTCACACAGAAGCATACACATACACACTCACAGAAATAGGAAAAGGGGAAAAAATAATATATCTTGCTCCCAAAGTCCACCTCCTCAATTTGGGATGATTTGTTGTCTATTCAGGTATTCACACATGCAGGGTACATCAGGTTGACTGTGGAGATTTAATCCATGGCTCCTGAGGCTGCTGGGAGAAATTTCCCTTTCTCTTCTTTGTTCGTACAGCTTCTGGGGTTCAGCTTTATATTTGGTCCCGCCTCTGCATGTAGGTCGTCTAAGGGCGTCTGTTCTTCGCTCAGTCAGGACGGGGTTAAAGGATCAGCTGATTCGGGGGCTCTGGCTCACTCAGGCTGCGGGAAAGGAGGGGTACAGATGCGGGGCAAGCCTGCGGCGGCAGAGGCCAGTGTGACGTTGCACCAGCCTGAGGTGCGCTATGCCTTCTCCTGGGGAATTTGGCCCTGGATCACGGGACCCTGGCGGTGGCGGGCTGCACAGGCTCCTGGGAGGGGAGGTGTGGATAGTGACCTGTGCTTGCACACAGGCTTCTTGGTGGTGGCAGCAGCAGCCTTAGCATCTCATGCCTGTCTCTGTGGTCTGCACTGAGAGCCATGGCTTGGGCCCCTCTCTGGAACTCCTTTATGTGGCGTTCTGAATCCCCTCTCCTCATGCACCAGGAAACAGAGAATCAAGAAAAAGTCTTTTGCCTCTTTGGCAGCTCCAGACTTTTCCCTCGCCTCCCTCACGGTAGCCGTGGTGCACTAACCCCTTCAGGCTGTGTTCATGCTGCCAACCCCAGTCTTTTCCCTGCATCGGACCAAAGCCCAAGCCTCAGCTCCCAGCCCGCCCTGGCAGGTGAGCAGACGAGCCTCTTGGGCTGGTGAGTGCTGGTCGGCACTGATCCTCGGTGAGGGAATCTCTCCGCTTTGCCCTCCGCACCCCTGTTGCTGTGCTCTCCTCCGTGGCTCTGAAGCTTCCCCCCTCCCCCACCCGCAGTGTCCTCCCGGGAAGGGGCTTCCTAGTGTGTGGAAACCTTTCCTCCTTCACAGCTCCCTCCCACTGGTGCAGGTCCCATCCCTATTCTTTTGTCTCTGTTTTTTCTTTTTTCTTTTGCCCTACCCAAGTATGTGGGGAGTTTCTTGCCTTTTGGGAGGTCTGAGGTCTTCTGTCAGCGTTCAGTGGGTGTTCTGTAGGAGTTGTTCCACGTGTAGATATATTTCTGATGTATCTGTGGGGAGGAAGGTGATCTCCTCATCTTACTCTTCTGCCATCTTTCTCATCTTATTTATTTTATACCTAGGAGTTTGTCCTCTTAATGCCCTTCCCCTATCTTGCTGTACCCAGCCCCGCCCCCAGTAACCACTAGTTAGTTCTATCTGTGAGTCTGCTTCTGTTTTGTTATATTTGGGTATTATGCTTAGTGAAAGAAGTCAGACCGATAAAGACGAATATTGTATGTTTTCACTTGTATATGGAATCTAGAAAATAAAACAAATGAACGAATATTACTCCTAATTTTCTAAGATCTATGTAATCTCAGAAGCTGCGGGAGGAGTTTCAAGAAGGTAGTGGTTGTCAATGTCAAATTCTAAAATAGATATACATCTTATTCTTCTCAGGAGGTAATTGTAGTTTGTAGAAAAAGTGCCTGTGTAATCTTCAGGTGATGAATACTTCCTACTCTACCAGGCAGTCAGTGTACGTTCTCCATGAATTAGATAATTAGATGTGCAAGAGAGTTATTGGAGGAAAGACTTGCAAAAGATAAAGGGAGGGGGAGCAGAAGTAGGCAAGAAGAACTTTCAGACCATAATTTCAGTCTGGCACCTGTGAAAGGAGTGAAAGAAGGAAGGAGGATTGAATTGGAAGATCCTCAGACTATAGCACAGTTCTGAGAACGATATGACTAGGCTGATGCGGAGTTGCTAACAAAAGGGTGCCCATTAGAGAAATCCTGTTTGGGACATTAATGTTCTGGGTCTCACACCTTTCCTACCATGACCAGTTGTTGGCTGGGAGCAGCTTGGAGGAAGTGTGGCCTCGGTGTGGTACTACATTAAATTCAAAGTTGTGGCCACAGGAGGCTGTCAGTCAACTATGCTCTATACAGTGAGTTCTCTAAAAGAAAGGTCTGGCTGCTCCATGATATTTTAGATTCAGGGAAAAAATCCTGAAACAGAAGATTGATTGGTTATGTCTATTGCCAGAATTATTGAATAGGGTCTGAGTAGAGGACAAAGATCCTAGTTCCTCACAATTTAAAGATAATCAGGGGCTTCCCTGGTGGCGCAGTGGTTGAGAGTCTGCCTGCCGATTCAGGGGACATGGGTTCATGCCCTGGTCCGGGAAGATCCCACATGCCATGGAGCGGCTGGGCCCGTGAGCCATGGCCACTGAGACTGCACGTCCAGAGCCTGTGCTCCACAATGGGAGAGGCCACAACAGTGAGAGGCCCATGTACCGCAAAAAAAAAAAAAAAAGATAATCAGACCCCTTCTCTCCCCAACTTCATTTAAGGGAAGCATAGTATTTTCAGTTGTATGAAAAATACAATATTTCTGTAGAGGAAGTGCCCTTTCATCTGAAAGCTAGGAGTGGGGTGGAAGTGAGAAGTACTTCCAAGGAATTACTTGCAAAGAATGGAGTAACTGCAAGATGTGGAGACTGGCATTTTGCTGCCTGACTGAATGGACTTATTAGGTTGAATAATCTTCAGTCTTATTTGGATATTGTCTTGGGAACTTGGTGGAAGAGTTTTGGGAGGGCTTGATGTGTGTATCTGGAAGGTGGGAGGTTTAATTCATACAGAGAATGCTATATTTTTCTTTATGGGGTTTCCTGAACATAAGGTGTTTACTGGAGCAAAATGAACTAAGAAGCCAAGGAAAGATTATAAGGTTATCTAACTGGGGGTAAAATAATGGTTGTTCAGTCGTAAGGAATGCAAAGGAAAGCCTTAGCAGCTCACACTGCTCCATGTGAAGGAGCCCAAAGTGTAGAGAAGTAGCAGGAGCTACCGGGCTGTCCAGGAGCCCCAAGCATGGGGACACCCACCTAGACAGGACATTTGGGAAACGTATCACTGGTATGTTTGAAGGAGACAGGACAGTCTATCTCTGAGGGGTTTTACAGGGATGTAGGACATGGGGATGGAGCCAAACAACACTCCAAGAAAGCCCAAGATGTACCCCATCAACACACATTTCACTACATCCTCCACTTAGTAGGTAGGACTGTAGGTAGCTTACTTAACCTCATTATCACAGGTTTCTTGTCAGTAAAATGGGTTAGTAATCATAGCTAATCTAAGAGTATCATTATATTAGATGAGTTAGCACAAGTGCTTAGAACTGTCCTGTACATTCTATATTTCATTAGTTCTCAGAGGCCAGTAATCGTTAGATTCATTGTTACTTTAAGTACCACAAAGACAAAAATTCTAACAATTAAACTATGATACATCATCAATTATAAGTCACATTGCTATTTCAGAAATATTGGAATATGAAAGAATGTATTTTAGAATTTATGAAGTATGGTAGTGAGTACTCAAGAAGCATTATATATTACATCAGTATAATTATAGTTACTATTTGTTATAATTGTTGTTATTTGTGAAAATCACCAGGAGAGGATGAACCAGACAAAATCAGGGCAAGATCATAGATGGCTTCCCTTTATTAATATTATGACTAGTTATATAAGATGACATCTGCTTCCCCTATTCTTATTTCAGTCCTTATCAAACTCTGGGATAATTGCACCTAGAAGAGGGACTAGGAGGCTGTGTATTCAGGGCTTCTTCTATGGTCGTACAGATCGTGTACTGGACAACATAGGGAAAGGGTCATATGGTATGTTGTATGAATCCTGCTCCCTAGAGTTGAGCATTGCATGTATCTATACTGAAGCCTGCATGGATCTCATATCCCAGCCTCCCAGTCTGTCTCTGACCCCTTACTCTGATAAACCAGGGTCACAGCCCAAGGCTTAGCTGGAGAAAATGGAAGAGATGAGTTTTAAATAAATTTTGAGATTAAAGTTTTAAGCTATATTCTCAGTTATGAAAAATAGCTAGAAATGATAAAATATGCTCAAGATGTAAGGAAATTGGAAAAGGTGATTTATCAGAATGTGACTGAAGGTGTTAATGGTGAAAAAGTTAAAATATATTCATGTTTTTACTATACCATATTGAGAATCCTCAATAATCTGGTTATGTAAAATTGAAAGGAAGAGATGTCTTCTGACCCAGAGAAACCTCCACTTTTCCTAAGAGCAGCAGACAAATGATTATGAACTAATTGTTATTGGGCAGGAGAGTTCGAGCAGATGCAAAGAGAAGGCAGGGATTAGTCCTGCAGGGGCAGTAGAGAAGAATTCTTTGAAAAGTTTTAAACCAGCTTAAAATATGATAAATGGAATCTAAAGCCATGTCTGATTTCTGTTAAGTGGTAAAGGAAGATACTTGTGAAGAAAAGTCCTTTGGTAACTTGTGTGTTATGGACTGAATGTTTGTGTCACCCTCCCCCCCCCCCCATTCATACGTTGAAGCCTTAACCCTCAGTGTGACTATATTTGGAGACAGAGCCTGTGAGGTGATGATGAAGGTTAAATGAGGTCATAGGGGTGGGACCCTAATTCTATAGGACTGATGTCCTTATAAGAAGAAGAAGAGACACCAGAGAGCTGTCTCTCTGTCTGGTCTGTCCATGCTCAGGGGAAAGGCCATGTGAAGCCAAAGAGGTGATCTGAAAGCCAGGAAGAGAACTCTCATCAGAAAGCAAGCCCTGCCAGAGCTTAACCTGGGACTTCCAGTCTTCTGAACTGTGAGAAAATAAATTTCTGTTATTTAAGCCTCCCAATCTTTGGTATTTTGTTATGGTGGCCAGAACAGACTACTACACTGTATCTACTCTAATTAAACTAATTCTAGCCCTCAATTATTTTAATCCATAATTCTCCAATCACACAGACTAGCTTAGCTTTTGCTTTGCTTTTTATCCTTCAAATTTTATTAGATTCTCACAATAGTCCAGTGAAAATAAGTTATTTTCCCTCTTTTACAATGGAAAAATATTGAGGCTCAAAGAGTTTCAACTAGTAAGTTGCTCTAAGTGCATTGCTCTTTCTACTCAAATCCAAATACCATTTTAAAGTTAGGGAAAGTGTCAGGAGCTTGGCAACCCTAGATCATGACAGCCACATCTCCCTTCTTCAGCTGTACGCTGTGGTAATTTCACAGGAAAAAAATAAGGGTCTTTCTCTTAGAAGAACAAAACTTCCAGGGTTTTTGCAACTTTTTGAAGAGTTAACACCATAAAGTTGTTGATTTTGCAGGGAAGAAGGGAAATAAGGAGAAGCAGTTATCCTATGGCTGCAAAGAATAACCCTAGAACATATTTGACTTATCTTCTGTTCAAACTATTCTTTCCAAGGATGTTTTCCAAGTAATTATACTAAAACATCAATTAAGAGCCTTATCAGGTATGGTAATGCCTCAGGTGCAACTCGCAACGTTCAATTATTAGAGTGTAAAGGCGACTTCAAAACCTTATTAGAGTGTAAAGACAGCTTCAAAACCATCAAGCAATCACAGTCAGTTGTGACGTTGAAGCAAAAATAACAGCATTTGGCATTTGGGACTATTAACTCGAAACTCTAGTTCAGGTTGATTCCAGAGTCCAATTTCTACAGCAGGAATGAGAATTCCATTTCCAGAGGGCCTTCCTACCCACCAGGTTACTGATCATCTCCAAACTAACCCACAGTCCATCTTCCTAGCTCTCTTACCTCTTAGCCATGGAATCTCAACAGGGTCCTCAAACATTCTGTGAGGCCACAATTCTGGAGAGACTCTGCACTAATCCTCTCCTACTACATTTTTTTCCTTGCCATTCTTCAAACTGTATTTAACATTAATTTGTCATCTGGACTGGTTATTGATCGGACTGGAGCACATTGAGGAACTGGTTAAGAGACTCCATTCTTTAAAAAGTTCCCTCATTTGAATTTACAAAGGATGTTGGTGGGTCTGAATTGCTGGAGTAGAATTTAAGGGAATGCAGTCTTGCCTGGGAATAGCCAGCCATGCACATCAGCATTTTCCAGGTGAATGAATAGGGTTCCTTAGAGTTATGCAGCCATGTGCTATTTACAAAATACCTCCTAATATAGGATCTTAGTTTTTCTCCTGTCCCTTTTTTTCTTTCCCTTTCCCCTCGCCTCTTTCCCCTCTTCCTTCCCTCTCTCCCTCCATGCTTTCTTACCACCTTCCATCCCTTTCTATCTTCCTCCCTCCCTCCTTCCCTTCTTCCTTTCTTCCTTTTCATTCTCTTCCTAATCTTTTCTTCTGCAAACATTTAATGACTGCTGGGCACTGTGCCGAGAAAAATGTGAATTCAGAATCAAAAGATTCTTAGTTTTAAAGGGTTCAATGTTTGTGGGGTTGACAGCAAGTAAAGAGGTAATTCTAATATAGATTGATAAGGGCTATAGTTGGAAGCACAAAATACTTCGTTGACAAGAAGCCCCGAACTGCCAAGCTGGGTGGCAGGATGAGGGTGAGGTTAGGAAAGGCTTTCTGCAAAATGTGACCCTTGAGCTACTTCTGCAAGAAGGAATTCCATTTAGGTCAGTGACAAAGGGAAGGAAGAGTTTTCTAGGAAAAGGAACCCACAATGCAAAGGATTGCAGATAATATGTTTGCTTTTGGTGAAGTCCAAATAGTTAGGTATATCTGGCTTTGAGTGTGAGGGAGGTGGCAAAGGGTGTCAAGTTGAAGGTCAGAGAATGGGAGGATAATGGTCTGCTCAGATAGACAATGGTGAAATCATGAAAGTTCCTGTGTGCCACATAAAGGAGACTAGATTTGATCTTGAAGGGAATGGACTGTTCTAAGAAGGGAAGTGTTGTAGTCTGGTTAAACTCTAATTAGATTTTTAAGTCCCTTGTCTGCCTTTAAGATTCAACCAAATGTTCATAGTGTTGTTGCATTCTTACACTTCACCTGACTTCTACGCTGCTGTTGCTTCACCGAAAGTAGGAGAAGAGTTGCTGAGTCAGCACTGCAGGGAGGAGTGTGTAAGGAACATGGTTTATTCATGGGACCTGTGCAGTGTTCCAGGTGCAGCCATGATTGCTGTGGACTGGGACCATATGTAATGCAAAGGCATGGCAAGAAAATCCATTTTCTCATTTTCAGAGCTGATTTTATCTCCATGCTCCTGCCCATGTTACAAATTTAGGCTGATAAATTGGAACAGGAGACACGAAGAACAAAATGGAATTTTTAATCACTGTTTGCAAAAGGATTTCTTAGATGTCAATTTATAAACTCCTCTATTTGGAAAAAACTAATTCAGAGAATATATCTTGAGACTTTGTGGTATAAAACAAGGGAGAATGAACTTTGAAGTCAGACAAATCTGAATTTGAGTTATGCAATCTTGGGCAAGTCAGCTAGCTTCTCAGTACCACAATTTCTTTATCTGTAAAATGTGAGTAATGATGCTATGGGAAGTAGAATTATTGGCTCCAATTCATCACGTCTTCCTGGATCCTTGGATTTAGGTTGTGACTGCAGTTATTCCCACTAGAGGAAAATCTAGTGGGATATATATTTTCCTGTCCTTTTACTTTGGGCTTAATTATATGACTTGCTTTGGTCAATGGGATATGCGGAGGGGGGGACAACAGTTACAGTGTGATAACCTTAGAAGTATCCCACAGTTCTTTTTCTTTCTTGCACTTCTGCTATTGCCACACACACAAAAAAAACTTCCGTAGGATTTTGCAGACTCCTCAGTCTGGGCTCCAATGAAGCAAACTTACACAGAATCTACAGCAAAGAGTCAAGGTCAGCGGAAACTAGCTTGAATCAGATGTGCCCCATTAACTCACAGGCATGTAAGCAAGAGTGAATAATTTTCACTTCAAGTCATTGAGTTTTGTGGTGAATTGTTATGTGGCAATAGCTAACTGATACAAACACTGTGATACGCTGCTTCTGAAAAGGCTCTCAATGATTCCTTTCTCATACAGTCAACACTTGTATAATCTCCTCTCTTTGTGTGTGGGCTGGATATATTGACCTAGTGACTTTCTTTTAACTAGTAGAATATGGCAAAAGTGATGGCATGCCACTTCTGAGATTATGTTGTACAAGATTATGACTTCTGTTTTGCTGATACTTTCATTCTTTCTTCTTACTCACTTTGAAGAAGAAAGTTGCCATACGGAGAGACCCACATAGGCAGGAACTGAGACTGGCCTCTGGTTAACAACTGGGTGGAACTGGAGCCCCCAATCAACAGCCTATGAGAAACCAAATCCTGCCAGTAACCATGTTGTAAGTTTGAAAGCAGATCTATCTCCAGTTGACCCTTCAGGTGAGATTGCAGCCTGAGTGACACCTTTATTACAGTTTTGTGAGAGACCTTCAAAGAGGGGATACAGCTGAGCTTCAGCCAGATTCATGACCCTGTAAGGAAACTGCGAGGTAATAAATGCTATTTTATGTCACTTACTTTTGGGGTAATTTGTTATACAACAGTTGATAATGAATACACTTGCCTTGGGGCTTTCCTGGGAAGAATAAATGAAATCACATATTTAGGTTGTCATATGTAGAATAATGGCACACTAAAGATGTTCATGCCCTTATGATAGGAACCTTACATGGCAAAAGGGACTTTGCAGGTGTGTTTAGTTTTACAGACCTTAAGATGAAAAGGTTTTTCTGGGTTAGTCAGTTATGTCCTGATCTAGCCCCATGAGTCATTAAAAGTGGAGAATATTTTCCAGCTGTGATCAAAGAGACACACAAAGAGAAACAAAGAGAGAGATGTGACAATGGAAGAAATGTCAGAAAGATGCAAGGTGGGAAGGACTAAACCCGCTTTTGCTGACTTCGAAGAAAGGGGGCCATGAACTAAGGAACACAGGTGGCCTCCAGAAGCTGAAAAAGGCAAGGAAACAGTCTCCAGAATGGAATGCAGCCATGTTGATACCTTGATTTTTTTAGCCCACTGAGATCAGTATTGGAGTCTGACACACCAAACTGTAAGTTAATGAATTTACACTACTTTAAGTACTAAGTTTGTGGTAATTTGTAACAGCAGCAATATCAAATGAACACATAGGGTAACCTACCTGGGCTTAATGAACATGGATTTTCTTCTCTCTTTTACTTTCTCTCTTTATTCATGTTTGAAACAAGTGGATAAAACTCTGTGTAAGAGCAGTTTGTGTATAAACTTCATAACATTATTTGAAGGTTACTGAGAGAATATCAGTAAGCCCTTAAAACAATGCACATAGTAAGCAGTCAGATGCTATCTATTATCATCATTATCATTGTTATCGATAGTGTTATTGTTTAGAGTCTCTGGATTCAGTTCTCTACTCCAGTAGGGAATAGAATATTCTTTATTCCACTGAGGAACTATGGTATAGGCAACTGTGAAAAGTGTTGGACATAAGACTTTTTTTCCTGGGAACCCCAGTGCTCAAACTTAAAACTTTGTTATAAAAAGTTTAGGATCATTTGTTATAAACTTGTATTTTCCTGAAAAATAGTCACAGTTGTAAGCATTTCCTTCTGTTGCCAAAAAGAAGTTTTAGGATGTGAGAATGGTCCTCAGTTATCTCATGGGCTGTCATATGGAAGCAGGAGCAGATATTTTTTCTTTCTGTGTGATCTCATTTGGTAGAAGGAGCAATGGATAAAAGCTTCAGAAAAGCAGAAAAAGAATTACTGGAGCTGCCTAGAACCCCAGGGCCCCTAAAAGGAGACTTATGAACTATGAAATGAGCAAAAATTAGAGTATGTAATGCTATCACAGATATGGTGAAATGCACTCTTTAAATTCCTAAAGAGACATATTTACTCTACAATCTAGTCTCATGAAATAATCAAAGGTGTAGGAAGAGGTTATGCAATTAATTTTTAATGCAGCATTGTTTATAGTAGCCAAAACAAAATAAAACAACAAAAAAGAAAAAGAACCTAGCCAATTGGCTATGAAGAAAATTTGAGTCAATGAACACACATCCACTCACTGGCTTATTACACAGACTTTAAATATGATTCAATGTGAAGAACTTATATGACATGAAAAATATAGTATAATTTTAAGGGCATATAATCAGTGTAAGGAACTGTTTATTCAATAAAATAACAACTATGTAAAACAAATAAACAAAAATATGCTTAAAGTGTAGAAAACTATAATGAAATATATTTCACCAATAACAGACGTTTTCTTTGGAGAGAGGAAATCTGATTAGTTCTCTTCATTCACTTTTACACTTCCATTTTTTCAACATATTTTCATAATGTGCAAATAATATTTTTGGATTGAGAATATAACATGCTTTATTCTAAAAAGTGAATAAAAGGTTTTTTTCAGAATTTTTTTCTTCCCCAAACATTTTTATTTTCCCCAAGGGGCTCCAGAGACTCCGCTGTGTTCACACATACACCCACTTGAAAAACTCACTGTACAGATTATTCAAAATGATAAATGTTTATGAGACAATTAAATACAAATACCAAAAGAGGTTCCATCCTTATCAAGTACTTACCAAATGTGAGGTATGAGTGTGTCAATAATAAGGTCTTTCATTCATTACTGAGAAATAGAAGTAGATGAAGTACAACTCCCTGAGTGTTTACTATATGCTGGACACTTTACATATGTTCTCTTATTTAATTCTTGCAACTGACATGCGAATTAAGTATTATATTCTCAATGCTAAGATCAATAAATTAAAGCCTATCCAAGGTTGCCCAAATAGAAGCCTGCCCAGACAGGAGTATAAACCATGTTTGTTTCCAAAGCCCATGTCCTTCTCACTATTCCAGGCTATTCATACAACTATGTAATGTGCCATTTTCTCTACTCTGAAAGATTCATTACCTTTGTCTTTTTATGAAAGTGGTTGAGTCTTCTCATTTCTCAGTTATGTTATGCTCATTTATGATTCCTTTGTTTGTTCTATAGTGGATCAGGCCTAAACTGTTTGAAGTTGAATATTCTGTTCTTCATGGTGTTAGAATTTCCCTATCATTAAACTCTCCTGGCCTTTTTTCCTCTAGGCTCCATGTAAATATACAATTCATAAGTCAAATATTCTCTACCTTCTTTTTAATTTTATTGGAGAGGAGTTTATGAAGCACTGCTTCCTCATAGGACAGTTGCCCAAGTGATCCTAGCAGATTGGTGCAGCTGACAGAGCCAGGGGTAGATAACTGGCTCAAGGGCAGTCAAGGGCCTGGCATAATAAATCTATCCAACAGGTGTGTTAATCACAAAATGACCTGGTTAGATCCGACCTCAGCAAACTTGAATATAATACATAGAGAGAAACAGTGGTTAGTAGTGAGGGCAGAAGCGATAATGCACATAGAGGATGGGAGTAACTGGAAGTTTGAGGTGACAGAAGGCATGAATACAAAAGTGTGAGTAAACAAGAAGACTAGCCAGGAATTGTTGGTAGCAGAAAGAGAAGAATGAGTGAGTCATGGTAGTGGCAGACTTCAGAGAGGAACACTGGACATTTACTGCTGGTGCAGCAGCAGCATAGGCTGGCCACTAGAATGGCCTCCCAGTTCTTGAGCAATGTTCTATCCACCTGGAGGCTGGGATCTGCAGCAATGGAAACTTTTTTTTCTCTGTGTATTCTTAAATAAAAAATCCAAGCAAACAAACAAAACTTATTAATGTAATGTGTATGTGTGTTTATTTTGAGTCATTTGAAAGAGACTACCTGTCAAGTTTCATCTGGCTGAAGGGTGTAAGGTCTTTCAAAGAGCCCAGAAGATTGACCATTAAAGAATCGGTAAACGATAATGCATAGCCAGGAGAGCTGCCTTCAAAATGCCCAGTTCTAGATTCCTTCTTGCTTAGGGAAGAGAGGGAAGAAGAAACACTATCTCCTGTTCTTAATTTTTTTCTAAATCTTGGACTTCCTTATTTGATGTTTTTCACTAATACAGTGAACAGTTGATGCAGGTAATAGTGCAAATACCTCAGATTATGGTCCCATCTTTCTCTCAGACAGGTTTAGTGTTATGGTGGCAGGCAATATAGGATTGGGGATTCAAAAATTAAAAGTCATACACTATTTGTGTCCATATTAGTTCTGTGATTTCTGGAGAATTACTAAGCTCTCTGGATTTCAATTTCTTCATCCATTAATAAAGGAGAATAATAATAGTCCCTGCCTTCCTAACCTTTAGGACTGCTCTGCAAGTTAAAAAAGATAATGAATTTGAAAACTATAAAGTAATTGAAATAGCTAGTATTTTTCTTACCATCAATAACAACATGCTGCTAATAAGCCATTTTCTGAATTTGAAGGGTTTTAGTAAAAATTACTTAGCTATATATACCTCACTGTTTAGCCTCGTGGACCATTTGCTAGTAGGGCTATATCAGTCTCCTTAGGCACTGTCCATGAGCTGGAAGTGGCATTTGGATTAGTTTAAAAACATCTGAAAGCAGCTGTTGATGGTGTGTGGTTTGCTAATGATCTAGTCTGTCTTCCATGTCTCTTTAAGGGTGAACAGAAAAGAAAGGGGCAACAAACCATTGCTGACAAATGTGCTTGTAACATCTTAATGACAGCCAAATAAATGAAGGTGCAGGTCAGGAAAGTTGGTTGCTTCTTTTATGTTGACTATAGAAAGCCAAAGGCCTTTACTTGAACAGCCATCCCAAGAGCACCTGTGCTCCACATATACTTCATGTTTCTTCTTCCCAAAGTCTTTGGTCGTGGGGTTGGTTCATCTTAACCATCTACCCATCAAGGTCCACCTCAAAGGCCAGTGCCATTATGAAGTATTCCCTGGTTCCCCTTAGGCCTCTTTTCCATTTTAAATTTCTTAATGTTTTACCTGTTCTGCTTTTATGGCACTTAGCACTTTTTGCATGGACTTTGGCACACTCTTGGTACATTTAATTTCTATCACTAGACTGGTATGTTACATGAGTGTAAGCTCTGTTTCTGATTCATCTTTTTATGCACCAGAATGCAAAGCTTCTACCTGGCATAGAGGTTTCTCAGAAAATGATCAATGAACAAATGGGTATAGACCCACAACAAATAAGAAAATAGAAGAACAGGCAGAATTTAACTTGAACAGTTTGTTTCGAAAGTACTCTACAAGTCAGCTCTTTGAAATTTAGAACTTCATTTTCCATAGAGAATATTATAAGTTGAGAGTAGGTTTTTAGTCCTTTCTTTCTTGGGCTAAAAGAATTCCAGCTTTTGCACCCATTTCTCTCATACTCTTACAATCATAGCCCCTTTCTTCTTCTTGAATTCCATTTGCAACTATTTCATTGAAATCCCTAGAAATTAGCTTAACCCTTTAGACATGATCTGTTGGCCTGATGATCTGTGGATAAAGTAGTGTGTATGAGTCTCCACCTCACTTCTCCTCATTGGCTCCCCCGAAGGCTGACCCTCCCATATCTTACTGGGCCCAAAGGTTCTTCTACCAGTTGACTTGGCTTTGCTCTAATTCCCAATAACAAGCCAAACTAAAATAGCCTCAGCCTCGGTTAAAGAAACAGCCACTTGTTTTAGTCATTGATCCTTTATTTTGTTCAGTTAATATATCAAGCATTAGTAAGATGAAGGCTAATCATATATTGAACACTTGTGTGTCAGGCACTGTGCTAAGGTCTTTGAATACGCTGTTTTATTAAATTCTCACAACAAACCTTGAAGTATGTAATGTTAGGATTCCTATTTTATAGAAGAAGAAACAGACTTAGATTTTCAGCTGCTTGGTATAGTCAGTGTATATATGGTGGCAAAGCCAGTCTTCAAACCTAGACTTGTCTACCTCCAACAGACATGTGTTTAATTACCATGCTAGTTTATAGAAGATGGGCAATAGTCTTTTGGATGTGGGGTAGGGAAGGGGGAAAGAGAATTGGATAGAAGTCATGCTTTCAGTTCTGACAGAACTGGAGTGGAATCTGAGTTCTTTGGTGTCCTACCACTGAGATCTTGGACAAATAATTTAATCTCAAAGATCTGGTTTCCCTTAAAATTGGGATAACTAAAACCATTCCATTATGAATAGTAAGTGAGATGATGTTTTTGAAAGGTATAGGTCATTGCTTGGTGAAACTATTCTGCAAATAATTTATTTTTCTTCTTTCAATCTATTCCTCTTGCCCTTCTGTTTACTTGAAATGTGGTGACCATAAATGCCTGTTCTCTAGAATACATAAGCACACTCCCCTTCACTCTTAAATAGGTCCCCATTTAGACAAGATGAATTATATGGCCATGTTCTGGATGATAGTGGTATTCTCCTTGCCGTCATAATCTGCATGCAGTGGAATCTTTCTAATTGCAAATATGATTGCATCTTTCCTCTGCTTAAAACTCCTTGCCTCATTGCCCTAGAGACAAAATCCAACACCTTCACAGTGGTGTATGAAGCCCTTCATGACCTGAGCCTGCTGTAATTGTATCCCCGCTCGTACTCACCCAGACTTTTATTCTAAGTGCTGTTCATAGCAACTACCTGCAGTTTCTTGAAACACCTTTGCTGTCTATTGCTTCTATGCCTTTACAGATGTCTTCCTGTGCCTGGAATATTTTTCATCCCTGTCATTGTTTTTCTATCATTAGGATCCTTTTCTATGTGTAGGGAACCTTCCATTTTGAGATACATTGTGGGACTGCACATTGTTTTACTGCATAGCAGATGAAATAATATTACTTCATTACAAATCCACTTTGTGGCTAAGACATGAGCATATGATCTTGACTCTGACAATCAGAATTTGGCTCAGGAACTTGTGACACAAGAGGGAAGGAACAGGCATTGTCTCTTATTTTCTGACAGAGACAGCAACAATAGAAGCTTCAAGGTCAGAGAGCCTGAGTCCAAATCCTCTCTATCTCAGTTACTAGTTGTGTAATCTTACACTAGCCAAATAACTTCTTTACATCAGTTTCTTCATCTGTAAAATGGGGATAACAATAGTGCCTACTTCAAATAGTGCTTGGAAGGATTAATCATACATACGTTATGACTGAAACAATGCCTGGCACATAGTACATGCTCAAAAATATTGTCATTATTATTGCTATTGATAATAGTAATAATAATAGCAATAATGGTACACTACTTTCTGTAGCATCAGCTTTTATTTTTATTGCATCTAAAAATTGTGACCAATACATTTCCCTCTAACTAGGTTAATTTGGACTTGTGATTAATGTCTAACTTAAGATTTTTTCCTCCTAGAAACCTTTCCTGAACCTACTGCCACATTAGCGACCACTGCTCTGGACTCACATTTTGTTTTTATTAGTAGCAGAGCACTTATCACACTTCATTAGAATGCCTGGTCCTTGCTGTTCTCCCCAACTAGACCATGAACTTCTAGGCAGCCCTGGCCACTCCCTCAACATTGTATCTCTAAAGTCTAGCTTAGACAGTACCTTGACACCTTGTAGGTGTTCAGTAAACATTTGCTGGATGAATGATCAAATCCCCCACCACCCTCTGAGATCCTGCAATGGGAGAATCAGCCAAGTAGGGGAGTCGCTGATTTCCTTTCACATGCTCCAGCTTTTCCTGTGGGTTCTCTCCCTGTGACCCCATTTAAGATCATGCCAATCAACATTCATATTTGCACTGATGATCCTGAAATGTCCTTGACAATCTCAAGAGAGTTACAGTCGGTATATTTCATTGCTGCAGTGCTTCTGCCTCCCAGGTTTGGGTTAGGAGATGGAACTAACCCCAGAGATCTGATCCCAGTCAGTGCTATTGTGCTTCCCTTTAAGAGTATCTTATTAAAGTCAGGAGAACGCAAAGTAGTTCTCCAGATCTGGGAGCCAAATGTGTCATAAGAAGAAACTGGGTGCTCCCATTTATTCTTTTTTGAGTCAGTGACCTGAGACAACACCAGGCTATCTTCTAACCAGATAGGATTACTTGCTGTTCTTCTATTCAGGGCTGGGCTGAACATTTACATCTTCTTGCCTTTGTGTATGCTATTATCTCAGTTTCCTGTGGTTCCTCACCATTTAAAGTATAAAGACATAATGGCTTAGCAGGGCATTCAAGGCTCCTCACAAATTGAGCCCCATCTACCTTTCTGATTTTATCTCCTACCATAACCTATCAGATCCTCTAACCTCCATCTGATTAATCATTCACTCATTCCTTTTAAATCTTTAACAATAATTTATAGACTATACTTCGGACACAGTAGTGACCATCATGGCATTGCAGTATAGTGGTAGAAATAGAAATTTACAAATAGTATAAAATAAAAATAGAAGTGAAATTATAATGAGTCCCCTGAAGTTAAATTGTAACAGAGGCTAACAATGCCAGGAGACTGTACGACAGGTGGGTCTGATCGTGGAGGGGTTCTTGGAAATTAAAACACCTTCAGAAAACTCTTTAGAAGTTTGTTGAATTCAGGCATTGTTCTGTGTCATTTTTGTTTCAACAGGACTTAGCACCAGACCCAGGGCAGAGCAGGCATGCAATAATCAAATAAATGTATGAATGAAAAAATTGACATTGATAAAGGATAACTTAATCTACACACAGTCTCATAACCAATTTCCATAATCCATTCCTAGGTAACAGTTGACAAAAGCACACGTGCACACACACATTTGTCTGGGAGTAAATATCAATGTAATTATATATTAATTAGTACCTTAACATTTACAATGCTTTTCTGCCCAAAGTCTCAATGAATTGCACCTAGAATCATTAATGCAGGAAGATAAAATTCTTATCCTTATTGATAGGAAACTGAGTCTATGAAATTAGTTGCCTAAGGTGACTCATCTAGTAAATGATAGAAGTGGATAGTGTACTTTGGTCCTCTGGCTTCAAGTCTGGGCCCTCATACTTCTTTATTTACAAAGAACTAAGGGTGGTATGACATCAATAATACAGGAATAAGTAATGCAAGTCAACACTTGACTGGATAAAATATTAAAAAACTTCTTCTTGAAGAAATAGAAACACGAAAATGTAGTGAAGAATCACAGGGGCAGACCTGGGAGAAGGAAACCCAGAATGCTGACTGGCAGGTGGAGCCCCTGGTTATCCAGGAATATCTGTCAGTTCAGGCAGAGGTAGCTGCGAAGTTAGCGTGGGAGGTCCAAGGCCTACTGTGGATGGGGAGCCCCAGTAAATCACTCATGCTTTGAATTGGGAGCCCAGAGTTTTCCACTCAAGATGGAACAGAGAGCCAGAAGCAGTCAGGTTCTCTAGAGACTCAGTCACTGTAAATGGCCTGAGGTGAAGTTTCCTTGCCAGTGCCCCTAACCACTGCCAGAGGCAGATCTAAATACTCCTATCACCTAGGCCCCAATTATTTCCATAATTAATTTTTTTAACATAAACTATTCAGAACTCAATAAAAGATAACCTGAAGGGAATCATTCTTGGATAAGTTAAATTTTCTCTCTCAAGTATCATTTTGTCCATGGAGCCTGGCTTTATATGAGGGCCATTAAAGGACTTTAAGGAGGAGACTGAAATGTTTGGGTGAGTTTTCTAGAGAGAAAACTCTGGAAGCTATATGAAAGTTGGTTTAGTGTTTGGTTAGAATTATCTTAACCAGCTTCCACTTAACCAATCGGCTAGATTAATCAACCTACAAGGTTAAATGCTGCTCTTCCTCTCAAAAACATTCTGATGGATGTCTACAGCATGCTTGTGTCCAGTAGACAGTACTCTAGTACTCTCCTGTACTTCTGCTCACTGACTTGTATGTTTCCAAAGAGTCACTTGTGTTAGTTACCAAATTAATTATGCCAATTAGTGTTCTTCCTGTAGATATATAATTTGAGTAAATATTATGTAAGCTGATAAAATATTACTTAAAAAAGGAGTTTTTGTTTCAATGAAAGTATGTTGAATGCTTTAGAAAAACTCAGTAGAGGCACATACTAAAGAATTAGCATCAAATAAGATGTGAACCCAAAATTATAATGATTGTGGAAAAGTACAAAATTTCAGAAGGATTTCATATTTAGATTAGTTTTCAAATATTTTAAAGACTTTAAGAGAAAATAGTATATGGAAGTAATGGATACTTGTTGTCATAGAAATTATATCCTAGCTTCCAATGGAATTGTGATATGGGAAAGATTGGCATATCAAAAATGATGTATTAAACATATGTTACTACTATTAATCAATAACATGGGGTCAAATAAAATTATTTCCATATTAATGGTATGACATAAGATTATATAATAATATGTTATTTATTTAATATCATTAGAGTAGTAATATTATATGATTAATATTATTGTTATGCTATTCACGTATATTATTAAAATAATTCCATAACACTTTATTTTAATATTAGTTAATAATGGCAAAATAATGAGTAATGTATTCCATTTTTTCAGCTATTCCATATATAAAAAATCTGTATCCTTAATGACTAGCCCAAGGCTTTTACAGAATAGGCACTCAAGATTACATAATGAATGAATAAATCAATATACAACCTTTTAGTTTCATAATCATTTTTCTCAGGAATCACTCAAATTTGTCAACATCAGTTGAAAAATGTGAATCCCATAAATCTACACAATAGTATTAGGTGTGGTCTCACCAGCAATGGCTCCATTTTCTCACAGAAGAGACTTATGGTATTTGTCATCCAAGAAACCTATAAATCTATTAGTGATTTTTATAACCTTAGTATAAGAATCTGTGTTGATTAACTTATTCATTTATTACTCCCATAAGCATTTATAGAAAGCCTACTGTGTGTTAGGTGTTGACCTAATCACCTCTATGAATTGCCACTTTATTATTTTGGCCTATTCATTAAATTGCTTGAATTGCTTTGGGTTCTTGAGTCTATCATATAAAATATTAGCTACTTCTACTAGCTGTTAGTCACCTGCAAATTTGACAAGTGTGTTATCATGTAATTATTCAAGTCATTGAGGAAATATATTTAATAGGTTTGAGCAAAATAAAGAAGATAGTAGAAACCATTGGAATATTCCTTCTAGGTTGTCATTCCTAGGAGAATTCTTATTCTCATTCAGCTGGGGCTGAATATGGAATAAGTCTGACAAGGTAGAATTTCAGATAACCAGTATGATTTAGGGATGATGTGGTACATTTTGGTAACGTTTGAGACTATCCAAGAAAATAAATGCAGAAATTCTATCCCAAAGGGGAAATGGTCAGCGCCCAAGGGACATCTAATAGAGGAGCAGCTAGGAATATTACCAATATGGGGAGGAGAAACCAGGGGAAGTCACAGTTAGGTTCATAGAGATAGAAGGTAAGAATTTAGGAATTCCCTAGGGAAATAGTACGTGGCCATGACAGGTTTTTTAGACCATCCTGTATGAGTGTGTCAAGGCTCTTCATGGGAGTAAAGCTGAATGGAGATAGGTTGACATCAATCTACAAATCATTCCTCTTTTATACTGTCAAATCTGGTTGGGTCTTTACTTAATCCAGTTAGTGGAAAAGAGGGTGAATTACTTGCAAGAGTAGGGTTCCTTGACCTCCTGAACCAAGGAAGAGACAACCAGCCATTGTATAAATACCCTTCTGGGATTGGAGATGAAGAAAGAATTGTCATTTCCTGGCCATAGGGTTAAAGGGCTTTTCTGATGCTCTCAGCTGGCACCTGGTCCAGAATTCCCTTGTTCTCAGGTCTTGGTCTCTTTGCTTGAATTTCTTCACTAGAAGGAGTTTCTCTGTTCCAGTGGGAAAATGCAGAGCTCTCATTGCCTTAAACCTAGGATATGGGGACATAGTGCAAGTGGAGAAGGTTCTAAACTGCATTAGTTCAACAAATATTTATTGACCGCTATGTTCCAAGCACACTTCTACATGTTCAGAGTATACCAATGAGAAAATAGACAAAGGACCTTGTCCTCGTAGAGCTACTGTTCTAGCAGAGAGAAATAGATAATAAACACTAAAACCAATTAACACATGAATTCAGTAGTTTCTTAGAGGGTCATAATTGCTATGCAAAAGGGAAAATAGAAGTGTAAGAGATGAGAGTTTCATGGAGTGGGTGGACAGATTATTGTATTAAGTAAACTGATCAAGGAGGACCTCAGTGTGAAATTTGAATAAATTCTTGAAAGAGATGAGGAATTGAATCATGTAGCTATTGGGGGGAAGAGAATTCCAGGCAAAAGGAATAGAATTCTAGGTAGACTCTGAGGTGGGAGTGAGTCTGGCATCTTTGAGAAACAGCAAGGAGCAGGGTGAGGGATAGGGGAGTAGTAGGACAGAGAACTAATGGAGGACTAGGTAATAGTGGGTTTAGTAAGCATTGCAAGGCTTTGGCTTTTACTCTGCATGAAATAGAGAGCTATTGGAGGGTTTTGAGGAATGAAATGAAATGATCTTGAAATTTTAAATGGATCACTTTGGCACTTGTACTGAGAACATACTGCAGGGAAGCAAGGCTAGATGCAGGAAGACCTATTAGAAAGTTGTTGCAAGAGTTCAGGGGAAAGTTTTGGTGCCTTGGCCTGAAATATATAGTAGCAGTAACAAGAACCAACCAGATTCTAGATGTATTCTGAAAATATTATCTAACAGAATTTCCTGGCAGACTGTGTATGCATGGGAGTGAAGTGTCAAGAATGACTCCAAGTTTTTTAGCCTCAGGAACTGGAAGGAGAAGTTACTAGAAGTTGAGATGGGAAAGACTGTGGGTGGAGAGAGTTTCAGAGGGAAAACAGAGCTTAATTTTCAACATATTACTTTTGAGATCTCTACTAGACATGCAAATGGAGATGTTGAGTAAGAAGTTGGATATATGAGTCTAGACCTCAGGAGAGAGGTTTAGGCTAGAGATAAAAATCTGAGATGTCAAAATATAGATGGCATTTAAAACCATGAAACTGGATGTGTTCCCTAGGGCAGTGAGTGAAGATAATGAAGAGAAGACAATGATGGACTTGTTTCTGAGCCACCCCAATATGAAGACAAGGGGAAAGGAGTGATGGAGACTCCATCACAAAGAGTGGCCAGAGAGGTTGCTGTCCTGGTTGCCAACAAGGGCTGGTAGTGCATATGGGGTGTTGCTGATAGGCCAAGAAAGATGAAGACGGAAAATAGAAACTTTAGCAATGTGGAGGTGATTGGTGATCCTGTTGAGCAGTGTTTATTAGAAAGAGCTAACTTTTCTGTTTAATCCTGTGGCAGATTTCTCCTAGTGAGAGAAGAGAGACTGTAACCTGCTTTTTGTTTCTTGTACTTATTTCTGGGTGGGATTCCTGGAAGGACTCATAGTTGTATTGGAATCTTTTACCTTTTCCATTCTATGCTTCTGAAGCTGCAGAACTGCCCAGTCCTCAAAGATAATATTTCTCTGATTCTTGGCATTTGATCTAGGACTGTACTGAATGGACATACCTCTGTTTGGAAATAGCCCCTTATGCTGCTAGTTTTGTTCTATATTTTGCTATTTTCAAAAACTCTTTCCCCTCATGGCTGTCTCTCTTCATTCCCAGGAAAACAAAGTCCATTGACCTAATAGTTATGACAACAAAGAGTTAATATCAATAATTATAGCTGTTCTACCAAGAGTTGTTCAATATTATAGCTAATGCTAACTGCCTCATCTCATCCATAAAAATATTATGAAAGATTTTATGTGGTATTAGATTTTGCTCCATTACAGATTTTGTGACATTTGGTTACTTGTCAGAGATCATGTTAAATGCCACATTAACTTTATGAGGTTTGTTCGGTAGAATCTTTTCCGAGTGAATCCATGATAGCTCCATGTGATCACCTTGCTTTTCCTACATGCTAACAAGAAATCTGTTTATGACCACCTATCTTGCCAGGCATAAAGCCATACTTACACATCGTAATTTTGGGGGATGTGCTTATTTACCCTCCTTGGAAATTATACCAGGTTTACCCTGTCTTTGATGTTATGGCATATCTCCATTTCTCCATAATTTTCTCATGCAAGTACTAATTTGAAAAAAAGTTTTACACAGCTTTTCATTAATACTTTGTGGAATTCAGAGTTGGCAATGGTGTCATTTTTTGAGAGAAAAATAAGGACTTTTCTATTAGGAGAGAAGGTTAGGATGTTTTTTTGACATGTGTTGCTACATTTATAAAATAAACTATTTTTAAAGATCAGTTTATAAATTTGGCTTAGAATTTCCATTCTTTTCCATTAAACTTTTAATTTTCTTCTGCAAATGACATAGGAAGCCACATGATTTTTATTCATGGTCTAGCTGTAAAAATATACAGTAAAATCTTTTCTATATGTTGTGTGATTTAGTTGAGAGATGGTGGTTTTGGATCAAAAATCTGAAATTAAATCCTGGTTCTGCTACTACAAATTTTGTAACTTTGGAGGTCATAATGATTCTTTCTTATAAACTTCTTTCCGTCAACTGCCAAATAGGGATAATGATGCATGTCCCAAGGGTTGTTGTCTTTTATCAATTCAACAAAGGTATTGAGCAACTGCTATATGCCAGGCACTATGCTGGATACTGAGGATGCAAAGATGGAGAGATATAACCCATGTCCCAGCAAATCATTGTCTCAGAAATAGATGTGTAAATACACTAAGAAAATATAGTATGGTCACTTTTATAACAGAAGACTTCCATTGGAAATGTATTGTTTTAATGTACATGATAGATTTTTAGGCTTAAGCCTATGAAACTATTCTTGATTCTCTCAAATTTAAAGGTCTTTAAAGATATTAATAATTAAAAACTATGAAGTCTTATCAGATGGTTTAGCTACCATGTGAACATTTAAATATAACTTAAATATAAGCTTTGTGCTACATTAGAAACTCTTTTGAATTCTGAAGTCACAGCTGAAGCAACCATCACTGGTCTTTATGGAAATTCAGACAACCCTATATTATATAGGAAGACAATGTGAAAGATTGTGTGGTATGAAATAGTGTTTGGTCTAATAGGTTAGACTTCTTTAACCCCTTGAAATTTTTGAATTAAGTGAAGAAATCAAGTTTATATCAAGAATATATATTCTGAAACCAAAATGCCAATATTTAATTATCTGTCCTTATTAACTGTATAAATTTAGGTAATCTACTTAATCTAATTAAATTCTCTGTACCTCCTCCTTTTCTTTATCTGTAAAAGGGAGAGAGTGATAGGGTTATTGTGAAGACAGAGATTAGTAACTGGAAGATACTAATTACTATAAAGGTTTTGTTGTTACAGTAGTATTAGTGACTAGCAATAATATTGAAAATCAATATGTACTAATCATAAACTTAACATTTTCAAGTCAAGGAATTTGTATTCAAGTACAATAGATAAAGGAAAATACATTAAAATCACAAAGACTGGAAACTGGAATATTAAACTTCTGTTATTTGCAGATGATATGGTCATCTACACTGAAAGTTCAAAAGCATTTACAGACAAAATACTGGAATAAGATAAAGTAAACATAAAATGAAATAAAACAAAAGATTTAGCACAGTAGATAAATCAATGTAAAAAAATTCCATTTCATCTATATATACCAAAATAAATATTGGCCCCCATTGTATTATTAAATATGTATGAGACCTTGAGCAAATAATTTCATCTCTCTGGGCTTGGCAGTTTACCTTGCTTAACAGTTTATCTCTATAAACCAAGGTCATTTTACTCAGTCTCTGCTCTGGTCTATTCTAGTTCTAATATATGATGGGTCATAACATTTTCTGCCTTACCTTACCTACCAGTGGTGTTTTTCAATCAAAACTATGCTCTGACATTTACTAAATGCAAATTCTTATTTTACAAAATAATTTTGATATACTCCTTGCCTCCACTGAGTTTATAACCTAGTAACAACAGAAATATTAATAATAACTAGCATTTTCCTAGCTAATCAAAGTGAAGAAAGTGCTTTCATTCATATGATGAAATATTTCATAAGTAGTACATAAATAATGCAAATACCATAGAAAATGTAATAAATAAGGTGAATACCATACAGAATAAAAGAGAACTGAGTAATACTTGGGAGAACTTCAGTTTATATTGGCTGATTGGCTACATTTATTTCCCTTTTCTTACTTGTTTAATAAAATTATAGTAAAGAATTAAAAAACAACAAATGATCCACTTATAAGGATTATTCTGCATTGTTTACTTATGTAAAGGAACATAGAGAAGTGCCTGGATCAAGGGATCAATCCAAGAAGATGATATAACAATTGTAAATATTTATGAACCCAACATAGGAGCACCTCAATACATAAGGCAAATACTAACAGCCATAAAAGGGGAAATTGACAGTAACACATTCATAGTAGGGGACTTTAACACCCCACTTTCACCAATGAACAGATTATCCAAAATGAAAATAAATAAAGAAACACAAGCTTTAAATGATACATTAAACAAGAGGGACTTAATCGGACATTCCAGACAAAAACAACAGAATACATATTTTTCTCAAGTGCTCATGGAACATTCCCCAGGATAGATCATATCTTGGGTCACAAATCAAGCCTTGGTAAATTTAAGAAATTTGCAACTGTATCAAGTATCTTTTCTGACCATAATGCTATGAGACTAGATATCAATTACAGAAAAAGATCTGTAAAACACACAAACACATGGAGGCTAAACAATACACTA
This sequence comes from Hyperoodon ampullatus, assembly GCF_949752795.1. Lineage (NCBI taxonomy): Eukaryota > Metazoa > Chordata > Mammalia > Artiodactyla > Ziphiidae > Hyperoodon > Hyperoodon ampullatus. The sequence goes on along the minus strand of NC_136915.1, from coordinate 52,566,085 downwards.
CTTAATAACAAAGTGATCACTGAAGAAATCAAAGAGGAAATCAAAAAATACCTAGAAACAAATGACAATGCAGACATGACGACCCAAAACCTATGGGATGCAGCAAAAGCAGTTCTAAGAGGGAAGTTTATAGCAATACAATCCTTCCTTAAGAAACAGGAAACATCTCGAATAAACAACCTAACCTTACACCTAAAGCAATTAGAGGAAGAAGAACAAAAAAACCCCAAAGTTAGCAGAAGGAAAGAAATCATAAAAATCAGATCAGAAATAATTGAAAAAGAAATGAAAGAAATGATATCAAAGATCAATAAAACTAAAAGTTGGTTCTTTGAGAAGATAAACAAAATTGATAAACCATTAGCCAGACTCATCAAGAAAAAAAGGGAGAAGACTCAAATCAATAAAATTAGAAATGAAAAAGGATAAGTAACAACTGACACTGCAGAAATACAAAAGATCATGAGAGATTACTACAATCAACTCTATGCCAATAAAACTGACAACCTGGAAGAAATGGACAAATTCTTAGAAATGCACAACATGCCAAGACTGAATCAGGAAGAAATAGAAAATATGAAAAGACCAATCACAAGCAATGAAATTGAAACTGTGATTAAAAATCTTCCAACAAACAAAAGCCCAGGACCAGGTGGCTTCACAGGTGCATTCTATCAAACATTTAGAGAACAGCTAACACCTATCCTTCTCAAACTCTTCCAAAATACAGCAGAGGGAGGAGCACTCCCAAACTCATTCTACAAGGCCACCATCACCCTGATACCAAAACCAGACAAGGATGTCACAAAGAAAGAAAACTACAGGCCAATATCACTGATGAACATAGATGTAAAAATCCTTAACAAAATATTGGCAAACAGAATCCAACAGCATAATAAGGAGAAAAAAACATATGGTCATCTCAATAGATGCAGAGAAAGCTTTCGACAAAATGCAACACCCATTTCTGATAAAAACCCTCCAGAAAGTAAGCATAGAGGGAACTTTCCTCAACATAATAAAGGCCATTTATGACAAACACACAGCCAACATCGTCCTCAATGGTGAAAAACTGAAAGCATTTCCACTGAGATCAGGAACAAGACAAGGTTGCCCACTCTCACCACCTTTATTCAACACAGTTTTGGGTGTTTTAGCCACAGCAATAAGAGAAGAAAAGGAAATAAAAGGAATCCAAATCGGAAAAGAAGTAAAGCTGTCACTGTTTGCAGATGACATGACACTATACATAGTGAATCCTAAAAATGCTACCAGAAAACTACTAAAGCTAATCAATTATTTGGTAAAGTAGCAAGATACAAAATTAATGCACAGAAATCTCTGGCATTCCTATACACTAATGATGAAAACTCTGAAAGTGAAATTAAGAAAACACTCCCATTTACCACGGCAACAAAAAGAATAAAATATCTAGGAATAAACCTACCAAAGGAGACAAAAGTCCTGTATGCAGAAAATTATAAGACACTGATGAAAGAAATTAATGATGATACAAATAGATGGAGAGATATACCATGTTCTTGGATTGGAAGAATCAACATTGTGAAAATGACTCTACTACCCAAAGCAATCTACAGATTCAATGCAATCCCTATCAAACTACCACTGGCATTTTTCTCAGAACTAGAACAAAAAATTTCACAATTTGTATGGAAACACAAAAGACCCCGAATAGCCAAAGCAATCTTGAGAATGAAAAATGGAGCTGGAGGAATCAGGCTCCCTGACTTCAGACTATACTACAAAGTTACAGCAATCAAGACAGTATGGTCCTGGCACAAAAACAGAAAGATAGATCAATGGAACAGGATAGAAAGCCCAGAGATAAACCCACGCACATATGGTGACCTTATCTTTGATAAAGGAGGCAGGAATGTACAGTGGAGGAAGGATAGCCTCTTCAGTAAGTGGTGCTGGGAAAACTTGACAGGTACATGTAAAAGTACAAGATTAGAACACTCCCTAACACCATACACAAAAAGAAGCTCAAAATGGATTAAAGACCTAAATGTAAGGCCAGGCACTATCAAACTCTTAGAGGAAAACATAGACAGAACACTCCATGACATAAATCACAGCAAGATCCTTTTTGACCCACATCCTAGAGAAATGGAAATAAAAACAAAAATAAACAAATGGGACCTAATTAAACTTAAAAGCTTTTGCACAGCAAAGGAAACCATAAACAAGACCAAAAGACAACCCTAAGAATGGGAGAAAATATTTGCAAATGAAGCAACTGACAAAGGATTGATCTCCAAATTTACAAGCAGCTCGTGCAGCTCAATAACAAAAAAACAAACACCCAATTCAAAAATGGGCAGAAGAACTAAATAGACATTTCTCCAAAGAAGATATACAGATTGCCAACAAACACACGAAAGGATGCTCAACATCATTAATCATTAGAGAAATGCAAATCAAAACTAAAATGAGATATCATCTCACAGTGGTCAGAATGGCCATCATCAAAAAATCTAGAAACAATAAATGTTGGAAAGGGTGTGGAGAAAGGGGAACACTCTTGTACTGCTGGTGGGAATGTGAATTGGTACAGCCACTATGGAGAACAGTATGGAGGTTCCTTAAAAAAATACAAATAGAACTACCATACGAGCCAGCAATCCCACTACTGGGCATATACCCTGAGAAAACCATAATTCAAAAAGAGTCATGTACCAAATGTTCATTGCCGCTCCATTTACAGTAGCCAGGAGATGGAAACAACCTAAGTGTCCATCATCAGATGAATGGATAAAGAAGATATGGCACATATATACAATGGAATATTACTCAGCCATAAAAAGAAACGAAATTGAGTTATTTGTAATGAGGTTGATGGACCTTGAGTCTGTCATACAGAGTGAAGTAAGTCAGAAAGAGAAAGAGAAATACCGTATGCTAACACATATATATGGAATCTAAGAAAAAAAAATGTCATGAGGACCTAGGGGTAAGACGGGAATAAAGACACAGACCTACTAGAGAATGGACTTGAGGATATGGGGAGGGGGAAGGGTAAGCTGTGACAAAGTGAGAGAGTGGCATGGACATATATACACTACCAAAGTTAAAATAGATAGCTAGTGGGATGTAGCCGCACAGCACAGGGAGATAAATTCGGTGCTTTGTGACCAACTAGAGGGGTGGGATAGGGAGGGTGGGAGGGAGGGAGATGAAAGAGGTAAGAGATATGGGAACATATGTATATGTATAACTGATTCACTTTGTTATAAAGCAGAAACTAACACACCATTGTAAAGTAATTATACTCCAATAAAGATGTTAAAAAAAAGAAAGATATGCCAATTACAGTCTGAAAATATCTGATCTAAAATCCTATCATTTATATTTAAAAACAAAAGAAAAGAAGGCTGGATCAAGACTTTGTCTTACATGGGCTTTAAATGGCTCAGAAGGCAATGAGTATGTGCAGAAATCATTGCAAAAAAAGAAAAAAAAAGAGAAGTGTCTTGTACTTGGTGCATACATAATAAATATTAGTTGCGTGAATGATTGAGTGAACAACCCAAAGATTTGAGGAGAGACCATCAGCAAATGGGATATTTCAACAAATTTATCAAAGATGATACAGGTACAAAAGTCAATTTTTAGTTATAAAGCAGATTAGATAACCTCATTGACCCTCCTGCTGAAAAAACTAGAAGTTTTAGATTTTATGTGAGTCTTTTAAAATAAACTCGTTAGCTAGCAAAAAAAGGAGGCCAAAACCAACATGAAAATAGGAACCTATCTTAGGAATTTTAACTACAAAATAGCTATTAAATTAAAACTTGTAGCCTCTTGCACTACTACCATCCCCCATAAGAAAAACACATCCCAGATAGCTACTATACCTTTTGCCTGAGTCCCAGAATTAGAAACACATGGAATAGACCTGAAGCCAATGTTTAACTTGAAGTCCAGCTCAGCCAGGCCCATCACACTCCCCCATCCCCAGAAAAACAGAGTCATATCACCACCTAAAAATTCTTAGCAAGAAATTAATACTTATTTTTGTAAGTCATTGAACTTTGAAGTAATTTGTTTTATAGACTTATGTAAACTTATTTATACATTTAGTTTATGTGTCTACACTTAGTCACATAAGATAAAACTGGAGTAAAATTCACATCATCATAAAATTTCAGAACATTAAGACTCAGACATTAGGTTTAAAACAGCCAGTGAATAGAAGGCAGATTATCTACAAAATAATACTAATTAGCCTGTCATCTGACTTCTGAACAGCAAAAATGGAAGCTGGAAGACAGTGGAATTATGTTGTCTATATGCTGAGGGAAAATACTTGTCAACTCAGAATTGTATAACCAATGAAACTACCTTTCAATAATAAAGGTGAAGTAAAGTTATTTTCAAACAAAATTTGAGTTTACTAACAGATCCTTTTTACAGGAAATTCCAGATTATGAACTTCAAAGAGACAGAAGTTATCTCAGAACAAAATTTTGAGATGTGAGATAGAATAATAAACAGTAACAAAGAAAGATGACCAAGTGAATAAATATTGACTTGTGTAAAACAAAAATGTTTTAGTGGGGTTAAAGTAAAATAATGTAAAATGAAAATACATGACAACACAATCTTATAAATTGGGTGGGTATTGATAAGAAGGAACATAAAGTATTGATAATATTAGGAGTTTGGTAAATGAAGTATGCATGTTAATTTCTAGGGTTACCACTAAAAGCATAGATACATGATATAGAGTGGAGAGAAAAAATTGAATGAGAAAAAAATCAATCTAAAAGTAGATAAGAAAAAAAGAGAAAGAAACATAGAAAAGCCAGGTGAATGAGAAGGTACAATGTGTCAATAATAAATTCAGATAAATCATTATTACAGTATGTGTAAATTAATTATATTCTCTGTACAAAAGACAAAGACTGTGAGGATAGCTATATTAACAAACAAGGTAAATACTGTTTATAAGGCATATCTAAAATACATAGACATGAAATATTGAAAGTGGATGAAAAAAGATAAATCAACAGATATGGAAATGGGTCTCTCATATTCATTTATGACATTTGACAAAAATTACTTGCTCCAAACTACACTGGACACTAGATTCAAATATGTTCTCTGTCTTTAAATGTGTATCTGGCCAACTATTTCTTGATGTGACCCTTGACTCCTTCCCCAATTAGATGGGGTTACCACCCCTGATACAGTGCCATGGGCTATCTTGGGTGAAACATTGCCTTTGTCCAGTCTTATCCTAATAATCCTTCACCTAAGTTCAAGTGCTTCATGGGAAAGGCTCCTGTTAACATCATTTTGGTAAATGATCTCCTGGCCTTGGGATGGATTTCATATTTTCACAAAGACCTTACTTTAAGTGGTTTAATGTAGAATTTCCATACAGGTTGTTAACGAAAAATATTTTTTTAATTTTCTTTTTTTAGGATTTCAAACTGGATTTTAATGAATACAAATTGAAACAAACATGGCATCTTACAGTTAATTTTCTTTAGTAAAAAAGTAAAACTATAGAGCAATAAAGTGAGATTTCTAAAAATTAGGCTTTTTTTTTAACATCTTTATTGGAGTATAAGAACAGGTTACTTTGGAGCCTATTGATTCATCCAATAACAGTGGTTGGTTCTTTTGCCTTTGTGTGAAGCTATCTATGATTGGAAGATATTCATTTTTTCATTATCATCCCCTAACATTCCTAGCCCAGTTGAATGGGAGTCACTCTGTTTTTGTTTTCATGTTTCTTAGTCAAGTTTCATCTACTAACTGCCCATTGCCCATGTGTATGTGAGAAAGTGGAGTATATTGTGTTGAGGAGTGGTTACAGGACATTCAGCTAGGCTCACTTAGTAGATTGAGGGACTCATTTCTACACATCTGTCTCATAGAGTATGTGATTCGGGTTCATGCCTCAACAAAATGAGAAATTCTTTGTACTAGGGATCTGGCAGTTCTCTTATGAATTGGTGAAAAATGTTAATGTTAAATTCACAAATGTTAATGTTCTGCTGACACTTTGCTGCTGCTTGTTTTTTTGAGTCTCATGTCACATTTTCTATTAGATTTATAAATGTTTTCCAAATTATTTCTCCTTCCTTTGGTTAATCCCACACACGCCCACCATGTTAATTTTTCTACAGCAACGTTCTGATTATGTATCTTTGCTCAAAACCCTTCCACTATTATTTGGTGCTTAGAGACCATATTCAAATTACTTATTCCAGTCTCCAGACCCTTAGTTATCTGTCAAGTCATTCTTTCAAAAATTTTTATCATTTCCCTTTTTCATCCTAAATTCTAAGTTAATATGTGTTCTTTGTATGCATCCTATGTTTCATGCTTACTTGCCTTTGCTCATGTTGTGCTTTCTGCCTGGAGTGCTCTTATTCTGATTTCCATAACAATCACTTTTGTTGTCTTGGTAAATAAGTACGAGGAAAAATAATCCTCAGGTATTATTATGTGTAGGTAGAGACTACCTGGATTTTATAGTCAAAATCATCATGGCCAGAGTGGGTAAAAACTAGCTAAGCGGTCTTCTTAGAGAATGTCTCATTAGCTAGTTTATTTATTTCTGGATGTGTTGCGTATTACCTTAGACTGTAGCATATGTGTGTGTGTGTGTGAGAAAGAGAGATCTTGTGCATACACACATGCACTTTCAGACATCTCACCAAGACTGAGCATCGTTCCTTTATAGTGTCTGATTTCAGTGGATGATACTAAAGGTAATTCAGGATATATGTATTTTTTTCCCAGCCAATCAAAGGGTTTTACCTAAACCTCAGGAAGGGAAGGTGAAATAGACTCTTGTTTGCCCCTTTTTAAATGCACACAAGACAGTTGTTGGCTGCTGTACACAGCATGGATAAGCTCAACATCATAGGGTCTACAAAGCTGTGTGGACCTGGCCAAGTCCAGAGAAAACATCCTTGGAAGTAGGTACATTTTGTTAAGTGAACGATTTCCTACTAACAAGATCTCATTTGTCTAAACTGCTTTCTCTTCACTGTTGACTTAATTCTAGTATGAAGAAGTAAATGCAAACCAATGGGAAACACTGGTCAATCCACTGTGATATTTTCAAAGGTCTGGGTGATATAGGTGATCCACTGATGATGTGGACCAATGATTTTCATATTTTTCTCCAAAGATTCTTGGAGTTTCTTAAAATGCCTTACAAGCCATTTAAAGGGTAAGGATGAGGATGTTATGGACCAGATTGTACCTCTCCAAAATTTGTATGTTAAAGTCCTAACCTCCAATGTGACTATATTTGGAGATAGGGCCTTTAATGAGGTTATCAAGGTTAAATGAGCTCATAAGGGTAGACCCCTAATTCACTAAGACTGGTGTCCTTATAAGAAGAGGAAGAGACACCAGGAGTGTTTGTGCACAGAGGAAAGGCCATGTGAGGACACAGTGAAAAGTTAACCATTGTCAAGGGAAGGAGAGAACTCTCACCAGAAAGCAACCCTGCTGGCACCTGGATCATGGATGTTCAGGCTCTAGAACTATAAGAAAATAAATGTTTGTTGTTTAAGCCACCCAGTCTATGGTATTCTGTTATGGCAGCCCTAGAGGACTAATACAGAGGCCAAGAAAAAGCCTGGTCCCTACATCCTCATTTAAAATGGATTTACTCTACTCCTGCTATTAACTTATTAGAGTTTTATGTAAGATTTTTTCTTTCTTTTTTTAAAAAACACAACATGGTTATATTTTAATACACAACCAAAATACAAAACACCATAGTAAATTGTTGGCAATAAAATATGGTATTTCATTTGCATTTCATGACAAATGTTTAACATCCTTACTCATAAATGAGTTCTTAGAAACCAGTAACAAAGACAATGATATTCCAAGGGGAATGAAAAAAAAAAAGCAGAAGAAAATAAAATAACACAAGTGACTAGTAAGGATTAAGCATATATGAAGATGACTGAGCTGAACAATAACAGACGAAAAGCAATTTCTTTGTAATATCATATTACCAAAGATTAAAAATCTAACATTTGTAAAGTTTTAGGAAACAGACCTACATGAATACTGGGGGACAAGATTGATGAGGTCCCATCTATATAGCAGGGGGGAATCTAGTTTGGACTCAAACTATAAATTTTGGATATCCTTAGTCTTAGTAGTTCCAATTTATTGGAATTATTTCAGTTGTATAGTAATTCAACCACGTATTGTAATGGAGACATTTCTTCCTAGTCCTATATTGGGTCTAATTAGAAAGCTTCTCACCTCCCAGTTCCATTGGTCTCCTTCCCTTGTCTACCTGGACACATGGCTGGCCACACTATTGGAAGAGGAATTATTTTGATGGCAGAGAGAAGGTATCACTGTCTCTATGATTTTATCTTTCCCAGTGCTATGGACTGAATATGTGTGTCCTACCCCCACCCAAATTCATCTTTTGAAATCCTAAATCCCAATGTGATAGAAGTGGGGCCTTTGGAAGTCATGAAGGTGAAGTCCTCAGGGTGCGATCAGTGTCCTTAGAAGGAGAGTTCAGCAAACTAGTGTTCTCTCTCCACCATGTGAACCACAGCAACAAAACTACAATCCAGGAACCAAATCAACTGGCACATTGATCTTGGACTTCTACCTTCCAGAACTGTGAGACATAAATTTCTGTTGTTTAAGCCACATATTCTGTGGTATTCTGTTATGGCAGCCCGAGCTGACCGAGGCACCCCACCTCTCCCACCCCATTCTGCTGATAACACACATACAGGTGTTTACTTAATAGCATTAAATATATAAGTAAATCTGACACCAACACATTCAAAAATGGCCTCTTTATCCTCCTAGACCATATATAAACCTATGGTAGAAATCCTCTAGTAACAGAAAGCATACTAGAGGGCAGGCTTTAAAAATCCTTAAAGATTTCTATGAAGAGTTTGCTTTTTCATAATTAGTTTGAATCATTTTTATCTCCATACAAATTTATGTGAACTCTTAATTGCCTAGATTATTCTCTATTCAGTGATTTTACAAAGAGGATATTTACTTGATGTTGACACACACTAAATTAGAACTAACTAGCTGTTACTGGATATCATTCCTGCTCAATTCTCACTATTACTATAACAACTACTAATGCAGTATCTGTTTATACATATCAATTGATCTTTGCACTATCCTGTGAGGTAGGTAATGGTATTCTCATTTTTAATATGAGGAAACTGGAGCACAAGGAGTTAAAAATAACTAAAATTGTAATGATAAGACTAAGGGCATTTAAGTTTTGAATTATACATTTTATTCCATATCATTTCCTTTGCTTTTATGTGCTTAACCTATGTAAAAAATAAAAGCCAGATAAACATATATTTATAGGATGAATAGTCAGATATGAATCCGTATGGTCAGTTATAATCAGGTCCAGATGGTTAGTGCTCTGAGCTACTAAAGACCCCATTTGATGCCCCAGTTACCTACCATCATCACAATTAGGATGGGCATCAGCCGACACTTAATAAAGGAGATAGTGGAAAGAACATGGGCTTTAAACTCTGCCCTGGAATCAGGTTTCAGCTCTGCCACTTACTAGCTATGAGATGTGGAACAATGAAAAGTTAGCTCCTCTGAACCTTCATCTCCATATGTGTCAATTGTGAATAAGAGTAATCTCTATCTTAGGAGTAAACAAGAAGCAAATGAGGAAGCACCTATGATTGTCCTTGACACAGAGCAGGCATGTTGTAGGCATTCGACAAATATTAGCTGAATCTGAATCCTATGTTATGCGCTAACACAAATTACTGTAAAATTCAGCCTCTCTCCTGGGGGTTTACAAGCTAATTGATGAGACACTGAAGAATGATAGCAAAAAGACAGGAAAGATCAAGTGAGTGCTAAGTGCATGAAACCATGGCAGGTTAGTGGAGGAGGAGATTCTTGAGGGCTAGGACTGTTCGACAACTGATTTCTTTTAGGATCAAGTTTCTGAAGAAAGGCAAACTCTTATTTAGATAGACAGCGAGGAGGGGGCATGCATGTGACAGAAAGGGAGAGATGACTCGTAAATGTGTATCATGTATGGGAAGAAGAGTTGTTCACTGTGGGTGGAGCAGAGATACTGCAAGGTGGTTTGTGTATTGTTCTTTACAGTTAACAAAACCTTTTGCCTCATTTGAGCCCCTCCTCAGATCTAAGGGGAGGAGAGGACAAATTCTACTATCTCTTTTTATAGAATAGATGAAGATAAAACAGAAACTCTGAGAGGCAAAGTGACTTGGCTAAGGTAACACCTCTACTATGTAAAACAGAGGGGGCCTCAAACTCCAATCTGCAGCCTCCCAAGACTTGGGAAAGTGGCAGGGGAGGGAAAAGACTAAAGAAGTTAGAGAAAAATTTTTGACTTTGAATGACAACTTTAGGGTTTTGGGATTTTTATTCTGCAAGCATAGAAAACCACAAAAGCTTATGACCAAAGTGCATGTGCAAAGTAATATTTTTGAAAATTAGTCTGACAGTAATACTTGGGGTAGATTTCTATTCTTCAGACAGGACAGTGTTCTTCTAGCATCTCTCTCTTCTAAGACCATCAACCAAATGAATTTTAGGCCAAAGAGGGCTTTGTTCTTTATGCTATCTTGGAGAAAGCCCTCTTAATCAAGGAAATGGAGCTATTAGCACACTGGCAGCCTTTTCTGTTCTGCATTTTAAATTGCTAATTTGTTTCCAGATAAAATATCTGTGTAAATCAAGCCAGTGTGCAAAACTGACAGCCCCATTAAAAAAAATGTTGGGGGAAAAAAGATCATATGCATGACTAAGCTGTATATCAATCTAAGCAAGTGTTCTGATTAAATCATAAAGGGGATAAAAATGGCATAACAGGAAACGTAACTCACTGAATTGGGGTCAGATTCATCTCCCCACATAGCACCACTGCAATGAAGCACTGGATCTGGTGGAAAGATTGAAGTTTTGGAACAGGTCAGATCTGGGTTCAAATCTTGTTTGTAAACTCCAAGGGGTCAGGAATGTTTTGCTTACCTTTATAACCTCAGCATCTATGACAATATCTGACTCAGAGTAGGTCTCGTATAAATTTTTGCCAAAATCAAATGAAATGAGAATTCAGCCCTACCACTTACCAACAGAAAAACACTGGATAAGTGCTTTCCCCTTACTACATCTCCATTTCTCATCTGTAAAAGAGAGATAATAATATTTACTTTATAGATTTATTGTAAGGGTTAGCAATAATGAAAGTAAGAAAATATGGGCATGTGGAATGGAATGGTGTAGATATCCATTCCTGAACCCAGGTCATAAGCTGGGTTTCCCTTCCATGTGTTTCCCAGCATGCTTTGCTGGGCTGGGGTAGTGTCCTAAAGGGCCCTAAAAACCAGATGTTACTCAGGGTTACATCCTTCTCAGGGATTAGCAGAGCACTTTTCCTAATAGATGCTCAATTGTTGAAATTAAATTTTCCAGGATGGTAGAACTATAAACCAAATTATTCCTAATTAGCAATTAGTTCATCTAGGAAGATGATGGCTGCCTACATAATGTACACATTTAAAAAAATTAGTATGCTTATTCTATGACTTCTCACACTAAGAGATACTGGATTTATTTTCCTCATCTTTTTAACCCCTACAACAAAGTCCCATTTTGAAGATGAGGAAATAGAGTTGGAGAAATCAAGTGATAAGCTCACAGCCACACATTAAATGAACAGCAGAGATGACATTTGATCCAGGACTTTTGGGTTCAAAGCCACTGTACTTTATGGAAGCATTCCATATACATTTGTTGATTGAATTAGCGGGCAAAGGCCAATCATACCCAGCTTTAACTTTCCTTCAGTCACAATATGTTCTTTTAGCTCCTGCCACAGAGATATTAAAAACAAGAAATCTGGCTTTCGTTCAGTCGCTAAAAGCATGTGTAGTCTGGAACTGTTAGGTTTTTGTTCGACTATTCATAAGTAAGTATGTATCAGGCTTACAAGAGCAAGTGCATCCTTTTGATTTATTAAGTACTCTCCCTTCCACCAAAAGAAAGAGAAATGAAATAAAATAAAATGAAAAGACCAAGATAAAGAGGCTATGAATTTAATGTTTATAACAGCAGTAGCAAACATTTATTGTATACCAATTATGTAACAGGCCTTATGCTCTGTGCTTTACATACATTATTTCTCAATGGCCCTCTGAGGGCATATTTTTGTCCACAAGTTGTAAAATAAGAAACTGCTCAGAATTCTCCACTGGATTCCTGTCTCACTCAAAACAGTGCCTAATGTTTGCACCATGGCTCACAGAGCCCTCCATGAACAGTTTGATAACATAAATTGAGTGTAGGAAACACAGTACTGTGAGTGAGATGAACACCTGTAACATCTGCTCTACTACAGATACTGGGATGCACTAGAATTGCATGGGAATATTATGGTCTCCGTACTTCTGCCCCAGGTGAGGAAACCTGCTTGAGTTCAGGCTCCAACCAGGAGAGAGAGTGAGCTGGGTCACATCTTTCCAGCTCATGGCAATATTTGAGAAAACCCAAACAAAAAAGGGTAGAATATCACCCTCACACGGCATAGAGAACAGGGAGAAAGTGGGGCTGTGGTGCCACCAAAAGACAAAGGACCTCCCCAGGGAATGAATACTAAAATGCTGTCACTGTTTGGGCCATAAATGAGGACACAGCCTTCCTTAAGGAGACTTTGATTAAAAAACCAAAACAAAATAAAAGAAATTCTTTAGTTAAAATGGAGAGTGAACAGTTAGAGATGGAGGCTTGCCTATGGGACTGGAGACAGAGGGAGGCCCTGGGCTGTGAAATGTTCACATCCTTCCAGGATGTCAGTTTCACCTTCCAGAGGATCCATTGATCTATTCGAGAGGTAATTTGCTAATTTGGGAGTTGGCAATCTGAGGGAAGCTTGATTTGAACTCAGTTTACTCTTACTTACTTTGATGGCCATGGAGTAGGAGATGTGAGAGTTGGAAAATAGGAGCATCTCGTACTCCCGGTGGAAGTTGTGCTTATCTAACCCTCTTGGGTAATAAGAGTGGCAGATCTACATGCTGAGCTCTGCAAGATGATCTCTGCAGCAACTAAGGACTGTGCCAGGCGGTCATCAACCCTGGACATGTCCTTACCAGCAGCTCTGTATCACTATCCTTTACCCACTCCTGACAGGTAGAAAGCAAATTTGCATAACAAACTGTTTAAACATTCAATTGTGATCCACCTTCAAGGCACTCTTTGTCCTCGGCAGTTCTAATGGTTAGTGACCCCTTCGAAATCAACATCATTTGTCAAATCAGATTAGGCTTGTTACAAACTGCAAGGCAGTGACATTTATATTTTTGATGCTTTCAAACCAGTCTGAGGTAAAGTTCTCATATGGAATCGGGCTTGGTATGCTGAATGAGTCACTTCCTCAATGAGGCAATTGTCAGAAAAATAGACTTAGCTTGAAGGTAAATATTGTTGGGTCACTTGAAATGTATGCAGATTTGACATTTCCCTTCTGATTAGCATGTCTACACATTAAAGTTTTTTTTTATGTCACGTCGGATAGTTCGGATGCCAGGGTAATGTCAGTGAGCACTTGATAGAAACTTAATTTTGTTCTTGATGAAAATGAGAGGATTAAGGGAGAAATGTAAGGTGAGAACCTTGTTTGGTAACACATGGAATGTATAGGGGGTATTCAAAATAAAAAGAAAATGCTGGGGAGGGAATTAATTATCTACTGTGTGCCAGTATATCAGTATATATACTGATATATATATATATGTATATGTATAAACACTGATTTAATCCTTTTAAGGATTATGATCCCCTTTGAATATATAAGGGACATGAAGCAATGGACTTAATGCCAAACAGTAAAATAGCAGAACTGGAATTTCAAACTCATGGACTTTGATGCCAAAGTCCAGGATTCTCCCACTGTAGCATGTTGCCTCCTTAAGATGCAAAATATTCAACCTTGCCCTGACAGGAAATCTTAATTGAAAGTTGTAAGCAATATCTAGGCATCCTGGCTCTGTCCTTAGCTTGCAACTATAAAATCAGAAACTCAGAGGATTTCCTGGTTTAACTTTTACAAACAATGAATATCCAGTCTCCACTTAAACACTTCCAGTGGCCAGGAGCTTACTATTTCACCATTCATCCTTCCATATCTGTATTCATTCCCATACTGCTGTGTTAATTAATAAACCAATAGCACTACTTATGATCTTACATGTTTAAATGTACAATTGTATTCTACATCTAATTATGACTTTAGAGTATTTGCTCTGCTTGAGACTGTGCTGTGCCTATCATTTATTATATAATTTGTTCATCCCAATAAACCAATAATGTATGTCCTATTATATCCCTAACTTATTTGAAGAAGAACTTAGACTTATGAAGCTAAGTAACTTGTCCATGTCACATAACTAAGAGTAGTACATCAAAGTAGTGCACACTTCCCAGTTTCAAACATTTTCCTAACATAATGGCAATCCACAGCCTGTAATATGAAACGAGAGCATGATCAGAAGAGGAGATGCAGCCTTTATCTTCAATTTGAAGTTGGCCATCAAATCTTACCTTATTATTTCCTGCTGCCAAAATCTTATAAAATATAGCACCTGTGTAAGAGCAATGAAAAAGTGGTCCAGGTAAGTCCAGACTTTCACCATCATCTGTGCACAAACTCTACCACTGGTGACCTTTCTCATACCTCACACCATACATTAAATTAGGGGTTGTCAAACTATGGACCACAGCCAAATCCTGTTCACATCCTGAATTTTTTAAATAAAGTGTTATTGGAACATACCCACACTCATTCATTTACATATTGTCTATGGCTTCTTTCTCACTATGAGGGCAGAGTTGTGTAGTTGAGCCAGAGACTATATAACTCACAAAGCCTAAAATATTTACTCTTTGATCCTTTAGAGAAAGTTTGCCAACTCTTGCATTAGGATTTTTGCATAATTTCTTCATGTCACCTATAGAAAAGGTATACAGAGGGAATGACAGGATATCCTAGGGTGGCCATGTGTACTCTGAGAAATTGCAAAGTAATAGCCAAAACAGTCTGGTTATTTTAAGCTGGAAAACCAAGGCAAAGAAAAGTTATCCAAACCATATTTTAGTTCAAGCCCTCTTACTATTAACACAGGGATCCTAAAATGGCTCCTATAATCCTCACTGAAGCACCAGAGGATGTTAACTTTATTTACTTATCATGACTCTGCCCTTAAAGCAGTGATTCTCAATCTTAGATTCACCTGAGGAGATTAAAAAAAAACATACACACAGCTTGTTGCACCATGGATAGAAATCCCAGACCTACTGAGTCAAAAATGCTTGGAATAGAACCATGACACTTCTATTTTCAAAGTGTTTTATCAAGCAACAAATGTCTGATATCATTGCTGCAAACAACTACAAATAGAACTACTTCATCTTTCTGCAAGCACTTGAAGATAATTATCATTCTAATGGCTTTACATATCATCTATATATCAATTACTTTACCTTGACCTTTCTCTGAACTGCAGACATATTTTTTTCTCACTGTCTACTTGGTATTCCTTGACATCTCAAACTTCACCTGCTCCAACATAAACTTTTGATTTGTCCACCAAAGTCATCTTCATCACAGTTAATGGCACCACATATTCAGTTTCTTAAGCCCAAATTCTAAAACGTTTCTATGATTCTTTTTTCCCCAGTCTCTTATTGGTAAATCCAAAATAAATCCAGATTCTGTCTACCTCTCTCTGTCCTATCCAACACCACAGTAGGTCAAGACACCATCATCTCTCACCTGGATCACTGTAAGAGAGCCACTTTTCTCCCTGATTGGATTTTTAAACTCCTGTAATTCATAATCTTTTCTCTCCACAGCAGTTATAGTGATATTTCTAAAATTATGTCAAGCCACTTTCCTGCTTAAAGCCCTCCAATGATGTTCCACTACATTAAAAAAAACAAAGCAAACCTCTTACTGTATCCTGAAAACTGCATATGTTCTGGCTATTGCTGAAATCCATTTTTATCACTTTTCTCCTCTGTTCTCATGACAGCCTCATGAGTCTTCTTTCTGTTCCTTGAACACTAACCTCATTCATTTCTCAGGGACTTTGTATTTGCTATTCCTTGAGCTTGGACACTTTTTCATGTCTGGCTCCTTCTTATCATGTAGGATTCAGCTCAGAGAAGCCATCCCTGACTACCCTATCTAAAGAAGCCCCTTTAAAGCAATATATCACTTTTATTGAATAGTCTTATTCTATTTCCCAAATAACTCTTATCTATATGAAATTATCATGTTTGTTTGCTTATTATCCATCTTCCTGCCAAAGAATACAAGGTCCACAGGAATACACCAAATGCCTAGAACAAAGTATAGTGCATAATTATTGCTGAATTATTAAACTAGCTTTTTTCTCCTTAATACTTTCTTTTTCAGGCTAAATCTTATTATTCTTTCAAATACTTAGTAAAGTATACTATGTGACTGCAGTGTGAATTCATTAACTATAACCTACTCTGTGGTCACAAACAATCTATTCTAGCCACCTTGCTATATACTTGCTCAGAGCAGAATCTGGTCTTCACCTTTCTTTGAAAGTGTCCTATACATTTTTACAGTATTGTGTACATAGTGAGTATTGAATAAATGTTGATGAATGGAGTGTATAATGGGCTTTTGGCCCCATACATCAAGATTTTCTTGAAGGACAGATAATTACTTCTACTTTATATCTGACATTTTAATATAACTGGTTGTGGTCATTATCATTTGGAATTGCATTCTGGTCAATTCTTACAAAAAAAAAAAAAAGAAGAAAATAAGGGAAAATTACCTTGTGAGCAATCCACAATTGGATTTGCATTTAAAAATTGCCGAGTGAGCACTCCTGCCTGATGGCCAAATGTAATTAATCTCTTGTAACTCAAGGTCTCATCTCTTTGGAGATGGGGAGGGGGGAAGAAAGACTGCAGGATTCCTGGATGGTAAAAGTCATCTCTCTCATTATTTATGTTTATAGGGTGCCTGCATTGTTCTCCCACTAAGCTACCCAAGGGGAATGTAAAGGTGGTTAAGGTACTGTCCCTCTTCCTAAGGAGCTCTGTGTCTCTAGTTTACATGATCACTTCCCTGTCCAGCCTGCACACTACTTCTTGGAAGCGTCCCACATCCCTGATGTCCATGTTAATAATTTATTCCCTTTTCTGGACACAGCTGTTGGTCTATTGGTAGACATGACACAGTGGAGTCAGTTTCTTTTTCTTCAAAGTTTGAATCAAAGGAACTAAGGGACTTGACCCCTGGATTGTATGGTAGAACGCAGATGTCCATGAATTCCTTCTGCTCTGGTCCCAGTGAAGACCTCACTCCTGACCCGAGACCTGTTTATTCATTTTTGTTTCTGGATTTCAGCGAGGCCTTAAGAGAATTTGAATAGACTTCTGTTTGTTGCAGCAAAATTTCCAGAAAAAACAGTTATGTAGATGAGGAGAATATAAACCAAAACCTATACTGCAGTGTGATCAGTGCTATGGTGGAGGTTGGGCAGGTTTCTATGTAAGCAAAGAAGGAGTGTCTTCAACCTGGCCTAAGAAGGCCAGAGAAATGTTGCAGGATATATCACCTAAGCCGAATTATGGAGAGTAATAAGTAACTTGGTGATAAATGGTGGAGAGAAAAAAGGGAGGTTTTTGCAGCAAGAAAAAAATCCAGGGGACTGTAAAACAGCAGATATATTTTGGGAAATACAATATTACAAGTTTAATATAACTGGAGCTCAAAGTATAAGGTGATGAAGTGACAAGGAAAGCATCTGGAAAAGTAGGTAGAAACTAGACCATGGGATGTCTTTGGTAAGATGTATTGACTGAAAAAATGCACAATGTGAGAGTTTTCAGTTAAGTGTTATTTGGGGCAAAATGAGGTCTATAGCCTGGGAGACAGCATCTCAGCTCTGAGGAAGTGCTCTGAAGAAGTAGGGGGGAAGGTCAATATTATATATGATTTTAGTGAAGAGGGATAAATGCAGCCAAGCACACATTTTGCAGGAAATTGCTGCTAGTCATGAAGAGCAGATGTCTCCATTAATTATTTTAGTGCTTTTCTAGATATGAGGAGATACAAGAATTTGGGCTCATAAAATCTTCTCCTGAAAATATCTAACTATCTGAAGTCCTGTTCTGTCAGTTTTTCCCAAAGCACAGAGTGCCTCATTCCTGGTCTCCACCCTGAACTCCTTTCAGGATGTGTTGAAGGTCAGCGACTGCAGTGGCTAGTGACTTAATCCTTGTAGAGGCAGATGGCAAGTGTCAATTTTTAGTTGACAGATGCTAAGTATTTTGGAATTACCATGTAGATTTATAATCTGATGAATGACTAATTTTGATCCTTTCTCTGGGGAGATCCTGACTAAATCCCCAGGGACCTTCTAACTATTTTACAACTCCTTTTTAGGAGCGGCCCCAGGCAAGCTTATGAAAAGAAACACAGAGCATGTGGAAAGAAGCCAAGATTCAAAAATCAGTAGTTCAGAGTTTGAGCTTCTGCTCGTCTGCTTTCTAGTTGAGTAATATTGAAGAAGGAATTGAATTTAATTCTACTGATCTTCTGTTTCCTTATATATAAAAGGGAAGTTAAAAAATATCTACCTCCCAGAGCTGTAGTTCAGATCCAATACATGTGCTCTTAGTGCCCTGCTGTATGTTAGTTTCTGACCTTACTCTTTCATAGGCAGCACCTCAATGAGTTACAATCATACATTGAAATAAATATTATTGTCTCATTGAGAATGGGGAAGCTGAGGCTCAGGGAAGTAAAGTGTCTGTTCAGTTTCATACAGCCAAATATAGAAGTACTGATATTCAAAATCATATTTTAATGGATCGGAACCTATGGGGCCTTCCTGGGACAGACCCCTCCCCTGTATCCACTGCTTTAGCTCCTCTTCAAAGTACTTAGATAATAGTATCTGATGCACATTTCCTGAGTTGTTTTACAGATGCTAAACCCCCCACCCAATGGAAGAAATTAACTACTTTTTAAATTTTTAATTTTTCTTTTGTATTAGAGTATAGTTGATTTAAAATATTGTGTTAGTTTCAGGTGTACAGCAAAGTGATACAGTTATACATATGTATATTCATTCTTTTTCAGATTTTTAAAATATGTTATTACAGAATATTGAGTACAGTTCCCTGTGCTATACAGTAGGTCCTTGTTGATCATCTATTTTATATATAGAAGTATGTATATGTTAATGCCAAACTCCTAATTTATTTCTCCCCACCACCTTTCCTCTTTGGTAATCATAAGTTTGTTTTTGAAGTCTGTGAGTCTGTTTCTGTTTTGTAAATGAGTTCATTTGTATCATTTTTTAAAATTCCCCATACAAATATCATATGATATTTGTCTTTGTCTGACTTATTTTACTTAATATGATAATCTCTAGGTTCATCCATTTTGCTGCAAATGGCATTATTTCATTCTTTTTTATGGTTGAGAAATATTCCATTGTATATACATATACTACATCTTCTTTACCCATTCCTCTGTCAATGGACATTTAGGTTGCTTCCATATCTTGGCTATTGTAAATAGTGCTGCAATGAACATGGGGGTGCATTATCTTTTCTAATTATGTTTTTTTCTGGATATATGCCCAGGAGTGGGATTGCTGGATCACATGGTAACTCTATTTTTAGTTTTTTTAAGGAACCTCCATACTGTTCTCCATAGTGGCTGTACCAATTTACATTCCCACCGACAGAGTAGGAGGGTTCACTTTTCTCCAGACCCTCTCCAGCACTTATCGTTTGTAGAATTTTTTTTTTAATTTGGCCATGGCACGTGGCATGCAGGATCCTAGTTCCCTGACCAGAGATCAAACCTGGGCCCTCAGCAGTGAAAGTGCAGAGTCCTAACCACTGGATGGCCAGGGAACTCCCTGTTTGTATACTTTTTGATGATGGCTATTCTGACTGGAGTGAGGTGATAGATACCTCATTGTAGTTTTGATTTACAATTCTCTTATAATTACCAATGTTGAGCATCTTTTTATGTGCTTTTTGGCCATCTGTATGTCTTCTTTGGAGAAATGTCTACTTAGTTCTTCCACCCATTTTTGATTGAGTTGTTTGTTTGTTTGATATTGAGCTGCATGAGTTGTTTTTATATTTTGGCAATTAATCTCTTGTTGATCAATTCATTTGCAAATATTTTCTCCCATTGTGTGGGTTGTCTTTTCATTTTATTTATGGTGTTCTTTGCTGTGCAAAAGCTTTTAAGTTTCATTGGGTCCCATTTATTTATTTTTATTTCCATTATTCTAGGAGGTGGGTCAAAAAAGATCTTGCTGTGGTTTATACCAAAGAGTGTTTTTCCTGTGTTTTCCTCTAAGAGTTTTATAGTGTCTGGTCTTACATTTATGTCTTTAATCTATTTGGAGTTTATTTTTGTGTATGGTGTTAGCTAGTGTTCTAATTTCATTCTTTTACATGTAGCTGTCCAGTTTTCCCAGCACAACTTATTGAAGAGACTGTCTTTTCTTCATTATATATTCTTGCCTCCTTTGTCATAAATTAATTGACCATGGGTGCATGGGTTTATTTCTGGATTTTCTATCCTGTTCCATTGATCTATATTTCTGTTTTTGTGCCAATACCATACAGTTTGATAACTGTAGCTTTATAGTATAGTCTGAAGTCAGGGAGCCTGATTCCTCCAGTTCTGTTTTTCTTTCTCAGGATTACTTTGGCTATTCAGGGTCTTTTATGTTTCCATACAAATTGTAAAATTTTTTGTTCTAGTTCTGTGAAAACTGCCATTGGTAATTTGATAGGAATTGCACTGAATCTGTAGATTGCCTTGGGTAGTATGGTCATTTTGACAATATTGATTCTTCCAATCCTAGAACATGGTATATCTCTCCATTTGTCTGTGTAATCTTTGATTTCTTGCAGAAGCATCTGATAGATTTCAGAGCACAGTATTTTTGCCTCCTTAGGTAGGTTTATTCCTAGGTATTTTATTCTTTTTGATGGGATGGTAAATGAGATAGTTTCATTAATTTCTGTTTCTGATGTTTTGTTGTTAGAGTATAGAAATGCAGGAGATTTATGTGTATTAATTTTGTATCCTGCAACTTTATCAAATTCACTGATTAGCTCTTGTAGTTTTCTGGTAGCATTTTTAGGATTTTCTATGTATGGTATCTTGTCATGTGCAAACAGTAACAGTTTTACTTCTTGTTTTTCAATTTGGATTCCTTTCTTTCTTTTTCTTCTCTGACTGCCATGGCTAGGACTTTCAAAACTATGTTGAAAAAAGTAGTGAGAGTGGATATGCTTGTCTTTTCCTGATCTTTCAGGAAATGCTTTCAGCTTTTCATCATTGAGTATGATGTCAGCTGTGGGTTTGTCATATATGGCCTTTATTATTTTGAGGTAGATTCCCTCTATGCCCACTGTCTGGAGAGTTTTTATCATAAATGGGTGTTGAATTTTGTTGAAAGATTTTTCTGCATGTATTCTGCATCATATGGTGCTTATTCTTTAATTTGTTGATGTGGTGTATCATTCTGATTGATTTGCAGATATTGAAAAATCCTTGCATCCCTGGGATAAATCCCACTTGATTATGGTGTATGATCCTTTTAACATATTGTTGAATTTTATTTGCTACTATTTTGTTGAGAATTTCTGTGTCTATTTTCATCAGTGATATTGGCCTGTAATTATCTTTTTTTGTGTGATATCTTTGTCTGGTTTTGGGATCAGGGTGATGGTTACCTCATAGAATGAGCTTGAGAATGTTCCTTCCTCTGCAATTTTTGGAATAGTTTCAGAATGATAGGTATTAACTCTTCTCTAAATGTTTCATGGAATTTCCCTGTGAAGCCATCTGGTCCTGGACTTTTGTTTTTTGGAAGTTTTTAATCACAGTTTCAATTTCAATACTTATGATTGGTCTGTTCATATTTTCCATTTCTTCCTGGTTCCATCTTGGAAGATTGTACCTTTCTAAGAATTTGTCCATTTCTTCCAGGTTGTCCATTTTATTGGCATAGAGTTGCTTACGATTCTTTGTATTTCTGTGGTATCTGTAGTAACTTCTCCTTTTTCATTTCTAATTTTATTGATTTGAGCCCTCTCCCTTTTTTTTTTCTTGATGAGTCTGACTAAAGGTTTATCAATTTCATTTATCTTTTCAATGATCCAGCTTTTAGTTTCATTGATCCTTTCTATTGTTTTCTTAGTCTGTAGTTGATTTATTGTTGCTCTGATCTTTAGGATTTCTTTTCTTCTACTAACTTTGGGGGTCTTTTATTCTTTTTTCTCTAGTTGCTTTAGGTGTTAAGTTAGGTTTTTTTATTTGAGGTTTTTCTTATTTCTTGAGGTAGGATTGTATTGCTATAAACTTCCCTCTTAAAACAGCTTTTGCTGTGTCCCATAGCTTTTGGATCATCATGTTTTCCTTGTCATTTGTCTCTGGGTATTTTTTGATTTCCTCTTTGATATTTTCAGTGATACATTGGTTGTTTAGTAACATATGGTTTAGTCTCCACGTGTTTATGTTTTTCATAGTTTTTCTCTTGTACTTGTTTTTCTAAAAATTAATTAATTAACTAATTTTTGTTTATGTTGGGTGTTCATTGCTGTGTGTGGGCTTTCTCTAGTTGCAGTGAGTGGGGGCTACTCTTTGTTGTGGTGTGTGGACTTGTCATTGCGGTGGCTTTCCTTGTGGAGCATGGGCTCTAGGCATGTAGCCTTCAGTAGTTGTAGCATGCAGGTTCAGTAGTTGTGGCTCATGGACTCTAGAGCACAGGCTCAGTAGTTGTGGTTCATGGGCATAGTTGCTCCGTGGCCTGTGTGATATTCCCAGACCAGGGCTTGAACCCATGTACCCTGCATTGGCAAGCAGATTCTTAACCACTGCACCACTAGGGAAGTCCCTGTAGTCAATTTCTAATTTCATAATGTTGTGGTCAGAAAAGATACTTGATATGATTTCAGTTTTTAAAACTTACCAAGGCTTGCTTTGTGGCCCAGCATGTGGTCTATCCCAGAGATTGTTCCATGTGCACTTGAAAAGAATATGTATTCTGCTGCTTTCATATGGAATGCTCTATAAATATCAAGTAAGACTATCTGGTCTAATATATCATTTAAGGCCTGTTTTCCTTATTAATTTTCTGTCTGGAAGATCTGTCCATTGGTATAAGTGGGGTGTTAAAGTCCCCCACAATTATTGTATTACTGTTGATTTCTCATTTTATGGCTGTTGAAATTTGCCTTGTATATTGATGTGCCCCTATTTTGGGTACATATATATTTTCAATTGTTTTATCTTCCTCTAAGATTGATCCTTAGATCATTATGTAGTGTCCTTTGTCTCTTGACAGTCTTTACTTTAAAGTCTATTTTGTCTTATATGAGTATTGCCATTCCAGCTTTCCTTTGATTTCCTTTTGAATGAAATACTTTTTTTTCCATCCCATCACTTTCAGTCTGTATGTGTCTCTAGATCTGAAGTGGGTCTCTTGTAGACAGTATATATATGGGTCTTGTTTTTATATCCACTCAGCCAGTCTTTGTCTTTTGCTCAGAGCATTTAGTCCATTTACGTTTAAGCTAATTATCAATATGTATGTTCTTATTGTCTTTTTGTTAATTGTTTTGGATTTGTTTTAATAGGTCCTTTTTTCCCCTTTCCTCTTTGTTCTCTTCTCTTGTAATTTGATGACTCTCTTTAGTGTTGTGTTTGGATTCCTTTTACTTTTTTGTGTGTAGATATATTATAGATTTTTGGTTTGTGGTTACAGTGAAGTTTTGGTATAGCTGTCTATATATATATATACATGATCATTTTAAGTTGTCTAACTCTTAATTTCAAATGAAATTTAAATATCCTGCATTTGTACTCTCCTCTTCTCACAATTACTGATTTTGATATCATATTTTACATCTAATTGTTTTGTGTATCCCTTAACTGCTTACTGTGGATACAAATGATTTTATTGCATTTTTCTTCTACCCCCACTACAAGTTTGTGTGTGGATGATTTCCTACCTTAACTGTATGTTTACCTTTACTGGCGAGCTTTCCAATTTCATAATTTTCTTGTTTCTAGTTGTGGCCTTTTCTGCCCAGAGAAGTTTTGTTTTTTAGCATTTGCTTTAAAGCTCGTTTCTTGGTGATACATTCTTTTAGTTTGTGCTTGTTTTTAAAGCTTCTGAATTCTCCATCAAAACTGAATGAGAGCCTTGTTTGGTAGACTATTCATGGTTGCAGGTTTTCCCTTTAATCACTTTATTTATTTATTTTTAATAGATCTTTATTGGAGTATAATTGCTTCACAATACTGTGTTAGTGTCTGTTGTATAGCAAAGTGAATCAGTCATATACATACATATATCCCCTCCTTATTCAGCCTCCCTCCCACCTTCCTTATCCCACATCTCTAGGTCATTGCAAATCACCAAGCTGATCTCCCTCTTCTATGCTGCAGCTTCCCACTAGTTAACTATTTTACATTTGGTAGTGTATATATGTCAATACTGCTCTCACTGCACCCCAGCTTCCCCCTCCCCCATGCGTCCTCAAGTCCATTCTCTATGTTTATCTCTTTATTCCTGCCCTACTCCTAGGTTCAACAGTAGCATTTTTTTTTTTTTAGATTCCATATATATGTGTTAGCATATGGTATTTGTTTTCCTCTTTCTGACTTCACTCTGAATGACAGACTCTAGGTCCATCCACCTCACTCCAAATAACTCAATTTCTTTTCTTTTTATGGCTGTAAATTCCATTGTATATATGTGCCACATCTTTATCCATTCATCTGTCGATGGAAATTTAGGTTGGTTCCATGGCCTGGCTATTGTAAATAGTGCTGCAATGAACATTGTGGTGCATGTCTCTTTTTGAATTATGGTTTTCTAAGGGTATATGCCCAGTAGTGGGATTGCTGGGTCATATGGTAGTTCTATTTTTAGATTTTAAAGGAACCTCCATACTGTTTTCCATGGTGGTTGTATCAATTTACATTCCCACAAACAGTGTACGAGGGTTCCCTTTTCACCACACCCTTTCCAGCATTTATTGTTTCTAGATTTTTGACAATGACCATTCTGACCAGTGTGATGTGATACCTCACTGTAGTTTTGATTTTCATTTCTCTAATAATTAGTGATGTTGGGCATCTTTTCTTGTGCCCCTTGGCCATCTGTATGTCTTCCTTGGTGAAATGTCTATTTAGGTGTTCTGCCCATTTTAGGATTGGGTTTTTTTTTTTTTTTTTTGATGTTGAGCTTCATGTGCTGTTTGTATATTTTGGAGATTAACCCTTAGTCTGTTGTTTCATTTGAAAATAGTTTCTCCCATTCTGAGGGTTGTCTTTTCATCTTGTTTATGGTTTCCTTTGCCGTGCAAAAGCTTTAAAGTTTCATTAGTACCCATTTGTTTACTATTGTTTTTAATTTCTGTTCCTCTAGGAGGTGGGTCAAAAACGATCTTGCTGTGGTTTATGTCAAAGTGTGTTTTTCCTATGTTTTCTTCTAAAAGTTTTATAGTGTCTGGTCTTATATTTAACTCTAATCCATTTACAGTTTATTTTTGTGCATGGTGTTAGGTAGTGGTCTAATTTCATTGTTTTACATGTAGCTGTCCAGTTTTCTCAGCACCATTTATTGAAAAGGCTGTCTTCTCCATTGTATATTTTTTGCCTCCTTTATCAAAGATAAGGTAACCATATGTGCATGGGTTTATCTCTGAGTATTGAATTCTGTACCATTGATCTATATTTCTGTTTGTGCCTGTACCATACTGTCTTGTAAATGTAGCTTTGTGGTATAGTTTGAAGTTGGGGAGCCTGATTCCTCCAGCTCCGTTTTTCTTTCTAAAGATTGCTTTGGCTATTCGGGGTCTTTTGTGTTTCCATACAAATTGTAAAATTTTTATGTTCTAATTCTGTGAAGAATGCCTTTGGTAGTTTGATAGAGATTGCATTGAATCTGTAGATTGCTTTGGGTAGTATAGTCATTTTCACAGTATTGATTTTTCCAGTCCAAGAACATAGTATATTTCTCCATCTGTTTATGTCATGTTTGATTTCTTTCATCAGTGTTTTATGGTTTTCTGAGTACAAGTGTTTCACCTCCTTAGGTAGGTTTATTCCTAGTTATTTTATTCTTTTTGTTATGATGGTAAATGGGATTGTTTCCTTAATTTCTCTTTCTGATTTTTCATTGTTAGTGTATAGGAATGCCAGAGATTTCTGTGCATTAATTTTGTGTCCTGCAACCTTACTGAATTCATTGATTAGTTCTAGTAGTTTTCTGGTGGCATCTTTATGATTTTCTGTATATAGTATCATGTTATTGGCAAACAGTGACAGTTTTACTTCTTCTTTTCCAATTTGTATTCCTTTTATTTGTTTTTCTTCTCTAATTGCCATGGCTAGGACTTCCAAAACTATGTTAAATAAGAGTGGTGAGAGTGGACATGCTTGTCTTATTCCTGATCTTAGTGGAAATGCCTTCAGTTTTTCACCATTGAGTATGATGTTTGTTGTAGGTTTGTCACATATGGCCTTATTATGTTGAGGTAGTTTGCCTCTATGACCATTTTCTGGAGAGCTTTTATCATAAAACATTGTTGAATTTTGTCAAAATCTTTTTCTGCATCTATTTAGATGATCATATGTTTTTTATTTCTTAATTTGTTGATATGGTGTATCACATTGATTGATTTGCGTATATTGAAGAATCCTTGCATCACTGGGATAAATCTCACTTGATCATGGTGTATAATCCTTTTAATATGTTGTTGGATTCTGTTTGCTAGTATTGTGTTCAGGATTTTACATCTACGTTCATCAGTGATACTGGTCTACAGTTTTCTTTTTTTGTGTATCTTTTTCGGGTTTTGGTATCAGGGTGATGGTGGCTTCATAGAATGAATTTGGGTGTGTTTCTCCCTCTGCAATTGTTTGGAAGAGTTTGAGAAAGATCGGTATTAGCTCTTCTCTAAATGTTTGATAGAATTTGCCTGTGAAGCCATCTAGTCCTGGACTTCTGTTTGTTGGAAGATTTTTAATTACAGTTTCAATTTCATTACTTGTGACAGGTTTGTTTATATTTTCTAATTCTTCCTGGTTCAGTCTTGGAAAATTGTACGTTTCCAAGAATTTGTCCATTTCTTTGTGGTTGTCCACTTTATTGGCATATAGTTGTTTATAATAGTCTCTTATAATCCTTTGTATTTCTGAGGTGTCAGTTGTGATTTCTCCTTTTTCATTTCTAATTTTTATTTTTTTTATTTTTATTTTTTGCGGTACACGGGCCTCTCACCACTGTGGCCCCTCCCACTGTGGAGCACAGGCTCCGGAAGCGCAGACTCAGTGGCCATGGCTCATGGGCCCAGCCACTCTGCGGCATGTGGGATCCTTCCAGAGCGGGGCACGAACCCGTGTCCCCTGCATCGGCAGGCAGACTCTCAACCACTACACCACCAGGGAAGCCCTCTAATTTTTTTGATATGCATCCTCTCCCTTTTCTTCTTGATGTGTCTGACTAAAGGTTTATCAATTTTTTTTATCTTCTCAAAGAACCAGCCTTTAGTTTTATTGATCTTTGCTATAGTTTTCTTCATTTCTATTTCATATATTTCTGCTCTGATCTTTATGATTTCTTTCCTTCTACTGACTTTGAGTTTTCTTTGTTCTTCTTTCTCTAATTGTTTTAGATGTAGTGTTAGATTGTTTATTTGAGATGTTTCTTGTTTTGTGAGGTGAGATTGAATTGATATAAAATTCCCTCTTAGAACTGCTTTTTATGCATCTCATAGGTTTTGTGTTGTTGTGTTTCCATTGTCATTTGTTTCTGTGTTTTTTTTAAATTTCTTCTTAGATTTCTTCAGTGATCTCTTAGTCATTTAGTAGTGCACTGTTTAGCTTCCATATATTTTTGGGTTTTACATTTTTTCCTGTAATTGATTTCCAATCTCATAGCATTGTGGTCCGAAAAGATGCTTGATACTATTTCAATTTTCTTATATTTTGCAAGGCTTAATTTGTGATCAAGATGTGATCTATCCTGGAGAATGCTCCATGTGTACTTGAGAAGAAAGTGTATTCTGTCATTTTTGGGTGGAATGTTCTATAAATGTCAGTTAAATCTATCTGGTTTATAGTGTCATTTAAAGCTTGTGTTTCCTTATTTATTTTCTGTTTGGATGATCTGTCCATTGGTGTAAGTGTGGTGTTAAGTCCCCTACTATTATTATGTTACTGTCGATTTGCCCTCCCTTTCATGTTGTTAGCATTTGCCTTATATATTGAGGTGCTCCTATGTTGGGTGCATAAACATTTATAATTGTTATATCTTTTTCTTGGATTGATCACTTGATCATTATGTATTGTCCTTTCTTATCTCTTGTAACATTCTTTATTTTAAAGTCTACTTTATCTGATTCAAGCATTGCTACTCCAGCTTTCTTTTGATTTCTGTTTGCATGGAATATCTTTTTCCATGCCTTCACTTTCAGTCTGTAGGTGTCCCCATGTCTGAAGTGGGTCTCTTGTTGATATATATGGGTCTTATTTTTGTATCCATTCAGTGAGCCTGTGCCTTTTGATTGGAGAATTTAATTCATTTACATTCAAGGTTATTATCTATATGTATGTTCCTATTACCATTTTCTTAATTGTTTTGGTTTGTTTTTGTTAGTCTTTTTCTTCTCTTGTGTTTCCCACCTAGAGAAGTTTCTTTAGCATTTGTTGTAAAGCTGATTTGGTGGTGCTGAATTCTCTTAGTTTTTGCTTATCTGAAAAGCTTTTGATTTCTCCATCGAATCTGAGTGATATCCTTGCCAGATAAAATAATCTTGGTTGTAAGTTTTTCTCTTCCATTGCTTTAAGTATATCCTGCCACTCCCTTCTGGCCTGTAGAGTTTCTGCTGAAAAATCAGCTGATAACCTTATGGGGATTCCTTTGCATGTTGTTTTTTGTTTTTCCCTTGCCACTTAAAATATTTTTTCTTCGAATTTATTTTTTGTTAAATTTGATTAAGTTTGATTAATGTGTGTCTTGGTCTGTTTCTCCTAGGGTTTATCCTGTATGGGACACTCTGTGCTTCCTGGTCTTGGGTGACTATTTCCTTTCCCATGTTAGGGAAATTTTCAACCATAATCTCTTCAAATATTTTCTCAGACCTTTCTTTTTCTCTTCTTCTTCTGGGACCCCTATAATTCGAATGTTGGTGCATTTAGTTTTGTCCCAGAGGTCTCTGAGGTTGTCTTCAATTCTTTTCTTTCTTTTTTCTTTATTCTGCTCTTCGGCAGGTATTTCCACCATTTTGTCTCCCAGATCACTTATTCGTTCTTCTGCCTCAGTTATTCTGCTATTGATTCCTTCTAGTGTATTTTTCATTTCAGTTATTGTGTTGTTCATCTCTGTTTGTTTGTTCTTTAGTTCTTCCAGATCTTTACTAAACATTTCTTGTATTTTCTCAATCCGTGTCTCCATTCTCTTTCTGAGATTCTGGATCATCTTTACTATCATTACTCTGAAAACTTTTTCAGGTAATTGCCTATTTCCTCTTCATTTATGTGTTCTTGTAAGTTTTTACCTTGCTCCTTCATCTGTGACATATTTTTTTGCCATCTTATATATTTTTTTCCTTTTCTTATGAGTGAGATTGTGTTCCTGTCTTACTGGTTGTTTGGCCTGAGGCTTCCAGCACTGGAGATTTTAGGCTGTTGAGTAGAGCTGGGTCTTGGTGCTGAGATGAGGACCTCTGGGAGACCTCACTCTGATGAATATTCCCTGGGGTCTGAGGTTCTCTGTTAGTCCAGTGGTTCAGACTTGGAGCTCCTACAGCAGGAGCTTTGGCCCAACCCCCAGCTCTTGAACCAAGATCCTGCAAGCCACATGGGGCAGAAAAAAAAGAAAGGAGAACAATAACAAATTAAAAAATAAAATTAGACTAGGAAACTAACAGCTATGTTAGAAAATATATAAAAATAAAGATGAAACAACAACCAGAAGGTAAAACAGAACCACAGTAGTAAAAAAGAGTAGGAGAGAAAAAAAAAAAAAAGGTTGGGGGAAAAGGCCTTGGCTGTGGAGGGCAGGGCCTATGCAGAGGTGAGGTTTGCGTGGTGAGTGGGGCCTATGCTTAGCACCCACAGGGCTGGAAAAGGCAGGATGTGTTGTGGGGGGTGGGGCTTAGGCTCAACAAACAGAAGGGGCCCAGGCGTGTCCCCTGCCTCTGGACTCAGAGGGTGGGCACACTACCTAGGAACCCAGCAGGCTTCCTGGTCGGGGCAAATGCCCTCCACTCCTCTCCTGCTCCTCCTGTCTCAGAGGGCCCCTCCCACCTGTCTCTCCTGCCCCAGCCTCCCTCCTATGCTCTCAGGACCCACATAGCCTGGAGGGGGCTTGGGAGAGTGAGGGATCAGCATGGGAACTCAGCAGGCTCCCTGGGCCCCAGTGGACAGAGCAAACGCCCTCTGCTCCTCTCCTGATACCCCTGTCCTGGAGGTTCCCCTCTCACCTGCCTCTCCTGATCTCTCCCCACTATGTCCCCAGGACCCACCTGGCCTGGAGTGGGCTTTGGTGGGCGGGAGATTGGCCTGGGAGCTTAGCAGGCTCCCTGGGCCCCAGTGGGTGGAGCAAACACCCTCGGCTTATCTGGTCCTGGAAGGTCCCCCCGGCAGCCTCTCCTGTTCTCTCCTGGCCTCCCTCCTATGTCCCCAGGACCAACTCAGCCTGGAGGGGACCTCTGAGGGCATAGTACCCAGACCGTGGGCCAGGCCAACTTCCCCAGTTGATTGGGCAGGGGGAAACGCTGGGCCTGCTCCCTCATGATCCAAGCCCCCAAGGGTCCCTCCAGGCATGGGAACCCCTCCCCCCTCAGCAACCCCTCAGGGGTGCTGGTCCTGTCCAGCATCCACTTCTCCTACCCCCTCAGTCCCCCCGCATCCTACCAGTTCACTTGGGGGTTCTTCTCATCTCCTTGGGCATCAAGGTACCCCACCAGCGTCTGGCAGGCACCCTAGTTGTGGGGAGTTGTGAACTCTGCATCTTCCCACACTGCCATCTTGACTCCTCCCTCCCTTTCATCACTTTAAATATATTATGCCACTCCCTCTGGCCTGCAGAGTTTCTGCTGAAAATCAGTGGATAAATTTATTGGAGCTCCCTTGTATGTTATTTGTTGCTTTTCCCTTGTTACTTTTACTATTTTCTCATTTTCTTTAATTTTTGTCAGTTTGATTACTCGACATGTTCCTCCTTGATTCATCTTATATAGGACTCTTTGTTTCCTGGATTTGGGTAACTGTCTCTTTTCCCATGTGAGGGAATTTTTCAGCTATTATCTTTTCAAATATTTTCTCATGTTCTTTCTCTCCTTCTGGGACCCCTATAATGTGAATGTTAGTGAATTTAATGTTGTCCCAGAGGTCTCTGAGTCTGTACTCATTTCTTTTCATTCTTTTTTCTTTATTCTGTCCCATGGCAGTGATTTTTTACTATTCTGTGTTCCAGCTCACTTATTCGTTCTTCTGCCTCATTCATTCTGCTGCTGATTCCATCTAGTGTAGTTCTCATTTCAGTTATTGTATTGTTCATCTCTGTTCTTTAAATCTTCTAGCTCTTTGTTAAACATTTCCTGTTTCTTCTTGATCTGTGCCTCCATTCTTTTTCTGAGATCTGGGGTCATCTTTACTATTATTACTCTGAATTCTTTTTCAGGTATATTTCCTATCTCCACTTCACTTAGTTGTTCTTCTGTGGTTTTATCTTGCTCCTTCTTCTGGAACATATTTCTCTGCCATCTTGTTTTGTCTGACTGTGGTGCTTGTCATCTCCATTTTGCAGGCTACAGGATTGTATTTCCTCTTGCTTCTGGTGTCTGCCTGCTGGTGGGTGAGATTGGTCCTGAGGCTTGTGCAGTCTTCTTGGTGGGAGGGACTGGTGCTTGACCACTGGTGGGTGGGGCTTGGTCTTGTCCCTCTGGTGGGCAGAGCCTTGTCAAGGATTGTGTTTAGATGTGACTGTGGGCTCAGGGTGACTTTAGGCAGCCTATCTGCTAATGGGTGAAGCTGTGTTCTCACCCTCTTGCTTGGCCTGCGGTATCACAGCACTGGGCCTGCAGGTTGTTGGGTGGGGCCAGGTCTTGGTGCCAAAATCACAACCTTCAGGAGAGCTATGCTGATGAATATTCCCTGGAGCCTCCACCACCAGTGTCCTTGTTCCCATAGTGAACCACAGCCAACCCCTGCCTCCCCAGGAGACCCTCCAAGACCCATAGGTAGGACTGGCCCAAGCTTCTACAGAGTCACTGCTTTGCCCTGGGTCCCAGTGCAGGTGAAAACTTGTGTGCACCCTCCAAGAGTAGAGTTTCTATTTCCCCCCAGTCCTGTAGGGCTCCTGCAATCAAGCCTTTCTGGCCTTGAAATCCACATGCTCTGAGGTCTCCTCCTCCCTGTGCCAGACACTCAGGCTGGGGAGCCTGACTTGTGGCTCAGAACTCTCACTCATGTGGGAGAACCTCTGCAATATCATTATTTTCCAGTTTGTAGGTCACCCATCTGGTGGGTATGGAGTCTATTTATATCATGAAAGTACCCCTCCTATCATCTTGTTGTGGTTTCTTCTTTGTCTTTGGATGTAGAATATCTTTTTGGTAGGTTCAATCTTTTTTTTCAGTGGTTGTTCAGCAGTTAGTTGTGATTTTGTTGTTTTCACGAGAGCAGGAGAGCTCAAGTCCTTCTACTCCACCATCTTGTCCCCTCCCCTAACATAGAAATTAACTACTTGATGACCATAAGCATGCAGCTCCCAGATCTATGGTGCCTAAGGACTGATAATGTTATCCCCTGTGACACTACTCTGTTACCTCACCATCAACCAATCGGAGAATTGTGCACTAGCTGATCACATACCATGGAATGCCCCTCCCTCACCTGACCTTTAAAAATGTTTTGTTGAAACCCATTGGCGAGTTCAGACTTTTTGAGCACTAGCTGTTCCAGACTCCTTGTATGATGCCCTATAACAACAGCTACACTTTCCTTTACCACAGACCAGTGTCAGTTGATTGGCCTTACTGTGCACAGGTGAGGGGACCCAAGTTTTGTTCAGTAACAGTAAATGTTAGACTTTAAATCCAGTCCTTTTCCCCAAAACCATAGCTGGTCAATGATAAGAAAATAAATTAGAATAAAAAAAAACCAGTGTTTTAATGAAAATATGTTTTACACATAATAATTGTTGCTTTTCAGTGGGTGAAGTCAGTATCTGCTGAACTCTCACCTCCTTTTTAGGGAGGGATCCTGTCACTCAAGTGCCCTGTGTCTCCTTGGGCTTGCTTCTTGTTATAGGCAAAATACCTCTACACACCTTAGCCTTCCACCTAGGCTGCCCACCAAGGCGTCACCTGGGTGCAAGATCATCACTGACTACCTGTCCAGACTGACCTTTTTCTGGTATTCTATTGCATTAGAGTCTTGCAAAGAACCTAAAAATTCACCTGATTGATTTATTCCAAAGTATAGAAAACTTTATTTTATTGTCCCTGCATTGTATATTTCCTTTTCAACAGAGGTTCCTTGGAGACCTAGTTCCTTAATCCAGCATGATTTAAAACTGTTTTTAGGAATGTTAATGCAAGCGAATTGTCCATTAAAAAAGAATTCTTGAGAATCACTATTTTGATTAACGTCTTAAAGGCTGTGATGAGTCCTGTAGATTAAAAAAATTAGTTGTTGTAATTTAGTGACTCTTCTTTGTTTGACTGCCAATTCTCTTTTTTGTGGATCACCTGTTAACATTTCATAAAATTAGCATTATGCAGAACACGCTTAAGGAAACAGTGCCTTAATAAAAAACTGTCTTTGTGGAAATTCTGGCATTGTACTGCCTAGAAGGGAGTGATTTTGTAAGAGTAGAATCATATGGGTATACTTCTCAAAATGCAACATATTGGCATTATTCTCAGGGGTTTTATGGAACTTGAAGAGTTTACAGTGTGTGTTAGACTCTCTAAGGAAAATAAAATAAAATTATTAATCAAAATTAGTTTTTGGAGGTGATGTATAAGTGAAGAGCCCTACAGTTTAAGCTTCATCCTTTATCATCAATCCACAAATGAGTGGCCTTTTTCAAATTAGTATAAGCCCAGCCTGGTTTGTTTTCATGCAATAACTGAAAGACTAGTGGGCCAGGTAACAGAACACTTTTGTTCTTATCCAGAATTGCCCACTTTACTCCCACTTACTAGATTCTATTGGATAAGTCACTTTATTTCTCATCCTCATGAACTTTATTTTTTTAATGGGGCAATAATTGTCCTATTGATGTTGAAGAATCATGTTGAAGAGATAATTAATGGAAAAGCATTAAAAAAAAAAAGTAGCCATAACCTATAACAAATACAGGTTATGATTCTGGTGAAAATTGATTAATTAATTAAGTCCAGGTACTACACGACATTAACAATCATTAATATTATTACTAACATATCAAATAAAAAGCAAATCTCAAGTAAAGTAAGGAGAGACTTTATTTGAAAGAATATTGCAGTAAGGAAAGTGAGACTATTGCAATAGAGAGAATTCTTTGACTATAAGATATGCAAGCATCTCAGTCAGAAAAGGGATTTTCTTATACAGGGAGGAATAAACACCACTGAAATCAGCTGATTCTCAGAAATCTTTCAAGAGGGGTTGTTCCAAGTTCCATGCTCCTTGGTGGGCCAAAGTTCAGAGATCTGGGAGAAGGAGAGAACCCTCAGAAATGTTTGATCATGTCAAGTTATGGGCATGTTGACCAAATTGGTCATCAGAAAGAGATGGTTCAACTAATCATAAATGAGACAAAGAATGGGAATTTGGATGTTTGAGTCTGGTCTTGTTGCAAGTAAACAAGGTGTCATCCTTGAGTCATATGTCAGTCACACAGGGAATGGTGGTTCTTTGCAGTAAGCCATTTTGGGGAACATAAAAGGAGGTGAAAGGAATTTCTTGACCATTGCTGTTTTTCAGGAGCACAAGGCTTATGTAAATTTCAACATTGTCAAACATTGTCATTATCATTGTTTCTCTTGTATCTGCTTAGTCATTCAAAATATAATATCTTTACACAAGTTGCCTAATCTTTCAGACCTTCAGTTTTCTTATCAGTAAAATGGGAATAATTATAACAACTAATTCACTAGGTTTCTGTGAAGCTTACTGACAACACAAGTGCCTTATAGCTATAAATATTGTAGAAATGCTGTTTATTAATTTTCATTATTGTTATTAGTGGCTCCATGGGCGCTGCCTCCTTCTTCTTTTTCTTTTCTTTTTCCCCTTCCTCCTCCTCCCCCCCCACTACCTCTTCTTCTTCTTCTTCTTCCTCCACTTTAATAAGGATAAATCTCACCTCATGCAGCAAAAAAATGGGGGAAGGCATCAGGCATTTCTAAAATGACTATTAGGTGCCTAACACAGGGCTACACATTACTCACAATAAAATCCCAAGATGCACATTTAGTGTCCTTATATTACAATCAAGGAAACTGAGGCTCAGCAAGGTTTATGTGCCTAAGTTTACACAGTTCACAGGTGATGGAAGGAGATAATACAGACATGAGGTGTCTGACTTGACTCTCACCAGGTACATGGAACACGAGATGGTCATGCACACAAAACAGCCCAATTTTATCTAGGAATATGGAAAAGAGATGGAGAAAAAGACACCTCAGCTGTATATGTATGTGGATATTTGATTTTCTTTTATGCTGGAAGTAATGAGCTTATTCTCCTATATAATTTTCCTTGAAAAAGGCAAAGAAAAAGATAAAGAGGACAGAGAGAGAGAGAGAGAGAGAGAGAGAGAGAGAGAGAACTCCAACCCATCAAGCCCATATTGTACGTTGGCTGCCAGCAATGTTTCTTTGAAAAATAAAATGAAAATGTTCAGTTGTAGTTTTTTTCCCTTTTGGAGAGATACAGGAATTGCAAAGAGAGTGCCAGACAGCACTAGCATATGCTTATTTTTCTAACTCAATGTGGGCAGCCTTTCTTAAACAATTTGTATAAATATATTTATTCTCCCACTGAGACCTTGCCTGCCAGGTTCAGGAACAACTGAGTAAGCAGATGAGTTATAAATCGAGGAAAGAAAAGGAAGGATTACCATGAAAATGCTGATGGCCCCTTTATTCCAGCTGAGTACATTGCTCTGGTGTAATAAATTACTGGCTGATGCGTTGATGATAAATCTATAGTGGTTTTCATATTCCAAGTAAAAGATATTTCACTCTGTCTTTGCTGGAGATGTAGTCAGAAAGCAAGGAAATGTTGACATCCGGTGGGCAGGATTGAAAAAAAACACACACACACAGACCCTTTGGTGTACAACCCGCATTTGCAAGCTGTCTGCATTTCTTGTATTGGCCTCAGCTTTGACAAATGTAAAAAAGTCACTAATATTTTGACACTCTCCCTGCCCAAGTCTGATACCAGCTGGCTGCAAAGCCACATTCTCATTGTTCTGCTGGATTTTAAAGACTGGGTCCCAGCCAAAGGACTGGACTGGATCCATTCATTCATTTTCAAGATTGAAGCTGCAGCTTAACTGTAATGACCATTTCTCAACTCAATCTGGAAACCTCTTCCAAATCCAACAGATGCCTGAGAGGAAAATGTGCATTTGGATTAGAAACTGTTCTCTCAGATAAAGAAACAAAAGGTGATCTTTGAATCTGAAAAGAATTCCTTGTTTTTAAGAGCAATTAATACTCTGTATATTGATTATGTCTTACTTTGTAAAATGCTCAAGCTTTTAGAACCTTAGTAAAAATACTTATTTTACCATTTAAAATGAAAATGAACATTTAAATTGCAGAGAAATTATGACAACAATTATGAAAAAATATGCCCAGAAAAAAATTGGAAGAAAACACCCAAAATGTCAAAAATGTTAACGGTGGAGGGAGGAGGAAATCTTTAAGGTTATGGTGAG
Source organism: Hyperoodon ampullatus (assembly GCF_949752795.1). Taxonomy (NCBI): domain Eukaryota; kingdom Metazoa; phylum Chordata; class Mammalia; order Artiodactyla; family Ziphiidae; genus Hyperoodon; species Hyperoodon ampullatus. Next base: position 52,529,024 of record NC_136915.1, on the reverse strand, counting down.
TTTTTCCTTTCTACTTTTATGTAGTTTTCTTTTATAATAAGTTTTAAATTTATAATTGGAGAAAAAAGAAAATAAACTATTTGTTCCTTTGAAAACACGCTGTTTCTTTTACTATTACTGTATTTTCAACTCCAGTGACCATATTGTTCTAGTAATCATAAGAAACTATTGCTAAAGTGGGCTACAGCCATGGGAAATAAAATCACTCTATAATCTACAAAAAATATCTTTGTTTTCTACTTCTAAAAAATGCTCCCCTGCCATGTGTTCCTCCTGTCCCGTTTTTCCAATCACTTAATAATTGGAGAACATTAATCCTGATCATTTGCAAATTTTCTATTTAAATTTATTTTCAGGTAAGCAGATGCTTGGGAAAACTGCCATCATAGGGCTGTAGGAGAAAGGGAGTTATAACTTGATCCTGAAATTATTTGAGGGGATTCTTCTCAGGGCATGATGAGATGCCTATATTTTTTAGTGTCAAAGTAATCTTTGAGAAATAATTTGTACTAACATTTTAATATAAATACAATGTATTCTGTCCTTCTATGTGCCACATACTGTATGAAAGACTTGTACGTGCTGTTTCACGTAACCCTCAAACAACTTTATGAACTATATACCTTCATCATATACACTTCGGTTGAGGAACCTGATACTTACATGGTTTAAAACTTTGAATCTACATCGGTTTGATCTCAGCTCATACACTATTTACCCTTAAGCTATTGCGTTTTGCATCAGAAAGACTTGCCTTTTGATCTCAGTGCCTTCACTTAGAAGCTAGTGACTCCAGTCAATCACTGTGCCTCTTTAAGTCCCAGTTTCCCTGTCAGTAAAATGGGGATAATAAAGTCAAAAACATAGGGCAATTGCAAAGATTAAAGTAATGTCATCAGCATCGACTGGAGAAAAGCCCTCTCATTCCAGCGCATCCCTTCTAAATAAAATCTGCTGAAAATGGACACAGAGATAAGCTTCTTTGGAAACGTTTCTTTATCCTGCCTGTAAAATGACAGTATTTCTCCACAGCCAGGAGCCATATTCAACTCTCTGGCTTGTGCTGCACTGATTAAAAAATGGATTGCCAGCAGTCATCTGTGATTGTCTACCACGGAAGGGCCGCTCTTCTTTTCCTCCACCCAATTGTCCCATGCACTATTCATGAGTTCTACAATATTCCAAACTTTAATTTCCACAGATTAATTCTCACTAATTATTCACCATATGAAGCTTCGCAGGAGAATTCCTGCGAATGCTCTTCCCTCCTGAGGCAGGGAAGGCAATGTCGAATCGTTTTCTGATTTCAAGTGGAAAACAAACTAATTATGTGGAAATATGATAATAGATTGTGCTGCAGGGACCAATCCTCTGCAGGCTTCAAAATGTTTGCTTATGATCGGCTCTTCATGTTATTTCTTCCAGGAGGAGCTGCCCTTTTATAATGCATCAACATTATTGACTGGCCTGTGATTCCTTACTGAGAGTTAAGATAATTTGCATAATTGTATATTACTTCCGTCTGGTGGAAACAAACAAGATGTTCGGGTGCTAATGATCAAGCAGGCAGCAGTGACTGCTGGGAAAATAGCATGAGTAAAGTCCAAAAAACAAGGAAGAGCAGCTTCTTTCTTTGGCATCTTTCACCAGCTTCCTTAGACCTAGCTCTCTATTCCACTTGGCCACAGGTATTGTTCTTTTCCGTCTGTCCAAACTTAGGAAGTTGCTGGGGTTAGTCATGTGCTCCAAATCTGTAAAAAATATAAAGCATCCTTAGGCTGTGAATTTTCATACTCATTTGTGTTTGTTCAGGTCATTTTTTCTGCTAGGAATGTCTTCCTTCTCTCTGGCAGAAAGTGTCTTATCCTTCAAAATTCAGCGCAAGTGCTGCTCTCCTTTTGATGTCCCCCAACTTTCCCACTTAGTGTGCATTGTTTCCTAAATGAACAAATATCAAATGAACACAATATGTGCTCCGCAAATTCGTTCTCATTTCTTTGCTTATCATACCGTTTTTGATCTTTATGATTTGCTAGTTCTATTCTAGGCACTCTGGATAGAGTGAACAAATAAAAAATTAATTCTCTTTTCCTTCAATTGTTTAATGCTCCTCTTCTCTATAGCAATTCATATTTCTATTTAGCAATTATTTATTCTGCCTTGTAGTGCACCTGATGGACAGGGTCATAGCTTACTTATCTCTATAACTCTTTGCCCAGGTACATAGTAAGTGCTAGATATATGTCTGTTGCATAGACCTGAAGTTTCAGGAGAGTGGATCATGCAAACCGTTTGATGAATTATATCAGGGATGCAAATGCTTGCCAGCTCCAGGTCATTTGTAGTGGCTGCATGAAGTGCTGAGGAAAGAATTTTGAGTCGGCTTGTGCTTAGTGGAAAAGTTTTCTGTGATTGATTAGTCATGTCTGTACTGGGAGAATAGCAAACCATATATTATGTATTTGCATTCTCATTATAGAGGTTTTAGCTAGGGCAACTTCAAGACAGTGAGTGTGAGTATGTACATTTTGTGGGTGAAGTTGTTGAGTTTATCAGATTGCTTACAGTTTAAGTGTTAAACAAGTTATGATCTACCAAGAAGATTGCAGCATTGTGGTTTTGAACATTAAACCCTTGAAATGAAACATTTTGATTTACTTTTTATGGAAGTCATAAGATCTGCCATTATTGGGCTAAGCACTTTCCATTTACTATTGTGTTTAATTTGTCACAGCAACACTACATATTAGGTCACTTTAATCCCATTTTACAGATGTAGAAACTGAAGCTCAGAAACTTGACCAGGGTAAAAAGGTTGTGAATGGAAAATCTAAAATTCAAGTTCAGTTTGTCTCTATTCCAAAGTTCATGCTTTTTTCCACTATCCTCTATCCACTATCCTTAAGATGAGCATTACTAGCTCCATTTCTCAGAATAAGAAAATATAGGCTCAGATAAATTGATTAACTATATTAATGACAAGGAGATATTGTTTATTCTACTTATCAAGTATTGTATCCCTAATTCAATGTTGTGTCTTCTGTCTAGCACAAATTAGACACTAAACAAACAAATAAATGCCTAGAAATATATTTTTGTGTTGGTTAGTAAGAAGTAAACCAGATTTTAAATCAGAGTCTGTTCAAATCTAAAGCCTGTGCTATTTCTATTATGCTAGGCTGCCCTTGAGAAGTTTAAAATGTGCTTGGGACTTTGAAACCAGTTCTATTTTTCAAGGATAACTTCTTATACAGCTGCCTCAATGCAGCTGGTCCTTTGGAAAAGACGTTTATAAGAAGGCTTGGCAGGTTTCTCGGACATTAAATATCTCTTACAAAATAATATTTTGATGGATTACATGTAAATGAATCAGAAACATATGGCTTCCATTTCCTTTAGAATGCACACACAGAATGATTTTATGTGTTTGGTAAAATGGATTTTCCTGGATGCCACCTTCACGTACCTCTCCCCTTTCATCCCCCAGTGCATTATGTCCAAGAGCACTGAAAGATCTTCTAAGAATCCCACAAAAACCTGGATCCTTCCATCTTTGCTTCTGACTCCACACTCATATATAGGTCATTTTCCCCTTTTATTTCTGAGAGCAGAGATAGCTGCTATTCAGTAAGGCAATCTAGTAGCCTGCCTAGGGCTTCCCTAGAACATGAGCCTCTCATCACAATAGACACCCGTTTACCTATCTTTGGAACACTGGACACTGAGTCATTGCAAACAAAGAGACTTCCTCTTTGTGTACACAATGTTAAGTCATGTAAACTTTATAATATAAATGTGTACATATTTTGAGCTTTTTTAAGACAGAGACTTTGTGCTTTGGGGCATTTCATCTGAAAAATCCACTGGATTGGGCACAATCAGATACTTATTTTGAACAGATTATAGCTATTATGCAGTCTGTGGAGTATAAAATGTACCCATCATGAATTCATAGCAAGGGTTGTAACCACAACATACACACTAGTGAAGCTGCAGAACAGACTGATGACCAAGTGGACCACAAAGAAAGTCAGGAAGGCCCATTAGGCTTTTGAAGAGCTTTTTATATCCATTCTCAAAAGCCAATATGTAAATTATAATAGTTGACCTTAATATTTGACTTAGATCAATTGAAAAAGTGAAGTATCTATAGTAGGTTATGTATTATAAAAGGGTTATTGTAACATTCTAATGTTTATGAGTTGGAGACAACAGGACCAGGGCAGAAAATATGATCCTATTCAAATTGCAAAAGTGGTAACTTTAAAAGAAAGTAAAGTGTACAGATTTCACCAAAGTTTATAGACGTCACAGACCCACATGCCTCAGGGATACAGGTCAATGAGTGAACACAGTTAGGATAAGAGTCAGTCTGTTTTTTTGGAGGCTGTGAGAAACAGGATTGAGCACAATTCCTTGTAACATATTCAGATTAATAACTTAAAAATCACTACTTGCAGATATATCTTTGAATCACAGGAATAGATATATCCTTACCTGGTTTTTAACCTCTGTGACTTCTGGGCAAATCTATTTCTCTTACACCTGCAAACATTCCTTCTCCTTACCACCCTCATTTACTTCCTCCAACCTGTTTTGATCTATAAGTGGGATGACTGGGTCAGAAGTTGGGAGTTGGCTTGCAGAACTTTTACTCTTGAGAAAATTTGCCAGTGGTGAAGTTCTGCCAGATTTACTTTCTACCCCTTTCTTTCTTATCTTTCTCTTCTCTCATATAATTTCTGTTATTAGGAAAAGAACCTGATTCTGTTCAAAGGAAAAAGAGAGTTTAGTTTGAAAGCAAGATAGTACCAGAGTTGTGTTTCCAGATTGGATGGGCAAGGCTAGAATGTAAAAGAGAGCAAGAGAAAAGGTCAATAATAACAGAAGTGGAGAAAAGAGGAGGGTACTATTGAATGAACTAAATTTAATATAAAAAATATATTTTTAGCTGCTTGCTTAAGTTGTTTTCAATTTATTATGGTCCCACATTAAGTCAATTTTTACATATTCCCTGTAGCATGCATCTGGAAAAGTACCACATCTTGTCTCATAGAATTTTTTCAATAAGAAGTAGTATGGGGGCTTCCCTGGTGGGTCAGTGGTTAAGAATCCACCTGCCAATGCAGGGGACACGGGTTCGAGCCCTGGTCTGGGAAGATCCCACCGGCCATGGAGCAACTAAGCCCGTGCACCACAACTACTGTGCCTGTGCTCTAGAGCCCTTGTGCCACAACTACTGAAGCCTGCATGCTTAGAGCCTGTGCTCCACAATCAGAGAAGCCACCACAATGAGAAGCCCGTGCACCGCAATGAAGAGTAGCCCCCGCTTGCCGCAACTAGAGAAAGCCCACATGTAGCAAAGACCCAAGGCAGCCAAAAATAAATTAAAAAAAAAAAAGTAGTATGATGTAATGGCTGAGATCATTAGCTTTGGCACCAGATATCTACGTTTTAATCCTGGATCCCCAAATTTTCCTAAGGTCACATAGCTTGTTATATCAGACTGTGTTACTTGGTATTAATTAAAATATTTATGGAATAGTTATTTTGAGTATTTTAGATTTTACAATGCAATTTTACATCCTTTGTATCCTAAAATGCTCTTATAAGGTAGGAAGGGAAATTTGGCTTGCTTAGGGCCAAAAGCTAGTAAGTAGTGGAGTTGAGACTAATAATTCCTATCTCCTAATTCTTAGAATACATTTTTCCCCCAGGCTGGATTTAAAATGTGCATGGGTCTGCTTAAATCCAGTAATATGAGGGTAAATCAAAGGATTTGAGGACGTGAGATAGTGAAAATCATTTTTATATGCAAAATGGTTAATCATTTTTGTTATGAGAAAAAAAATGTACTATGACAACACTTTCCAGATAACTTCACTGGAGAATTAGCAATGAGAAAGCAAGATTAGTTAAGAGTACTCTGATTTACTCCCACTTGGAATGAATTAAGCACATAGCAGTAGAACAACCCTCTGGCTAAGCAGTAAAACAATTTAGGATTACATGTTAAGGGCTTTGCTAGGGACTGAATGTTTATGTCTCCAAGAATTCATGTATTGAAGCTCTAACCCCTAATGTGATAATATTTGGAGGTAAAGCCTTTAGGAGGTCATTAGGTTTAGATAAAGTCATGAGGGTGGTGCTCTCATGATGAGGTTAGTGCCTTTATAAGGAGAGGAGGAGACACCAGAGCTTCCTCTCTGCACCATGTGAGGAAAAAGGGAGAAAGCAGCCATCTGCCAGTCAGAAGGAGGGTCTTCATCAAGAACTGAATCTGTCAGTACCTTGATCTTGGACTTCCCAGCCTCCATAACTATGAGAAACAGATTTCTGTTGTTTAAGCCACCTGGTCTATGGTATTTTGTTATAGCATCTTGATCTAAGACAGGCATCTTGTAGAATACAAAATCCCTCTAGACTTCAAATACAGAATATTTCCTCAGAGAAGACAATCTAGAAAATAGTTAAAAAGGAAGTTTACAGTGAAAAATATAATTATTGAAATTCAGAAGTTAATAGTTTTAACAGCAGGTTGGACACAGAAAGAGTATATAACGGGAAGAAAAATTAGTAAAAAAAGTCAGAAATAGAGAGAAAAAAGTGGAAAATGTAGAGAAAAGCACAAAGGAATACAAAACATGGAGAAAGGGTCTCACATATGCATATTTAGAAACCCAGTTGGGTATGAAGAGAAGGTAGAGGAACAGAAATATTTGAAGAACTATGGGCTAAGAATTGTCCAAAACTTATAAAAGACATTAAGCCACAAAACTGAAGAAATCTATAAACTTCAATAAGTATCAATACAAGCAATTTTGGTGTATGTTCCATGAACACTTCATAGCAAACTGCTGAAACTCCAAAGACAAAGCGAAAATCTTGAAAGCAGTCAGATGAAAAAATTCATATTATTTTAAAGGAACAATAAGACTGATAGCTGATTAAAAAAAACTATTGAAGCTTAATTAAAGTACACTACACTGCACATATTTAAATTGTACAATTAGATCAGTTTTGACATATGTATATACTAGTGAAACCATCACCACAATAAAGATTCTAAACATTTCTGTTACTCTGAAAAGTTCCTTGTGTCCCTTTGTAATCCACTCCTCCCTCTACCCCATCCCCAGGCAACAGGATTTGTTTTCTGTCACTATAGATTAGTTCAGATAGTCTATAACTTTTTATATGGATGGAACAATATAGTGTGTACTCTTTTGCCTGGCTTCTTTTACTCAGCATAGAAAATTTGAGATTCATTCATGTTATATGTATGAAATGTATAAATAGTTAGTCCCTTTTCATTGCTGAACATGTTTCATTGCTTGATTATTCCAGTTTGTTTACCCATTCACCTGTTGATGGATATTTGGGCTATTTTCAGCTTTTGCCTATTACAAGGAAAGCTGCTATGAAGATTTGTGAAAAAGTCTTTGTGGACATATTTTTTTGATTTTCTTGAGTAAATACCTAGTAGTAGAGTGGTTGGATTTTATGATACATACATATATATAATATATATGATATACACACATATATATATATATATATTTTTAAAGAAACTGCCAAACTGTTTTCTAAAGTGGTTGTACCATTTTGTATTTCCAACAGCAGTGAAACAGAGTTCCATCTGTTCTAAATTCTCACCAACACTTGGTAAGTTTTTTTTTCACATCTTTATTGGAGTATCAATGCTTTACAATATTGTGTTAGTTTCTGCTGTACAACGAAGTGAATCAGGTATATGTATACATATGTCTCCATATCCCCTCCCTCTTGAGCCTCCCTCTCACCCTCCCTAACACAACCTCCCTATCTCACCCCTCTGGTGGTCACAAAGCACCAAGCTGATCTCCCTGTGCTATGCAGTGGTTTCCCACTAGCCATCCATTTTACATTTGGTAGTGTATATATGTCAGTGTTATTCTCTCACTTCATCCAACTTCTCCTGTGACCCTCCACCCCACCCCACCACTGTGCCCTCGAGTCTGTTCTCTATGTCTGCATCTTTATTCCTGCCCTGCCACTATTCATCTTTCCTAATGGATTTGGTTTTAATTTTAATATCCTGGATGACTAAAGATGTTGATAATATTTTCAAATGTTTATTGACAGTTAATATGTCTTAATTCATGAAATACCTCTTTAAATCTCTGCCCATTTTCCTTTTTTTTTGAATTTTATTTAATTTATTTTTTTATACAACAAGTTCTTATTAGTTATCTATTTTATTCTGCCATTTTCTTAATGGGTTGTTTGTCTTCTTGTTATTGATTTGTAAAAATTTACTACATATTCTTGATAGAAGTCCCTTGATATATGTGTTGCAAATATTTTATCATGGTGTGTGACTTGCCTTTTGACTTTCTTAATGAGATATCTTGAAGAGCAAAACTTTTAAATTTTGATGAAATGTGATTTATCATTTCTTTCCTTTATGGTTCATGTTGCTTGTGGTCTATCTAAGAAAACTTTGCCTTCCCCCAAGGCTGCAAAGATTTTCTCCCATGCTTCCTTTTAGAAATTTTATAGTTTTAGGTTTTACATTTAGTTCTGTGTTCTGTTTTGCGTATATTTTGTATATGGAGGAAGAGTTGATGTTTGCTTCTTTATGGGTATCTAGTTGATTCAGCACCATTTGTTGAAATGACTTTCCTCATTGAATTGTTTTGACATCTTTGTCAGAAATCCATTGACCACACATGTGTAGATCTATATCTGTATTCACTCTTCTCTTACCTTGATCTGTATGTCAGTCTTTTAGGCAATACTAAACTGTTTTGAATACTGAAGCTTTGCAGTAAGTCTTGAAATCAGGTAGCTTAAGTCTCTCAATTTTGTTCTTCATTTTCAAAGTTACTTTGGCTATTTTAGATCCTTTGCTATTTTATTTCTACATAAATATTAGAATCACCTCACTGATTTCTACAAAAGAAGCCTGCTGGAATTTTTATTAGAATTTTATTGAGTATACTAATAAATTTGGTGAGAAATAACTGACAGAAGCGAGAAGATAATGGGATGAACTTTTTATAATGTTAAGAGAAAATAATTGCCAGTGTACAATTATAATCACAACGGAAATATTCTTCTAAAATAAAGGAGAAATTAAGATATTTTCAAAGAAACTTATTATGATTATTCATTGCCAGTAAATCTACCAAAAGGAAATACTGAAGTGAGTTATCCCTACAAAAGGAAAATGGTCTCAAATAGAAGTATGGAAATGCAAAATGGATTAAAAATTAATGGAAAGGGTAAATGTGCATGGTGAATCTAAATTAATATAGACTGTATAAAACAGTAGTAACTACTTATTATATTTAACATATATGTAGGATTAAAGTGCATAGCAACAGTAGCACAAAAAGGAAAATGAAGGCAAATTTAGTTCGTGTTCTAAAGTTCTTGAATTCCCTAAGTGATAAAAGTACTAATTTATAGAAGAATGATAAGTGAGGATATATGTTGTAATCTGTAAAATAACTGTAAGGAAAAAGAATTTTTACTGCATGCTTTACACACTACTAGAAAGGAAAAATGATATAATAAAAAGATACATCCTAAATCCAAAGAAGACAATATAAAGACAAAAAATACAAAGGATAAAGAGAAAACAAATTGGAGGATAGTAGATTTTAACCCAAATATATCAATAAGCACATTATCACATTAAATGTAATCAGAATAAATGCTCCAATAAAAAGTGAAAACATATCAAGCTGGATATTCAGCTATAGGCACTTTATAAAAGATGCATCTTAAATATAAGGACTTAAAAATTTTGGAATAAAAAGTATAGAAGAAGATATACCAAGTAAATATTTATCATAAGAATGCTAGTATTTTTGTACTAATATCAGGCAAAGTAGGTTGCTAGATAAAGAGTATTGATAAACAAAGTTTTTTGTAACTATACCAAGGGGTGGGATAAATCCAGCAATAAGATATTACAATTTTAATTTGTATATACCTAATAACATAGCTTCAGAAACATATGAACAAGAAACTGACAGAAATAAAAGGAGAAATAGATCCATAATTATGTTATATGGATAACATATAACATACGTTATATAACATGAATAACATATGAGTCCAAGCTCATACTGCTCACCACATGACAGGCCAACAAATCGAGAGATGAATTGTTGGGGCAAGGAATAGTGACTTTCTTCAGGAAGCAGTGGATCGAGAAGATGGTCTACTAGCGTCCCAAAGAACCATCTTGCCCGGGTTTAGACGCTAGTTTTTTTAATAGAACAAAGAGGGGGAGGTGAGGAGGTAAAGTAAAATGGCAATAAGTTGTTGCAAATATTTCCTGGTTCTGGCCAGACTCCAGAGGGGATGTGTTAATTTCTTCTGTCCTGTAGCCATGCACAAGTGAGTCTGGTCAGGATGTTTCCTGTGAGTTAACCAAAGGTATTTTAGCTTATCAGGGTTCCTGGAGATGGGCCATTATGTATACTTTAAGCTATAGGCAACATCCTTTTAGTGATTAACTTGTAGCAAAAGCAATAGAATACAAAGATTAAAGTAAAAGAAATAGATGCAATATGGAATCAGATTTGTTCTTCCCTGTTACAATTACAGTGGAAGATTTTTAAATAAACACTTCTCTCAGCTTGAGCTAATCACTTATTCTTTCTGGGCCTGTTTCCTCACCTCTAAAATAGGGAAAATAATAGATAATAATAGTGCCTACCTCACAGATAGTAGTGAATACTAAATGAATGAATACATGCACTGTGCTTAGGATAGTGCCTGAGACTTTTTGATTTCTCATACATATATATATATTTATATTTCATATATATATTTATAGGTATATTTTATATATATATTAAATATTTTTTTTTTTTTTTTTTTTTTTTTTTGTGGTACGCGGGCCTCTCACTGTTGTGGCCTCTCCCGTTGCGGAGCACAGGCTCCGGATGCGCAGGCTCAGCAGCCATGGCTCACGGGCCCAGCCGCTCCGCGGCATATGGGATCCTCCCAGACCGGGGCACGAACCCGTATCCCCTGCATCGGCAGGCGGACTCTCAACCACTGCGCCACCAGGGAGGCCCTATATTAAATATTTTTAACACACTATTCTTGGAATCTAGCTTAGCTCCTGGCACATGGTATATGCTTATATGCTTTTAATAAATATATATCATTTGCTCTTCCTAACAATCCTATGAATTGAGTGTTGCAATTCCCATTTTACAGATGAAGAAAAGAGAGGCATAAAGAGGTTACGTAACTTGTTCAAGGTCATATGGCTACTGATTATTTAAATCAGGATTGATCTTAGATCTGTGTGACTGTAGAATCTGGGCTCATAAACACTTTAATAATTAGCTTTAAGGACTAAGTTTCGCTCTGGTCTCTTCTGGAAGACTTCCCTTAATGTTGGCACCTGCCATGGGAAGAGAGGTTCCCTCCCCTGAATTTCCTCTATTTGCCTGTCTGTGTACCTGAGGGCAAGTTTTGGTCTTGCTCATCTTTGAGTCTCTAGTTTCTACCACATTGTTAGTTAATTAACTGTTAGTTAAATAAATGAATGTTAAACACTGATATGGAAGGATTCTGGGAGTTTGAAGAATAAACTAAACCCTCCTCTTTTCTAAGGTAGAGGGCCAGTGGGAGATGTTTCCTTTTGGGAAGATAATTATGAAGGAAGTAGTATCTCACACACACTTGCTCACAACAGAGGAGGTTGTGCAGATCGCCATGCAGTGGGACTAGCAGAGGGACCAGCTGATCTTAGATCTTAGAGATTCTAAAACCCAGCTCTTCACTTTACAGACAAGGATGCTGAAGCTCAGAGAGTGTAAGGGACTTGGCCACAGTCACACAAATCTGGGGAGGACCAAAGTGAGAACCCAGTCTTCTGAGACCCCATTACAGATTCTTTCCACTATCTCATATGATGAACAATTTGGGGAAATACAACAGCCCAGGGGAAATAAGGAAAGAACCACTAGGCACTAGCCTTATGGAAAGGGTTTGAAAATGAAAATACATTAAACATTTAGTGAATGAAGAAAAATGCACTAACAACTATAGCAGGAAAAGAGACAGGGAAACATTTATTAACTTAGTATATATGAGGCTGAGGCTAACCTGGGGCTGGGTCTGGCTTTGGAGCAGGAAAGAAATTCTCAGTTGCTTTACACTGAAATGAGTGCAGACAGATAACAAATCATTGTGAACTGCCCAAGAATACTACAGATCCCAAGACTCCCTTTACACTTTCCCTTGGATGAGAGGCTAGATGCTTGCTAACTGCAGACCCACACTGTCTCTGCCTGGTGTCATGCAAAGAACATAGGTGCTATGTCTCACTTGACTTTCCCATTCTTTAGGTCCATGGCACTGGGCAACCTTCTTACTTATTCACTCTAAGCCTGAGTTTCCTCACTTATAAATAGTGGCTGTTAATTTTTAAATAAGAGGCTGATAAGGCTTAAAAGAGATAGACTACATAAAATTCCTGGGACAGAGTAGGCATTCAGCAAACGGCAATTATGGTTACTGCTTCAAAGATGATGGTGCCCATACACAGAAGGTGAACCCACTTCATAGAAGCAAACCAGCCAATGAGACAAAGGAAAATTGGCCTCATTCAACATTTTCTATAATTCCTTTTCTTTTTCTACTCTAGGTTCTATTTTGTAGGAAGAGGAGGAGGCATAGTGTTTTGGTGGCCCTATTTAGGACAATTTTTTTCTGTGTCTGATCCAAGCAGGGCTCCCTTGAGGTCAGAGTGAGATTAAGAGTTTGCAGTGGGAATTGATATCTTTTTTTTGGATAAGCGAAAAAATGAAGTGTTAATTAGTCTATGCTAATTTATGTCTCCTTTGATTTTCTAAAATGGTGAAAATGGCATGTTAGAAGCAGTAAGTATACTTAAAGCTACAGACAAGGAAAAAAGAAAGACCATGAATGGCAGAAGCAGAACAATAAAAGCACAGCATTCTGGGCCACTTTGTATGTGGTAAAATAGCCAAATACACTTAATTAGCTCCTGAAAGCACAGTATAATTGTTGATGTTCATACAGATTTTCTTAAATCGTCAATTAAAGCATCTACCTGTCTTCATACTGAAAGGACAAGAGATATTGATACATGTTTTATGAAAAAGCGATGCAAGAGAGAACAAGTTCCACATCTAAGAGAGGTAACCTGGTCCGCCCCATAGGTATTGGAACATGGAGACCTGAGTTTCCACTTTCATAGGTGCTGTAGCTTCAAGGAAATCACAGTCTTGTCCTATTATAGGCTGAATTTTATTTCTCCCAAATTCATACGATGAAGCCCTAATCCCTGAATGTAACTGTAGTTGGAGATAGGCTTTTAAGGAGGTAATTAAGGTTAATGAGATGATAAGTGTGGGCCCCTAATCTGATAGGATTTGTGTCTTTATAAGAAAAGGAAGAGACACTGGAGACCTCTCTGTCTCTCTCTCTGCAAGTGCACAGAGGAAAGACCACTGTAGGACACAGTGATAGGCAGTCTACAAGCCAGGAAGAGTCCTCCCCAGAAACCAACCCTGCTGGCACCTTGATCTTGGACTTCAGTCTTCAGAACTGTGAGAAATACAGTTCTGTTGTCTGTGCTGCCCAGTCTGTGGTGTTTTGTTATGGCAGCCCAAGCAGACTAATACAAGTCCATCAGTGAAAATTAGCAAGCAATGCATATTATAATTATTGTGTTTTACTACTATTAATACTAACAGCTAATTCTTCCCACCAATGTGCTGTCTGTGGACTGAAAAAGATGCTCTAAGGAAAAAAATTTTCTTTGTTTTACACTCTAAGAAATTTGTGCAAACACACGGTGGAATTCAGAAAATTCGACAGATCTAAATGGAGTGCTCACTTGAGGGATGCAAGCAGCAAAGAGATTAGAATAAAACAAAATGCTTTCTACTCAGGGAGGTTTTCTGCCTTTGTAAAATGTGTTTATTCCAACTGCCCTTTTCTGAATATTTTTACCTTCATTTTGGAAGTCTTTTAAAATTAAAAAACGATTTTCCTCTAACATGGATGAAAATGAGTCTAAGGTAGAACATTATTCCCTCACTGGAAGAGTAAATTATTTTCATCCACATATTAGATGAAGGCCATTCTTGAAATGTTCCTGCCAGTAAAATCCCTGCTCATCTTTTAGGTACACTTAAATGTCACCTCTTCCATGAAGCCTCCTCTGACACCGCTTCTCTCAAATTAGAATTAATTAATCCACCTCCCTCTGGTCTGCCAAGTGTCACAGTCTGGCTTGGGACAGACACTGCTTGCTAGATTATGAGATCTTCAAAGTCAAGGGCAGTTACCTTTAGTCCTGAGTGCATCCTTCCTCCATAGCCAATGGGGGGTACATACTTAGAAGAACTTCAATATTTAAGTTTAAAGGAGTCTCCCCTAATCCTATTAAGATACACACAAACTCACACAGAGACTGAATAATTCTGTTTGGCATTCTTATCTTTTGATCTAATCTGAGTTTACTATATGACTAAGGAACAGTAAAAGTGAAACATTTAAAAGTCAAAAACTGCTACCTTATCCTGACCACTCTCACCATGGACATTTAAACACCGATGGATCCATCCCCCCAGTCCCATCTCTGGCAGCCATTTTAACCCAGTGGTGGGCAGTCTGGATGTGCCTGTGGCAGTCACCACAAGTCCTTTGACTTAGCCCCTCACCCCTAGCACCATGCTGGCTTCATTGGCATGGTATCCAGTTTTCTGCCCTATCCATGACTCTTGAGAATAATGGCTGGTTTGGCTTTCCTGGTTTTGACTCATAGCACTGATGTTTCCTACTTTAGCCTATCAGGGTTTTAGACCTCAGCACTGTGCATTGCATGATGGAAAAGTGGTTTTCAAAGTGTGGTTCCTGGATCAGCAGTAGCAGCATCACCTGGGCATATGTTAGAAGTACAAATTATACAGCCCCACCCTAGAGCTGCTGACTCAGAAACTGTGGGTGGGGAGGTCATGCCCAGCAATCTGTGTTTCAACAGCCTTCCAGGCGATTCTCATGATGCTAAAATTTGAAAAGAGCCAGTAGAGAAAGTTCACCTAATTTCTTCACGTCCTCAGTTCTTAAGTCCGTGGGTATAATTTTCATTCTGCAAGGTGATTTTTGTGACTTAATAAGTCCTAAAGTCCACTAAGTGCACATGGAAGGTGCTAAATAAACAGAGTCGCATCTGAACCTAATAGTCCCGTTCTAGAGCTGTGGGTCTGAGTAACCGCAACTTCACTTCACAGGGCCTTCTATTCACATGTGCTTTCATGCACCTGTTTCACAAGATGGCAACGCTCCCACCCACACTGTGGAAAGCTCTCCATCACCTGGCGCATATGCTGCTCTGAGTCTCATCACACCTTAGTGAAGAAACACATGGGCCTGTATGTCAGCGGAGGTGTTTGTATGCTTTTGTACAGAAATGGGAAATATGTTTCAGAATAAGTGTTTGCATACTTTGAAGCAGATTTTTTTTAAGAAAGAAAAAAAAAAGTGAGACAGAAACTTTGGCTGGAGCTAGTTGAAGGCTTTGTTCCTTTGTTTCTATCACCCAGCCTTGAAAAGAGTCTATATGCTTGCTGGGGAGAGTCTGTGCTGAGGTGTGGGTCCCTGGGGGCAGAACAAGGAGGGAGTGTGCTAGTTGAGACAGACAGGAGGAGAAGAGTCAACAGGTTAGAGGTAAGAACTCTCAGAATCCAGGCAGGGAATCCAAAACTAAGAGATCCAAAAGCCCACAAGCTAAAGGGCAGGAGCTGGGAGCTGGAAGGATACAGGAGATATGGAATCAATAATTTAGGAGATTGCCAGAGGACTGCTGGAATGTCCACAGCATGCTTTACTTGGTTTTTATGTATACAATGGAGATGGATTGTTTTAGGAACAATAGAAGTGTTTGTTTAGTAAACTAATTGCGATTCAGTAATAATGGTAATCATAACAGTGACGTAGTAATAGTATGTGATATAATAAACTGATGTGATTTTTATTTCTTCCTATTCTTGTATGCATATATTTAACCCTGTGACATTTTTCCCATTCAGGCTCAGAAACAAAAGCAAATATTGCTGCAAAGGTGGGCTGTCACTGGAGAAAATAAAGAGCAAATAATAATAATAATTACTATTATTATTATGTTAAAGAAACAGTTTAGGTATAACAGAGAGGTATTTGGGAGAAGATGAGGCCAAGAAGAATTTGCCCCAACCCTCCTTCCAAATCTTAGAGCCCAGGAAAAAAATTCACTGGATACATACAATTATCCAACTATGGAAGAGAGAGCAATTGAAGGATGTAGAATACAAAAGTTAGTCACCATAGAAGGCCTGTCTTGCTCCCCACTTTCCTCCAGCTACAATAAAGAACAGAAACCACAGAACTCTCAGACAAATATGGGCATCTAAGAGTAGAAGGGGCCCATACCTCCTGCCCATAACTCTGAGAGGAGATTCATAGATGGTTCCCACAGCCCTAAAGCATAGGAACTCTATAGTACAGAACTATGCCAAGTTTGGTGCCAGGTTCTCTATATATTTTCTGAACTCAATGCTGTATTAATAGACTTTTTTAAAGAGAAAAAATGACATTTAAGTAATAGGCCCAAGATGGAACAGCAGGTACTTAGGAGAGGTGGCCAACAAATTCAACTGAGCAGCAGATGGAGAAAACAAGTCCTTGGTAAATGTCAGAGTTCTGCCTCCATGACAACTTAAGTGAATATGGACAAAATACTCAATCTTTCCTCATCTAGAGAAGTATGGACATTTACTTTGGCTATTTCATAGGGTCCTGGAGAGGATCAGTAAAATGGGGTATCTAGTATTTATGCTGCTTGAGGCACTCTGAGATTCTTGGATCTGTGGTCTGATGTCATTTGCTACTTTGTTTTTCCAAAATTCTTGGCCTTTATTCCTTCAAATACTTTTTCAGCATCATTGTCTCTGTCTTTCTTTTTATTCTAGAACTCCAATTACACATACGCTGGACAGTTTGATATTGTCACACAGCTTTTGAATGCTCTGTTCTGTTTTTCTGCTTGTTTGTGTATTTTATTTGCTGATTTTCACTTTTTTCGCTTTGTGTTTTTTTTTTTTTTTTTTTTTTTTTGCGGTACGCGGGCCTCTCATTGTTTTGGCCTCTCCTGTTGCAGAGCACAGGCTCCGGACGCACAGGCTCAGCGGCCATGGCTCACAGGCCTAGCCTCTCCGCGGCCTGTGGGATCTTCCCAGACTGGGGCACGAACCCGTGTCCCCTGCATTGGCAGGCGGACTCTCAACCACTGTGCCACCAGGGAAGCCCCTCTCTTTGTGTTTTAATTAGAGTAATTTCTAATTGATCTGTCTTCAAATTCACTGATTCTTTCCTTGGCTGTGTCAAATTTGGTGATGAGCCTGACACAGAAACTCTTCATTTCCAATGCAGTCATTTTTTATTTCTTCTATTGCCATTTGACTCTTAGAATTTCCATCTGTCTGCTGAAATTTCGTGCTAATGTTCACACTTTCCAACTTTTTCAATAAATTCTTTACATATTAACCATAGTTATTTTAAAGTTCAGCACTTTGGTCCTTTCTGATTTTGATACTGTTAAATTGTTTTTTCTCTTGACAATGGGTTGTTTTCTCTGTGTCTTTATAATTTCTTTTATTGAATGTCAGACATCTCATGCAGAATAAGAGAAACTTGAGTAAATGCTATTTACTCCTAAAAATGGGCACACCTCTTGTCAGGCCAATAATTTTGGGGTTTGAGAAAATCTAGTTAGCAGTTAAGTGGAGCTTGGGTTTTGTTTTTCTATGGTTACCTTCAACGTAGTACAAGCTTTCCTCTAAAAATGCCTTGTGCTTAGGATGGGAGTTGTGGTGATGGAGGGTTTTTCTCAATGTACATACTTCATCCTCATTGCTCAGCTTTCCTTGTGACATGTGCCACAGAGTGGGGATCTTTGTCCATGCCTTTAAACCTTCCTCAGTGGTATATTTTTGTTGCTTGTTATTTGGTGTGTGTAAGGCTGAGGGAGGAGGGGCAGAGGCATTTGTGATCTAGCCTTTGTCTTAGGAAGATACTAGGTGCCTGGGCCTCCCTTTCCTTTCTACATGTGCCAGAAAGGGACTACTCCTCAGTCTGGGTAATAGCATGAAGATAAAGAGGATCAGAGCTAGAGTTGATCCATCATGGACAGGTAATATGAGTGAGGAATACAGCTTTGTCATTGCAAGCCAATAAGGTTTCATGGCCTTCTATTCCTAAATAATAATTTAGCCTGAGGTGACTGATATAACTCTAAAGCACTATTTTTCCATTTAGGTGATTACAAATATTTATATCCAATCAAAGACCTTTAAAGTTCAGGGAAATCATATATTTGGTTACCCAAGTATTTTAATTACTTGAAAACTCACCTCTTTAGAGTCTCTACTATTTAAATGGTATAGGCAGGGAGTGGAGTAGGATCACATAATACAGTTGGGCTAAATTTTAAGTCAAAAGATATGAATTTGATTTTTTACTTCATTTCTTCCTTTTATAAAATAAGGGAGTTGGGCTAAAGTCTGCTTCAAAGTATGCAAACTTTGGAGTGAATTTATTAATATTCAACTTGTGGGACATGGAATGCTGAGTGGCCTTATAAGGGGTTTGTATGCCCAAATAAACCTGGACCTTATTTGTAGCATGAATAACTAATGTCTTTCCCATACTGTTAAGGGCTGAATTATTTTTCCCCAAAATGTATGCTGAAGTCCTAACCCCTAGTACTTCAGTGTGTAGTCTTATTTGGAAATAAGGTATTTACAGAAATAATCAAGTTAAAATGAGAGAGGGTCCTAATCCAGTGTAACTGGTGTCCTTACAGAAAAAGGATATTTGAACACAGATACAGGCACAGAGGGAAGATGATGTAAATACACACAGGGAGAAGAGAAGCAGGTGACTGGAGTGATGCATCTACAAGCCAAGGAACCACCAAGGACAGCAAGCAAACACCAGAAGCAAGAAGGGTCAAGGAAGAATTCTCCTCTAGAGCTACCAGAGAGAGTATGGTCCAGTTGATGGCTTCATTTCAGACTTCCAGCCTCCAGAACTCTGAGATAACACATTTCTGTTGTTTTAACCCACCTCTATCTTGACACTTTGTTATAGCAGCCCTAGGAAATTAATAAAGATTTTAGTACTATGAAGTGGTGTACTGCTGTAAAAAATTACCTAAAAATGTGGAAGGGACTTTGGAATTGGTAATGGGTAGAGGATGAGAGAGGTTTGAGGCACTTGATAGAAAAGGCTTTGATTGGTTGAAGAGATTGTTGGTGGAAATATGAATGTTAAAGTTGCTTCTAGTAAGGTCTCAGATGGAAACGAGGGAAATGTTATTAGAAATTGGAGGAAAGGTAATTCTTGTTATAAAGTGGCAGAGGGCTTGATGAACTTTGTACTACTGGGTGGAAAGTGGAACTTATAAGTGACAGACTCATATATTTAGCCAAAGAGATTTCTAGGCAAAGTGTTGAAGGTACTGCCTGGTTTCTCCTTCTTGCTTATAGTAAAATGTAAGGGGAGAGAGAAAACTTGAAGAAGGAATTCTTTTCAAGACTACAACACAGAAGTCTTGACAGAGTTTCCAGCTGGTTGGGCTGCCCTGTGGATTTCAAACTCATGGCATCAACTCTTACCTGAATTTCTAGGCTGCTGATACACAGAGGTATGTGACTCCTTTCAAATCTATGTAAATGCTGTGGTAATTAATATAAACAAATTCACTTAAAAGTGTTATATTTTTTTTTGTCCCAATGCAAGCACTAAATCCCATGGTCATGGGCTCACTCCTGTGAAGTGGGTCCCCTTTCACTGTGAAGTGGGTCCCTGCTCAGATGGTATGTTGTCTGGTATTCCATACTTGAGAATCAGAATTGCCATAAGTCCCTTAATTGCAGTGCTGGCTAGAGCTTTGTAAGCAAGAAAGTAAACCCATAGAATAGATATCTATCCCTGTGAGGATGACTGCTGGTTCATCTAGGATGGAAGGAGCCCAGTATTGTGAATTTGCTATGACATGGCTGTTTGGGTGGGACATTCAGAGTCAACAGAATCTAGATCAGCCTTGGTAAAGGGGAATTCATGCTATTTGGCTTATGTATGATCTTTATTTCTGCCTCTGTGGCTGATCCACTCATGTGTCCATCATACCAGTTCTGGGGTGGCTGATTATAAAGCCTGGATTATGTCAACTGGTTGAGTGATTTTGTCTTCTTTGTTCTTCAATGCCTCTTCCATGGTGGGTTTTTTCTGGTTTGAATTACTGGGTGATACAAAACTTTTCATACTTTGTGGTCTCTCACGTTGTCCATTCACATGCCTCTATCCCAGACCTCCCTATCTCTAATTTTCTAGGCTTTTCCACTAAAGTCCTTATAATGTGGTCAGATGATTATCTATTGCCCAGGAAGCTGTATATAATCTCACTTTGGACCACTTTTCCTTCTGCATGATGTCCACGAATAGGTTCACTCTTCATAGCTCAGAGTGAAGATTTTCTCTTTCTGCTGTCTTTCAAGTCTACCTCTGAAGTCGGCTGTAATGTACTTGCACATTTCACCCAATAAGCCCCTTATTCTTCAAATTCCATTTTGGTGTCTGCTTTTCAGAGGACCTAAACTGAAAACAAGATGATACCAAGAGTGGCTTGAGAAGACAGAGGTTTGGGAACTGGCTCACTTGGTGACCAGCTGGCAAGGAGAAAGCCATCCTGAATGGAATGTGGAGGACAGATAATTCCTGGCACAAGGTTGTGCCATAATTGCTGATGATTTCAACAGTGTGGACCTGGGAAGACATTCTAGTGGAAGAGAATGCCTGGGTTACAGTGGGCCTGGTTTCTGGTGTTTAAGCATCATTACCTAAAGTAATAGAGAGGCCATCATGACCATGGCTATTAAGGAGCCCAGTTCTGATACTATTCGCCTATTGTCAGCACTGGCCTGCAGAGGGCACCACCACTGCACTGCTTAGTGATGCTGATGCCCCTCTCACTAGTGCATTCTTTATGACATTGAAGAATGGCAGCAAGTCCAGGCTGTAGTACAAGAAATCCTGCTGCTTGTGCAGATCCTATGGAGTTGTAAGTTTCAATGGTAGGAAAAGATGTAGTATAGAGTTTATGGTAAACCCTGTTGGAAAATTCACAGCACAGGCCCCCAAGGTTCTGGAGCAAGGCCATGTCATCTGCAATGCAGAATTATACAACTTTTGAGAAACAGTTCCTTGTGTGTAACTGGGTTCTAGTAGAAACAGAAGCCTAGTTCATGGGGCAGCAAAAGAGCATGCACCTGGAACTATCCATTATGGGCTGAATTATGTCAGAGCCATCAATTTTAAGTCACATGGGGTCAGGGATAATCCACTGTAAGATGAAAATTGTACATTAAGGATTGATCTAAAGTGTATGAAGATAAAGGGAAGGAAACAGAAATAGGCAGAGTGAGCCTTCAGACCACTATGCAGAGAGATTGGAAAGCTACAGGAGGAGAAAGGGAAGGAAAGAGGATAAATAGGAAGAGACTCAGACTGTAGTGCAATTCTGAGAAAATCTTGGCTAGGCTGATGGGCAAACTCTAAGCAAAGGTTGCTTGTTTGAGGCATCTCATGTCAAGTGGGAATGACCTGGCTCTAATATCCCCACTGTGCTTAGTCTTTGGTTGGGAGAAGGCTGGCAAAGGCTATGCCTCAGTATGAACACTGTGCTGATCCAAATTGTGTTGGCTGCAGGCTGCAGTTAACCATGCTTCTTAGAGAAAAGTGTTTTTTTGAATGGAGATCTAAGTGGTGCTTCTCTATTGCTGCTATATATACTAAGTTGTAGAACTTGATTTTCCCTTCTTTCTCTTTCTTTAAGTTACACTACTCCTTCCTTCTGCAGTGTCCTAACATGTGCTTTTCCTTCTGCGTGGGAAACTCTTCTCCTCCACCCCATCACTCAGATGACTCTTCAGAGTACAGCTCGAATACCACTTCTTCAAGGAGGCTTTCTTTGAATCTCCAAAGAGATCAGATTCCTTATGACATGATTTCATACCTCGCTGTACTTTTTATCCATGGTACTTGTCAAAGTCTGTAATTACATTCATAAAATGATTTTTTAAATGTCCTTACTAGGCTTAAGCTCTGTAGAGGCAGTCTTTTCTATTCTGTATCACTAATACCTATCACATTACCTGGCATATAGAATGTTTTCAATGTGTGTTGAATGAATAAGTGGATGAATTAATTACTCAGTTGTCTTCATTAATTTCAACCAATCTTTTTTTAATAATTGAGAAACTCTGAGGGGCTTAGGTTCATAAATCTGGACATAAATTACCATTCTTCTATGTATATATGAAACTACAGAACACTTGAAAGAATTGATGCCAGGAAGTTATAGTTTGTGAAATATAAAAATATTTTGGCTTTTTCTACCAAATATAAAATGGAAGGCTAGTGGGAAGCTGCTGCATAGCACAGGGAGATCAGTTTGATCTTTGTGCTTTGTGATGACCTAGAGGGGTGAGATAGGGAGAGTGGGAGGGAGGCCCAAGAGAGAGGAGATATGAGGATATATGTATACTTATAGGTGATTCACTTTGTTGTACAGCAGAAACTAACACAACATTGTAAAGCAATTATACTCCAATAAAGATATAAAAAAATATTTGGCTCTTTTTTCTGAACATGGAGTTTAACAATAAGAAATATATTGCTTTTTGGAGAATTTTGCATATTTGGCTTCCTGGTCTTCCAGAATTTATAAATGAGCATTTAGTTTTAAAAATTCTAATAGTAAAAACAATAGGGATATTATTATAATTTAATCACTCTTTATTGTGTGCCATATATTGTCCTAAGTCTCCTATATACTATTTCACTAAATATTCTCAACATGATACGTTAGGTATTATTATTATTACTCTCATTCTTCAGATGATGAAATTAGCACTTAGTGAAGTTATATATTTGCTTAAGGTCTCAGACATAGCATGTTATGGATCTGAGATTAGATCTATCACGTCTGTCTGACTGCAATGACCATAGCTTTATCCACAATCCTATGGCTTTATCCACAATCCTATAACTGCTTAAAATTTGAATTTCTTACCCCAAAACTGATTTTTTCACTTTTATCTGGGGGGCTATCTAAAGATTAAGAACAATCTTACCTAATTATTTTTTAACATCTTTATTGGAGTGTAATTGCTTTATAATGGTGTGTTAGTTTCTGCTGTATCACACAGTGAATCAGCTATACCTATACATGTATCCCCATATACCCTCCCTCTTGTGTCTCCCTCCCACCTCCCCATCCCACCCTTCTAGGTGGTCACAAAGCACCAAGCTGATCTCCCTGTGCTATGCAGCCGCTTCCCACTAGCTATCTATTTTACATTTCATAGTGTATATATGTCCATGACACTCTCTCATTTCGTCCCAGCTTACCCTTCCCCCTCCCCGTGTCCTCAAGTCCATTCTCTACATCTGCATCTTTATTCTTGTCCTGCCCCCAGGTTCATCAGAACCATTTTTTCTAAGATTCCATATATATGTGTTAGCATAAGGGATTTGTTTTTCTCTTTCTGACTTACTTCACTCTGTATGACGGACTCTAGGTCCACCCACCTCACTACAAATAACTCAATTTCGCTTCTTTTTATGGCTGAGTAATATTCCATTGTATATATGTGCCACATCTTCTTTATCCATTCATCTGTCAATGGAAATTTAGGTTGGTTCCATGCCCTGGTTATTGTAAACAGTGCTGCAATGAACATTGTGGTATGTGCCTCTTTTTGAATTATGGTTTTCTCCAGGTAAATGCCCAGTAGTGGGATTGCTGAGTCATATGATAGTTCTATTTTTAGTTTTTAAAGGAAACTCCATACTGTTTTTTCCATAGGGGTTGTATCAATTTACATTCCCACAAACAGTGTATGAAGGTTCCCTTTTCACCACACCCTTTCCAGCATTTATTGTTTCTAGATTTTTTGATAATGGCCATTCTTACCAGCGTGAGGTGATACCTCACTGTAGTTTTGATTTGCATTTCTCTAATAATTAGTGATGTTGAGCATCTTTTCTTGTGCCTCTTGGCTATCTGTGAGTCTTCCTTAGTGAAATGTCTGTTTAGGTCTTCCGCCCATTTTTGGATTGGGTTGTTTGTTTATTGTATATTGAGCTGCATGAGCTGCTTGTAAATTTTGGAGATTAATCAGTTGTCAGTTGCTTCATTTGCAAATATTTTCTCCCATTTTGAGGGTTGTCTTTTTGTGTTTTTTATGATTTCCTTTGCTGTGCAAAAGCTTTGAAGTTTCATTAGTACCCATTTGTTTACTTTTGTTTTTATTTCTGTTCCTCTACGAGGTGGGTCAAAAAAGATCTTGCTGTGGTTTATGTCAAAGAGTGTTTTCCCTGTGTTTTCCTTTAAAAGTTTTATAGTGTCTGGTCTTACATTTAACTATTTAATCCATTTGCAGTTTATTTTTGTGTATGGTGTTAGGTAGTGTTCTAATTTCATTCTTTTATATGTAGCTGTCCAGTTTTCCCAGCACCACTTATTGAAGAGGCTGTGTTTTCTCCATTGTATATTCTTGCCTCGTTTACCAAAAATAAGATGACCATATGTGTGTGGGTTTATCTCTGAGCATTCAATCCTGTACCATTGATCTATATTTCTGTTTTGTGCCAGTATGATACTGTCTTGCAAATGACGCTTTGTGGTATAGTTTGAAGATGGGGAGTCTGATTCCTCCAACTCCATTTTTCTTTCTCAAGATTGCTTTGGTTATTCAGGGTCTTTTGTGTTTCCATATGAATTGTGAGATTTTTTTGTTCTAATTCTGTGAAGAATGCCATTGCTAGTTTGATAGAGATTGCATTGAATCTGTAGATTGCTTTGGGTAGTATAGTCATTTTCACAGTATTGATTCTTCCAATCCAAGAACATGGTATATCTCTCCATCTGTTTAGGTCATCTTTGATTTCCTTCACCAGCGTCTTATAGTTTTCTGAGTACAAGTCTTTTGCCTCATTAGGCAGGTTTATTCCTAGGTATTTTATTCTTTTTGATACAATGGTGAATAGGATTGTTTCTTTAATCTGTCTTTCTGATCTTTCATTGTTAGTGTACAGGAATGCAAGAGATTTCTGTGTATTAAGTTTGTATCCTGCAACATTACCAAATTCATTGAAGAGGTCTACTAGTTTTCTGGTGGCATCTTTAGGATTTTCTATGTAGAGTATCATGTCATCAGCAAATAGTGACAGTTTTACTTCTTCTTTTCCAATTTGTATTCCTTTTATTTCTTTTTCGTCTCTGACTGCTATGGCTAGGACTTCCAAAACTATGTTGAATAAGAAAGTGCCACAGCTTCTTTATCCATTCATCTGTCGATGGACACTTAGGTTGCTTCCAAATCCTGCCTATTGTAAACAGTGCTGCAGTGAACACTGTGGTATGTGCCTCTTTTTGAATTATGGTTTTCTCTGGGTAAATGCCCAGTAGTGGGATTGCTGGGTCTTATGGTAGTTCTATTTTTAGTTTTTTAGGGAACCTCCATACTGTTCTCCATAGTGGCTGTATCAATTTACATTCCCACCAACAGTGCAAGAGGGTTCCCTTTTCTCCACACCCTCTCCAACATTTATTGTTTGTAGACTTATTGATAATGGCCATTCAGACCGGTGTGAGGTGATACCTCATTGTACTTTTGATTTACATTTCTCTAATGTTTAGTGATGTTGAGCATCCTATCATGTGTTTGTTGGCAATCTGTATATCTTCTTTGGAGAAATGTCTGTTTAGGTCTTCTGCCCACTTTTGGACTGGGTTTTTGTTTCTCTGATATTGAGCTGCATTATGTGCTTGTATATTTTGGAGATTAATCCTTTGTCAGTTTCTTCATTTACAAATATTTTCTCCCAATCTGAGGGTTGTCTTTTCATCTTGTTTATGGTTTCCTTTGCTGTGCAAAAGTTTTAAACTTTCCCATTTGTTTATTTTTGTTTTTCTTTCCATTTCTCTAGGAGGTGGGTCAAAAAGGATCTTTCTGTGATTTATATCATGGAGTGTTCTGCCTATGTTTTCCTCTAAGAGTTTTATAGTGTCTGGCCTTACATTTAGGTCTTTAAACCATTTTGAGTTTATTTTTGTTTATGGTGTTAGGAAGTGTTCTAGTTTCATTCTTTTACATGTAGCTGTCCAGTTTTCCCAGTGCCACTTATTGAAGAGTCTGTCTTTTCTCCATTGTATATTTTTGACTCCTTTATCAAAGATAACGTGACCATATATGCATGGGTTTATCTCGGGGCTTTCTATCCTGTTCCATTTATCTATATTTCTGTTTTTGTACCAGTACCATACTGTCTTGATTACTGTAGCTTTGTAGTATAGTCTGAAGTCCAGGAGCCTCATTCCTCCAGCTCCATTTTTTTTTCTCAAGATTACTGTGGCTATTTGGGTTCGTTTGTGTTTCCATACAAATTGTGAAAGTTTTTGCTCTAGTTCTGTGAAAAATACCACTGGTAGTTTGATGGGGATTGCATTGAATCTGTAGATTGCTTTGAGGAGTACAGTCATTTTCACAATTTTGATTCTTCCAATGCAAGAACATGGTATATCTCTCCATCTATTTGTATCATCTTTAATTTCTTTCATCAGTGGTTTATAGTTTTCTACATACAGGTCTTTTGTCTCCTTAGGTAGGTTTATTCCTAGGTATTTAATTCTTTTTGTTGCAATGGTAATGGGAGTGTTTCCATAATTTCTCATTCAGATTTTTCATCATTAGTGCATAGGAATGAAAGAGATTTCTGTGCATTAATTTTGTATCATGCTACTTTACCAAATTCATTGATTAACTCTAGTAGTTTTCTGGTAGCATCTTTAGAATTCTCTATGTATAGTATCATGTCATCTGCAAAGGTGACAGGTTTACTTCTTCTTTTCTGATTTGGATTCCTTTTATTTCTTTATCAGCTCTGATTTCTATGGCTAAAACTTCCATAACTATGTTGAATAAGAATGGTGAGAATGGGTAACCTTGTCTTGTTCCTGATCTTAGTGGGAATGATTTCAGTTTTTCACCATTGATAATGAGGTTTGGCTGTAGGTTTGTCATATGTGGCCTTTATTATGTTGAGGTAAATTCCCTCTGTGCCTCCTTTTGAAGGGTTTTTTACTATAAATGGGTATTGAATTTCTTTTTAACATCTTTATTGTAGTATAATTATTTACAATATTGTGTTAGTTTCTGCTTTGTAACAAAGTGAATCAGCTATACACATACATATATCCCCACGTCTCCTCCCTCTTGCATCACCCTCCCATCCTCCCTATCCCACCTCTCTAGCTGGTCACAAAAAACTGAGTTGATCTCCCTATGCTATGCAACTACTTTCCACTAGCTATGTATTTTACATTTGGTAGTGTATATATGTCCATGACACTCTCTCATTTTATGCCATCTTACCCTTCCCCCTCCCTGTGTCCTCAAGTCCATTGTCGACATCTGTGTATTTATTCCTGTCCTGCCCTGCCACTAGGTTCTTCAAAACTTTTTTTTTTTTTAGATTCCATATATATGTGTCAACATACGGTATTCATTTTTCTCTTTCTGACTTACTTCACTCTGTATGACAGACTCTAGGTCCATCCCTCTCACTACAAATAACTCAATCTCGTTTCTTTTTATGGCTGAGTAATATTCCATTGTATATATGTGCCACATCTTCTTTATCCATGCATCTGTTGATGGACACTGAGGTTGCTTCCATATCCTGGCTATTGTAAATGAACATTGTGGTACGTGACTATTTTTGAATTATGTTTTTCTCAGGGTATATGCCCAGTAGTGGGATTGCTGGGTCGTATGGTAGTTCTATTTTTAGTTTTTTAAGGAACCTCCATACTGTTCTCCATAGTGGTTGTATCAATTTACACTCCCAATAACAGTGCAAGAGGGTTCCCTTTTCTCCAGGAAGAAAACGTTCTCCCTGTTCTCTCTAGCATTTATTGTTTGTAGATTTTTAGATGATGGTCATTCTGACCGGTGTGAGGTGATAGCTTATTGTACTTTTGATTTACATTTCTTTAATGATTAGTGATGTTTAGCATCCTTTCATGTGTTTGTTGGCAATCTGTATATCTTCTTTGGAGAAATGTCTATTTAGGTGTTCTGCCCATTTTTGGATTGGGTTGTTTGTTTTTTATGATATTGAGCTGCTTGTAAATTTTGGAAATTAATCCTTTGTCAGTTTCTTCATTTACAAATATTTTCTCCCATTCTGAGGGTTGTGTTTTCATCTTGTTTATGGTTTCATTTGCTTTGCCAAAGCTTCTAAGTTTCATTAGGTCCCATTAGTTTATTTTTGCTTTTATTTCCTTTCTTTAGGAGGTGGGTCAAAACGGATCTTGTTGTGGTTTATACCGAAGAGTGTTTTTCCTATGTTTGGTCTGTTTATATTTTCTATTATTTCCTGGTTCAGTCTTGGAAGGTTGTGCTTATCTAAGAATTTGTCCACTTCTTCCAGATTGTCCTTTTTATTGGCATATATTTGCTTGTAGTAATTTCTCATGATCATTGGTATTTCTGTAGTGTCAGTTGTTACTTCTCCTTTTTCATTTGTAATTCTATTAATTTGAGTCTTCTCCCTTTTTTTCTTGATGTATCTGGCTAATGGTTTATCAATTTTGTTTATCTTTTCAAAGAACCAGCTTTTAGTTTTATTGATCTTTGCTATTGTTTCTTTCATTTCCTTTTCATTTATTTCTGATCTGATCTTTATGATTTCTTTCCTTCTACTAACTTTGGGTTTTTTTTTTTGTTGTTGTTGTTGTTCTTTCTCTAATTGCTTTAGCTGTAAGGCTAGGTTGTTTACTTGAGATTTTTCTTGTTTCTTGAGGTAGGATTGTATTGCTATAAACTTCCCTCTTAGAACTGCCTTTTCTGCATCCCATAGGTTTTGGCTCATCATGTTTTCATTGTCATTTGTTTCTAAGAATTTTTTGATTTCCTCTGATTTCTTCAGTGATCACTTGTTTATTTAGTACTGTATTGTTTAGCCTCCATGTCTTCGTATTTTTTACAGATTTGTTTCTGTAATTGATATCTAGTCTCATACTGTTGTGGTCAGAAAAGATACTTGATACGATTTCAATTTTCTTAAATTTACCAAAGCTTGATTTGTGACCAAAGATATGAGCTATCCTGGAGAATGTTCCATGAGCACTTGAGAAGAAAGTGTGTTCTGTTGTTTTTGGATGGAATTTCCTATAAATATCAATTAAGTCCATCTTGTTTAACGTATGATTTAAAGCTTGTATTTCCTTATTTGTTTTCATTTTGGGTGATCTGTCCATTGGTGAAAGTGGGGTGTTAAATTCCCCTACTATGATTGTGTTACTGTCAGTTTCCCCTTGTATGGCTGTTAGCATTTGCCTTATGTATTGATCAGCTCCTATGTTGGGTGCATAAATATTTACAATTTTATATCTTCTTCTTGGATCGATCCATTGATCATTATGTAGTGTCCTTCTTTGTCTCTTGTAGTAGTCTTTATTTTAATGTCTATTTTGTCTTATATGAGAATTGCTACTCCAGTTTCCTTTTGATTTCCATTTGCATGGAATATCTTTTTCCATCCTCTCACTTTCAGTCTGTATGTGTCCCTAGGTCTGAAGTGGGTGTCTTGTAGACAGCATGTATACAGGTTTTGTTTTTGTATCCATTCAGGCAGTCTATGTCTTTTGGTTGGAGCATTTAATCCATTTACATTTAAGGTAATTATTGGCACGTATGTTCCTGTTGCCATTTTCTTAATTGTTTTGGGATTGTTATTGTAGGTCTTTTCCTTCCCTTGTGTTTCCTGCCTAGAGAAGTTCCTTTAGTATTTGTTGTAAAGCTGGTTTGGTGGTGCTGAATTCTCTTAGCTTTTTCTTGTCAGTAAACGTTTTAATTTCTCCATTGAATCTGAATGAGATCCTTGCTTGTTAGAGTAATCTTGGTTGTAGGTTTTTCTCTTTCATCACTTTAAATATGTCCCGCCTTTCCCTTCTGGCTTGCAGAGTTTCTGCTGAAATATCAGTTGTTAACCTTATGGGGATTCACTTGTATATTATTTGTTGCTTTTCCCTTGCTGCTTTTCATAATTTTTCTTGGTATTTAATTTTTTATAGTTTGATTAATATGTGTCTTGGTGTGTTTCTCCTTGGATTTATCCTGTTTGGGACTCTCTACACTTCCTGGACTTGATTGACTCTTTCCTTTCCCATATTAGGGAAGTTTTCAACTATAATGTCTTCAAATATTTTCTCAGTCCCTTTCTTTTTCTCTTCTTCTTCTGAGACCCCTATAATTCGAATGTTGTTGTGTTTAATGTTGTCTTACAGGTCTGTGAGACTGTCCTCAATCTTTTCATTCTCTTTTCTGTATTCTGCTCTGCAGTAGTTATTTCCACTATTTTATCTTCCAGGTCACTTATACATTCTTCTGCCTCAATTATTCTGCTATTGATTCCTTCTAGAAAATTTTAAATTTCATTTACTGTGCTGTTCATCATTGTTTGTTTGCTCTTTAGTTTTTCTAGGCCTTTGTGAAACGTTTCTTGTATTTTCTCCATTCTATTTCCAACATTTTGGATCATTTTTTCTATCATTTCTCTGAAGTATATTTCAGGCAAACAGCCTATTTTCTCTTCATTTATTTGGTCTGGTGTGTTTTTACCTTGCTCCTTCATCTGCTGTGTATTTCTCTGTCTTCTCATTTTTCTTAACTTACTGTGTTTGTGGTCTCCTTTCTGTAGGCTGCAGGTTTATAGTTCCCATTGTTTTTGGTGTCTGCCCCCAGTGGGTAAGGTTGGTTCAGTGTGTTGTTTAGGCTTCTTGGTGGAGGGGACTGGTGCCTATGTTTTCATGGATAAGGCTGGATCTTTTCTTTCTGGTGGGCAGGACTGTGTCCAGTGGTGTGTTTTGGGATATCTGTGACCTTATCATGATTTTAGGCAGCCTCTCTGCTAATGGGTGGCGTTGTGTTCCTGTCTTACTAGTTTTTTGGCATGGGGTGTCCAGCACTGGATCTTGCTCATCTTTGAGTGGAGCTGGGTATTAGCATTGAGATGGAGATCTTTGGGAGAACTGTTGCTGATTGATATCACTAGGGGCCAGGTGGTCTCTGGTGGACCAATGTCCTGAACTTGGCTCTCACACCTCTGAAGCTCAGGCCTGACACCCAGCCAGAGCACCAAGACTCTATCAGCCCCACAGCAAGGTACATGTGGATTTTCTTGTCTTTTGGGAAGTCTGAGGTCTTCTGCCACCTTTCAGTAAGTGTTCTGTAGGAGTTGTTCCACATGTAGCTGTATTTTTGATGTATTTGTGGGGAAGAAGGTAATCTCCACGTCTTATTCCTCCACCATCTTGAAGGTTCTCTCCAACCTTACCTAATCTGATTGTTGATTCAAGTCCGGTTTGAGCCTCAGATTCTCTTCAGCAGGTCGAAATCTCCCTTATGAGTACTAGACACTCTCTCCCCCTGCCTCTCACCCATTTCTCCATCTGGATATCTTTCTTGTTTACTCCTTAATCACAGTATGTCTAACGCCAAACAGTGTTTAAATTCCATATCACTCCTTTTCCTTGGTTCTCTTTTTCAGTGATGTTGATTTTATAGTGGTGATCATAGATGTCTTCTTTGGTTCCCCTTTTTAATGAATGCTATCACCATATTCCCAGGCATCCACTTTTGAAATCTCAAACCTACTCATTCGTTTCCCAAACAGTACTTAATGTAAGCTTCTTGAGGATAGAAATATTGTTCTATTATCTCTCTCTGTGTATCCTACACAACATCTGGCATGGAATAATTGCTCATGAAGTATTTGTAGAATATCTCCTTCTCCCCAGCCTCAGGCATCCATTGGGGATTAAATAGGGTTAAATGCAACGTAGTTCTCCAGTAAGGACTATTAACTGCAGTGCTTTTTACTTGGGTCGGTGGATGTGTCAGTCAATCATTTGAAAATATTATGAAAATACATTTTGCCTGGGTGTATATGATCACTTTTTTTTAGAAAACAGCACATGCTGCAAAGAGTTAAAGAATCACTCCTCCTTGGAATTTTGCAACATGGAGATCATCATCTTCAAGAGCAATTTCAGTGAGTCGTAGAGTCAAAATCAGATTTCACAATGTTAAATGAGTGGGAGCTAAGAACATGGGAACAGAGAGAAATAGGCTCAAAAGAGAAGGAAAAAATTAAGGTAGATATAAATTAAAAGGATGTTATTTTTCAGGATGAGAGAGACCTGAATTGGAGGAAGACTATAAGAGTTACACTCACTGGATATTTACTATATTCTGATCACTGAATTTTGTACCTTACATTAATTAGGTATTAGTTTATTGATCAAGTCAGATCTTGAAATGATGGAATTGGGGGAGGGGACTAAGGAAACAAATGGAACAGAGGAGTTGGCCTTGGGTAGCATGAGGAAATCCTCATTCTCTGAGACTTGAAAGGGAGCGGGAAATAAGGGTATGAATGTAGATGAGGGGAAACAGATGCTAAGTTGATTCATATGGATGGTCTCAATTTTGCTATAAAATAAAAGGTATAAGAACTTGAACAAAAGTGAGTGGTAAATTTGGGTGCGGGACTTAATGGGAAGATTTTGAAAAATTACTGAAAGACTTTTCTTCTTTATGTAATAACTACTTGTTAAACATCTATCATTAGGTACTGAGAATACATGGTTCTTGTTCTGTAGGAAGTTGCCACATTTAATAAATTATAATTTCTGAAGGGTATGGAGCATGTTATAACCATTTACATATTTCTCAATAGTGCATAGCCTAATACTTTGAGCACAGTAGATAAACATTAAGGTTTTAAGTCAATTGAATTAAATCCAAAAGAACTCTTTATTTTAAACAAAGCCTGAGGCTCTTGGGCCATGGACTGTTTTGGCGGGAGTCCTTTACAACCAAAGAGCAGAGATCTGCCAGTTGGGAATATAGCTTGCAATGTTTAGCAACTGAAAATACATTTAGAGTAGGTTTTTCCCAGCCTCAGTGCTATTGACATTTCGATAACTCTTTGGGGAGCTGTCATGTACATTGTAGGACATTTAGCAGTATTACTAGCTTCTGCTGACTAGATTCTGGTAACACCCCCCACCCAACTCCCACCCAATCCTGACAAAATATCTCCAGACATTGTCAAATGTCCTCTGGGAAGAAATATAGCCCCAGACTGAGAACCGCTGATTTAGAGTATTGATGATTAACTCATATAAAAATAACTCTTCATAACAAACATCTAAATTCATAAAGTCTAATTATCGGGTAGTAATTACCAAGGCTTGGCTGCTCCATTTTTGTCTACTGACCAGTGTTTGAACAATTTCCACTTCTCCAGCAGGGAGAAGTGAGGAGACCCTCACATGATGCTTATTCTCTCCACTTAGCAGCTCTAAATGGGAGGTTACCCATATTTCTTTGATCTTTCACTTCCTTTCTTTAGGATTAGAGAGAGTGTGTTGTCCTGACTGCTGAAACTTTCCAGTGATCAGACCTATGTTCATACAGCATACACAATGCATTGTGTCAAGTAAATGTTAGACTTAGACCCAAAGGTCTGAGGTTTCAAACCAACTTAGTTATATAACCTTGGCAAATCACTTAATTATTTTGTTCTTCCATTGTTATAGAGTTATTCTGATAATGATATATGAAGGATAGAACTTTGTAAACTCTGACACACTGAAAAATTGAGAGTTAACCCTTCTTGCCCTAGTGCTTATATTAAAAATCATCACTCATTTGAAAATCATGGATCAGGGAGATGATTTAAAGAGAAAATTTAAAATATTTGACATTTTTATGTGTTGGGAATGACAGAAAGTGAAAGATGTTGCCAAATTTCCTAGGGTTTGTGAATGTGATAGTGATGGAGTGATGGTGTCATACATTAAAGTAGGGATCATTGAAAAGGAGATCTAAAAAAATTGAGATATAATTCATATAACAAAATATTCACCCTCTTAAACTGTACAATTCAGTGGTTTTTACTATATTCACAGAGCTGTTCAGCCATCACCACTATCTATTTTAGAACATTTTCATCACCTCAAAGGAAACCTCATACCCAATAGAAATCACTTCCCATACCCTCCTACCCCACTGCTTGGCAACTATTAATCTATTTCTGTCTTTATGGATTTGAATATTCTGGAAATTTCATATAAATTATATCATACAATTTGTGTCTGGCTTCTTTTACTTATCATAGTGTTTTAAAAGATCATCTATGTTGTACCATGTATTAGTACTTCATTCACTTTTTTATAGCTGAATAATATACTATTGTATAGATATACCACATTTTGTTTACCCACTCATCAATTGATGGATATTAGGATCGTTTCCACTTTTTGGCTATTCTGAATGATGCTCCTATGAATATTTGTGTACAAATTCTTGTGCAGACATTTGTTTTCATTTCTTTTGAGTGAATACCTAAGAGTATAATTGCAAGATTACATGGTACCTCTATATTTTTAGGAACTGTCAAACTATTTTTGAAGGTGGCATAAAAGAAACAATTGAGAGTTAACTTGGTTTTGTACATGTTGAATTTGGAATGTTTGCAAGACTTACAGAAGGCTGTTTTGGGGAGAATGATAGCTATATGTGTCTTAGACTTAGTAGAATAGTATGAGTTTGAGATGTAGATTTTGGCACCATCACCATGTAGAACTAAGATAAGTGAAAGCAAGAGCTCACCCAAGGAAAGTATTTAGAGAGGAAATAGCAGGGAAATAAAGAGATGGGAATAAGGAAGAACACATCTTTAAGGTCAATTCAGATAAGATGCATGGTCTGTGTGAGGGAAGACAGGAAAAGGGGAGATGAATTAGGACTTGGCAGGTAATTGTTCAGGATTTTCTTCTGATAGTGAGAAGATTTGCATATGGGAAGGATTTCACTGGCAAAGATGGACATACAGAGATCAGAGATTGTCATTCTGATACAGGATCTTAAATCTTGAGGGATGAGGAGGAGTCTACTAAGCAGGGGAGTGTGGGAAAGACTTTCCACGCATAGGAAACAGCATGTATATAGGCACAGTTGTTCAAAGTGTCTGAAGAATGCAGGATAATTAAACACATTCATGTGGTAGTTATTTTATGCCAGCACTGTACTGTTTCATCCGATGATCTCACTTAAACTTTATGATAGCTTTCATTGTAGAGACGAGGAAGTAGATTCAAGGATATTGTACAACGAGCCAGGGTTACACAGCTGGTAAATGGTAGAGTCCAGCTATGAACCCAGTAATTTGATTCCAGAGCCTTACTCTTACTTGGTGAAATAACTCATCTACGTACTTGTAGGTATCAGGTATTAAGTTACCAGTTTCAGCATCAGTGGTGCACTCCTGGTAGCTGATTATGTGTTTCCAGTCCTGTTCTTCACTTGGTGCTTTGATGGCTCCTTTGGTATGCTCTCCACCATTCTTAATTTTAGAACAGAGATTCAGAAACATCAAAATCATTTGGGAAGTATTTAAAAAATACTGATACCTAAGCCTTTCTGTAAGATTACTCATTTACAATCTTCAAGATGAGGCCCAAGACTTATGACTGAGTTCTCCTCAGGTGATTATGCTGTAACCAGTCTGGCTGTTATACTAGGTCTGTCATAAAATAATCATTACTGAGAGTTCTCAGATGTTCAAATTGAAAGAGAGTCCGTCCTAACTTTCCAAGTTTAGTTGCTAATATAGTAGAAAATGCTAAAGGAGGTTATTCTGGCTATGCCGGACCTTATTTATTCTAACGGGTTTTTTTTCTTTCTTTCATGCTTATTGAATACCCTTCATATGCTAGGTGTTTTCACTGAAATGAACTTATTTACTTCTCAAAATATCTTTATGAGATGTGACATGTTATTCCAGCTTGACATATGAAAATATTGAAACTCAGAAACACAAATACTTGATCCGGTTCATGGGCCTACTAAGAACAAAAATTTAAGCACAGAGATTCAAAATTGAAGTCCAGGGCCCTTTCCACTTTCCCAGACAATCTCTCCTATGGGAAATGTTTAATAATAAGATTAATCCATTTGCTAGCTTTCCATTAATATATTCTTCATTTTCACAATGTGCAAAGACCTATAAGAAAGTTCCAAGCTACATACTGGTCACATTTCATAATGTGACTTACACGTTTGGAAATAAATTTTAAAAGTTTGAATTCTTCCTTCTCTAATATGCAAATCAGAGCCATCATGTGGTCTGAGACCACAGTCCATTGAAGGATCATGGACCTTGCTGGCAGAGGAAAATAAACCCCAACAGTTGGAGCTGCAAGCCATCTGTCTTTAGCTATTTCATATTTTGTCAGAAATCATCAGCGTACTTAGAAAATAGCAGTGACCAACTAATATTACTAAAATTTAAAGTATGATGAGATAGAATAACCAAGCTGTTTATTCAGAGATAAAATATGTACCCTTTGAAATTTTGGAAGAACACTAAGAATTATGGAAGATTTTCATATTGCAAGGCTATCACAGAATATTCGACAGTTAGATGAAAATGGGTTTATATACAAAATATTTTATAGATACAGAATCTTAGTTTCTTACACTAGAAATGTAATTGAATTTAGAGACCATTTAATTGAACTCCTTTGTTTCATAGGTCAGAAAAATTAGACCAAGAGTGGTTAAATTGCTTGTCTGAGACGATAAAGTACTGAAAAAAGATGGCACATAAATCTCATAATGTGAAAAGAGAGAGTAATACAATTATTATTATTATTACTAATATGAATAGCTCCAATTTATTTCTTATGATTTTGAGGACTTTACATATATTAACTTGTTTAATCAGTGCAGCAAATCAAGATGGTAAATATTATCACTGCCACTTTACAGAGAAAGAACTAAGGGCCATGATGGTTAAGAAATTTGCAACATGGACTCTATACAGATGTATAAAATGATATAAATAAATAAGCAAATAAATGAGGAAGAAGTAAATCTTTTCCTTGGATTAGAGGGCCATCTAATAAATGAGCTTATAAATGAGGAATGATGAAATCAGAAAAATCACCATTTGGCAAGCATCATATTATTCATCGATTAAGGGAAGAATCATAAATACATGATAGTACAAGTGTGTGAAACAGTAATGAGATTAAGATATCTTTCTAGACCCCAAAGTTTTGTCTTGTAAGATAATTATTGATTACAAATGAAAAAATAATATCTTTACAGTGGAGAAACCTAGCACATACCATCTGAACTAATGATCAAAGTTAATATCTACATGAATAGGACGAATAGTATCCTGTTCCTTGTGACCTCATGCACCAAGAAGGACACAGCATCACCTCTGGGGTATTCCTGTCAAAAATGCATAACCTGAAACATGCATAATCATGTGAAAACTCAAAAATGAGGGACATTCTAAAATATATCTGACTTGTTTTTTCCAAAAATGTTAATGTCATGAAAGACAAAGACTGAATGCAACATGTGACCCAGGATTTTCTTTTGATATAAAGGACAATATATGAATAAATGGAAAAATATGAATGCCGTCTGGAGGTTAGATAATAGAATTAGATCAATATTAATTTCCTGATTTTAAAAATTGTACTATGGTTATGTAACAGAATATCCTTGTTTTTAGAAAATACACACTGAATTATGAACAGTCATTATGCAGTTAACTTATTTTCAAATGGTTCAGAAAAAACTGTGTGTGTGCTTGTGTGTATGTGAATGATAAAACACATGTGGAAATGTGTTAACACTTAAAGACTCTGGGAGAAGGTCTTAGGGAATTCTTTGTCCTCTTCCTCATACCATTTGTATTATTGTATTATTTGTGCTATTTAAGGACACTTTGTAAATTTTCTATAAATCTAAAATCATTTCATAGTGCCTGCACCAGTTTACATTCCCACCAACAGTGTAGGAGGATTCCCTTTTCTCCACACCCTCTCCAGCATTTATTGCTTGTAGATTTTTTGATGATGGCCATTCTGACCACTGTGAGGTGATACCATATTCTAGTTTTGATTTGCATTTCTCTAATAATTAGTGATGTTGAGCATATTTTCATGTGCTTTTTAACCATCTGTATGCCTTCTTTGGAGAAATGTCTATTTAGATCTTAAAAAAAATAAAATAAAATTACATCAAAAAGGGAGGGAGATGCAAGAGGGAGGAGATATGGGGATATATGTTTATGTATAGCTGATTCACTTTGTTATAAAGCAGAAACTAACATACCATAGTAAAGCAATTATACTCCAATAAAGATGTTTAAAAAAATAAAGAAATTAGGAGAAAAAGAAAAGAAATTTGCAACAAGTCACATACTCAGGTCTGGGACACTCAACCCAGCCTGCCAGAGTTCAAAGACTCTCCTGCCTCAAGCATCAGAGGGTGCATTCAGCTCCCATGGGTGCTGTGTATTGTCTCATCTTGACAGACGGGCTCTTACTTCATCCATGAATCCTCTACTTTTTACTGTGAGGCAAAGAGTTCTATTTACTTAGATTTATCTCTCATATAATTTCACTAACAATGACCCTTAACTTCATCAGACAGTGCAGTTCAGATGTGAAGTCTGGAACCTATTAATTACCCTGTGTTAGTCTCAGTTTTCTCATCTGAAAGAGGGTATAATAACACTTAAATCAAGAATTGTAGTGAGGGTTAAATGTAATCATGAGGAGAAAATACCTGTACTTTGAAAAACATGTTAGTCTTTCAAGACAATGTTCATTGTGTTTTCCTTTTCCCTTTGGTGTCTACCATGACAAGCAGGTTAGGCAGAAAGGGTCTAGGAAATGGAATGGGTGATGACCAAATCTTTTCCAAAGGTTAAACTATACCAAATTGCCTTCTCTAGTTTTCTAGTTCTGTAAGGGGTGTATTATGTATTCTGTGGCAAGTGCTGCAGCAGAGAGGAGACTGAGTTCACTTAGAACAAAGGAACTACATGGGAGCAGAGGGTGCCTCTTTTCTAAAAGCTCTTTATGCTTATACTGCACATTTACAGGATGCAAGAAGAGGTGAAGAATCTGTTCTCTGATAATATTTTTGAGTCATGAGCTGTCAGGAAAATCTTAAATGGCAACAGTCTTATCATTGAAAAAGGAATATCGAGTTTCAAATTTTAGATTGTCAAAAGCCATTATAAAGTACATATTCCACAGTGAAATAAATTGAAAAATGAAGAGTATATTGGGGAACATCCTAAAAGGTCATTTACACCTACTTACATGCTTTACAGTTAAGGAAGGCAGATATAGGGAAGGGAAATGACCTGCTATAGTTGCAGAGTTATTTAGTGAATAATAGGATGAGATTGGTTCCCTTGACATTTAGACAATAGAACCACAGAAAGGTGGTTTTGTGCTCCTTTATACTTTGTTCAGTTTCTTTAAACCACTGAAAGTGAGTGGTGAAAATTCTATTTTTTCTATCTCTACTGTGGTGGACTAGATACAAAGTAAACCCCCACTTAAAAATTTAAAAAAAAAACAGTAGATAAAATGTAAAATAAAACTTTTGAATGCACCATTGAAGTAACAAGAAAATAAGAACTCCCAAGAGGCAAAAAGAAGTTAAAGCAGGAATCTAGAATATTAAGCTAGTAAAATTTTAAGACAAAAATACAAGGAAATTACAAAAGATGCTGTGTTATTCATTAATGCTGATCTCTGAATATTTCCAATTCTCTGACTTCTTGTCACATAGTAAGATTGTACTTTCTGGATTGCTATGTAAACTATTCTGGCCAATGACTTGTGAGTGGAACTGACATGTGCCTCTTCTGGGCTAAGCATTTAATCCTCAATGAGACCCTCCAATACTCTCTTTCTTTTTTCTGGGATGATTGGCAATATTCTAAATACTGTCTTTTTTGTCAACCTAGGTTTTGGAATAACACTGACGAGCAACAGAGATGGAGTCAACACTTGTAGGACATGTGGAAGTGAAAAGAAACACAAATCAAAATATAAAGCTTGGTTTGAAAGTATTAGGATTTCACTTTGTTATTGCAGCATATTCTAGCCTATCCCAATACAGAAATAAGAAAATTAATAATATCAGTGGCAATAAAAATAATACTAGCAAACATTAAAATAACTGTTAACATGTGTTATGTACTTTCTAGATGCTTTACATATGTCAATTAATATAATCTTCTCAACAATTATATGAAGTAGATAAAATATTATTATTATTCCCACTTTATTTATAAGGAAACTGAGACCAAAAGGGTTAAATAATTTGCTTAAGCTCACAAAGTTGGAAAATGATGGAATTGGTATTTCCCTCAGTAAGAAGGAAAATTATCCCTGTTAAGAAGGTCTAGTGTACAATGGTATGGCGGATAAAGATATTGATACATATGAGGGTATATCTAAATAAAGAATGATTACATAAAGCTAAAAAATAATTATTGAGAGGTTATAAAAACAAAATGGAACTAAAATATCAGGCATAGAATAGAAAATTGGGTGTTTATCAGTGTTTAAAAGTAAGACAAATATATAGATAATTTTAAACTTGTAAGATATCTGGTAAAACATTTCTAGAGTAACCACTACAAAGTTATCTACAAAGTGTATAATTTCCAAATTCAAGAAGGTTAAAAAATAAAGAATAGAGAAAAACCTCAATATAAAGGGATGCAAGAATGGGGAAAAATGGAAAAAGTAGGAAAATAAATTAAAAATTAAATGGTAGAAATCAGGATACATTAGTGATTTTGATTTACTTTAAGGGGATTTAATCTCCATTTACAACACAAAATTTTTAATGTCTGCTATTCTTGATATCAGAATTAAAGATAACAGAAGAAATAAGAATTCCATATTATTTCTATTTATATGCTAAAAGTCCAAACAAATTATTAGCAAAAGTAAATCAACAACCTGAAAATATATAATACATCATGGATAGTTAAATTTTCCCAGACTGCAATGTAGGTTTAATATAAAATATAAATTAACATAAATTCATTACATTAGCATATGATTCAAAGAGAAACATGGATGACCTTCTCAATGGGTATAAATGAAGCCTTCACTAAAAGTCAATAGGCATGAATGACAAAAACTAGGATCAGAAGGAACATTTAATAGAGAAATATTGAAATATATACAAGACAAAAATGCTCACCATAACCACTTCCTTTTGATGATTTTCTGGAAGTCCAGGACAAGAAAAAGATGTAACCGCATAAATATAGAGAAGGAAAACACAATGTTGCCATCATTATTCACACATACACTCCTAGACTTGAACAGGGAATTTTGCAATGTTGATCAGAAACAATATCCTCTTAGAAAATTCCATTGCATTTCTGTGCTTTAGCAGCAAGATTTAGAAAATTTAATATTAAAATGATAGCATTTACAATAACAACAAAATATTATCTATCTATCCACATATATACAGATAAGAAGAAATCGAAGAAAGATTTTCAAGACTTAGAAGAAAAATTATAAAACAATTTAAAAGCATTCAAGAAGGTCTAAACCAATGGGAAGATATACCATGTTTATGAATAAAAAGACTCAAAAGTTTAAAACTATCAAGTTTTCTCAAATTTATCTACTCCTGTGAAACTCTTACCAACTTGCTTTTGTGCAACTTGACAAATTGATTCTAAAATTCTAAATTGATTATAAATTTTTTATGGAGGAAATGCTAAGGAAAGCCAATATACTGCTGGGGAAGTGATGGAAACAGAAAGTGAGGGACCTATTGGATATCAAGAGACTTACATAAAGCACTAATAATTAAAGGTGTAGTGTTAATTTGGGGACAGGCAGATAGATCAATGAAATTTGAATAGAAACAGCAGAACTCAACTCACAAACACATGGAAACTTGCTAGATAACAAAATGTGCAGTTGAAATCATTGTGTAAAGAAGAGATTACTTAGTGATACTGGATAAAACAGTATCTATACTGGAAGAAATTAAATTGGATTCGTATCTTTCTATATGCAAAAATCAATCCTAGTTAGATTAAACATTCAAATTTGAAGAAGTACCATCAAATTTTAGAAGGTAGTATAGGAGAATGTCTATGTGACCTTGGGGCAGGGGATGAGTTTATAAACAAGACACAAATGCACTATTATAAAAACAAAATTTTATACATTTAACCATTTTATAAAATATACCATTTTGTATTTGCTAGAATGGGAAAGTTTTCATCTGCTGATGTCAAGTTTTGGTAAGAACATAGAATAAAACAGCTCACATCTCTGATGGTAGGTATTTACATTTTACAACCTGTTTGGAAAACTATTTAGAATTTAGAATTGTCTCCTAAGTTGAAGATACATTTACCTTACAAACAAGCAATTCATCTCCTGGATTTATACTTTAGAGAAAGTCTTACACATGCGCATGAAGAATAAAGTATAAACATATGCATTAGTTTGTAATAGCCAAGAGAGAAACAAAAACAAAGCAGCAACAAAAAATTCCACCAAAGGGGAAAAAACTCCATTGGCAAGAGGGTGCCAAAGAGGGTGCCAAACTACAAAATAAATTGTAGTTTAGCAATGTAATGAGTTAATATACAGTAGTAAAAAATTGAATCAACTAGAGGTACTTACATGTTGAATGACAGAAGAA
Organism: Hyperoodon ampullatus; assembly: GCF_949752795.1. Lineage (NCBI taxonomy): Eukaryota > Metazoa > Chordata > Mammalia > Artiodactyla > Ziphiidae > Hyperoodon > Hyperoodon ampullatus. The sequence continues at coordinate 52,486,284 of NC_136915.1, read as the reverse complement.
TTTGTATGATATGATTCCATTTACACAAAATACTAACAATATACTGTTTAAGAATATATAAACAATTTGTAAAAACTCTCAAGGAAAGAAAAGGAATAATAACAATTCAGGATAATGATTACTATTAGGGAGTAGGGTAGGGAATGAGATGAGAGAGAAGCACAGGAATTGTCAGGGCATTGTGTAATTGTGTACCACATTGTGGTAATGTGCTTTTTTTTTTTTACGTTGGATAGTGATTATGTGGATGTTTATTTTATTTTGTTTTTTAACTTACCCATTTGCTTTAAATATTCAGATTGGAGCAGTTGTGTTGAAATCTCACCTATATCTTCTATTCAAGTGTTGATTTTTACCAAAAACCTGAGCAAAGTTTTGTCCTGTTAAAAAGTCATGCTAAAAAATATTTCTCATTTAGTATTTATTCAGGATATCAGATGAACGATGATCTGTTTTAGATTCAGCAAATTTACCTTTTAGTCAAAGTTATCTGACTTTGGCATCTTAAAAAGAGTAAATTTCCATTCCCAGAGAACTGAAAGCAATTTACCATAACCACATTGGAAATGGAATCTGCAATTGTGGGGGCCTCCAATGTGGGCTATTTGGTGGAATTTCTCCTCATTCTCACTCAGCCCTGACTCACACCAGCTCTTGCGATAGCAGCAGCATCACTAACCCTGTCCTTTACCATATCCAACAGTGAGTCACTGATTGCCAAGACTCCCAAACTAATGGATTTGCAACCAGATGATATGAGTTTGTGGCTTTGCCTATCCACTTACTACCTATTGACTTGACCAAAATTTGGGTCAGGTGGAGTGGAGTGGCGAGAAGATGGAAACTCAGTGATCAGCAAGAGAAGAAAGCTTAATACACACTTATTAGATTCTTATACTGGATACTGTGGTAGGCAGAATAATGACTGCCCAAAGATGTCCATGTTTTGATCCATGAAACCGGGAAGAGTTATCTTTTGTGGCAAAAGGACTTTGCAAAGTGATTAACGATCTTGAGACGGGAAGACTATCATGGATTATCAGGTGGGCCTAATGTAATCGCAAGCGTTCTCATAAGAGGGAGGTAGGCGTGTCGGTGTTAGAGGACGAAGTGTGATGGCGGAGGGAGGGCTCAGAGTGAGGCTGTTGCTGGAAGGGCTCCCTGAGCCAAGGAATGAGGACGGACTCTAGAAGCTCGTGAAAGCGAGAGGGGGGTTTCCTCCTAGAGCCCCCAGAAGGAATGCAGCCCTACCGACTCCTTCATTTTAGCCAAGTAAGAGACTTTTTTTTTTTTTTTTTTTTTGGTTTTGGTTTTTGTGGTACGCGGGCCTCTCACTGTTGCGGCCTCTCCCGTTGTGGAGCACAGGCTCCGGACGCGCAGGCTCAGCGGCCATGACTCATGGGCCCAGCCTCTCCGCAGCATGTGGGATCCTCCCGGACCGGGGTACAAACTCGTGTCCTCTGCATTGGCAGGCAGACTCTCAACCCCTGCGCCACCAGGGAAGCCCGAGACATTTTTGAACTTCTGATCTCCAGCACGGTAAGGTAACAAATTTGTGTTGTTGTAAGCCACTAAGTTTGTGATAATGTGTTGTAATAACAATAGGAAACATAAGACACCTCTTATGGTCACTGAAAATCCTTGTAGGCTTCATCATTTGCCCAGTTATTGCTGTAGTGACCAGTTCTGACTAGCTTTGAGCAGCTACAACCAGAGGGACTTGGCCCCTCATGTATCTTGCTGAAGGTGTCTCTGATGTCTCCATGAACTCCCTGACAAACATATGCCACCTGGAAATTCATGACCTAGAGCTGCCCTTGACTGGGGTGGGGGAATGGTTGCTGATGAGTAGATACTTTCCTCTTTTATACTTGGGTAATAAGTAGTAAAGAAAGGGGCAAAAGGTTCTCTCTTAAACAACAGCAGCGATATGTTAAAATACTTTTTAAAAAAATAAGATGGAATCTCATGTAAAGCATAGAAATTTAAACTGCATAAAAATGGTTGGAGAACACTTAGAGAATTTCTCTACATTTAATCTTTGATTCTGTAATTGGATGCATTATTTTTTTCAAAAAGAGAAATATTTTACTCAAGTTTTAAGAAGTATCAAGTATAATAATTCCAATAAAATTAAGTTCTTAAATTAAAAAAAAGGATTCTAAGATGCATTTCATAAGACTCCTGAGAAGAAAGGTCAGACACCAGTCATCTGCTCTAGTGACAAATTCAATCACATTCTTGTACTAGTTTTCCCTTCCTCCCTGTTCTCCTCCCTGGACCCTTACTCCTACTCTAGGAGATGGCTTCCAGAATAAGCCATATGCATGCCTGAGATTTTGATCTCAGGGGATCCCAGATTAAGACAGAGGTATATACTATGCTGATTGTTCTACCTGCATTTTCTCATTTAATTAACATTATCCATCCAGTAAGATATTTATTCATATCCCCAAGATTTTATTAACTCAGATGAATAATTTGCAGAAGGCCATTCAAGTAACTTAACAAACAATTGATGGAACCTGGATTCGTCTTCCAAGTTTGGCTGGTTGCAAAACCTGCATGTTTTCTGATATATTACTCAAATTCTCATACGCTGTTGAGAGAGATTAAATGAGATCATAAGGGTGAAAATCTTTGTATAGTTCTCAAAAAAAGGTCTTCAATCTGTACAATTCATTTCCTGTCTTCAGGAAAGGAAAATATTCCACACTCCACCCTCAAAGAAACATGGAAAAATTCAGCTGAGACTCAAAATCTCAAGTTCTGTGCTTCTTAGAATATCTTGTTCCTACAGAAAAGAAACTTTTTTTTTTTCTTTTGGTTGTGTTTGGTCTTCATTGCTATGTGCGAGCTTTCTCTAGTTGCAGCTAGCGGGGGCCATTCTTTGTTGTAGTACACGGGCTTCTCATTGCGGTGGCTTCTCGTTGCAGAGCACGGGCTCTAGGTGCATGGGCTTCAGTAGTTGTGGCTCGCGGGCTTTAGAGCGCAGACTCAGTAGTTGTGGTGCACGGGCTGCAGAGCAACATGGGAAGTCTTCCTGGATTAGGGCTCGAACCCATGTCCCCTGTATTGGCAGGTGGATTCTTAACCACTGTGCCACCAGCGAAGCCCCAGAAAAGAAACTTTGAAGAATTTGTATCAGTCAAAACTGCTGTAGGGGGAGAACAGAAATCAGTCCATCACATTATGCCCCAAACGCAGAAGAGCAGCCAAATCTGATTGCCCAGCACATTTAAGTGCAGTGAAATTCTGGGAATTGGGATCATCTGTCACTTCAGACTTGTCATATTCTGCTGAAATAAAACATAGTCTAATTTGCAAAGTTCTTTTGTGGAAAGAGTCTTAAAAATGTATATAACCTCTGTCCCAGTAATTCCATTAGGAATTTATCCAACCTGAAATCTGAAATGCAGAAAAAGTTCTACATGTTGGATGCTTATGGCAACATTCTTTAAAATTATGAAACTTGGAAGCAATCAAAGTCTCCAAATGGGCAAATTGTTAAACGATGTAGTACGTCCATGCTGTGAAATGAGCAATTGAATATTCAAAGTATATTTATATGGGAAATTATTCATGGTGTAATATTTGGATACTCATGGAATGAACTACATTATATTTTCTAAACAAGTACCTCCACATTTTTATGAGCCTGAAGGATGAGACAGTAAAATTTTAATCATTTTTCTTTAATTGTCGGGGCTATGGATAATTTTAATTTTCTTAAAACTTTTTGATTTTCTCTTAGTTTTTGTAAAGATCTTTAACTTATAACTTACAAAAATACAAGTTTTTTAAAGTTTTGTTCTTTTTTATTTTTATTATTTTTTAAAGTTTTTATTGAAGTCTAGTTGATTTACAATGTTGTGTTAGTTTTAGGTGTACAGCAAAGTGAATCAGTTATACATATACATATATCCACTCTTGTTTTTAGTGTTCTTTTTTATTAGCAAGAATAAAATTATGGATCAACAACATTTCTTCAAGAATCCTAAAAAAACCCGACAACTGTAATTAAACCATTTGAAATAGTCTGCCTATTTTAAAGAGATTGGAGGGAAGAACAGTAATCAGGTCTAGTGCTGGGCATAATCAAGATGACATAGACCCTGCCCTTTATCAGTTTCTTTTTCCTTTTATTTTTTTGTTCTTGATTTTCTCGACCCCCTGTAATCTACCCTCCACCTTGTGGTCACATGAAACTTCCCATCAGGCAAGTCTAACCATTATACTCCCCTGAAAAAGCCCTTTGATGGCTATTGTCATCAGGATAAAGTTTTAGTTAATTCTCTCTCAGTTGAAAATATCAGACAATATCAGTAAGTTTAATTAAAAAAAAAAAGGATAATTGACAGCCTTGTATTCCTGAGAGTAAAACTGGGAAGCTAATAGAACTGAAGAAAGAACTGTAAGAAATAAGTCCTCAGGTAATGGAGCTGTGATTTCAACGCAACCTTAACTTTACATGGGTTTCATGTTTCTACTGTCTCATCTTTTTTTTTTTTTTCGTGAATGTAGGGTTTATTTTCTATACTCAGGTGTTCTCCATGTGGTAGGGAACATGATTGCCCTAGCCCCAGTTTAGTAACTTTAATAGAAACAGCTTCTTTATATCAACATTTGTGTATTAACCTTATGGGAGGATTCCGATTGTACCTATTCACATCACATGCCCACACTTAGGATAATCCCTGTATCCAAAGGACTACAGTGCTATGGCCAAGCCTGGGTCACATTATTTCCTCCAACCAGTGGCAAGAGAAAGGGAGTGTGCTGGGAGATACAAAGTAGAAATTAAGGTACACTATCAAAAAGTCCTTAATAAGGAGGCTGTTTGTCTACTTCTCAGTTCTTACCTGCTGTCACACTTTTTGTGCCATATAGAACTACAGGCATTCTAAAATATTCTGTACTGGTTTACAGTCTGTGCTTTTGTGATAGATTTCCTCAATTTGGAAACACCATGAATTATCTACTTTTCTCGACTAGAAAATTCTTTTTCTTTTAGTTTCACTTCCTCTAAGAAATCTTTCTTGATTCCTGTAGATATTAATTTGTTTTGTATATACTTCCACTGTAGGTGTGTTCTGCTTTCCCACTATACTGGAAGCCCCTTGAAAGTGTGGGGAGAGGTGGTCTGTATTATCATTTTATGTTTATATCCCCAACAGCAAGCAAGGCTCTCAATATATAAAAAACATTTTAAAATGTGTTGAATAAATCCCAGTTTTCTGAAAAGATCCATGATAGGGAAAGGAAGGGATTTAATAAAGTAACTTGGACAAGATGGTTATTCACATATACAGTAACTTATTGGATCACACTATATAATCAACTTCAGAATGATTGAAAACTTAAATGTCAAAAGCAAAGTTAAAAAAATTTATTGGAAATACAGATCATGATAACTTTCTGACCATGGAGAAAGAAAGGATTTATTAATGAGATTTTTCAAAGAAAATCTTTAAAAGACTGATAAATTTGACTATGAAATTTAAAAAGTGTTCATCAGAAGATATTTCAAAGTATTTTAATTTGGATATCCTAGAAGGAGAACCTAAGATAGAGAATTTTGTGCAAGTAGTTTATTGAGGACATGCTCTCCAGAGTCACCTTTAGGGTGACTCTGAATTCACTAGACTCTCTTGCCTCGGTGACTGTTAATATTCCTTTTGCCTGAAATATCTTTCCTCCTTTTTCCATTTATGATGTCCCTGCCCTTCCTTTAAGAGACAGCTTAAGCTTCATCTCATTTTAGATGCTTTCACTTACCCCTGGAGAGAACTAACCATTTCCTCCTTGCCTATATCCAGGTTTTTGGTACTGTGCCATAGCACCCATCATACTGATGGCTAGTCACATATTTATGTCCCTCATTTAATTGTGAGCATTTTAAGAAGAGAAACCATGTCATATATCCTGTTCCTTGTGTCCCCACCAGTGCCTGACCCACAATAGGAGTCTAGTGAATAGTAGTTCCATAGTTAGATGGATTTCTTGAAGAAACAAAAGGAGAGCCATTTAAATATGTAATTTTCTCTCTTCCTGCTCTCATTTCAGTTCAAAGGTTGAATTCTTCCAAGGATGATTGTGAAAATGCCCATATTCTTTATGAAAAACTCCACCTTTCACTGACAGAGGTACTGTCTGGCCCTATGACCACAAGACATTGATACAAGAGGGAGTAGTCCAACATCAGTACTGTTTGAAAGACTCAGGTATTTACCTCCGAATTCACCATGTGCCTAAGGTCACAACACTAGGAAGAGATGGAGCTGAGATTCGAATCTAGTCCAGCCTGAGTTGTGCTAAGCCCACGCAGCTTTTTCATCCAGTGTCTCTTCCAGCTTGACTTAAATGCTGGGCCTGCATTTCTTTTCTTACAATCATGGAGTCTCTATTACTAATCTCTTTTGATCAAATACAAGCATATGCCTCTTGGTAAAAACAAGCAATAATTTGCAGCCTAAACTACTTAATAAAGAAATCTTTCTCTCAAAGAAGCAACAAAGTATGCAAAGAAATAGCTTTGCTAAAACATACATTCAATTTGCATTACCAAATAGCACATTTATCCATTTAGTATAAAACATGTGCATTCAGGTTATTTCCCTATTTTCTCCAAGAAGGGGATGGTAGTCGGGTGGGGAGGAGAGTAGTTATATTACATTTATATAGCTAGGTACAAATATCCAGATGATTCTTCCCACAACAAAGGAATGATTTGCTTCAAATTTAATTAAAATACCTACCATTTGTAAAATAGAAAAACTCTGAAATTATTAAAAATGTCCATTTGTTGAGATTTTAAACAAAAAACTTAGTCACTGTAATTCAGAACAAATGAATTAATGGAAAATAACACTAATAAAATAACAATAGTTATAATAACAAGTTATGATAGCAACAATAAAGTCATAATAACAATAGCAATAATAATAATATCAACAGAGGTATTTGCCAAGATTATTTCTAAGTACTTTCATATATGTTAATGTATTTAATCCTCACAATTACTCTTTGTGGTATATACAATTATCTCCATCTTACAGATAATATTTTAAATAAGACATTATTTAAGATAATCCCTGAGATGCAGAGATAGTTACTTGCCTATAGTCACATAGCAATAAGTGATAGAGCAAGGATTCAATTTCTGGGAGTCTGGTTTCATAATCTATGCTTTTAACCAGTACAATATAATGCCTAAATGAATGATAAATACAGATGCCATATTATAAAACACATGTATATGTGTATGCATGTACTCAATTCTCAAATCATGATGAACATAAATTTGTATATACATAGATGCACATTTATATACATACACCATATATATAGATGCGTTCTCACATGTGTTATATAAATATACATAGAGAAATGGAGACATACATATTTATATATACACACAAATATGAAAATATACAATATGTGATAAATATAAAATAACTTCAGCAATAGCTTTAGTAACTTTTCCTACAAAAATCCAACAATATAAAAAGGAGAAAAAAGTTTCCCTCACAATTATATTTAGCAAATGTTTTCCAAGAAATATTGTTTAATCACTTCAGGGAAGCAGAACTTTCTAAGGCTGCAGCCAAGTTAAACTTTTGAAAATTGTTTTTGTAGTGTTTACTCAGTGAGATCATATTTTCATTGCCCTGATGAAATACAGGTGCAAAATCTAAATACATCAGCCCCCATAGTGCAGTTTCCTGCTGAGTTCCTTTCTTAGCACGGCTGAAATCCTTCCCCCTCTTTTTCTTCTACCTCCGTCCTTCGTCCCAGAATTTACTGGACTCATGTGATTCTAATAATATCCACTGAAAGGAAAAACAGAAAGAAAATACTATTTACTGAATGCCTACTATGTGTCAGTAACTTTAACAAGCATTATTTCATTTCACAGACTCAATGTGACCTTATGTGGTGTGCATTATTTTTACAGAAGGAGAAACAAGGGCCCAGAGAAGTTAAGCAATATACACAGGAAAAGAAAGCTATTAAGTGGTAGAGCCAGAAACTTGTGGTGTTCCCTTGTAGTCACAGCAAAACGAAAGAAAGAACAGAAGTGTAGAATTCCATTGTTCAAAGGGACTTCATTTATCCCATTGTAATTGTCTGTTTACTGTGTACTCCTGGAGGGAAATAAATAATCTTATTCATATTTGAATCTCCATCCATGTGCATTGTGCTGACATAGTATGCACTGGATAGCTGTTTATTTTTAAAACTGATTAAAAAATATTGCAATATCCAGGGGCTAACATGTGTCAGACATTTTGCTGTCTTTGTCGTATATCTTCTCTTCTTTAATGGATTCTAGCACAGCCTCCTAAAATTGCATTTGAGGAAACTGAGGTCCAGAAAGGTAAAACAGTCTATCCAATGACATGCAATGAGTTTGAAAGTAATCATTTGGAATTAGTCATCTTTGCATGCCACAGGAAATAATTCTTCATTACTGGTTAGCTTGGTTTAGATGATTTAAACCAAACAGATTTGAACCAAGCAGAAGAGAAAACTATAGATTCCTTGCCCATCTAAATTGCCACTGCCAATTCACAGACCAGATGGAAAGAATGTTTACTCTTAACAGCGCTAGGAGGTTAAGGCATCATTTTATTTTATTTTTTATAAGCAGGGTGGCAGCACCCTCTAGCCTGGAGCCCATGCTCTTGTGCTAAGGGCCAGAGCTGCCAACCATGAAACAAAAGGGTAACAGCCTCTACTGGGGATTCAGATCCACATATCCCTGCATGGAAGAAAATCTTTTTTGCTTCTTAATTCAATCACATACCCAACTGGCAATCTTGCATATCAAAATGGGAATCCTGGGAGGCTGTTGGAATATGCAGATCAACAGAAGCTAATTAGCATTAACTTGCAGCCATCCTGAACTGATTGGCAGCACAGCTGTGGGGACCCAACAAAACATGCTGAGTCGCATGTTTGTCAGGCCACCTGCCACTTGGCGGAATCCAAAATAGTGCAAACCACCGTGCCATAATAACTCAGTGACCTTACTTTAGGAAAAGTAGGGAACAGACATATTTGGATCATGCAATAATTAGTACTGCCTTCACCTGACATGCATTCAACAATAGGCTTCATGGCAATACCTTCCTCCTCTGACAGGTTGATGTCTTAATTGAGATTGACAGCTTCTTCCTGAGGCTACTAGTTCTCCATGAAGCTTGCAATCTTATTCAGGATCACTATAGGCTATAGTCACTGAGACTAGTACAATTTCATTTCCAGTCTCCAGGAGCCTGGCTCTTATTTCTTAAATCAAGGACACATTTTAGGAATAAACACAAAAGACATTAGGGCAGGTACAGGGAGTGTGGGAGCCAGAGATATCTGGCTGGGTGACCTTATGTAAGTTACCTAACTTCTTAAACCTCAGACTTCTCCTCTGAATTGTGGCACCTTATGGAATTATTGTGAACATTGAATGAGGTAACGTGTGAAAAGCTCTAGCACAAAGTAGGGGCTCAATAAGTGGCAACCATTGTTCTTTATAGTAATTAAAACACACACACCAGAGGACAGAGGGGCTGAACATTTGGGTTCAACTTTTATGACATGCCAATGGAAACCATGGTAATAGTATTTATGAATCAAAGCACTATTGCTTTTGTTTGGGAAATTTGTAAAGTACATTATAAAGCTTCATTTTATTCTTTTCAAGTCTCCACCTTACATGTCGAAGGAAAGTGAACTTTAATAATAAGAACAATTGCTAACATTTATTGAAAAATTACTGAATTATATACATCTTCTCTAATCCTCACAAACCTTAGGAGATGAGAACTACTAACAGCTCAAATTTAAGATGAAAAAACTAAGGCTTGCCCAAGGTCAACCTTGAATCCAGTACTTTTTTTGTCTTTCTGCAGATTTTAGATGACCCAAATAATAGTTACATTTTGCACTTGTGTTGTGCTTAATTCTTATTAGGGAATTGAGCTCCCTGTTCAGAAGGAACAAGGAGAAATTGAATACTCCCTTCGTTGCAGAGAAGATGTATGCAGCTAGTGCAACTTTGGGGAGGTTGATAGGTTTCAACTTGGTGGGCTCTAAGCTCCATTCCAAATCTGAGAGACTAATCAGCATATTTATTACATTTTTATTATAACTAAGTGAAAAATTCTCTAAAGTTTCTTTCAGTTCTAGTAGGTGAGACAGGTGAAGTAATAGCAGCTTCAGTTTTAACACAGTTTTAATAGTGGTGAACCTTGGAGAGCAGGATTGAGGGGTCTGAACTTTGAGTGTAATAATTACTCTTTTGGGGATCTGCAGTAACAGATCCACTGATCTATGTCACACAGATGTTCTGAGATATTGTGAGCTTTGCTTTTGTTGGATTTTCAGTTGTTTTGAAAATCCAATTCCCTCTGATGATCCATTAGTGGACCTTTTGCAATTGCCTGCTAGAGTAAATTCACTGTGCCAGGAATCCCCTTTGTCACTTCCACCCCATCCCTCACCAACACTGTCGGTAACCCCTGCTACCTTTACACACAGCTTGTGAAATGTCTTGAGTATATTAGGCTTGGTGTTGCATCCATTCCAAGTGTGAGATGGCCAAATAGGTTTCAGCTTGTATCTTGGCTCTGATGTATTGGTCATAGCAACTAGAACACTGGATGGAGATGGCTTTGAAGCCCCTTTCTAGCTTACCAGGAAAGTATGATGTGATGAGTGAGAATGAGATCAATGAGCAATGAACTAAGTAAATATCACTTCTATTCTAAGTTCTTAACTATTGACTACTTTCTTACAGTAGGTTTACACTGGAGAATGGCAGGCAGAGAGATCATGAGGGTGATCATGAGGAAGGAAAAAGTAGAGTCATGAAGGTAAATGGGGTAATTTGAGTTGGGGTGTCCCTTATTGGCATCATCAAAAACAACTAACATTTGAAAGCATCTAAGAAGAAATGCTGATGATTTGCCTTTCCTGGGGAAGTCCTTGCCTGGGAGCTAGGTGAGAGGAGCTTCCATCACACTGAGCATGTGGGGAAAAGAGGGGGTTGTGGCTCAAATGCCACAGACTCTAGTTGATCTTACCAACATTTATTAGATATTCTAGCACATACTGTCACAGTCAGTCATTTGACAGATGAGAGAAACTGAAGACTCAGAGTTGGACCAGATGACAGAACTAGCACATGATGGTGACAAGTAGAGCCCAGTCTTCATACATGCTTATGTTTATTCTCTCTTTTCTACATGATTCCATCTCTTAGCCTAGAATGCAAAGATGTTCAGTTAAAGAAGAAAGCAGCATGGAAGGCTACAATGTGATACAGAGGGTTCTAATTCCCTTTCTGTTATCAGTGACGCTGGTCAAGTTACTTATCTTAACAATATTAAAAGCTACATTTTGGTGAGTCAGGGTGCACAATAAGCATTCAACATAATTGCTTGTTTAATTCTTATACTGCTCTATGAGGAAGATGTGATTAACTCTATTTTTACAGAGGAGGTTAAATCATTTTTCTAAAAAATATCTGGTGAATATCTGAGTTACAAGTCCAGGTCTCCAAACCCCAGCTCTTAACAAATCTATCATGGAAGCTCAATTATAAAATTATAGTTTCCAGAATAAATGAGTACTTTAGTGAAGTCACTGCTATGAGAGGTGAATTGAGAAAGGGGAGGTAGGGATTTGGGACACCCATGAGAAGTGTATTGTATTGGTAAGAGAATGGATAGTAGTTGGTAAAGGGGGTAAACTCTATAAGGTACCTAAAGTGCCTATACATAGTGTACAATCACCAACTCTGGATTCTGCCTTCATATTCCCCTCCACCCTATACCCATGGAATTTTTTTTTTATTGGGGTATAATTGCTTCACAATGTTGTGCTAGTTTCTGATGTACAGTGAAGTGAATCAGCCATATGTATGTTGACCAACACTGCAGGGGAATATCAACGCTCAAACTCAATCTTAGTTCTTTGATGAAGACTCCCTATCTTGTCAGCTAGGGCTGCTATAGCAAAATACCATAAACTAGGTGGTTGATCCACAGCACTAATCCCATTCATGTGAGCTCTACCCTCATGATTTAATTACTTCCTGAAGGCCCCACCTCTAAATACCATCCCGTTGGGATTAGGGTTTCAGCATATGAATTTGGGGGGAACACAAACATTAAGTCCATAGCATTCTCGCCCTGTAGGGCCTTTGAGATATCGTCTGGGTGAACTAGATTCTGCCCACTGCCTAAGAGTGTGCATGGGGAAGTAACAGGAGGAAGAATACCAGGTTAAAATAATCAGGGTTTTCTGGTTTAACAGCAAGCCATCACTGGGTCCACTGAAAGGAGCCTGACAAGTGTTTGAACACAGAGGGAGAAAGCAAGGAATCCTGAAGCCTGGGAGATCACTTGCTTTATGCAGGAAAAACAGCATTCAGGATGGACTCTGGGAATTCTCTCAAGTCTCATTAGGTGTCAGTATGATTTTTCTGGGCCAAATCTTGTGTTTTTGAAATACTTTATCAGCAGAGAGAAAAAGGAAAAAGCAAAAGCAAAAAATAAAAAGCCTGGTAATGGAGAGGCGTTGGATGAAAGACAGGAAGCTAACTGAGGGGCCTTCCACTTGATACCAGGTACACCGGCTCTGTGCCCATTCTGTCTGGTTAAGCAGACCTTCTCTGGTGCTATGAACTGAATTGTGTCCTCCCAATATTTGGTTGTTGAAGCCCTAACCCCCAATGTGACAATTACTAGTGATAGGATCTTTAGGAGACAATTAAGGTTAAATGAAGGTGGGGCCCTAGTCTGACAGGACTGTGGCTTTATAAGAAGAGGAAGAGAGATGTCTCTCTCTCCGCCATGTGAGAGCAGAGAGGGAAGGCAGCCATTTGCAAGCCAGGAAGAGAGCCTCACCATAACCCAACCATGTTGGCACCCTGACCTCAAGCTTCTAGCTTCAAGACCTGTGAGAAAAGTTTCTGTTGTTGAAGCCACCTAGTCTATGGTATTTTGTTATAACAGCCTGAAATAATACACCTGGAATTTTCTATAGGACTTCTTTTTAGGACTCAGCCCAGCCTACTGGGTCTGTGGGAAAACCACGGAGCACAGGGCATGCTAGGAGAACGAGGGTCCAGGGTGATGGACTCAGAGAGGCCATGGTTCAGTGCTAAATTTCATGAAAAATAACAGCCATCAGTTATTGAGCCCCCAATTCTAAGTGATTGATCTAAGATTTGCGTTTAGATCTCATCAGAACCCTGGGAGATAGTGTAATAACTTACATGGCAGGGAAAATGAAACCGAAGTTCCAAGGAGAGGCGTGACTCCTCAAGGTCCGGTATCTAGAAACCAGGTTCTGTCTGAAACATTGGATTCTATTAAGAACAGTTCTCTTGGCTTACTGTCCTCAGCTTTAAGGGTAAAGACCATTCAACCTGCATCATATAGTGTAATTAATAAGATGTGGTTCCTGCTCTTGAGGTATTTTTAATCATGTGTTTGTGTGTTGGGGGGCAGTTGTGACTTAAAGGTGTGGAAGAGGATAAATGGTCAACCATGCAGAGTATAAGAAGCATCATTTCTTCTTATCATGATGTCCATGACAGTACCCTGCACTTCTGCAGGTCACCTTGTAGAGACCACCAGTGCCACAACAAGGAAGAACTTCCTTGTTTGCCAGAAATTCTTCAAATTAAGACTCCAAGTCTGGTTTTGGCTTTCTTGAATTCTGATATCCAGTTCTGATTTTTTCTAAAATACGCCTCATTGTGATCTCCATTATCAACAGCTTCCTAATACTTGTCTATCATACTTTCTCCCCAGTTTGTCTGTTATGAATAATTCTGCTATGAACTGCTTTTCATGTACAAGTTTTGGGTGGATATATGTTTTCATTTCTCTTGCATAGATACCAAGCAAAGGAATTGCTGGGTCATATGGTAAATCTATGTTTAACACTTAAAGAAACTGCCAAACCAGTTTTCAAAGTGGCTGCATCTTTTAACATTCCAACTTCCAGTTTCCCCACGTTCACATTAACATTTGTTTTTGTTGATTTCTGATTATAGCCATTCTGGTGGGCATGAAATGATATGTCATTATGGTTTTAATTTGTATTTCCCTAATGCCTAATGATGTTAGGCATTTTTTTCATGAGCTTATTGGGCATTCATGTATCTTCTTGGCAAAATGCCTGTTCAAATATTTTTGTGCATTTTAAAAATTGGTTTATTCATTTTCTTATTTTTGAAGTGTAAGAGTTTTTTATTCTGGGTACCAGTCTCTCATCAGATGTATGATTTACAAATATTTTTTTCCTAATCTGTGACTTGTCTTTCACTTTCTTGGTGTCTTTTGAAGTACAAAATTTTAAATTGTGGTAAAGTCCAATTTATTATTTTTATCATTCATCCCTTGAGGGCTTTTTTTTTTTTCTAAAGAGGAAGGATTTGGGTCTCATTTCGTATTTATTTCCAATAAAAATTCTAGAAAATTTAAAATAAAACATTTTGAAGAACTTGGGCTACTGGAAAATTTTCTATGGTAGGCTAACAATGACATTTAAATAAATTCTAATATACAGAATTTCAAAATTCGTCTACAGATTGTAATTATGTTGCATACGTGTCCTTCTTTATTGGCATAATTAAAGAAGCTTTTTTTTTTTCAGGATTGTTTTAGAGCTTCTAAACCATCCCCCACACATGGCCCCTGTATTACCCTCCCTTCTTGGTACTCTTAGATCATGGGCTCATGAGAATATTCCATATATCTACTTGTCAATTGCCCTGCAATTGGACAGATATAACTGCTTTGATCACAGTTTGATCCCATTGTCAAAACCCCATTGCAGGGCTTGCTTTGCTGGCTGCCAAAGCTTTCTGTTCTATGTTTTGTGACTGAATGTAGAGGGTGGAACAGTTTTGTCTCTGATACTGCTGAGTTCTTATTTTTCTTCTGAAGAGCAACTTAACAGTTTGGGAGTGAAACCATGATTATGACATTTTGTTTTATTGACTTGTTTATTGGTAAATCAAGAGTACGCTTTATGGGATTTAAAAGCTAAACGAATACCATAATTGAACATCAAATTGCTGCAGTCTCAATGATAAATTTTAAAGTTCTTTTCTCTGCTCTGAGAACATTTTGAGGTTGTACCAGGAGATACTTTAGGATTCCACAGACCCAAATAATATGTGATCCAGGTCATGGGGCACATCTTATTTCAACGTTGAATCCTGAGAACCTAGCATAGTACCAAACATACGTTTGTACTTAAACAGAAAACAATTTTTCTTTCCACATCTATCCTTCTGTTTTCCTTCTCTTTGCGTTTTTACTTCTCAGTTCAAAATTCTCCAAATATTTCTGAGTTTATCAGGTTTTACATGGGAAAATACAACTATTGCTAGATATTGTTAGTGATCAGATGGTCGCCTTCCTCCCACGGGGTGACATGCGTATTCCTAGGATACTGAAAATGTCTTAAGGTCCCTTTCTGGTTATGATGTTGCAACCACATGGTCAGGAGCTAAATATTAATCCTTATTTTGGAGGTGGCTCTAAGGTTGGATGCCAGACAGCTAGGCTGACTGGACATTTAAAATGTATTCAAATATGAATATTACAAGATGTCCTTTTATTTGTTTAATCATTCAAGAGATAAATATGGAACATCTATCATGTGCCAGTCCCTGTGATGGGAACTGGGATAAAAAGATGAAGACAGTCTCTGTCCTCAAGAAGCTTACAATACAATTGGGCAGGGGAAACACAATAGACTCGGACATGTTGTGCTGAAGGCTATGTTGAAGGAATGAATAATGTACTCTGGGAAGCAGAGAAGGGAGTAAAAAATGTTGCCCGGGGGTGGAGGAAGTGTGTTTGTTTTATTGGTGTGCATACTCTTTCATCACTGGAAGCCCCGAGGACAATTTTTACACATACCCATTTGGCAAGATAATATTTGTAAAATATTTTACTGTCCTCAGATAATAAGGGAAATGATTCATATGGCATAGCAGGACATGAAGCATCAGTCTAACACTGGATTAATACTTTCAAAGTATTTACAGTCATCACTGTGAAATGACTTAGATTCTAATTAGTTTGTGACAATGGATGCAAATTGAAACTTGCTAGACAAAAAACTGTTTCATCTGACCAAGAATATCTTCTCCCTAATCTAATTTGCTGGTGTTAAGAAAATCTTTTCTCCCTTTCCTTGTGCCTCCCTGCTTCCTCGTCCTTTCCCCTCACCTCCAAGTATTTTTTTTTTTTTTGAACATTTACCATGTGTTTCTGAGCATACAATGATGGCTTAAACAGTCTAGCAGGGGAAACAAAGAAATAAACAAATCAACTCTATTCACTAGGACACATGCTATAATAGAAGAGTGCACAGTATGCTGGGGATGCTTCAAGACACAGTAATTCTATCTGCCTCAGGGGAATCCAGCAAGGCTTCCGAGAGGAGGTGATATTTGGACAGGGTCGTGACAGGCACACATTGTCTGTTTCATACATAAGGTCTTCCTTATGACCTAATTAGGGTCTGGACAATTGTGGCGATCTATGCAAGTATGAGTTGTGTCTTCATTAAAATAATGTATGAATTATAAATTAAAATTCTGGAAAAAGAATGTATTTAAATATATTTAATATAAAATCTATTTCATGAATGTTCTTTTGAAGCATTTTTTTAATGAAAGCTGGGTTGGCTGAGGCTTGTTGAAAATAAATTTGATGAAACTTGGATTAATATTCTTTGAGCTTGATGTTCTTTGAAGTATAAAAGGACACTAAATGTTTTTGAAATGTAATTCTAATAGAAGGATAGTTTCCAGAGCAATCATATAAGGTCATGCAATCTGTTCAGGTTCACCTCCAAGCCTCTAAGGGGTGCTATTCAGAAATAAAGAATGTAATATGAATTTTCTCCTGTGAGTTGGGCAGTGTGATAGTCTTGATAATTTCTAAGGTGATCTCACGTTTGTCTCCTCTCTGTCTTTTGCATATGTATGTATGTATATACACACATCTACATCTGCACATATATATGCATATGTATATATACATACACAAACATGTGTTTATTCATTTTAAAATATTTTCTATATTTATATAAATATTTATAAATATAGAAAAGTATACATATATTAAACATATAACTCATTCAGTTATCACAACTGAATGCACCCATGTAATAAACCTGCAGGCAATAACTAGGTTACCAAAACATTACCATAAAGTTCCCTTATGCCATTTCTAGTTGTTACTCCCATAAAATTAACAACTATCCTGATTTTTAACAGCATTGATTAGATTTGCCTGTGTGTTTGTGTGTGTGTGTGAGCTTTAATTAGCCCTACATCTTTGATGTATTTTTTAATGTTTGCTTTAAAGTTCGATATATGCAGCTTTATTTCAGTCTATGTTTTAATATTATACCATTCCGTTATAGTACCAAAACCTTATGACAGTATACTCCCAGTTTTTCCTTCTGTTGTTTAGAATTTTTATGTGTACATATGTTTTAAACTTCCAAATACATAATTATCGTTTTTCTTTAAACAATTATCTTTTTTCATCTATTCCTCAATTAAATATTTTATTATTAATTAACAATTATCTTTTGAAGAAAATAAAAACATAAGAAAACAAATGTCTTTGGGATTTATTTCATATTTACCCTTTCTAGCTGTCTTTGTACAGATTCAAATTTTCATTTTGTATCATTTTCCTTCAGCTTGAAGACTCTCCTTTAATATTTTTTGTGTTGGATTGATAGTTATGCTGGTGATGAATCCTTTCAGCTTTTGATTTTCTAAAACTGTACAGGCCTACTTTGTTTTATTGTGCTTCACTTTATTGTGCTTCCTAAATATTGTATCTTATGCATTGAAATATTGTGGGAACCCTGTGTTGAGGAAGCCTATCAGCACCATTTTTCCGGCAGCATGTGCTCACTTCATGTCTCTGTGTCACATTTGGGTAGTTCTCACAATATTTCAAGCTTTTTCATTATTATATTTGTTTTGGTGATCTGTGATCACTGATCTTTGATGTTACTAAACAACTTGACAAAGACTCAGATGATGGTTAGAAATTTTTAGGAACAAAGTATTTTTATATTAAGGTATGTACGTTGTTTTTTTTTAATTTTTTAAATTTTTTAAATTTTTAGCTTTATTGGAGTATAATTGCTTTACAATGGTGTGTTAGTTTCTGGTTTATTACAAAGTGACTCAACTATACATATACATATATCCCCATATCTCTTCCCTCTTGCATCTTCCTCCCTCCCACCCTCCCTATCCCACTCCCCTAGGTGGTCACAAAGCACCGAGCTGATCTCCCTGTGCTATGTGGCTACTTCCCACTAGCTATCTATTTTAGTTTGGTAGTGTATATATGTCCATGCCACTCTCTCACTTTGTCCCAACTTACCCTTCCCCCTCCCCGTGTCCTCAAGTCCTTTCTCTAGTAGGTCTGTGTCTTTATTCCTTT
Source organism: Hyperoodon ampullatus (assembly GCF_949752795.1). Lineage (NCBI taxonomy): Eukaryota > Metazoa > Chordata > Mammalia > Artiodactyla > Ziphiidae > Hyperoodon > Hyperoodon ampullatus. The sequence goes on along the minus strand of NC_136915.1, from coordinate 52,467,775 downwards.
CATGCTCCTAGGTTCTTCATGACCATTTTTTTGTTTTGTTTTTTGGGGATTTTTTTTTAGATTCCATATATATGTGTTAGCATACGGTATTTGTTTTTCTCTTTCAGACTTCCTTCACTCTGTATGACAGGCTCTAGGTCCATCCACCTCATAATTCAAAAAGAGTCATGTACCATAATGTTCATTGCAGCTCTATTTATAATAGCCAGGATGTGGAAGCAACCTAAGTGTCCATCAACAGATGAATGCATTGTTTTTTAATTTAAAAAAATATCGAAATATAGTTGATTTACAATATTAGTTTCAGGTGTACAACATAGTTATTAACATTTTTATAGGTTATACTCTATTTAAAGTTATTAAAAATAATGACTATATTTCCCTGTTACATACAGTATATCCTCGGTGTGTGTTTATTTTATACAAGTAGTTTGTGTCTCTTAGTCCCATACCCTTATCTTGCCCATCCCAACTTCACTCTCCCCACTTGTTCTCTGTATCTGTGAGTCTGTTTCTGTTATATACATTTGTTTTATTTTATAGATTACACATATAAGTGGTAACATAATTATTTGTCTTTCTCTGTCTGACTTATGTCACTAAACATAATACTCTCTAGGACCAGAATTTCATTCTTTTTCATGGTTAAGAAATATTCTATTATATATCTCTATATATGTCTATATCTTCTTTATCTATTTTTCTGTGGATGGACACTTAGGTTGCTTCCATATTTTGACTTTTGTAAATAATACTGCTATGAACATTAAGGTGCGTGTATCTTTTCAAATTAGTATTTTTGTGTTTTTTGGATATATACCCAGTAGTAGAATTTCTGGATCATATGGTAGTTTGATATTTTTTTTTTGAGGAACCTCCATACTGTTTTCCATAGTGGCTGCATCAATTTACAATCCCACCAACAGTGTATGAGGCTTCCCTTTTCTCCACATCCTCACTAACATTTGTTATTTGTAGACTTTTTGATAATAGTCACTCTGTCAGGAGTGAGATAGCTCACTGTGTTTTGATTTGTATTTCTCTAATGATTTGTAATTCTGAGGATTTTTTTCATGTGTCTGTTGGCCATCTTTATATGTTCTATGGAAAAATGTCTATTTGGGCCTTCTGCCCATATTTAAATTGGGTTGTTCAGTTTTTTGATATTGAGTTGTATAAGCTGTTTATATATTTTGGATATTAACCGCTTCTTGGTCACATCACTGGAAAATATTTTCTCCCATTCAGTAAGTTGTCTTTTCATTTTGTCAATGATTTCTGTTGTTGTGCAAAAGCTTTTAAGTTTAATTAGATCCAATTGTTTATTTTTATTTATATTTCCCCTGCCTGAAAAGACAGATAAAAAAAAATCCTGCAGTTTACGTCCAAGAGTGGTCTGCCTATGACAATCTCTAGGTCCATGCATGTTGCTGTAAATGGCATTACTTTGTTCATTTTTATGGCTGAATGATATTCCATTGTATATATGTACCACATCTTTTTTGTCCATGCCTCTGTCAATGTACATTTAGGTTGCTTCCATGTCCTGGCTATTGTGAATAATGCTGAAATGAATATTGGGGTGCATGTATATTTTCAACTTATGGTTTTCTCCAGACATAAATCAATATACAATATTGATTCCCAGGAGAGGGGTTGCTGGATCATATGGTAGCTCTATTTTTAGTTTCTTAAGGAACATCCATATTATTCTCCATAGAGGTTGTACACGTTTGCATTCCCACCAAGAGTGTAGGAGGGTTCCCTTTTCTCCACACCCTCTCTAGCATTTATTGTTTGTAAACACTTTGATGTTGGCCATTCTGGACAGTGTGAAATGATACCTGATTTCAGTTTTGATTTGCATTTCTCTAATAATTAGTGATGGTAAGCATCTTTTCATGTTTTTTTTAACCATCTGTATGTCTTAATTGAAGAAATGCTTATTTAGACCTTCCACCCATTTTTTGATTGAGTTGTTTGTTTTTTGATATTGAGCTCCATGAGCTGTTTGTGTGTTTTGTGTTTTTGTATTGTGACAAGGGAGACTAATCCCTTGTCACCTGCTTCATTTTCAAATATTGTCTCCCATCTGAGGGTTTTCTTCTCATTTTGTTTATGGTTTCCTTTGCTGTGCAAAAGTTTCTAAGTTTCATTAGGTCACATTTGTTTATTTTTCTTTTTCTTTTCATTATTCTAGGAGGTGAATCAAAAACAATCTAGCTGTGATTTATATCAGAGAGTGTTCTCCCTATATTTTCCTCTGTAAGTTTTATAGTATCTGGTCTTACATTTAGGCCTTTAATACAATTTGAGTTTATTTTTGTGTATGGTGTTAGGGTGTGTTCTAATTTCACTCTTTGACTTGTAGCTGTCCAGTTTTCCCAGCACCACTTATTGAGAGGCTGTCTTTTCTCCATTGTATATTCTTGCCTCCTTTGTCATAGATTAGGTAACCATTAATGTGTGGGTTTATCACTGGAGTTTCTATCCTGTTCCATTAATCTGTATTTCTGGTTTGGGGCTACTACTGTACTGTATGGATGACTGTAGCTTTGTAGTATAGTCTGAAGTCAGGGAGACTGATTCCTCCATCTCTGTTTTTCTTTATCAGGATTGCTTTTGCTATTCATCGTCTTTTGTGTTTGCATAGAAATTTTAAATTTTTTGTCCTAATTTTGTGAAAAATACCACTGGTAGTTTGATAGGGATCACATTGAATCTGTAGATTGCTTTGGGTAGTATAGTCATTTTCACAATATTGATTCTTCCAATCCAAAAACATGGTATATCTATCCATCTGTTTGTGTCATCTTTTATTTCTTTAATCAGTGCTTCATAGTTTTCTGAATACAGATCTTTTGCCTCCCTAGGTAGGTTTATTCCTAGGTATTTTATTCTTTTTGATACAATGGTGAATGGGATTGTTTGTTTAATCTCTCTTTCTGATCTTTCATTGTTAGTGTATAAGAATGCAAAAATTTCTGTGCATTAATATTGTGTCCTGCAACTTTACCAAATTCATTGAAGAGTTCTAGTTTTCTGGTAACATCTTTAGGATTTTCTATGTATAGTATCATGCTATTTGCAAACAGTGACAGTTTTCCTTCTTCTTTTCCAATTTGAATTCCTTTTATTTCTTTTTCTTCTCTGATAGCTGTGGTTAGGACTTCCAAAACTATGCTGAATAAATGTGAGAGTGGACATCCTTGTCTTTTTCCTGATCTTAGAGGAAATGCTTTCAACTTTTCACCATTGAGTATGATGTTAGACGTAGGTTTGTCATATATGACCATTATTATGTTGAGGTAGTTTCCCTCAAAGCCCACTTTCTGGAGATTTTTTTTTTATCATAAATTGGTGTTGAAATTTTCAGAAGTTTTTTTTTCTATTGAGATGATCATATATATTTTATTCTTCAATTTGTTAATGTAGTATATCACAATGATTGATTTGCATATATTGAAGAATCCTTGTATCCCTGGGACAAATTTCACCTGACCAGGGTGTATGATTCTTTTAATATGTTGCTAGATTTGGTTTGTAGTATTTTGTTGAGGATTTTTGTTTCTATGTTCATCAGTGATATTGGCCTATAATTTTCTTTTTCTGTGTGATATATTTGTCTGGTTTTGGTATCAGGGTGATAGTGGCCTCATAGAATGAGCTTTGGAGTGTTCCTTCCTCTGCAGTTTTTTGGAAGAGTTTCAGAAGGGTAGTGTTAACTCTTCTCTAAATGTTTGATACAATTCACCTGTGAAGCCATCTGGTCCTAGACTTTTTTTTTGTTGGAAGATTTTTAACCACAGTTTCAATTTCAGTACTTGTGATTAGTCTGTTCATATTTTCTATATCTTCCTGGCTCAGTCTTGGAAGGTGGTCCCTTTCTAAGAATTTGTCCATTTTTCCAGTTTGTCCATTTTATTGGTGTATTGTTGCTTGTAGTAGCCTCTTAACATTTGTATTTCTGTGGTGTCCACTGTAACTTCTTTTCCTTTTTCATTTCTAATTTTATTGATTTGAGACCTCTCCCTTTTTTTCTTGATGAGTGGCTAACAGTTTATCAATTTTGTTTATCTTCTCAAAGAACCAGCTTTTAGTTCCATTGATCTTTGCTATTTTTTTCTTCACCTCTATTTCATTTATTTCGACTCTGACTTTTAAGATTTCTTTCCTTCAACTTACTTTGGGTTTTGATTGTTCTTCTTTAGTTGCTTTACGTGTAAGGTTAGGTTGTTTATTTGAGATGTTTCTTGTTTCTTGAGGTAAGGTTATATTGCTATAAACTTACCGCTTAAAACTACTTTTGCTGCAACTCATAGGTTTTGGATCCTAGTGTTTTGGTTGCAATTTTTCTCTATGTATTTTTTGATTTCCTCTTTGATTTCTTCAGTGATCCATTGGTTATTTGGTAATGCATTGTTTAGCCTCCATGTGTTTTTGTTTTTTACATTTTCTTCCCTATGATTGATTTCTAATCTCATAGCGTGGTTGAATAAGATGCTTGACATGATTTCAATTTTCTTAAGTTTACCAAGGCTTGATTTGTGACCCAAGATGTGCCCTGTCCTGGAGAATGTTCCATGTGCCCTTGAGAAGGAAGTGTATTCTGCTGTTTTCGGATGGAATGTCCTATAAATATCAATTAAGTCTATCTGGTCTAATGTGTCATTTAAGGCTTGTGTTTCTCATTAATTTTCTACCTGTATGATCTCTCCATTAGTGTAAGTGGGGTGTTAAAAACCCCATTATTACAGTGTTACTGCTGATTTCCCCTTTTATGGCTGTTAACATTTGCCTTATATATTGAGGTACTCTTATGTTGGGTTCATATATATATTTACAATTGCTATATCTCATTCTTGGATTGATCCCTTGATGATTATGTAGTGTCCTTCCTTGTCTCTTGTAACAGTCTTTAATTTATTTTTATTTCTTAACATCTTTATTAGAGTACAATTGCTTTACAATGGTGTGTTAGTTTCTGCTTTATAACAAAGTGAATCAGCTATACATGTACATATGTCCCCATATCTCTTGCCTCTCCCACCCTCCTACCCTTCCTATCCCATTCCTCTAGGTGGTCACAAAGCACCAAGGTGATCTCGCTGTGATATGTGGCTGCTTCCCACTAGCCATCTATTTTACATTTGGTAACGTATATATGTCCATGCAACTCTCTCACTTTCCCAGCCTACCCTTCCCCCTCCCCATATCCTCAAGTCCATTCTCTAGTAGGTCTGCATCTTTATTCCTGTCTGCCCCTATGTTCTTCTGACCTTTTTTGTTTTCTTTTTTTAGATTCCATATATATGTGTTAGCATATGGTATTTGTTTTTCTCTTTCTGACTTACCTCACTCTGTATAACATTCTCTACGTCCATCCACCTCACTACAAATAACTCAGTTTTGTTCCTTTTTATGGCTGAGTAATATTCCATTGTAAATATGTGCCATATCTTCTTTATCCATTCATCTGTTGGTGGAGACTTAGGTTCCTTCGACATCCTGGCTATTGTACATAGAGCTGCAATGAAAATTTTGGCGCATGTCTCTTTTTGAATTATGGTTTTCTCAGGGTATATGCCCAGTAGTGGCATTGCTGGGTCATATGGTAGTTCTGTTTGTAGTTTTTTAAGAAACCTCCATACTGTTCTCCACAGTGGCTGTATCAATTTACATTCCCACCAACAGTGCAAGAGTGTTCCCTTTTCTCCACACCCTCTCCAGCATTTATTGTTTCTAGATTTTTTGATGATGGCCGTTCTGACCGGTGTGAGATGATATCTCATTGGAGTTTTGATTTGCATTTCTCTAATTATTAGTGATGTTGAGCATCCTTTCATGTGTTTGTTGGTGATCTGTATATCTTCTTTGAAGAAATGTCTATTTAGGTCTTCTGCCCATTTTTGGATTGGGTTCTTTCGTTTTTTGATATTGAGCTGCATGAATTGCTTGTATATTTTGAAGATTAATCCTTTGTTAGTTGCTTCATTTGCAAATATTTTCTCCCATTCTGAGGACTGTCTTTTCGTCTTGGATATGGTTTCCTTTGTTATGCAAAAGCTTTTACGTTTCATTAGGTCCCATTTGTTTATTTTTGTTTTTATTTCCATTTCTCTAGGAGGTGTGTCAAAAAGGATCTTGCTGTGATTTATGTCATAGAGCGTTCTGCCTATGTTTTCCTCTAGGAGTTTGATGGTGTCTGGCTTTACGTTTAGATCTTTAATCCATTTCGAGTTTATTTTTGTGTATGGTGTTGGGGAGTGTTCTAATTTCATTCTTTTACATGTAGCTGTCCAGTTTTCCCAGCGTCACTTATTGAAGAGGCTGTCTTTTCTCCGCTGTATATTTTTGCCTCCTTAATCAAAGATAAAATTACCATATGTGTGTGGGTTTATCTCTGGGCTTTCTATCCTGTTCCATTGATCTATCTTTCTGTTTTTGTGCCAGTACCATACTGTCTTGATTACTGTAGCTTTGTAGTATAGTCTGAAGTCAGGGAGCCTGATTCCACCAGCTCCGTTTTTCTTTCTCAAGATTGCTTTGGCTACTCGGGGTCTTTTGTGTTTCCATACAAACTGTGAAATTTTTTGTTCTAGTTCTGTGAAAAATGCCCGTGGTAGTTTGACAGGGATTGCATTGAATCTGTAGATTGCTTTGGGTAGTAGAGTCATTTTCAAAATGTTGATTCTTCCAATCCAAGAACATGGTATATCTCTCCATCTACATGAATTATCTTTGATTTCTTTCATTAGTGTCTTATAATTTTCTGAATACAGGTCTTTTGTCTCCTTAGGCAGGTTTATTCCTAGATATTTTATTATTTTTGTTGCAATGATAAATGGGAGTGTTTTCTTAATTTGATTTTTAGATTTCTCATCATTGGTGTATAGGAATGCAAGGTATTTCTGTGCATTAATTTTGTATCCTGCTACTTTATGAAATTAATTGATTAGATCTAGTAGTTTTCTGGTAGCATCTTTAGGATTCTCTATGTATAATATCATGTCGTCTGCACACAGTGACAGCTTTACTTCTTGTTTTCCAATTTGGATTCCTTTTATTTCTTTTTCTTCTCTGATTGCTGTGGCTAAAACTTTCAAAACTATGTTGAATAATATTGGTGTGAGTGGCAACCTTGTCTTTTTCCTGATCTTAGTGGAAATGGTTTCATTTATTAACCATTGAGGACGATGTTGGCTGTGGATTTGTCATATATGGCCTATATTAATTTGAGGAAAATTCCCTCTATGCCTACTTTCTGGAGCGTTGTTATCATAAATGGGTGTTGAATTTTGTCGAAAGCTTTCTCTGCATCTACTGAGATGATCATATGGTTTTTCTCCTTCAATTTGTTAGTATGGTGTATCACATTGTTTGATTTGCATATATTGAAGAATCTTTGCATTCCTGTGATAAACCCCTCTTGATCGTAGTATATGATCCTTTTAATGTGCTGTTGGATTCTCTTTGTTTGTATTTTGTTAAGGATTTTTACATCTAAGTTCATCAGTAATATTGGCCTGTAGTTTTCTTTGTTTGTGACATCTTTGTCTGCTTTTGTTGTCAGAGTGATGGTGGCCTCGTAAAATGAGTTTGGGAGTGTTCCTCGCTCTGCTATATTTTGGAAGAGTTTGAGAAGGATTGGTGTTATCTCTTCTCTAAATATATGCTACAGTTCGCCTGTGAAGCCATCTGGTCCTGGGCTTTTGTTTGTTGGAAGATTTTTAATCACATTGTCAATTTCAGTGCTTGTGATTTGTCTGTTTATATTTTCTATTTCTCTGTGGTTCAGCCTCAGAAGGTTGTGCCTTTCTAAAACTTTGTCCATTTCTTCCAGGTTGTCCATTTTATTGGCATATGGTTTCTTGTAGTAATCTCTCATGATCCTTTGTATTTCTGCAGTGTCTGTTGTTACTTCTCCTTTTTCATTTCTAATTCTATTGGTTTGAGTCTTCTCCCTTTTTTTCTTGATGAGTCTGGCTAATGGTTTACCAATTTTGTTTATCTTCTCAAAGAGCCAGGTTTTAGTTTTATTGATCTTTGTTACCATTTTCTTCCTTTCTTTTTCATTTATTTCTGATCTAATCTCTATGATTTCTTTCCGTCTGCTAACTTTGGGGGTTTTTTGTTCTTCTTTCTCTAATTGATTTAGGTGTAATGTTAAGTTGTTTATTTCAGATGTTTCTTGTTTCTTAAGGTAGGCTTGTATTGCTATAAACTTCACTGTTAGAACTGCTTTTGCTGCATCCCATAGGTTTTGGGTTTTTGTGATTTCATTGTCACTTGTTTCTAGGTATTTTTTGATTTCATCTTTGATTTCTTCTGTGATCTCTTGGTTATTAAGTACTGTGTAGTTTAGCCTCCATGTGTTTGTATTTCTTACAGATATTTTTCCTGTAATTGATATGTAGTCTCATAGTGTTGTGGCAGGAAAAGTCACTTGATACGTTTTCAATTTTCTTAAATTTACCAAGGATTGATTTGTGACTCAAGATATGATCTATCCTGGAGAATGTTCCATGAGCACTTGAGAAGAATGTGTATTCTGTTGTTTTCGGATGGAATGTCCTATCAATATAAATTAAGTTCATATTGTTTAATGTATCATTTAAAGCTTGTGTTTCCTTATTTATTTTCATTTTGGATGATCTGTCCATTGGTGAAAGTGAGGTGTTAAAGTCCCCTACTATGATTGTGTTACTGTTGATTTCCCCTTTTATGGCTGTTAGTATTTGCCTTATGTATTGATGTCCTCCTATGTTGTGTGCATAAATATTTACAATTGTTATATCTCCTTCTTGGATTGATCCCTCGATCATTATGTAGTGTCCTTCTTTTTCTCTTGTAATAGTCTTTGTTTTAAAGTCTATTTTGTCTGATATGAAAATTGTTAGTCCAGCTTTCTTTTGATTTCCACTTGCATGGAATATCTTTTTCCATCCCCTCACTTTCAATCTGTATGTGTCCCTAGGTCTGAAGTGGGTCTCTTGTAGGGAGCATATTTATGGGTCTTGTTTTTCTATCCATTCAGCCAGTCTATGTCTTTTTGTTGGAGCATTTAATCCATTTACATTTAAGGTAATTATTGGTATGCATGTTCCTATTACCATTTTCTTAATTGTTTTTTGTTTATTATTCTAGGTCTTTTCCTTCTATTGTGTTTTCTGCCTAGAGAAGTTCCTTTAGCATTTCTTGTAAAGTGGGTATTGTGTTGCTGAATTCTCTTAGCTTTTGCTTGTTTGTAAAGCTTTTAATTTCTCTGTCAGATCTGAATGAGATCCTTGTTGGGTAGAGTAATATTGGTTGTAGGTTTTTCTCCTTCATCACTTTAAATATGTCCTGCCACTCCCTTCTGGCTTGCAGAGTTTCTGCTGAATAGTCAGGTGTTAACCTTATGAGGATTCCCTTATGTGTTATTTGTTGTTTTTCCCTTGCTGCTTTTAATATTTGTTCTTTGTAGTTAATTTTTGATAGTTCAATTAATATGTGTCTTGGCGTGTTTCTCCTTGGATTTATCCTGTATGGACTCTCTGTGCTTCCTGGACTTGATTAACTATTTCCTTTCCCATATTGGGGAAGTTTTCAACTATAATCTCTTCAAATATTTTCTCAGTCCCTTTCTTTTTCTCTTCTTCTTCTGGGACCCATATAATTTGAATTTTGGTGCGTTTAATCTTGTTTGAGAGGTCTCTGAGACTGTCCTCAATTCTTTTCATTCTTTTTTCTTTATTCTGCTCTGCAGTAGTTATTTCCACTATTTTATCTTCCAGGTCACTTATCCATTCTTCTGACTCAGTTATTCAGCTATTGATCTCTTCTAGATAATTTTTAATTTCATTTATTGTGTTGTTCATCACTGTTTGTTTGCTCTTTAGTTCTTCTAATTCCTTTTTAAATGTTTTTTCTCTTTTCTATTTCCAATATTTTGGATCATCTTTGCTATCATTATTCTGAATTCTTTTTCAGGTAGACTGCCTATTTCCTCTTCATTTGTTAGGTCTGGTCCTTTTTTGCCTTGCTCCTTCATCTGCTGTGTGTTTCTCTGTCTTCTCATTTTCCTTAACTTACTGTGTTTGGGGTCTCCTTTTTGCAGCCTGCAGGTTCGTAGTTGCTGTTGTTTTTGGTGTCTGTCCCCAGTGGCTAAGGTTGGTTCACTGGGTTGTGTAGGCTTCCTGATGGAGGGTACTCATGCCTGTGCTCTGGTGGATGAGGCTGGATCTTGTCTTTCTGGTGGGCAGGTCCATGTCTGGTGGTATGTTTTGGTGTGTCTGTGGCCTTATTATGATTTTAGGTAGCCTCTCTTCTAATGGATGGTGTTGTGTTCCTGTCTTGCTAGTTCTTTGGCATAGGGTGTCCTGCACTGTTGCTTGCTGGTCATTGAGTGGAGCTGGGTCTTGGCGTTTGGATGGAGGTCTCTGGGAGATATTCGCCATTTGATATTACGTGGAGCTGGGAGGTGTGTTGTGGACAAGTGTCTTGAACTCGGCTCTCCCACCTCACTGGCACAGCTCTGAGGCCTGGCTGGAGCACCAAGAGCCTGTCCTCCACACCCTCAGAATAAAAGGGAATAAATAAATAAATAAGAAGGTAAAATAATATAAAGTAAAATAAAATAAAGTTATTAAAATAAAAAATAATTATTAAGAAAAAATTTTAATTAAAAAAAAACGGACAGACAGAACCCTAGGACAAATGGTAAAAGCAATGCTATACAGACAAAAATCACACACAGAAGCATACACATACACACTCACAAAGAGAGAAAAAGGGAAAAAAATATATATATTGTTGCTCCTAAAGTCCACCTCCTCAATTTGGGATGATTCATTGTCTATTCAGGTATTCCACAGATGCAGGGTACATCAACTTGATTGTGGAGATTTAATTCCCTGCTCCTGAGGCTGCTGGGGGAAATTTCCCTTTCTGTTCTTTGTTCACACAGCTCCCAGCCTTCAGCTTTGGATTTGGACCCGCCTGTGCATGTAGGTTGCCTGAGGGCGTCTGTTCTTCACTTAGACAGGACGGGGTTAAAGGAGCAGCTGATTCGGGGGCTCTGGCTGACTCAGGCCGTGGGGAGGGAGGGGTACGGATGCAGGGTGAGCCTGCAGCGTTAGAGGCTGGCGTGACTGTGCACCAGCCTGAGGCACGCCATGCCTTCTCCCAGGGAAGTTGTCCCTGGATCCCGGGACCCTGGCAATGGTGGGCTGCACAGGCTCCTGGGAGGGGAAGTGGGGATAGTGACCTGTACTCGCACACAGGTTTCTTGGTGGCTGTAGCAGCAACCTTAGCATCTCATGCCTGTCTCTGGGGTTTGCACTGATAGCCGTGGCTTGGGCCTGTCTCTGGAGCTCCTTTAAGCCATGCTCTTAATCCCCTCTCCTCATGCACCAGGAAACAAAGAGTCAAGAAAAAAGTCTCTTGCCTCTTCAGCAGCTCCAGACTTTCTTGGACTCCCTCCCGGCTAGCTGTGTTGCACTAGTCCCTTCAGGCTTTGTTCACACAGCCAACCCCAGCCCTCTCCGTGAGATCCAACTGAAGCCCGAGCCTCAGCCCCCGCCCACCCCGGCGGGTGAGCAGACAACCTTGCGGGCTGGTGAGTCCTGGTCGGCACCAATCCTCTATGTGGGAATCTCTCTGCTTTGCCCTCCACATCCCTGTTGCTGTGCTCTACTCCATGGCTCCAAAGCTTATCTCCTCTACCCCCCACAGTCTCTGCCTGTGAAGGGGCTTCTAGTGTGTGGAAACCTTTCCTCCTTCACAGTTCTCTCTCACTGGTGCAGGTCCCGTCCCTATTCTTTTGTCTCTGTTTTTTTTGTCTTTTGCCCTACACAGGTACGTGGGAAGTTTCTTTCCTTTTGGGAGGTCTGAAGTCTTCTGCCAGCATTCAGTAGGTGTTCTGTAAGGGTTGTTCCACATGTAGATGTATTTCTGATGTATTTGTGGGGAGGAAGGTGATCTCCACGTCTTACTTTTCTACCATCTTGAAGCCTTTCCCCAGCAGGCTTTAATTTAAAGTCTACTTTGTGTGGTATGTGTTTTGCTACTCCAGCTTTCTTTTGATTTCCATTTGCATGGAATATTTTTCCATCTCCTCATTTTCAGTCTGTATGTGTCCCTAGGCTTGAAGGGGGTCTCTTATAGACAGCATATATATGGATCCTGTTTTTGTATCCATGAAGCCAGTCTGTGTCTTTTGGTTGGAGCACTGAATCCATTTACATTTAAGGTAATTTTCAATATGCATGTTCCTATTGCCATTTTCTTAATTGTCTTGGGTTTTGTTTTTGTTGTTTGTTTGTTTTTTGCAGGTCTTTTTCTTCTCTTGTGGTTCCCACATAGAGAATTTCCTTTAGCATTTGCTGTAAAGCTTGTTTGGTGGTGTTAAATTCTCTTAGCTTTAGCTTGTCTGTAAAGCTTTCAATTTCTCTGTTGAATCTGAATGAGAGCCTTGCTGTGTAGAGTATTCTTGGTGGTAGGTTTTTTCCTTTCATCACTTTAAATATATCATGCTACTCCTCTGTGGCCTGAAGAGTTTCTCCTGCAATATCAGCTGATAAGATAATGGGGATTCCCTTGTCTTTTTTTCCTTTTCCTTTGCTGCCTTTAATATTTTTTTCCTTGTATTATTTTTTGTTAGTTTGATTAATATGTGTCTCCACGTGTTTCTTCTTGGGTTTATCCTGTATGGGACTCTCTGTGCTTCCTGGGCTTGGATGACTGTTTCCTTTCCCATGTTAGGGAAGTTTTTGACTATTATCTCCTCAAATATTTTTCAAACCTTTCTCTTTTTCTGGGACCCCTATAATTCAAATATTGGTGTGTTTAATGTTGTCCCAGAGGTCTCTGAGACTGTCCTCATTTCTTTCCATGCTTTTTTCTTCATTCTGTTCTGCAGCAGTGACTGCCATCATTCTGTCTTCCCGCTCACTTATCCAGTCTTCTGCTTCAGTTATTCTTCTATTAATTCCTTCTAGTGTATTTTTTATTGCATTTATTGTATTGTTCATCAGTATTTGTTTGTTCTTTAGTTCTTCTATGTCCTTGTTTAACATTTCTTATATCTTCTCAATCCATGCCTCCATTCTATTTCTGAGCTCTTAGATCATCTTTATTATCATTACGCTGAATTTTTTGAGGTAGATTGCTTATCGCCTCTTCATTTAGTTGGTCTTGTCAGTTTTTACTTGCTTCTTTGTCTGCAACATTTTCTTCTGTCCTATCATTTTGTCTAACCTACTGTGTTTGTGGTCTTCTTTCTGCAGGCTGCAGGGCCATAGCTCCTCTTCCTTCTGGTGTCTTCCCCCTGGTGGGTGAGTTTGGTCCAAGAGCTTCTGTAGGCTTCCTGGTGGGAGAGACTGGTGCCTGCACTCTGGTTGGTGGAGCTGGGACTTGTCCCTCTATTGGGCAGGGCCACATCACGTGTTGTGTTTTGGGGTGTCTGTGTGCTTAGTATGACTTTAGGCAGCCTGTCTGCTAATGGGAGGGGCTGAATTCTTGTCATGTTGGTTGTTTGGCCTGAGGGGTTCAGCACTGGAGCTTGCAGGTTGTTGGGTGGAGCCAGGTCTTGGTGCTGAGATGGGGACCTCTGGGAGAGCTCATGCCAATTAATATTCCCTGGGGTCAGGAATTTTCTGGTGGTCCAATGGCCAGGTCTTAGCACTCCCACCACGGGGGCTCAGGTTTGACCCCTGGCTGGGGAACCTTGGGTCTTGGTTTTTTTTTTTTATCCAATCTGCCACCCTATGTCTTTTGATTGGAGCATTTAGCTCATTGATATATAAAATAATTATTGATAGGTATGTGCTTATTGCCATTGTATTACTTGTTTTCCCTTTGTCTCTGTAGTTCTTCTCTCTTCTTTTAGTTTCTTCCCTGAGATTTGATTTTTCTTTTGTAATATGCTTGTGTTCCATTCTTTTTAGTTTTTGTATCTCTATTCTTGGTTTTTGTTTTGTGGTTAGCATTGGGTTTATATAAGTTGACCTATAACTATATCCATCTGTTTTAAGCAGGTGCTTTTTTAAGTTCAAACACATTCTAAAGGATCAAAATTTTGTACTCCCTACTTCCACACTTTGTCTTTTTGATGTCATATTTTACATCCTCGTGTTTATCCTTTTAGTGATTATTACAGTTATATTTGACTTTACAATTTTTTGTCTTTTAGTCTTTGTGCTACTTTAAGTGGTTGTTCTACAGCCTTAATATATATTTGCTTTTAGCAGTGGAATTTTTCCTTTCTAATAGGCACTTCCTTCTTGTTATAGCTTTTAGCTTTCCACTAAAGAAGACCCTTTAACATTTCTTTTAGAGTTGGTTTAGTATTGATGAACTTTTTTTAGTTTTTGCTTGTCTGAGAAGTCTTTATCTATCCTTTAATTCTAAATGATAATCTGATTGGATAGAGTATGCTAGTTTGCAGGTATTTCTCTTTCAGCAGGTTAAAGATATCATGTTACTCCCTTCTGGCTTGTAAAGTTTCTGCAGAAGAATCATCTGATAGCCATAAGTGAGTTCCCTTCTATATGACTTTGTCTTTCTCTTTCTGCCATTAGAATTCTATCTTTCAATTTTGCCATTTTAATTATGATGTGTCTTGGTATGGCTCTGTTTAGGTCCATCTTGTTTAGGATGCCCTGTTCTTCCTGTACCTGGACATCTGTTTCCTTCTTCACGCTTGGGAAGTTTTCAGCCATAGTTTCATTAAATATATTTTTGACACCCTTCTCTCTCTCTTCTCCTTCTGGGACCCCTATGATGCCAATGTTGGTACACTTGATGTCATCCTAATGATCCCTTAAACTGTTTATATTTTCTAATTTGTTTTCTTTTTGCTCTTCTGATTGAGTGTTTTCCATTATTCTTTCTTCTAGAATAGTAAACATTCTTCTGGATCACCTATCTGATGTTCATTCCTTCTGGTGTGTTTTTCATTCTGGTTATTGTATTCTTCAGCTCTCACTGGTCCTTCTTTTATATTTTCTTGTTCCTTGTTAATATTCTCATTGTGGTCATCTATTCTTTTCCCTAATTCAGTTAGCATTCTTATTGTTAACGCATTGAGTTCTTCATCTTGTAAGTTGTCTATTTCTGTTTCATTCATTGTTTTTTCAAGATTTTCTCCTGTTCTTTCAACTGAGACAAATTTCTCTGTCTTCTCATTTTTCTTATCTTTCTCTGTTTCTATGAAATTACATGAACCACTTAACTATGAAAGTTCTTGAACTGTGGGGTCCTTAAGTGGGAGCATCCCTATACAGTCTATGTGTGCCCAGTGGCTTTGGTGGAGAGCAGAATTTGACATAAACACAAGTCATATCTTTCCTCAGGGTGTGCAGGAATCTATCACCTTGGTAGGAGGTGGAGCTGGAGATGGAGAGGATAGGGCTTGAGCCAGCTGTGAGGCAGTACTTCCCCCTTGATTAGTGGCCATCACCACCTTATGAGGGGCAATGCCAAGTCCCAAGTAACTGGAACAGAACCCCCAAGGGTTGAGCCTAAGCTGGCTCACTTCCCTTTAAGTGTGGGCTATTGACCCTCCCAGGACTGTTACCCTCACCCTAGAAGAGAGCATGACTGAATCAAGAAGGGCTGGCATGTTCACTCAGCAAGGGTTGGGGCATAGGTGGGTCACTATCAGTGATCCAGACTGCCTCTGGAATCACCAGTAATGACTGCTCCCACCCTGCTCAGACACTGGTTCAGGTTTGAGCCATCCCAGCATCTCACAGCTGAGGTCTTTCCTTGTTCATGGCAGCTCTCACTCATGGAGCTGTGATGTGAGGCAAGGGAGACTGGAGCATTCATTTTGCTCAGGCTGGGGAGCCACCTATGCATTCTCAATCCACTCTCTCTGCCCTGTTTTGGGAGCAGGCAAGCATTTGTGTGCTCCTCATGAGTGGAATCCAGGCTTACCACAGCCCTGCTATTTGTCCCACTGGCCCATTATCTAGCCAAGGGGGCTTGTCTTCCCACTGTTGGACCCCACATTTGGGGTGCCCAATAGAAGACTTTAATCGTTCACTATCCAGGGAGGCTCTCCATTTGTGTAATCTCCCTTTTTCTCTGAGTCCCCTCCCAGTGGCACAGGTCCCAACATGATCTCTTCTTTCCCTTCATACCCAATTTCTTGTGGCTCTTTCTTATACCCTTGGTTGTACAGGTCTGCCAGTCTCCAGCTAGTTCATGGTGGGAATTGAGTTTCAAGTCATCCTACTACACCATCTTGATCTGATTCTGTATATTGTTTTTTAAACACAATGCTTTGTGCACTTAATGGACTACAGTATAGTATAAAAATAACTTCTATATGCACTGAGAAACCAAAAAATTTGTATGACTCACTTTATTGAGATATTCACTCTATTGAGGTGATCTGTAACTGAACCCATACTATTTCCTAGGTATGCCTATATTTATTTTGCCTTTATTTTTGGAGGATAATTTTTCCTGCTTATAGAATTCTAAGTTAGTAGTTAAAAATATTTTGTTATGGCAGTTTAAAAATATTGTTCCATGGCCCATGGCTTCCATTATTTCAGATGCAAAGTCAGTATTAATACTTACCTTTGTTCCTCTTTATACAATGTTTTTTCCCTCAAGCTTATTTTAAGATTTTCCCGTTATTGATATGGAACAATTTGATTATTGTATGCCTCATTATCATTTTCTTTGCATTTATCCTTCTTAGGTTTTTTTAACTTCTTGGATCTGTAGTTTTATATATTATTAAATTTGGAAATGTTTTGGCTGTTATCTCTATAATTATTTTCTTCCTCCTCTATCCTAAACACCAAGTATATGTATGTTAGACCACTTTATCTTGTCCCACAGGTTACAGCTGCTTTGTTAATTTCTTTCAGCTTTGTGTGTCTGTGTCTGAGTGCCTCATTTTGCATAGTTCCTATTGTTCTGGCTTCAAATTTACTGATAGTTTATCCTACAATGTCTGATTTGCTGTCAAAAGCATCCAGTTTTTAAAATATTTCAGTATTGTCATTTTCACCTCAGAATTTTCATTTACTTTTTTTATAATGTTACTTTCTTCATTATGTTAATGCTTTCTTTTAAGTATTTGAACATGTTTGTAAAAAGCTATTTTAGAGCCTTAAGACATGCTATCATCTCTATCATTTCCATATCTATTTCTACAAATTAATTTTTTCTTATCTGTGAGTTCCATTACTTCGCTTCCTGGCATATCTAATAATTTTGGTTTGGATACTTGACACTGGGATTTTTCTAGTTTTGAGGGTTTGGATTTTGTTGTCTTCTTTTAAAGAATATCCCAATTTGTCCCAACAGACAGGGATTTTACTTGCAGATTATCTTAATCTTTTTGAAGCTTGTTTTTAAACTTTCTTAATGCAGGTTTTGAGACGCCTTTACTCTAGGATTGGCTTAGTCATACTCCTAAGAAGTGAACTTCAGTGGTCCCTATTGAGTGCCCCATATGGTCAGTAAGCTTTCTTTACACAGCCTGGTCAGTATTAGAACATTACCCCAGCTCTGTGAACTCTGATAGTTATTAAATTTATAGCTTTCTGGTAGTTATTCTTTTATTCATAATTGCTCTTTACCCCAGCTCATGGGATCTTGCCTATGCACATAAATCTCAGAATTCAGCCAGTGAATTAAGGGAACTTCAATGCGAATTGATTGAGTTTTTTTTTTCCTGTGTAGATTCCTATTATCATGTACTCTGCCTTACAAATATCAACTGCTACTGCATCCTTGAAATCCAGTCTGTGTGTCCTCAGCTTAGGTATATTGCCATGTTCTGCTTGGGTTCCCTTACTCTAAATCAGTGTCTGGAAAGTGCCTAGAGATAAAAATACAAGTTAAACATAGGTCTGCATTCCCTTAGCAAGTACAGTTTTTGCTATTGTTGCCCAATATCTAAAACCAGTTGTTTCATATTTTTTCCAGTTTTATTGACTTTTGTTTTGATGACAGATTTGGCCCGGTACAAGTTATACAATCAGCTCTTTTTTCCTAAACCTTGAATGCAGTTATAGACTGTCAAAAATTATAGTACATACTGTAATATACCACTTAAGAGTTTATTGCCTTTTCTTGTTTCAAATATAACATTGCCATTTGAGTTTTACATCACAGACTTGATTGAGTTAATAACTGTTCCAAAAAAGATATCCTGTGGGAGGAGGCAGTTGAAGATGGTGGCAAAGGTTAATCCTGAACTCACCTCCTCCCATAGACACGGAAAATATACATCTACATATGTAACAATTTGCTCTGAAAAGAACCTGAGGACTAGCTGAATAGCTACTCCACAATGAAGGATAAAAGGGTCATACTGAGATGGATGCGGGAGGCAGAGACACGGTCCTGCCAAAAACAGCACACCCAGCCTGGTGACCCATCGTCAGGAGGTATCTCAGAAATGTGGCATTTCTCCCTGAGAGGGGAGGAGTTTGTGCCCCACATGAGGAACCTCAACTTTTGAAACCTGCACTGGAGCAATGAACCCCAAAAATGTTTGGTTTTAAAAACAGATGGGGCTTATGTCCAGGAGAACCATAGGTCTGTAGGGAAAGGAGATTCAGCTCTTAAGGGACTCATACACAAACTCACTCGCCCCAGGACCCAATACAAAAGCATCAGTTTGAAAAGAGATTAGATCATAAATGAAGGAATTTATTTTCTAATCCTAAAGCATCTGCCAGAGGAGCAGAAGCTTGTAGAAGCTCTATGAACAGAGGTGCTTGTGGGAGCCAGTGTTACATTCTCCCTCTATTTCCTCATTGCTGGCATATGTTTCAAATGAAAGAACAAGATAAAACCCCAGAAAAAAAAAACCCTTAGAGAAACATAGATAAGTAATTTACCTGATAAAGAGTTCAAACTAAGGTCACAAAGAATTTAACTGAACTCAGAAGAATGGATGAACACAGAGGGAACTTCATCAAAGAAAAAACATAAAGTACCAAATGGAAGTCACAAAGCTGAATAATACAATAACTGAACTGGAAAATATAATAGAGGGGTCAAACAGCAGACTAGATGAAGTAAATGAAGGACTCAGTTATCTGGAAGACAGAGAAGTGGAACTCACCCAAACAGAGCAGGGGAAGAAATGATTAAAAATAAGTGAAAATAGCTTAGGAAACCTATGGATAACATGATATTTGCATTATAGACATCCCAGAAGGAGAAGAGAAATAGAAAGGGACAGAAAACTTGTTTGAGGAAATAATGGCTGACAACGTCCTGAACCTGGGGAAGAAAGCAGACATCCAGATCCAGGAAGCTGAGAAAGTTCCAAATAAGATGAACCCAAAGACACCCAGACCAAGATAAATTATAATTAAAAATGTCAAAAGTTAAAGAGAGAATCTCAAAAGCAGCAAGAGGGAAGCAACTTGTTACATACAAAAGAATGCCCCTAAGTCTGTCAGCAGATTTACCAGAAGAAACTTGGCAGGCCAGAAGGTAGTGACATGATGAATTCAAGTGCTAAAAGAAAAAAACCTAACCAAGAATACTCTATCCAACAAAGTTATCTTTCAGATTTGAAGAGAGATAACCAGAGGAGAGACAACAAATTCGGGAGAGATAATGAGTTTTCTAGACAAGCAAAAATGAAAGGAGTTTCTCACCACTATACTGGCCTTAAGAGATATGTTAATGGGATTTACTTAAGCTGAAAAGAAAGAGCGCTAATTAGTAATAAGAAAACAATTGAAAGTAAAATCTCACTCATAAATATATAGCAAAGAAAGTAGATTAATTACTTATAAAGCTAGTATAAGGTTAAAAGGCAAAAGTAATAAAAATAACTATAAATATAACAGTTAAAGGATATACAAAAAGATGTAAAATGTGGCATAAAAAACATAAAATGGAGGCAATAAAAATGCAGAGTTTTAGAATATATTTAAACAGAACTTTCTATCAATGTGTAATAGATTGTTATATTGGTAGGCTGTTATAGGTGAGCCTCATGATAACCCAAAAGCAAAAAGCTATAATTAATTCACAAAAGATAATGAGAAAGGAATCTAAGCATATCACTACAGAAAGTCATCAAACCACAAGGGAAGAAATCAAGAGAAGAAGGAAATCTAAGCATATCACTACAGAAAGTCATCAAACCACAAGGGAAGAAATCAAGAGAAGAAGAAAAAAACCCGAGAGGAACTACAAAATAGCCAGAAAATAGTTAACAAAATGGCAATAAGAACATACCTATCAATAATTACTTTAAATGTAAATGGACTAAATTCTCTAATCAAAAGACATAGAGTAGCTAAATGGATAAAGACTAAAAAGACCCATCTATATGCCAACAACAAGAGACTAACTTCAGATGTAAGGACACATGCAGACTGAAATGAAGGAATGGAAAAAGGTGTTTCATACAGATAGAAAACAAAAGAAAGCTGGGGTATCTATACTTACATCAGACAAAATAGACTTTAAAATAAATATTTAATAAAAGACAAAGATGGGCATTGCATAATAATAGAGGGGTCAATCCAACAAGAAAATGTAATATTTCTAAATATTTATGCATCCAACATAGGAACATCTAATACATAAATAAATCATTAACAATCCTAAAGAGAAAGTTGACAGCAATACAATAATAGTAGGGGACTTTAATACCCCATTGACATCAATGGGTAGGTTATCCTAGACAGAAAATCAATAAGGAAACCTCAGCCTTAAATGACACACCAGATCAGATTCACTTAATAGATACATACAAAACATTCCATCCAAAATCAGCAGAACACACATTCTTCTCAAGTGCACATTCAACATTCTCTAGGATGCTAGGAAACAAAACAAGTCTTTGTAAATTTAAAAAGATTGAAATTATATCAAGCATGTTTTCTAACCACAGTGGTCTGAAATTAGAAATCAATTACAAGAAGAAAACTTGAAAAAATCACAAACATGGAGATTAAACAACATGCTATTGAACAACCAATGGGTCAATGAAGAAATCAAAAGAAAAATTCAGAAAATACCTTGAGACAAATGAAAATGGAAATACAACATCCCCATATCTATCAAATACAGCAAAAGCAGTTCTAACAGGAATTTTTATAGCGATTCAGGCCTACCTACCTCAAGAAACATGAAAAATCTCAAAAAATATAACTTTACACCTAAAGGAACTAGAAAAAAAGAAACAAACCAAAGAATCCCAAAGTTAGTAGAAGGAAAGAAATAATAAAGATCAGAGCAGAAACAAAGGAAATAGAGATTATAGAGACAATATAAAAGATCAATGAAACTAAGAGTTGGTTCATTGAAAAGATAAAAAACATTGACAGACTATCTAGGCTCACTGAGAGAGGGCTCAAATAAAATCAGAAATGAAAGAAATTAAAACTGATGTCAAAGAAATACAAAGGAGCAAAGAAACTATGAACAACTATATGCCAAAAAATTAGACAACCTAGAAAAAAATGGATAAATTCCTAGAAACAAAACAATCTTTGAAGACTGAATCAGGAAGAAATAGAAATCTGAATGGACTGATGACTAGCAAGGAGATTAAATCAATAATAATAATTTTAAAAATCCCAACAAACAAATGTCCAGGACTAGACAGCTTTACAGGTGAATTTTACCAAACATTCAAGGAAGACTTAATACTGATCCTTCTCAAACTATTCCAAAAAACTGAAGAGGTGGGAGCACGCTCAAACTCATTTTATGAGGCCAGCATCACCCTGATACCAAAAACTGGATAAGGACACTGAAAATGAAGAACATTACAGGCCAATATGCTTGATGAAATCACATGCAAAATATTTGCAAACCAAATTCAACAATACATTAAAAGGATCATACACTGTGATCAAGCGGGATTTATTCCAAAGTGCCAGGATAGTTCAACACCTGCAAATCAGTGAACATGATTACAACATTAATAAAATGAAGGACACAAATCATTTGATCATCTCAATAGATGTAGAAAAATCATTTGACAAAATTCAACATCCATTTGTGATAAAACTTCTCAACAAAGAGGGTACAGAGTGAATGTACCTCAACATAATAGAGACCGTATATGATAAGCCCACAGCTAACATCATCCTTAATGTGAAAAGCTGAAAGCTCTTCCCCTAAGTACAGGAACAAGTCAAGGATGCCTACTCTCACCAATTTTATTCAACATAGTATTGGAAGTTCTAGCCAAAGGAATTAGGCAGGGAAAAAAAATAGAATGCATACATATTGGAAAAGAGGAAGTAAAACTATCACTACTTTCAGATGACATAATTTTATATATAGAAAACCCTGAAAACTCCACCAAAAATTGCTAGAATTAATAAATTCATTAAAATTACAGGGCACACAAACAATATACAAAATGCTATTTTTATGCACTAATAATGATCTATCAGAAAAAATTTAAACTATTGCATTTAAAATTGCATCAAAACCCCAAAATATCTAGGAAAAATTTAAGCAGATGACAGGCCTGTACACTGAAAATTATAAGATATTTATGAGAGAAATGAAGAACACATAAATAAATGGGAAGATACTCCATGCTCATGGATTAGAATGAGTGTATTGCCCAAAGTAATATATAGATTCAAGGCAATACATATCAAAATTCCAATGGCATTTTTTACAGAGCTAAAACAATTCTGAAATTTGTATGAAACCTTAAAAGATCTCAAATTGTTATCTTAAGAAAGAAAAACAAACCTGGAGACATTATAGGCCCCGATTTCAAACTATATTGCAAAGTTACAGTAATAAAAACAGTATGATATTGGCATAAAAAGAGACACATAGATTACTGTAATAGAATACAGAAGCCAGAAATAAACCCACACATATGTGATCAACTAATTTATGACAAAGGATCCAAGAATATACAATGGAAAAAGGACAGTCTCTTCAATAAAGGGTGTTGGGAAGACTGGACAGCCACATGCAAAAGAATGAAGCTAGATCACTATCTTACACCATATACAAAAATTAACTCAAAGTGGATTAAAGACTTGAATGTAAAACCTGAAACCATAAACTCCTAGGAAAACACATAGGTGATAAACTCCTTGACATCAGTCTTGGCAATTATTTTTTTGATCTGACTCTAAAAACAAAGGCAAGCAAGTGGGACTACATCTAACTAAAAAGCTTCTGCACAGCAAAGGGAATCATCAACAAAATGAAAAGGCAACCTACTCAATGGCAGAAAATGTTTACAAATCATATATCTAATAAAGGGTTAATATCTAAAATATATTAAAAACCCATACAATTCAATAGTAAAAAAACAAATACCCCAATTAAAAAATGGGCAAAATACCTGAATAAACATTTTTCTGAAGAAGACATTCAGATGGACAACAGGCTCATGAAATGATATTCAACATTGCTAATCATCAGGGAAATGCAAATCAAAAGCAAAATTAGATATCACCTCACACTTGTAAGAATGGCCATTATCAGAAGGCCAAGAAATTGCAAATGTTGGTGAAGATGTGCAGAAAAAGGAACCCTTGTGTACTGTTGATGGGAATATAAATAGTATGGAGGTTCCTAAAAAATTAAAAATAGAATTACCTTATGATCCAGCAATTTCACTTCTGGGTATTTATCTGGAGAAAATGAAAATGCTAATCCAAAAAGATGTATGCACCCCCATGTTCATTGCAGCATTATTTACAATAGCCAAGATATGGAAACAACCTAAGTGTCCATCAATAGATGAATTAATCAAGAAATTGTGGTATATGTATATACAATGGAATGCTAGTCAGCCATAAAAAGAATGAAGTCTTGCCATTTGGAACAACAGAATGGACCTTGAGGGTATAATGCCAAGTGAAATAAGTCACACAGAGAAAGACAAATACTGTATGATTGCACTTGCATGTGGAATCTAAAAAACAAAATAAATGAACAAACAAAACAAAACTCATAGATACAGAGAACTAATTAATGGCTGCCCGAGGGGATGGGTGTTGGGAAGTTGGCAAAATAGGTGAAGAGGATCAAGGGGTAAAAAGTTCCAGTTAAAAAATAAGTCGGGGGATGTTATGTAGAACATGGTGTCTATAATCAATAACATTGTATTACAAATTTGAAAGTTGCTAAGAAAGTAAATATTGAAAGTTCTCATCACAAGAAAACTAATAGTAGCTATGTATGGTGACAAATGGTAACTAGACTTATTATGATGATCACTTCACAATGTATACATTTGTCGAATCATTATGTCTTACACTGAAACAAATATAATATTGTATGTCAATTATACTTCAACTGGAAAAAAAAGACACCTTGTTGAATTAAGTATTTTTGTTTAAAAACTCATTTTGCTTGTTGAAAGCTTACTTATTTTTGTTTAAAATGCATATAGTTAAATTATCAGATAAATTTATAATTTTCAAATTACTATCTTACAACTGAGAATTTGGGACTTGACATGTAGTAAAAAAACATATGTACATTTTACTTATTGAAATGGTGCGATTTGAGGGATTCTGAAATGTTTTATCAAAATTAAGCTTAAAGTTTATCCTAAAATTATTCTTTTTATTTTCTACTATTTTATTATTTGCTATTATTTCTATTTATTATTTTACATAACTGCAATCTTACAATAAGCACCTTTTGGTGGATGGTTTCTTTCACTCAGTATTATGTTTGTGTGATTCATCCATATTTTTGCATGTAGTAGAAACTTGTTCCCTCATTATTTTATAGTATCCAATTATGTAAATATACCATAATTCTTTTTTTTCTATGCTGCTTTAGGTGAGCTGCCTATAGACTTTAACTAATAATCAGAAAAGGAAAGAAAACTAACATTTACTGAACTAGGTGTGAAGTGATTTCTTCATAATATGGCTGACAGACATGCATAATTGCTAAGTACCAGGCATTGTTCTAAGTACCTTACATATATTAACTCATTTAAACACACTGTCTTATAAGTGATGTTATTATCATTATCCCAATTTCCAGATTCAGATACTGAGGAAGATTAAATTCCTGGGCCAAGGACACAAACAGAAATTGCATGACCTGGGATTTGAGTGAGACAGTCTGACTTTAGAGGACATGGTATTAATTTCGCCATATTGCCTCTTCATAAACAAGCCATTACATTTAATCTCATTTAACTGTTACTCAATACTAGATGCTATCTCCATGTTATAGCTTAATAAATATACATGTAGAGAGTTAGTTTTTCCAGTTTGTCACTATTATGCCTGTTTCCTACTTTTATATCTTCTATTTCCAAGACTTTTTTTTCTTTCACTTTTTATTTTAAAATAAGTCTAAATTCACGTGGAGTTTCAAAGATAGAACTGAGAAGTCCCATGCACTCTTTGCCTAGTCTACTCAATGGTAACATTTTGGTTAACTAAAGATCTCCCAAAACCAGAAAATTGACATTGGTGTGGTCCACAAACCAAGCCTGATTTTATAATGGCTTCCAAATATTCCTAAATTTCTGACACACAAGAGTAAGGCAATTGGTATCTTTTCTGTAGATGAAGGGAAAATTGGTTAAAAAGAACCAAAAGAATACTGTGATTCTACAAATCAAACCCTCAGATTTAAAAAAAAGTGGCTAGGCAAGGGTAAGATATGCCTTAATGGTGGAACTTGCTAGCAAAATATTCTAATACAGTGTAATCCATTACATACTAAAATATCAGTTCCATAGAAGGAGATGAGTCAAATTGTGAATCTGTAAGAATACAGACTTAAGTCATCTTCAATGCATGAAAGCAATATCTATGTTAGAAATTATAGAATGAGATACCAGATTCTGAAACACATTGCAAGAGTATTACTTGTCCAGTTTTCCTCAGAAAATTGATGGCTATCCTCTCACTAAAAGTTTTCCATTCACACTATGGTAACTTTTGCTCTGCAGCATTACAACTCTAAAAATATTTTCATGGAATTCACTAGAAACTTATATTCATTGCTCAGAAATAAGTGTGAAACGACTTAGCCTATAAGGCAAGAGAGGCCTGTATTTGCTCTCATTGGGCCATAAAGTAATCTTACCTCAGGTACTCCAATAACTACAGCTGCATGAGAATGCGAATTGTGATATGTTCACAAAAATAAATCTTTGTAGCTTTTCCCAAGGTGGGAGACTGAGACCAGTCTCTCGTTCCTTTTAAATCTAAAAACCAAATTCTTGCCTTTGTTTAATCCAAAGCCTATGCTGTTCTGCCTAGTCCATCCATTTATTTATTTATTACATTTATAGAGCACCTTTCCTCCAAAGCAACATCTTTGGCAGAGCTGGCTCCTGCAGGAACAATTGATCACAGGGATGTTGCGGAGCCCGCAGGGTAAGCAGAATATCAAACACTCTTTTGTATTAGAAACAGAAATGACTTCCCAGGATCTTCACTGTGGAGATGCTTGTTTCACTTTTTGTGGGATGGTTACTACAGGAAATTTCTAAAGTCTTGGAAGAGGTGAAATTCTTTAAGTTCTCTATTTTAACATATCTGCAGCCCTAAACAATAATGCTTTCACTACCAATTTGTCACAATCTGATAACAAAGTAGGTAAAGTTCCTTATTTGCCAGTTTAAATAAGATAGGAGAAAAAACAGAAATGTCTCTGGTTCATTGGAATTGGGCTTTGGCAGATTTGCAGACATTTTGATATATCTCTGTCTTTCTGAGCTGTGTCATGCCTTCTTTTCTCAGTGCACTTCAAAAAAAACATCAGGCAAAGTTGAAAACTTTGAAAACACATTGCAGATTAGTTTTGTGTTTGGAAGTGCAGGCTCCCTGACCCATATTATGACAGTGAGGTGGTATTAGCATAGAGCTGCAGATATTCCCATCTCTCCACTCCTGCCTTAACAACACATTACCACATTTCTTCATAGTGGATAAACATGGAAGTGCTTTCAGACATTGCCAGAAGAGGCTGAAGGAACAGGTGAAGAAATCTTATTGGGGAAACAGCATTCAGCCAGGAGTCAGGAAACTTGAATTTTCGCCTAGGTCCATCACAACTTGCTGTGTGACTTTGGATAATTCATTTGCTATCTCTGGCTCATGGTTTCCTCATCTATACAATAAAGTGGAAACCCTAGGTGATTTCTTAGGTCATTCCCCCATCCAGCCTCTTAGGAAACTCAAATCAGATTCTTTGGAAGTCCTGGTAAAGATAAAGTGTGTGATAGAATTGCACCTTGTGATCAAATTTTAATATTTTATTTATAAGTTAAGTACACTTCAATTCAGTCAACATTCAAAAAATATTTGTTGCATATATTTATTGTACACATCTGCTATATGTCAGGTGCCATGCTAGGTGACTCAAACATAAGCATAAAAAAAGAGGTCCCTTAGTGAAAGAGAGCTTATACTCTAGGGAGACAGAAATTAAATGAAAAGGTAAACACATGCTTACATAATTACAACTATGATAAAATCTATGGTAGAAAAAAACACAGGTTGTTATCGAGAGCTTATCATAGAATTTGTCTGTCTATGCCACTGCATGCTTTGTTGAATTTTGTTAAAAATTCTCTTAGATATTTCCAAGAAGCATATTTTTTTCACACATTTGTTTTAGGAAGAGTCAGAACACAGTGCCGCCATTTATGAAGCATTGTCATAGCATTATTTATATCCTGAAACAGTACCTTCAAGCAGTAAATTATGTCATAATCAGAGCCACCTAAAATTATTCTGGGTCTATTTATTGCAAAATATGGAACATCAACATGGTTTTCTGGCTTGTTTTGGTGACTTTAACTCTGGACTATTTTTTCAAAGATGTTAGTATAGTGAAAAGTCTTGGATGATAAAGATAGTGTTTCCTACCAGAGCAAAGGGCACATTTACTTATAGCTTCAGAAGACAGGAATGCTTACTGTCTAGCATGGTAAAGATAATACTCTCCTACTCCCTGGAGAAAGGGGAGGTGCTTTTAACAGCCATTTAAAAAGATTTGGGTGTTCTAGGCTCAGGGTTCCTCTCCTGTGACACAATCCACTGTGTTAATACAAACGTGCAGGTAATATTTAGCCCTCTTCCTGTCATACTGTGGAATTTGGAACCTGGGGACTAGTGCAAACTCTGCTGATACTCTGGCTGCTGATATCGCTTTGAGTAATGAACTGTCCTTTGTCTTATGTCTTCTAACAGCATCCATGAATTCGTGGCAGGCTAACTTGGTAGTTTGCAATAAGGTAAAAGTTTAGACACTTTAAAGCTTTTAATAGTAACTAATAGAGAAGTAGGAACAAGAGCTCTTGTTTGTTCTTTTTGCTTTAGGATGACAAATTCTAAAGCACATACAGATCTATTATTTGAGCCTTGCTTGAGACAAACAACCGTGACTTGGAAGAGTGCATGATTCTTGTTTTAAAAAGAATCCTTTTGCAGAAAGGATTGCCTGTTTATTTCATAATAATAATATTAATAATAATTAAAATGCATATCCTCTATTGAGCATGTATCACTTCCCTAGCACATACATCACTTTTTTTTTAACATCTTTATTGGAGTATAATTGCTTTACAATGGTCTGTTAGTTTCTGCTGTATAACAAAGTAAATCAGCTATATGTATACATATATCCCCATATTCCCTCCCTCTTGCGTCTCCCTCTCACCCTCCCTATCCCACCCCTCTAGGTGGTCTCTTAGCACTGAGCGGATCTCCCTGTATTATGCGGCTGCTTCCCTCTAGCTATCTATTTTACATTTGGTAGTGTATATATGTCCATGCTACTCTCTCACTTCATCCCAGCTTACCCTTCCCCCTCCCCATGTCCTCAAGTCCATGCTCTACACCTGCATCTTTATTCCTGTCTTGCTCCTATGTTCATCAGAACCTTTTTTTTTTTAGATTCCATATATATTTGTGTTAGCATACGGTATTTGTTTTTCTCATTATGACTTATCTCACTCTGTATGACAGACTCTAGGTAAATCCACCTCACTACAAATAACTCAGATTTGTTTCTTTTTATGGCTGAGTAATATTCCATTGTATATATGTGCCACACCTTCTTTATCCATTCATCCGATGATGGACACTTAGGTTGCTTCCATCTCCTGGCTATTGTAAATAGAGCTGCAATGAACACTGTGGTACATGACTCTTTTTGAATTATGGTTTTCTCAGGGTATATGCCCAGTAGTGGGATTACTGGGTCATATGGTAGTTCTATTTGTAGTTTTTTAAGAAACCTCCATACTGTTCTCCACAGTGGCTGTATCAATTTACATTCCCACCAACAGTGCAAGAGGGTTCCCTTTTCTCCACATCCTCTCTAGCATTTATTGTTTGTAGATTTTTTGATGATGGCCATTCTGACCAGTGTGAGATGATACCTCATTGTAGTTTTGATTTGCATTTCTCTAATGATTAGTGATGTTGAGCATCCTTTCATGTGTTTGTTGGCAGTCTGTATATCTTCTTTGGAGAAATGTCTGTTTAAGTCTTCTGTCCATTTTTGGATTGGGTTGTTTGTTTTTTTGTTATTGAGCTGCATGAACTCCTTGTATGTTTTGGACATTAATCCTTTGTCAGTTGCTTCATTTGCAAATACCTTCTCCCATTCTGAGGGTTGTCTTTTCGTCCTGTACATGTTTTCCTTTGCTGTGCAAAAGCTTTTAATTTTCATTAGGTTGCATATTTTTATTTTTGTTTTTATTTCCCTTTCTCCAGGAGGTGGGTCAAAAGGCTCTTGCTGTGATTTATGTCATAGAGTGTTCTGCCTGTGTTTTCCTGTAAGAGTTTTAAAGTGTCTAGCCTTCTATTTAGGTCTTTAATCCATTTTGAGCTTATTTTTGTGTATGGTGTTAGGGAGTGTTCTAATTTCATTCTTTTACATGTAGCTGTCCAGTTTTCCCAGCACCACTTATTGAAGAGGCTGTCTTTTCCCCATTGTATATCCTTGCCTCCTTTATCAAAAATAAGGTGACCATATGTGCGGGGTTTATCTCTGGGCTTTCTATCCTGTTCCATTGATGTATATTTCTGTTTTTGTGCCAGTACCATATGTCTAATCCTCAGCAAAACCAGTTAAGTAGGACACACCAAGATTCATCCTTTTGACAACTGCACCTACTGTCTCCTCTCATTCTTGCTATAGGCTTTTTGGTCATTCCACTCCTTATCCATATGGTCACTGTAGTTCTCCCCTTATCCATGTAGAAAACTGTGGCCCTTGTGGTCTCCTAGTAATCTCGGACTCAAGGTGAAACTCTGTGGTGCCGTTTTTCCTCCACTGACTGTGGCATTCTGTGGAGGGATACTCCTCATGTCAGCATGCACAGAGATCCGTAACTCCTGACCAGGATATACATTATTTAACTTTAACTCTGTTCTAAATGACCTCAGGCCAAAACATAAGTGCATACCATCCCAGACAAACCAGAGTCCCTCTTTCTCAAGACTCACTTGTTAACTTGTGGTTACAGTAGAGTAGAAGTATTGTTCTGAAGCCAAGTATATTTGGGGGTCAGTTTTCTTGATTTTGAATATATTACTATTAAGTGTTTCTATGTGTGGTCAAAAACTGGGTTAGGTACCATATATAATCTCAATTAGTCTTCACAATAACTCAAAGAAATGAAACTAAGTTTCACAAGGACTAAGAAAATTTCACTATAGGATAAACAATAGAATATAGTCATTAAAACTTCTTGAATCAGGTTAATTATGGATTAAAATTCTGACTCTACCTTCGACTAGCTTTGACCCAATTGCTAAGCAGTTTCTTATGTGTGTAAGGAGAATAATAATAAGGATATTGTGAGGATTTAGTAGGGATGCTTCCACATGCTTTGAATCATGTCTAGTGGATAGCAACTGCCCAACAAATATCTGCTGGTATTGTTATTAATCCCAATTTAAGGTAAAAAGTGAATGCGTGGTAGTCCATGACTTGAACTCACGATAGGGTTACCAGATAAAATACTGGACACACAGTTGCACTGAATTTCAAGTAATAAATGAATATTTTTTTTAGTATAAGTAAATTCCATATATTTCATGGGGCATCCTTATGCTAAAAAATTAATCATTTTTTCTGACCTTCAAAATTAACTGGACATATTATAGTTTTGCTAAATCTGATAACCTTAACTCTAGGTTAATTAGCCCTAAAACCCACTCTACAGCATTAAAGAAAAATTGGTTATTTCTTCACTATCTACATCATCTCCATTTTCTCTCAAAATCCCCATTTCCTGTGTTTCTCATTATTTTCAACAGTCACTGGAAAGTCGTTGAGAGAAGGGAGATATGAAGAAATTCAAATTAGGTATTATTATTGTTATCAGCCCTAGCAGAATTTAAGAAAATAGAAGCAGCTGAATTAAGTGATTAAAAAGAGTCAGGTGCTAACTTTTTGGGGAAGCCTGCCTTACGTTCTCCCAGCTGGTCTAATTAGCCCTTTCTGTGCTTCATACCATGCTGGGAAATGTCCCTCTACCAGAACATTTCTCACACTCACCACTGTTCTCAAACACATGCCTTCAGCAGAATCACCTGGAGGACTCATTAAACCCAGATTTTTGAGTCCCACTCTGAGATTCTGATTCGTTAGATCAAGGTGGGCCTTGAGAATCTGCATTCTAAAGAGTGTCCAAGTGATGCTGATGCTGTTAGTCCAGGAGTCACACTTGGAGGACTTGGCTTCTACTGTGATCATCAGTTTACTCCTTTGTCCTCTGACTAGATTATGAGATCTTTGATAGTGAGTCTAATGTTGACTTCCTGAGATTCCATTTCCAAGAGTCAGTGCACCAGAGATTAGCTCACCAACTCCTTACAGACTTGTTCTCAGTATGTTTGGTTTAACTTTGTCATAACTCTGTTCTGTCCATGTTCCTGTCCTAGCACTGGCCCTGGAGAAAATCTGGTTGTGGTGAACTCACCTAGACTCTGTATGTGTCAGACAGCCTCTATGACTGGCCCAGAGGTGGGGCACAGCATAGGGCAAAGACAAAAAAAAGTGGATAGGGCATATGTCCACCATGATAGAGGTTAAAATATCACACACATTAAAGAGAAGGCACATCCAATCCCCAGTCACCTAAATATGGCAGAAGAAAAGTAAGTGCAAAAGTAAAAAAAGTAATAATAATAATAATTTGGTGAAATAGCTTTTCATTGATTTAGTCACTTAATTAATTAATATCAGGAAACTTTTTTTTGTTCCTGTATTGCCATTTTAAAAATTGACTTCGATCTTTCTCTGGGGTAGCAATTGTCTTGTTTGTATGTCCACATAACATTAAATGATATGTAGCACTTCTAAACACTTAATAATTTTTGATTAATTGAATAAATGAATTTGTAGAGCTCAGTTAGTCATAATATTCTTGAACTTTATGACTGGTGAGAGAATATTATTCAAATATCAAATTGGAAGAATATTAGCAGTTTTTCCTGGAAGATGGGCCAAAAAGTGACCATTATAGTTTTAATGCAATGTCTCCAAAAGAAAAGTGTGTCTTCTGTTCTTTGAGACTATGATTCAATAAATTCTAATTTTCTTCTGGCAACAATTTCTTTCCTGACTTAAAGTGCAAAAATTTTACAGAGGTTAGAAATAGCATTGAAAAAAAGTCAAAATCAGGTTGTCTATAATACTACCCTGCCTCTTGAAGCTATAGTAATCTGGGTCTTCCTGTTGAGCTGGAAAACTTTTGGTTGTAGTGGAAGATGTGCTGAGAAAATACTGATGATCATGATTCGTTTCAGGGAAAATTAAGTGACACATAATTAAAAATGTAGACGACACACTACTTTCTTCTATGTTCCGCAAATTAGGAATTCCTATATAGTTTAGGAGTATTTATTATATGGTCTGGAACTCTTTCAAAAATTAATATCCTTTTCAAAGTCATCTTACATCATAGAATCTCATAATTGTAAGAGACTTGAAATATTATGTGGTTAATATATACAAATAAAATGGAAGCTTCTTTTATATTACCACTGCCTATTTTTCTCTCAGGTGGTCAGAGCTCACTACTGCACAGAGTGTGTACACAAGAGGTTTAGCTGTAATAAAATTCTTTCTTGTTTTGGGCTAAAATCCAATTTTACAAATACTGTCAAATACTGATTGAGATAATTTATTCACTTATTTATTTTTCTCAATATGTACAATCATAGCCATTTTCTAAGCTGGGGATAGGCACTAGGATATTATGGTCTTTGCTCTCAAATGTTTTATAGTTTAATGGAAACAGAAACATGAAAACAAATAACTATAATACAAAGAAAGATTGATTTGATGATGGTACATACCAAGTGTAGTGAGGACTTAGAAGAAGGGGTTCCTACATTCACCATAGGGGTTAGAGAAGGCATCATGAGGTAGGTAATATTTTAATTGATATTTAAAGGATAAGTTGCATTGGAGTCAGGAAAACAGCATGTACAGAAGCCAAGACATTAAGAAGATCACTCTGTGTTCTGGAGCATAGACTATGTGCATTAGAGGAGTGGGGGGAAAGGTAATGTTAAAAGTGGAGAGTTGTAGGCATTGTGGGGCATAAAAGTAGGGCAGTATATTCCAATGAGTTTATCCTTCACCCTGTAGGAGGCACTGGAAAGTGTTAAGCAAGGAGAAGTAACACGATTGTATTTTCATGTTAAAAAGATACTTTTGCAACACCCTGGAAGACACATTAGTGTTAGATAAGACCAAATAGGTAAGTGAGAAACTCACTGCCATTATCCAGACTAGAAAAAAGAGAGAAAAGAAGAGGAGGGAATAGATTTGAGTATTTATTGACAAGTATTTAGAATAATTGACAAGATTTGTTGAATAATTGTTTTTGCAGGAAAAGGGAAATAATACAGTGTCATACAAATACAAGTTCTGTGACTTAGAACTTATGCTTCATGGACCAGACGTATTGGCATCATCGGGAAGATGATGCAGGTTCTTAGGCCTCACTTCAGACCTACTGAATCAAAATTTGCATTTTAACCAGATACCTAAGTGATGCTTTTGCATATTAACATTTGAGAAGCCCTAACTGAAGCAGGAGCATGGACAAAAATGTCATGCAAAGAAGCACAAAACCTCAGAGGAAAACACAGTGGACTCCTTTGGCAGGTGAAGTGGTTCAGAGTGGGAGATGAGGGGGGTAATTTGCATCTAGACATATTGAAATTTGATCTATCTGTGGAAGATCCAATTTAAAGAGCCATTATCTATAGGATTCTAGAGCTCAGGATGGATATCATTTCAGAAACCATCAGGGCATATGAAATAGTGAAAATTATGGGGTTAGAGGAGAATGCCCAAGAATGTAGGCAGACTAGCAACTAATTACCTTATTTCTTTAAATTTTTATTGGAATATAGTTGATTTACAATGTTGCATTAGTTTCAGGTGTACAGCAAAGTGAATCAGTTATACACATACATATAATCAACTTTTTAAAAAATTCATTTCCCATATAGGCCATAAGAGTATTGAGTAGAGTTCCCTGTGCTATACAGTAGGTCCTTATTAGTTATTTATTTTATATATAGTAGTGTGTATATGTTAATCCTAATCTCCCAATTTGTCCCTCCATGCACTTACACACTGGTAACCATAAGTTTGTTTTCTACATCTGTAACTCTATTTCTGTTTTGTAGATGAGTTCGTTTGTACCCTTTTTGTTAGATTCCAAATATAAGTGATATCATATGATATTTGTCTTTCTCTGTCTAACTTACTTACTTCACTCAGTCTGACAATCTCTAGGTCCATCCATGTTGCTGCAAATGGCATTATTTTGTCTTTTTTTATGGCTGTGTTATATTCCATTGTATATATGTACCACATCTTCTTTATCCATTCCCCTGTCAATGGACATTTAGGTTGCTTCTGTGTCCTGGCTATTGTAAATCGTGCTTCAATGAACATTTCAAACTATGGTTTTCTCCAGATATATGCCCAGGAGTGAGATTGCTGGACCATATGGTGGCTCTATTTTTAGTTTTTTAGGGAACCTCCATACTGTTCTCCATAGGGGCTGTACCGACTTACATTCTCACAAACAGTGTAGGAGGGTTCCCTTTTCTCCACACCCTCTCCAGCATTTATTGTTTATAGATTTTTTGATGATGGCCATTCTGACCAGTGTGAGGTGATACCTGATTGTAATTTTGATTTGCATTTCTCTAATAATTAGTGATGCTGAGCACATTTTCATGTGGTTTTAGCCATCTGTATCTATTCTTTGGGGCAATGTCTATTTAGATCTTTTGCCCATTTTTCTGATTGTGTTTTGCTTTTTGATATTGAGCTGCATGAGTTGTTTGTACATTTTGGAAATTAATCCCTTGTTGGTTGCTTCATTTGCAAATATTTTCTACCATTCTGAGGGTTGTTTTTTTGTTTATGGTTTCCTTGCTGTACAAAAGCTTTTTTTTAAAATTAGGTACCATTTGTTTATTATCGTTTTTATTTTCGTTATTCTAGGAGGTGGATTGAAAAAGATCTTGCTACTACTTATGTCAGAGAATGTTCTCCCTATGTTTTCCTCTAAACGTTTCATAGTATCTGGCCTTACATTTAGGTCTTTAATACATTTTGAGTTTATTTTTCTGTATGGTGCTAGGAAGTGTTCTAATTTCATTCTTTTACTTGTAGTTGTCCAGTTTTCCCAGCACCAAATTTTACAGAGACTGTGTTTCCTCCATTATATATTCTTGCCTCTTTTGTCATAGATTAGTTGACCATAGGTGTGTGGGTTTATCTCTGGACTTTCTATCCTGTTCCATTGAGCTATATTTCTGTTTTTGTGCCACTACCATACTGTTTTGATGACTGTAGCTTTATAGTATAGTCTGCAGTTAGGGAGCCTGATTCTTCCAGCTTCATTTTTCTTTCTCAAGATTGCTTTGGCTATTTGAGGTCTTTTGAGTTTCCATACAAATTTTAATTTTTTTTGGTTCTAATTCTGTGAAAAATGCTAGTGGTAATTTGATAGGGATTGCATTGAATTTGTAGACTGCTTTGGGTTGTATAGCCATTTTTACAATATTGATTCTTCCAATTCAAGAACATGGTCTATGTCTGCATCTGTTTGTGTCTTTTATTTCTTTCATCAGTGTCTTATAGTTTTCTGAGAACAGGTCTTTTTTCTCCTTAGGTAGGTTTATTCCTAGGTATTTTATTCTTTTTGATGCAGTGGTGAATGGGATTGTTTCTTTAATCTCTCTTTCTCATCTTTCATATCTAGTGTGTAAGAATGCACAAGATTTCTGTGTATTAATTTTGTGAACCAAATTCATGGATGAGCTCTAGTTTTCTGGTAGCATATTTAGGATTTTCTATATATACTATCATGCCATCTGCAAAAAATGACAGTTTTCCTTCTTCTCTTCCAATCTGGATTCATTTTATTTCTTTTTCTTCTCTGATAGCTGTGACTAGGATTTCCAAAACTATGTTGAATAAAAGTGACAAAAGTGGACATCCTTGTCTTGTTCCTGATATTAGAGGAAGTGCTTTCAGTTTTTCACCATTGAGAATGATGTTTGCTGTGGGTTTGTCATTATATGGTCCTTAGTATGTTGAGGTATGTCCCCTCTATGCCCACATTCTAGAGAGTGTTTATCACAAAAGGTGTTGAATTTTTTCAAAAGCTTTTTCTGCATCTATTGAGATGATCATATGGTTTTAATTCTTCAAATTTTTAATGTGGTGTATCACACTGATTTGCAGATATTGAAAACTTGCATTCCCAGTATAAATCTCACTTGATCACGGTGTATGATCTTTTTAATGTGTTGTTGGATTCTGTTTGCTAGAATTTTGTTGAGGATTTTTGCATCTGTGTTCATCAGTGATACTGGCCTGTAATTTTCCTTTTTTGTGATATCTTTGTCTGATTTTGGTATTAGGGTGATGGTGGCCTCATAGAATGAGCTTGGGAGTGTTCCTTTCTCTGCAATTTTTGGAAAAGTTTCAGAAGGGTAGGTGTTAACTCTTCACTAAATGTTTGATAGAATTCACCTGTGAAGCCATCTGGTCCTGGACTTCTGTTTGTTGGAAGATTTTTAATCACACTTTCAATTTCGGTACTTGTGATTTGTCTGTTCATATTTTCAATTTCTTCCTGGTTCAGTCTTGGAATGTTGTACCTTTCTAAGAATTTGTCCATTTCTTCCAGGTTGTCCATTTTATTGGTGTATAGTTGCTTGTAGTAATCTCTTATTGTTTGAATTTCTGTGGTGTCCACTGTAACTTCTCCTTTTTCATTTCTAATTTTATTGATTTGAGCCCTCTCCCTTTTTTTCTTGATGAGTCTGGCTAAAGGTTTATCAATTTTGTTTAGCTTCTCAAAGAACTAGCTTTTAGTTTCATTGATCTTTGCTATTGTTTTCTTTGTCTCTATTTCATATATTTCTGCTCTGATCTTTATATGATTGCTTTCTTTCTACTCACTTTGGGTTGTGTTTCTTCTTCTTTCTCTAGTTGCTTTAGGTGTAAGGTTAGGTTGTCTATTTGAGATTTTTCATGTTTCTTGAGGTAAATTTATATTGCTATAAACTTACTTCTTAGAACTGCTTTTGCTGCAACTCATAGGTTTTGGATTGTCATGATTTTGTTGTCATTTGCCTTGAGGTATTTTTTGAGTTCTTCTTTGATTTCTTTAATGATCCACCGGTTATTTAGTAACGTATTGTTTAGCCTCCATGTGTTTGTGTTTCTTACACTTTTTCCCTATGATTGATTTCTAATCTCATAGCATTGTAGTTGGAAAAGATGCTTGATTTGATTTCAATTTTCTTAAATTTACCAAGGCTTGGTTTGTGACCCAAGATATGATCTGTCCTGGAGAATGTTCTGTGTGCACTTGAGAAGAAAGTGTATACTGCTGCTTTTGGATGGAATGTCCTATAAATATCAATTAAGTTTATCTGGTCTAATGTGCCATTTAAAGCTTTTGTTTCTTATTAATTTTCTGTCTGTATGATCTGTCCATTGGTGTAAGTGGGGTGTTAAAATCCCCCAGAGCACATTCACATGGCTGGCTATCAGCTGTGGGTTTAGCCAATGCTGAGGGCTGGAGGCCACAGTTCCTTCCCACTTGCACCTTGATAGTGACAGACGGTTTGAGCTTCCTCACATATGGTGGCCTTGGAAAAGTTCCACTGAGAAATTTTCTTCTGAGCTTCAGCACAAGCCAATCAGTTTTCAGAGAAGCTGAAGAATCACAGAAGCACGTTTTTATGTTTACCTTAATATGAAAGAATGTAATTTTGTGCAACACCTGATCTTCCTAAATCCAGGCCACCTGCAACAGCAACTTCTTTCAGCCCCTCCCCAATTACCTTATGATATTGATTTTAGATTTCTAATCATTGGAAAGATAGAACATTTTCAAGTCAGTTTCCTTAATTTGAATCATTTGAGAACACATTGGAGTTAACTTGTTCCCAAAGATGACCTCAAACAGTCTTTGCCTCCTCATATGTGCATTCTGCTCCTTGTATCAAGAGGTGGGGCTCATTGATATTCTCTTTGAAATTGGACTGTCCCTGAGACCGGTTTTGACAAAGTGAAGCAATCAGATGTGACATCTAAGGACTTCATAGCTCAGGCCTTAAGAGGATGAACATCTTCTACTTGCTTGCTCTTATAAGTCCAAACAACATAGAAAGGCCGTGTAGAAGAGAATGGAGGCACTGCTGTCAAAACTCCCAGCTGAGCTCTCAGCTGACAGCCAGCATCAAGGCCAGACACGAGTGACCCATCTTGGATTTTTCAGCCCAGTTACAGCCCAGATGACTTTGGCTCCAGCTAACATCATGTGAAGTAGAACTGCAAAGCTGAACTGAGTCCAGTCCACCCACAAAGTTGTGATATATAATAAAATGGGTTGTAGTTTTAGGCAATTAAGAACTGGGGGTGGTTTTTTACACAGCAGTAAATAATAGAAATAATATATCACCTCATATCATTTTAAATAATCTTTTCTTTGGGCAGTTGGACACAGGGCAGATCTCCATTTGAAAATTAATTAAAAGCATGCTTAGATACATGTCAATAGATGATGGGCAAAGAGAAAAATTAGTTTAATTGGCAATACTTGTTACTTATAAATAAATACCCAGGCACAAATGTGGGGGAAACTCTTGAAGCTGTTAGCTGATTTTACCCGCCCCCAACCAATTGTCTTTTCTTCTCCTCTCACCTCTCTACTCATGTTGCTATTGCTTTACTTCAGTCTGTTATCATCTATTACCCAGAGTATAGTGAGCACCTTTATATTTCAGTTTTGCTGGTTTAGTTGTTCCCCTTAATGCCACTAGTGATCTCCCTAAAAAAAATTTTTAATGAAGTATTCAGTGTTGTATCATTGACTATAGAGCAGTAAATTAATTCATCCACTCATTCAGTTATGCTCCTTATCAAAGCATGAAGATTGTTCATGAACTTAGTTGACTCTAATATTCCAGTCCCTTCTCCCTCTGTGAAATTCCTCTTCCCAAAGCTTGACTTTTTTGGTTATGTCTATACTGGACTGTCCTGTGTTCTCAGAATCTTTGGTGTATACTTCTACTCTTTACACATTTCCCCAGGCTTTATTGTTCTTCTTCCTTCTCACTCTATTCTTCAGCAGTAATTGTACTCATCTTTCAAGGTTCAGGTCAAATATTACCTCCTTGGGTCAGATTTTTTTATACCACTACTCAAAAGTAATGACCCACTTTTCTTGAATCTAGTGTCTTTTTAGCCATTTTCACCAATTAAGCATTTGCATCTACTGTGTAATATAGTTCACTCACAGTGTATCTCTTTATTTTAATATAATTAAATCTGTTTGTGTGTTAAATCTGAGTGGTGGTTATACAAGTATTGTTACAGTATTTTCTGTAACAATACTTTTCTATTCAAAATATTTCATAATAAAACACTTTAAAATGTTTATGAAACATTATATTTCATTTTTATTGAAGTAGAATTGATTTACAATGTTGTCTTAGTTTCAGGTGTACAACATAGTTATTTTATATTTTTATAGATTATAGTAGTTTCATTAGGTCCCATTTATTTATTTTTGTTTTTATTTCCATTTCTCTAGGAGGTGGGTCAAAAAGGATCTTTGTGTGATTTATGTCATAGAGTGTTCTGCCTATGTTTTCCACTAAGAGTTTTATAGTGTCTGGCCTTATATATAAGTGTTTAATCCATTTTGAGTTTATGTTTGTGTATGGTATTAGAGAGTGTTCTAATTTCATTCTTTTACATGTAGCTTTCCAGTTTCCCCAGCACCCCTTATTGAAGAGGCTGTCTTTTGTCCATTGCATATTCTTGCCCCTTTATCAAAGATAAGGTGACCATAAGTACATGGGTTTATGTCTAGGCTTTCTATCCTGTTCCATTGATCTATATTTCTGTTTTTGTGCCAGTACCATACTGTCTTGATTACTGTAGCTTTGTAGTACAATCTGAAGTCTGGGAGCCCGATTCCTCCAGCTCTGTTTCTCTTTCACAAGATTGCTTTGGCTATTCGAGGACTTTTGTGTTTCCAAACAAATTGTGAAATTTTTGGTTCTAGTTCTGTGAAAAATGCCATTGGTAGTTTGATGGGGATTGAATTGAATCTGTAGATTGCATTGGGTAGTATAGTCATTTTCACATATTGATTCTTCCAATCCAAGAACATGGTATATCTCTCCATCTGTTTGTATCATTTTTAGTTTCTTTCATCAGTGTCTTATGGTTTACTTCATACAGGTCTTTTGTCTCCTTAGGTAGGTTTATTCCTAGGTATTTTATTCTTTTTGTTGCAATGGTAAACGGGAGTGTTTCCTTAATT
Organism: Hyperoodon ampullatus; assembly: GCF_949752795.1. NCBI lineage: Eukaryota > Metazoa > Chordata > Mammalia > Artiodactyla > Ziphiidae > Hyperoodon > Hyperoodon ampullatus. The sequence continues at coordinate 52,426,971 of NC_136915.1, read as the reverse complement.
TCCATTTCAGATTATTCATTATTAGTGTATAGGAGTGCAAGAGATTACTCTGCATTAATTTTGTATCCTGCTACTTTACCAAATTCATTGATTAGCTCTAGTAGTTTTCTGGTAGCATCTTTAGGGTTTTCTATGTATAGTATCATGTCATCTGAAAACAGTGACAGCTTTATTTCTTCTTTTCCGATTTGGATTCCTTTTATTTCTTTTTCTTCTCCAATTGCTGTGGCTAAAACTTCCAAAACTATGTTGAATAATAGTGTTGAGAGTGGACAACCTTATCTTGTTACTGATCTTAGAGGAAATGTTTTCAGTTTTTCACCATGGAAAACGATGTTGGCTGTGGGTTTGTCATATATGGCCTTTTTATGTTGAGGTGAGTTCTGTCTATGCCTACTTCTGGATGGTTTTTATCATAAACAGGTGTTGAATTTTGTCAGACATTTTTCTGCATCTATTGAGATGATCATATGGTTTTTCTCCTTCAATTTGTTAATATGGCTTATCACATTGATTGTTTTGCATATATTGAAGAATTTTTGCATCCCTGGAATAAATCTCACTTGATCATGGTGAGTGATCCTTTTAATGTGCTGTTGGATTCTGTTTGGTAGAATTTTGTTGAGGATTTTGCATCTATGTTCATCAGTGATATTGGGCTGTAGTTTTCTTTCTTTTTGACATCTTTGTCTGGTTTTGGTATCAGGGTGAAGGTGGCCTCGTAGAATGAGTTTTGGAATGTTCCTCCTTCTGCTACATTTTGGAAGAGTTTGAAAATGATAGGTGTTAACTCTTCTCTAAATGTTTGATAGAATTCACCTGTGAAGCCATCTGGTCTTGGGCTTTTGTTTGTTGGAAGATTTTTAATCACAGTCTCAATTTCACTGTTTGTAATTAGTCTGTTTATACTTTCTATTTCTTCCTGGTTCTGTCTCAGAAGTTTATGCTCTTTTAAGAATATGTCCATTTCTTCATGCTTGTCCATTTTATTACCATATAGTTGCTTGTAGTAATCTCACATGATCCTTTGTATTTCTGCAGTGTCAGTTGTTACTTTTTCTCTTTCATTTCTATTTCTGTTGGTTTGAGTCTTCTCCCCTTCTTTCTTGATGAGTCTGGTTAAAGTTTTATCAATTTTGTTTATCTTGTCAAAGAACTGGCTTTTAGTTTTATTGATCTTTGCTATTGTTTCCTTCATTTCTTCTTCATTTATTTCTGATCTGATATTTATGATTTCCTTCTTCTGCTAACTTTGGGGTTTTTTTCTTCTTCTTTCTCATATTGCTTTAGGTGTATGGTTAGGTTGTTTATTGGAGATGTGTCTTGTTTCTTGAGGTAGGATTGTATTGCTATAAACTTCCCTCTTAGAACTGCTTTTGCTGCGTCCTATAGGTTTTGGGTCATCGTGTTCCAATATCATTTGTCTTTAGTTATTTTTTGATTTACCCTTTGATTTCTTCGGTGATCTCTTGGTTATGTAGTAGTGTATGGTTTTGCCCCCATGTGTTTGTATATTTTACAGATTTTTTCCTTGTAATTGATATCTAGTTGCATAGTATGGTCAGAAATGATACTTGATACAATTTCAATTTTCTTAAGTTTCCCATGGCTTGATTTGTGACCCAAGATATGATCTACCCTGGAGAATGTTCCATGAGAACTTGAGAATTAAGTGTATTCTGTTGTTTTTGGATGGAAAGTCCTATAAATATCAATTAAATCCATGTTGTTTAATGTATCATTTTAAGCTTGTGTTTCCTTATTTATTTTCATTTTGGATGATCCATCCATTGAAAGTGAGGTGTTAAAATCTCCTACTATGTTTGTGTTACTTTTGATTTCCCCTTTTATGGCTGCTAGCATTTGCCTTATGTATTGAGGTGCTTCTATGTTGGGTGCATAAATATTTACAATTGTTATAACTTCTCCTTCAGTTGATCCCTTTATCATTATGCAGTGTCCTTCCTTGTCTCTTGTAATCGTTTTTATTTTAAAGTCTATTTTGTCTGATATGAGAATTGCTCCTCCAGCTTTCTTTTGATTTCCATTTGCATGAAATATCTTTTTCCATCCGCTCACTTTCAGTGTGTATGTTTCCCTAGGTCTGAAGTGGGTCTCTTGTAGACAGCATATGTATGGGTCTTGTTTCTGCATCCATTCAACCAGTCTATGTCTTTTGGTTGAAGCATTTAGGCTATTTATATTTAAGGAAATACTCGATATGTGTATTCTATTACCATTTTCTTAATTGTTTTGGGTTTGTTACTGTAGGTCTTTTCCTTCTCTTGTATTTCCTGCCTAGAGAAGTTCCTTTAACATTTGTTTTAAAGCTGGTTTGGTGGTGCTGAATTCTCTTATCTTTTGCTTGTCTGTAAAGGTTTTCATTTCTCCTCGAATCTGAACTAGATCCTTGCTGGGTAGACACATCTTGGTTGTAGGTTTTCCCTTTTCATCACTTTAAATGATTCCTTCCACTCCCTTCTATCTTGCAGAGTTTCTGCTGAAAGATCAGCTGTTAACCTTATGGGGATTCTCTTGTATGTTTTTTGTTGTTTTTTCCTTGCTGCTTTTAATATATTTTCTTTATATTTAATTTTTGATAGTTTGATTAATATATATCTTAGCATGTTTCTCCTTGGATTTATCCTGTATGGGACTCTCTGTGCTTCCTGGACTTGATTGACTATTTCCTTTCCCATGTTAGGGAAGTTTTCAACTATAATCTCTTCAAATATTTTCTCAATCCCTTTCTTCTTCTAGGACCCCTATAATTTGATTGTTGGTGCATTTAATGTCCTAGAGATCTCTGAGACTGTCCTCATTTCTTTTCTTTCTTTTTTGTTTATTCTGCTCTGTGGTATCATTTCCACTCTTTTATCTTCCAGGTCACTTATCCGTTCTTCTGCCTCAGTTATTCTGCTATTGATTCTAGAGAATTTTAAATTTCATTTATTGTGTTGTTAATCACTGATTTTTTGCTCTTTAGTTCTTGTTGGTCCTTGTTAAACATTTCTTTTCTTTTCTCCATTCTATTTCTGAGAGTTTGGATCATCTTTACTACCATTACTCTGAAGTCTTTTTCAGGTAGACTATTTCCTCTTCATTTGTTTGTTCTGGTGCGTTTCTACCTTGCTCCGTCATCTGCTCTGTGTTTCTCTGTCTTCTCATTTTGCTTAACTTACTGTGTTTGGGGTCTGCTTTTTGCAGGTTGCAGGTTAATATATCCCATTGTATTTGGTGTCTTCCCCTGGTGGCTAAGGTTGGTTCAGTGGGTTGTATAGGCTTCCTGGTGCACTGGACTGGTGTTTGTGTTCTGGTTGATGAGGCTGGATCTTGTCTTTCTGTTGGGCAGGACCGTGTCCGGTTGTGTGTTTTGGGGTATCTGTGACCTTATTATGATTTTAGACAGCCTCTCTGTTAATGGGTGGGGTTGTGTTCCTGTCTTGCTAGTTGTTTGGCATAGGGTTTCCAGCATGGTAGTTTGCTGGTCATTGAGTGGAGCTGGGTCTTGGCATTGAGATGGAAATCTTTGGGAGAGTTTTTGCCGTTTGATATTACATGGAGCCAGGAGGTCTCTGGTGGACCAATGTCCTGAACTTGGCTCTCCCACTTCAGATACACTGGCCTGACACCCGGCTGGACCACCAAAACCCTGTCAGCCACATGGCTCAGAATAAAAGGGAGAAAGAAGGAAGGGAAGAATGAAAGAATGAATGAATGGACAAAAGAAAGAGAAAGAATGAAAGAAAGAATGAAACAAAGAAAGAACAAAAAAAGAGAAAGAAAAAGAAAGAAGGAAAGAAAGAAGAAAGGAAAAGATTATTAAAATAAAAAATTATTAAAAATAAAAAAAATTTAAGTAATAAAAAAAGAAAAAAAAATAAGAAAGAAAGAAGAGAGTAACCAAACCAAAAAACAAATCCACCAATGATAACAAGTGCTAAAATGTATATTAAAAAACAATATGAACATCAAAAAATAAACAAAAATAACCCCACACAGACAGAACCCTAGGAGAAATGGTAAAAGCAAAGCTATACAGACACAATCACACAAAGAATCATACACATACACACTCACAAAAAGAGAAAATGGAAAAAATATATCTATCTATCTATATAAAAAAAATGAAGATAGCAACCAAATGAGTAAACAAATCTACCAATGATAATAAACTCTAAATACTAAACTACGAAAAACATAAAATCAGAAACCAATTAGGTTTAGAAACAAACCCAAAGTCTACAGTTGCTCCCAAAGTCCACCACCTAAATGTTGGGATGATTTGTTGTCCATCCAGGTATTCCAGAGATGCAGGATACACCAACTTGAGTGTGCATATTTAATCCTCTGATCCTGAGGCTGCTGGGTGAAATTTCCCTTTCCCTCCTTTGTTCGCACAGCTCCTGGTGTTCAGCTTTGGATTTCGCCCTGCCTCTGCTTGTAGGTCACCTGAGGGCATCTGTCCCCATTCAGACAGGACATGATTACAGTAGCAGCTGATTAGGGGGCTCTGGCTCACTCACACCAGTGGGAGGGAGGGGTATGGAATACAGGGCGAGCCTGCAGCAGCAGAGGCCAGCATGATGTTGCAACAGCCTGCGGTGAGCAGTGTGTTCTCCCAAGGAAGCTGTCCCTGGATGACGGGATCCTGGCAGTGGTGGGCTGCACAGGCCCCTGGGAGGGGAGGTGTGGATAGTGACCTGTGCTTGCACACAGGCTTCTTGGTGGCTGCAGTATTAGCCTTAGCATTTCCTTCCCGTCTCTGGTGTCTGTGCTGATAGCCGCGGCTCACGCCCATGTCTGGATCTCATTTAGGCGGTGCTTTGAATCCCCTCTCCTTGCACACCCTGAAACAATGGTCTCTTGCCTCTTAGGCATTTCCAGACTTTTTCCTGGATTCCCTCCCAGCTAGTTGTGGCACACTAGCCCCCTTCAGGCTGTGTTTATGCAGCCAACCCCAGTCCTCTCCCTGGGATCTGACCTCCGAAGCCAGAGCCTCAGCTCCAAGCCCCCACCCGCCCCAGTGGGTAGGCAGACAAGCCTCTCAGACTGGTGAGTGCTTGTTGGTACCGATCCTCTGTGCGGGAATCTCTCCACTTTGTCCTCTGCATCCCTGTTTCTGCGCTCTCCTCCATGGCTCTAAAGCTTCACCCCACTGCCACCCCCCGTCTCCGCCAGTGAAGGGGCTTGCTACTTTGTGGAATCTTTTCCTCCTTCACAGTTCCTTCCCAGAGGTGCAGGTCCTGTCCCTATTCTTTTGTCTCTGTTTTTTATGTTTTCTTTTGCCCTACCCAGGTACGTGAGGATTTTCTTGCCTTTTGGGAAGTCTGAGGTCTTCTGCCAGCATTCAGTAGGTGTTCTGTAGGAACTTTTCCACATGTAGATGTATTTCTGATGTATTTGTGGGGAAGAAGTTGATTTCCATGTTTTACTCCTCTGCCATCTTGCAGGTTTCCCCCTGTGTATCTTTTTGAATTAGTGTTATAGATTTTTGCAGATATATACCTAGGAATGGAATTGCTGGATTATATGGTAGTCTTATTTCTAATTTTTTGAGGAACCTCCGTACTAATTTCCATAGTTTATGCCAAGTGTTTAATTGGGTTGTTTGTGTTTTTGATATTGAGTTGTATGTGATGTTTATACATTTTGGATATTAACCCCTTATCAGACATATCATTTGCAAATATCTTTTCCCATTCAACAGATTGTCTTTTTGTTTTGTTGATGGTTCCTTCACTGTTCAAAAGCTTTTAAGTTACTAGGCCCCATTTGTTTATTTTAGCTTTTATTTCCCTTATATGAAAAGACATACAAAAATACATTGCTACAATTTATGTCAAATAGTGTACTGCTATGTTTTATTCTAGGAGTTTTATGGTTTCTGGTCTTATATTTTGGCCTTGAATATATTTTGAGTTTATTTTTATATATGGTGTAAGAAAATGTTTTAATTTCATTCTTTTTCATGGAGTTGTCCAGTTTTCCCAGCTCCACTTACTGAAGAGACTGTCTTTTGCATATTGTATAGTTTTGCTTCCTTAATTATAGACTAATTGACCTAAGTGTGCTGACTTATTTGTGAACTCTTTATTTTGCTCCATTGATCTATGTGTCTGTTTTTGTGCCAGTACAATACTATTTTGATTTTGCTAGCTTTGTAATATTGTCTGAAGAACAGAAAGTGTGAAACCTCCATATTTGTTTTTTTCTTAAGGTTGCTGTTGCTATCTGGGGTCTTTTGTGGTTCTATACAAATTTTAGGATTGTTTGTTCTAGTTCTGTGAAAAATGCCATGGATATTTTTTAAGGGATTTCATTAAATCTGTAGATTGCTTTGGATAGTATGAATATTTTAACAGTATTCTTCCAATCCATGAACACAGGGTATCTTTCCATTTATTTGCATCTTCTTCAATTTCCTTCATCAGTGTCTTATGGTTACCAGACTACAGGTCTTTTATCTCTTTGGGATTTTTTTTTTCCTATGTTTTTATTCTTTTGTGATTGTAAATGGGATTGTTTTCTAAATTTCTGTTTCTGATACTTCATTATTAGTGTATGGAACAGCAACAGATCCCTATATGTTAATCTTGTATCCTGCAACTTCACTGAACTCATTTGTTAGTTCTAATATTTTTTGATGAAAATTTAATATTTTATATATGTAGTAGCATGTCTTCTGCAAATGGTGAGTTTTAATTATTCCCTTTTAATTTGGATGCATTTAATTTCTTTTTCTTATCTGATTGATGTGGCTAGGATTTCCAATACTATTTTAAATAGAAATGGTGAGAGTTGACATCCTTGTCTCATTCCTGATTTCAGAGAAAAAGCTTTCAGTTTGTCTCCATTGAGTATGATATTAGCTGTGGGTTTCTCATAAATGGTCTTTATTATTTGAGGTATGTTCTATCTATACCAACACTGTTGAGAGTTTTTATCATGAATGGGTTTTGAATATTGTCAGATGCTTTTTCTGCATCAATTGAGATGACCTTGTGATTTTTTTCCTTCTTTTTGTTAATGTGGTGTATCCTCCTCATTGATTCACAGGTATTGAACCATCCTTTCATCCCTGGGACAAATCCCACTTGGCTGTGGTGTATGATCCTTTTTATATATTGTTGAATTCACTTTGCTAATATTTTGTGAGAATTTTTTGCATATATATTCATCAAGGATATTGGCCTGTAATTTTTTTTTTGTAGTGTCTTTGTCTGGTTTTGGTATCAGGGTAATGGTGACCTCACAGAAGGAATTTGGGAATGTTTGCTTCTCTTCACATTTTTGGAATAGTTTGAGCTCATCTTTACATGTTTGGTAGAATTCTTTGAAGCTGTCCCATGCTGGACCTTTGTTTGTTGGAAGTTTTTTGATTACTGATCCAATTTCAGTACTAGTAATAAGTCTGTTCATATTATCTATTTCTTCCTAATTCAGTCTTAGAAGATTGTACGTATATAGAAATTTATCAATTTCTTCTAGATTTTCCAATTAGTTGGCATATAACTATTGATAGTATTCTCTTGTGAATATTTGGTTTCTCCATGATAATGGTTGTATTATCTCCTCATTCATTTCTTATTTTGTTTATTTGGGTCCTCTTTTTTTTTCTTAATCAACCTGGCTAATGGTATATCAATTTTGTTTATTTTTTAAATAACCAGTTCTTGGTTTTATTCATCTTTTCTATTGTTTTCTGCCTCTGTTTTATTTATTTCATCTCTGATTTTTATTATTTTCTTCCTTTTGCTGACTTTGGGTTTGGTTTGTCTTTTTCTAATTCCATTAGATGGTAGGTTAGAATGTTAATTTAGATTTTTCTTCTTTCTTGATGTATGTCTGTATTGCTATACATTTCTCTTTTAAAACTGATTTTATTACATTACATGGATTTTAGAAACATGTTTTTATTTTCATTGGTCTCAAGGTATTTTATGATTTCCTGTTTGATTACTTTAGTGACCAATTGGCTTTTAGGTAGGATGTTTTTCTTCTCCATTAGTTTGTATTTTTTTTTTTTTTACCATTTTTCTTTCTGTAATTGATTTATAGTTTCATATCTTTGTAGGTGGAAAAAATTCTTGAAATAATTTATATCTTCTTAAATTTGTTGAGACTTCTTTTGTAGTCTAGCATGTGATCTATGCTGGAGAATATTTCATGTACACTTGAAAAGAATGTGTATTCTGCTGCTTTTCATTGGAATGTCCTGTAGATATTACATTAAGTCCTACTAGTCTAATATGTCATTTAAGAACACGTTTCTTTATTGATTTTCTTTTTGGATGATCTCTCCATTGATGTAAGTGAAGTGTTAAAGTCCCCTACTATTATTATATTATTGTAAATTTTTCCCTTTATGTCTGTTAATATTTGCTCTGTATATTTAGGTGCTCCTATATTAGGTGCAAAGATGTTAACAATGTTATATTCTCTTTTGTATTCATCCCTTTATCATTATATAGTGTCCTTCTTTGTCTTTTATCATAGACTTTGTTTTAATGTCTACCTTCTCTGATATGAGTATTGTGACCCCAGCTTCTTTTTTATTTCTATTTGCATAGAATATCTTTTACTCATCTCCTCACTTTCAGTCTCTGTGTGTCTTCACCTGTAAAGTGAGTCTCTTGTAGGAAACATATAGATGGGTCTTTTTTTTTAAATCTAATCAGCCACTCTGTGTCTTTTTAAATTTTTTTCAGCAAAGCATTTTTATTTATTTATTTATATTAACATCTTTATTGAAGTATTATTGCTTTATAATGGTGTGTTAGTTTCTGCTTTACAACAAAGTGAATCAGCTATACATATACATGTATCCCCATATCTCTTCCCTCTTGCGTCTCCCTCCCTCCAACCCTCCCTATCCCACTCCTCTAGGTGGCTGCAAAGCACTGAGCTGATCTCCCTGTGCTATGTGGCTGCTTCCCACTAGCTATCAATTTTACATTTTGTAGTGTATATATGTCCATGCCACTGTCTCACTTTGTCCCATCTTATGCTTCCCCCTTCCTGTGTCCTCAAGTCCATCCTCTAGTAGGTCTGTGTCTTTGTTCCTGTCCTGCCCCTAGGTTCTTCATAACCATTTTTTTTAGAGTTCATATATATGTGTTAGCATATGGTATTTGTTTTACTTTTTCTGACTTACTTCACTCTGTATGACAGACTCTAGGTCCATCCACCTCACTACAAATAACTCAATTTCGTTTATTTTTATGGCTGACTAATACTTCATTGTATATTTCATGCCACATCTTCTTTAGCCATTCATCTGTTGATGGACACTTAGGTTGTTTCCATGTCCTGGCTATTGTAAATAGAGTTGCAATGAACATTGTGGTACATGACTCTTTTTGAATTATGGTTTTCTCAAGGTATACGCCCAGGAGTGGGATTGCTGGTTCGTATGGTAGTTCTATTTGTAGTTCTTTAAGGAACCTCCATACTGTTCCACCCTGTGTCTTTTGATTGGAGCATTTAGTCCATTGACTTTTAAAGTGACTATTGATAAACAGTACTACTTATTGCCATTTTAAAATTGTTTTATGGTTGTTTTTATCATTCTTTTCTGTTGTATTCTTCATTTAGTCTATTCCCTTGTGGTTTGATGGTATTCTTTAGTGTTATGTTTGTGTTCCTTTCTCTTTATTTTTTGTATATCTATTTTAGATTTTTAATTTGTAGTTACCATGGAGCTCATATATGTTGACCTGTAACTATATCTAGTGGATTAAACTGATAGTCATTTAAGTTCAAACACATTCTAAAAGCTCTACACTTTTACTCCCTCCCACCAAGTTTTGTGTTTTTGACATCATATTTTACATCTTCATGTTTCTGTTTTTTGCAGTTGAGTTTATAATTTTTGTCTTTTGGCCTTTGTAGTCGCTTATTTAGGTGGTGGACCCACAGCCTTTACTATATATTTGCCTTTGCCAGTGGGATTTTTCCCTTCCTATAACTGTTATTTCTTATTGTAATCTTTTCTTTTTCACTTAAAGGAGATCCTTAACATTTCTTGTCAGGTCAGTTTAGTATTGATGAACTCTTTTTAGTTTTTACTTGTCTGAGAAGCTCTTTATCTCTCCTTCAATTGTGAATCATAAGCTTGCTGCGTAGAGTATCCTAGGTTGTAGTTTTCCCTTTCAGCACTTTAAATATATCATGTATTCACTTCTGGTCTCTAAAGTTTCTGCTGAAAATGCATCTGATAGCTTTATGGAGCTTCCTTTCTATGTGACTCTGTTTTTCTCTTGCTGACTTTAAAATTCTCTCTTTAATTTTGCCATTTTAATTATGATATGTGTTAGCATGTACGTCTTTGGGTTCATTTTGTGTGGGACTCTCTTTGCTTCTTGTACCTGGATATCTGTTTCCTTCTTCAGATTTGGGAAGTTTTCAGCCATAATTTTATCAATATATTTTCTACACTTTTTGCTCTCTCTTTTCATTCTGGGACCTCTATAATGCAAATGCTAGTATGTTTGATATTGTTTCAGAGGTCCCTTAAACTATTCTCTTTTAAAATTTGTTTTTCTTTTTGCTGTTCTGATTGGGCAATTTCCATTATTTTTTCTTCCAGATCACTTATGAGTTCTTTTGTATCATCTAACTCACGGTTAATTCCTCTAGTGTATTTTTCATTTCAATTGTTGTATTCTTCAGCTTTGACTGGTTATTTTTTATATTTTCTAGTTTTTGTTAAAATTCTAACTGTGTTCATCTACTCTTTTCCCAGTTCAGTTAGCATTCTTGTCACCATTGCTTTGAACTCTTTATCATATAAATTATTTATCTGTTTTATTAGGGTTTCTTTCTGGTTCTTTTCCTTGTTCTTTCATTTGAAACATATTCTTCTGTCTTCTCATTTTGTTTAACTTTCTCTGTCTCTCTATGTAATTAGGTAAAACAGTTACCTATCTTGGTTTTGAGGATGTGTCCTTGTGTGAGAATGTCCCTATGCAGCCTGCATGTGCCCAGTGGTTTTTGTGGGAGAGCTAGATATGAAGTGAGCACCAGATGTATCCTTCCCCAAGGTGTGCTGGCAACTGTTGCCTTGGTGGGAGGTAGTGCTGGAGTTGGAGGGGCTAGAGTCAGAACCAGGTGCCAGCTAGGGCTTCTCCTATGCTCATTGGCCATCTCTGCCATATTGGGGATGGGGTTGGGGCCCAAGAGGCTGGAATAGGAGCCCTGAGGGAGTTGGTTTTCTCCTAGGTATGATGGTAGTCTCCACCTTGGTTTGGAGCATGGCTGGAGCTTGAACTTCTGTGATGGTTTCACCCCCCCACCACCCCACACACACACCATGTGCATAAGTTGGTTAAAACCTGAGTTGATCCAGAGGGGTTGGTGCCACACAACTGAGCTTGCCCCATCCCCTCCCAAATGTGTGCAGGTATGTGCACTCCTGCAATAGTGGTTTCCACCCTGGAGCTATCTTTGTTTGCTCCCTCTGGAGTGTGTGTAAGGACACATGAGCTGGCAATGGCTGCCTCCACCCTGGTCAGAGGGAGGACTGTGGTCTGAGCCTGCTCTGTTCCCCCCAAGTGTGTGCACTCTCACTGGCAATGGCAGTCTCTGCCTTAGTGGGGAGCAGCACTGAAGCAAGAGGCCCTGGAGCAAGAGCCCAGTGTGGGCTGGAGGGCACTGAGGTGATCTGGTAAACCAGCCACAGCTCCAGGCAGTTTTCATCCTGTTGTCTCCCGACTGTGGCTGAGAGTAAGCTATTTTGTGTGTGAATACCTTTTTTTAAAATACATCTTTATTGGAGTATAATTGCTTCACCATGTTGTCTTAGTTTCTGCTGTACAACAAAGTGAATCAACTATATGCACATACATATCCCCATATCCCCTCCCTCTTGAGCCTCCCTCCCACCCTCCCTATCCCACCCCTCTAGACAGTCACAAAGCATGGAGCTGATCTCCCTGTGCTTTACAGCAGGTTCCCACCAGCCATCCAGTTTACATTTGGTAGTGTATATATGTCAATGCTACTCTCTCACTACGTCCCAGCCTCCCCTTCCCCCCTGTGTCCTCAAGTCTGTTCTCAACATCTGCATCTTTATTCGTGCCCTACCACTAGGTTCATCAGTGCCATTTTTCTGGAATCCATATATATGCATTAGCATACAGTATTTGTTTTTCCCTTTCTGACTTCTCTGTGTGTGAATTCTTCATGGGCACTGGAGTCTTGGTTTCTAACAGTCCTATGCTTAGAATGATTTTTAAACCATTAAGGGGGCTCGTCTTCCTCATGTCAGATATCAGGTTTGGGGTACCTAATATGTGGCTTGAACCCCACTCCCCAGGGAGGATCCCCTAGCCCATGATATCCCCCTTCTTTTTGGTGTTCCCCACTAGGATTGCAGGTACTGACCAGACCACTTCTCCTCCCTTCCTACCAGACTTTGTGTGGATCTTTCTTTATAGCTTTGGTTGTAGAAGAGCTGTTCTGCTAGTCCCCATGTTGATTTCAGTGAGAGCTGCTTTATGTGTAGCTGTAGTTTTGCTGTGTTCATGAGGTGAAGTGAGCCCGGAATCCTCTTACTCTGCCATCTTGATCTCTCTTCACATACAATGTGTCTCTAATCCACAAAACAAACAAACAACAACAAAACCCAAAAGCTAGAGGCAGTGTCACCATCTCCATTTTGTAGGTAAGAAAATGGACACCCAGGGGATTATGTAACTTGCCCAAGGTTGTGGAATTGTTAAATTGCAGAGCTAGAATTCTAGTGCAGGCTTATCTGACTCTACTGGCTAAAATATTAAACACCAAATTATGTTGTCTTTTTCTATGGAGCACAGTTTAGTCTCATTTGTACCTTTATTAGCCACTGAAGGTCTGTCTCCCACTAGACTTTAAGCTGAGAGAAAGCAGGGCGTGCTCCTACAATCCCTATACTTAACAAGGTTCTCACTACTCCTTTGCTAAGTGATTTGCTAAATTGATATAGTTTAACTCAGGTTAGTGAGGCATACCATTTTAAGGAACTTTCTATATGCATAGTTTAAGGTGCCAAAGGTGAGAGAGAAGAAGTATTACACCCCAGTATTCCCTGCCTTAAAACATATAATAAAATCAGGAAGGGAAGGTAGATTTTATTACCACTCCACTAACATAAATAGAATTTTTTTAAAAGTGCTCTAACAAAGTTCCTTTTCCAGTTAATCACTATCTGTGCAAGGATTTCTCTCACATATTTTCTATTCCTTCCATGTTAATGGGGACCAATGTTCCCAAAGTTGATATACTATGTGACAGCAGGGATTACCCAAGAAAGGAGGGGACAAAAGCACTTACTGCGTGGTGAAATTTAAAAACAGACAATTTATTCACCTGACACTCACTGCATTAACATTCAGGATGAGCTCATTGTTTTGGCAATCAGCATATGCTGCTACTCCAAAGGGAAAAATAAATCACCGTCTCCTTCCATTTCACATTCCCGTGCTCCCCATTCTCCACCCTCATGCACATTCTTCCTCCACCCCAGTGTTAAGTACTAGCATTGACAGTTTTGCTCATGTGGGGGTTACATTGTAAACTACCAATGACAAGAGTACATTTTGGGTGGTATACAGGAGCATCGAAAACCCGAATACCTCAAGCGTTCTCCATTATCTTTATCCCATGCCTCAGGTTCTACCTACCACAACAAAAAGATGATGTAAGTTCCAGGGTCTTCTCCTTAAGAAAAACATCCACCAACAATATTTTATATGGTTTCAGTGGAATGGTTTATGAACCAACAGAGGGTCCAAGGACTTCCTATTTGTAATTATAGTCTTAGAGGATTAAAAAAAGACTTCTTTCCATGGCATGAGCCCCTTCCTCCTTCTCAGCCTATGCCCTAACCACTTGTCCTGAATCTTTTCTGGCCATATCTCATCCTCCACTTCATGATCTAGCAATTTCTGAGCTTTTTTATAGTTCATGAAACTTTGGGGCCTCTCATGTCTCAGTGCATTTTCATATTCTGAGCTCTCCAGGGTTTGCTTGCAGTGCATACTTATCAGCCAAACTTTAAGACCTGGTTCAAGTACTAAGTCCTTTGAAATTCTTTCCCACATTCTGGGCCAACTTAGGCTTTTCTTTGTGCATATTCCCATCAAATTTTATAGAAATGACCATCACATTTGACCTTAATTGTTAATCTATGTCCTCACTACTTCTTAAGGGCAGGGACCATTTTTTTTTGGTATATTTTTATATTCCTATGGTCTAATATGGAAAGAAACTCATCAACTTTTCTGTTTAACAAGTGACAAAATGTGGCTCTTTTTTTGATAGCTTTGTGGGTTCTGCCTTCAGATTGCTCGGGTTGATATCCCAGCTCTACCAATTAATGTGTTGTGTGATATTGGGTAGGCCACATGTCCTTGTAGCTTCCCATGATTAGATCTCCAACCAGCTCCACATCTTTGTCTTACTGAAGATACAGACTCCTGGGAGAAAGCATTGAATTGGCTGAATTTAAGTTACCTGGCATTTGCTGGGTTATCTGGGCAAGGAATGGAAGATCTACTGAGAGGCAGCCATATCCTGCAGGACCACACAACCTGGAAGATTCTGTAAAAGGGATACAAGAATGCAAATACGGGTGATGTCAGGGTCTGGGAGAGGGTAGAATGAGGAGTTATTGTTTAATGGATACAGAATTTCAGTTTTGCAAGATGGAAGAATTCTGGAGATAGGTGGTAGTGATGGTGACACAACAATGTGAACGTAGATAATGCCACTCCACTGTACACTTAAAAATGCTTAAGATGATAAAATTTGTGCTATGTGTATTTCATTGCAATTTAAAAAAAATTAAGGTAAGTAACAACCAAAAAAGTATGTGATAAGGAAAGAGGATATTGACGGTCAAAAAATGGTAAGTGTCCATATCAGGGCCCAAGAGGAGAAGTGCTTAAAAATTACTTTCAGCTCTGGAAGCTCCAGGAGTACTTTGCTGTTGTGCGGTCTTGGGAAAATCACTTTACCTCTCTGAGGCACAGAGTAAAACCGGTTTATTCCTGATCAACCATTGTTTTGTTTTTGCTTCCTGACCTTTTGTAGCTCTTCTGGTTTCTCTTTGTTTTCCAGGTCTGCTCTTCCAAACTGCTGTCAATGGGATGGGTCCCTAATAACTTTCCAGTAAATTCCTTTCCTGCTTAAGATAGCCAGAGTCTTTTTGTTTGTTTTTTGGTTTTTGCATGTAATCAAGAACACTGAGTAATAAAGACTTTTACTTAAACAATTATCCTCTAAGGAGAAAGCCTGAGAGAGAGTCTAAGAGGTGAGAAACACTCCAGATAAGATTTGGGATTCTTGTAAAGTTGTTTCATCCCACATAGAGCTTTCTGTTACATACACACTTTTAATTATTCCTTGGAAGATCTGAGGTTTTATTGAAATAACGTTTGTGTAAATCATCCTTTAAGATTCATCACCTTTCAAAAATTTTATATTCTCTTCATGCCTTCCCTGACATCTTCTACCACTGTGATGCTTTTCTGACATCTCCTACCACCCTCTTAGCAACAAATTTTTCTTCAATGCTCTATTTACTTGTCTGCGTCCCAGACTCAACTGTGGTTTCTGTGAAAAAATGCATCATATATTAAATATATGTATACTAGGAAGTTCCTGAAATCTAGTAGGTCAATAATAAAAGAACTAATGAATGTGGAGAAAAGTGAGTGGAAAAATTGCTGAGTGTAGTCAGTTTGGTCTGGGAGAACTCTACTGGATTCTGTCCTTTCAATTGATTTCCCTTTCCCCCTCAAGCTTTCTGGACTGCAGACATTCTTTTTGAAGTCCCATTACCACACTCAACATTTGCACCATGGCTAATAAATTAGCATCACTTTGAAAACAAAAATGATTCCATTTAGTACTTGGAATGTGGTCTGAGAATTAGAAAGGGCAGGGGTGTTACTTGCCTTGAGGCCTGGAAAGTCTCTTGGTGTTTTATTAGGTAACAATTTCTGTTTTTACTGGATTTTCTGGTCACTAACTAGCCCTTGGGAGCCTGAATAAATGCCAAGAGTGAAAAAGAAAACAGCCTGTACGCTGCTACTTAGAGACCAAATAACCTCCTAACCAAGAGGTATCCACTACTGAAATTAGAAACATCTATGATGATTACAATTCTGAGAATTGACTTGTTAAACGGAAAAGCTAAGCAGAAGTAGGTCAGTGTGCATGACTTGGCTAGACGCAGCTGGTACTAGGTTCCTTTCCTGCTGGTCCTGCTTGTGGGGAAGTCCTAGAAGTGAGGAAAATAGGGCTGTTTCTCATGATGACTCTGAGTTTAAAAACATGTATTTCACAGAGGACATCAGAAAATGCGTCCCCTTTTCACTGATGTCTGAGATTGAGGAAAGCAGTACTAATTTTTCAGAACCTTTGGGTGTGCATTGATACTACAGTCATGGTCTTATTACTTCTTAAAACCCATACTGGGCTCCTCCATGAATCGTATGTTGGAAACCAGAGCAGAGCTATGTCCTAGAACATGGTGTAGTGGTCCAACTACTACAAAAATTAGGTTTTGGTATAGCCCTATTTCTACCTTTCAGATAGGTGACCCTAGCTGAGACAATTAATATCTCTGAGATTTTGTTTCCTGACCTGCTAATCAAGGATATTTATGGCTGTCCTACTTAACTCCCTACCTACCTACCCATGCTTTTCAAAGCCACAGAGGATGCAAAATCTGTCAAATTATTGGGTAGGATGAAAGACATCATCAAAATGGAAGAGATTATAAGGATATAATGGGGTAGAAGAAAGGCTATGCTCTTCAGTTGACCTCCAAACAACCTCCAGAAAACCTTTGAAACTTCACAGTGAAGCTACAGAAAGTGTGGAGCAGAGAAATAAGCTCAGGCCAGGCTTTAATAACAGGCAGACTTTGATTCAAATTGTTACTGAGTCCAAGCACGTACTGCTTGCCGTACGACAGGCCAGTAGGCCAGTAAGCCGAGAGACGAGGTTTTGGGGCAAGGAAGAGTGATTTTATTTGGAAGCCCCGCAGACACAGAAGGTGGTGGGCTAGTGTTCCAAAGAACCATCTTGCCTGAGTTAGAGTTCAGGCTTCCTTTATACTGAAAGGGGAGGGGCTGTGGCTGGTTGTTGCAAACTTCTTGGTGCCGTAATCCTTTGTTCTTACAGCTGTCCATGTAGGTCTGGTCACAGTGTTTCTGTAAACCTCCAAGAAGACAATTTTTATTTTCTGTTCTGCAACTTTTTAAAGGTCAGAGACCTGAGAATGGGCTATCATGTACATTTCACTCTATAGGCAACATTCTTTTAGAAAGGTGCAGAGCCAGCATGACTAAGCAGAGGCAAGAGAGCACAAGGATTAGAGCTAAGCGAATAGATCAAATATGGAGTCAGGTTTGTTCTTCTCGGTTACAAAAATCCCTCAAGGAATCTACCTTTTCTGAACCTTGATTTCCCCATTTGTAAAACAGAGTTGTTGATAGGGTTCATGTGGGGATTAGATGAAATAATGGAAAGAAACTATGCCTGAAACATTGGAGGCCCTTGGTTTTCACCCTCCTCCTCAACTTTTATGATTTTTGAGGAGTTGATAAAAAAAATTATGGAAATTCTCTTTTATGTTACCCATGGTCTCTATAGAAGTTTTCCCCATTGATGTTTGAGTTACTGGTAATTGAGGAATACTGAGAGGGATTTCTCTGGAAAATCATAAACGTGGCAAAAAATTATTCTCTATCTAAGAGAATAGATTATCTTCTAAGAGAAAAATTGTAAGATCATAAATGAATTAGAGCACAGATATACAAAGTCATTCAAAAGATATATAAGAGTTCTCCAGCTGAAGTTCCTGACTCTAACCTGATTAAATATATTCACATAGTTAAAGGAAATGCCCCCAGAGTTTAAGGGATATTGGTCAGGCAACAGAAATATGGAGGAAAACAAGAAAGTTATTTAGGTGGCCAACGGTGGAGCCCATTTTAGCTTTGTCTTCTAATGAAAAAGTCTTGACAAAGGGATTGCAATTATTATGGCCCCATTGCCAAGGTCACCTAGAGTTAGGAAGGGCTGTGTTAGTCTTATAGCAGGCAGCTCAGTGTAGTAATTAATAGCACTGCTGTGTTGTAACACAGACAAAGGTTTAAATCTTGGCCCTGGTATTTACTAGCAGGGTAACTTTAACCAGACTATTTAACCTCTCTAAGCCTCAGTTTTCTAATCTGCAAATGGGGATAGTATTATACCCAACTCATAGTGCTGTTGTGAGGGTTAAATGCCAGAATATATGTAAATTACTTAGTATAGTGATTGGCATCTAGAAAGTATTCAATAAATATTAGCCTTTTTTATTATTATTTGAGCTTGTTTACATTAAACACTAATACCATTCAGTAAACTCTTCTGGGTTTGCTTGCCTGCTTTTGAAGGAGTTTCTTGACCTTCCCAGGTTGGTCTGGCTATAGAGGAAATATAATGATTATTATTATGGTCTATGTGATAGTTATACTTCTCCTTATAAATTCAAAATTGCCATTCTTATTTGCCTGCCATTCTCTGAGCCTGGATAATTTCAACACATTCTTGAGGTAATAACTGCAGCCTTATGTTGACAAACATCAGAGTTTATACAGCTCATCCTCATCTGTTGAATTCACCATGGAAAACATCTCTTAGTAAACATACTGTTAGAAAATTATCAGCTTCCAGATGCACCCCAGTAGGACCATATGTGCCATCAATGAGCAATTCAGAAGGAGGAAATTGGTAGGGTTGTCATGATCTCACCTGTCTGATTTAGGAACTTCATTACTCTATTAGACTAGATTATAAAGAAGTGTTTCTGGAACTTAACATGCACCAGAACCACCTGGAGGGCTTATTGACGTTCAGATTACTGGGCTCCACCTTCAGAGTTTCTGATTCAGTAGGTCTGGGGTGGGGCTCATTCCAGTAATTTCTCAGGTGATGATGCTGCTAGACTGGGAACCATATCTTGAGAATCACTGCTCTAAAGTGTTAGAATACCAATTTCAGGATAATCATGTTTTTAACATAAAAACATTTGTTGAGTATCTACCATATACAGGGACCATGCTGAGTTTTGGATATACAAGAATAAGCACATACCAGGAGATAGATAAATAAACTAGAATGCCAATAACTGGAAAAATTAAATTGGCAAGTCAATTGAATTACTTCATTTGGTTCGTCTCTCCTCTGAAGGAGAATCTATATGGGAATTCAATCAATCTGAGTAGCTTGTTTGGAAAATCTAATGTTAGGCACAAGGACGTTGAGTAATATTAATGAGCAGGGCTCTAGTAGGGAAGGATGCCCATCTCTATCTTTTTTCCTGAACTTCTTGTTCCCCCTAAAGGAGTTTTTAGTCAGATTGGGTCCTTTTTGTGGGTACTGTGTGATTAAAAATTTGCATATATGTGGTTTTGTTTCCTGTTTCTACATTTTCCTTCCATGCATTTGGATAATAAGGTAAATAAAATCCTTGTTCCTTAGGACTCATCTTGCCACCTTGATTTTTGGCTAAGAGGAGGGAAAGGCTTTCGTTGCCTTTGAAGCCTTAGCAGGTGTTCCAAACCAGGATCCCCAGAACCTTACATTGGGAAATACTGAGAACCAGCCCAGTTCACCATAACATAGTGCCTTGTTTCCTATTACGCCATTAATTTTTTAAAAATGGACTTTATTTTTTAGAGTGGTTTTAGATTTAGAGAAAAATTGAACAGAAAACACAGAGCATTCCCATATACCCCATCATTACACAGACACAGCCTTCCTTACATCAGTATCCTGTACCAGAGTGGTATGTTTGTTACAATTGATGAACTTACATTGACACGTCATCATCACCCAAAGTCCATAATTTACATTAGCACTCACTCTTGGGGTTGTATATTCTGTGGGGTTTGGTAAATATATAATGACATGTGTCTACCATTACAGAATAGTTTCACTTTCCTGAAAATCCTCTGTACTCCACCTGTTTATCCCTCCTTCCTCTCTCCCTGGTAACTGCTGATCTTTTTACTGTTTCCATAGTTTTGCCTTTTCCAGAATGTCATATAGGTGGACTCACCTTCATTAATTTTTATATGTTCAGATGCTTCAAGAACATTGTGGGTGCTTTTCCAGAAATATTGCAGACTTTTTGTATACCCTAGAAAAATAATATCTCCCAGAAAATCACTTCTATAAAGAGAAAATCTGGGTAGCTACTAGACTATATCCCAAGGCATTGTGGAAGAAAATACACTGTCAGGTTTTTACACTATGCTGAAAATAACTCTGGACTCTGCAGAATACCTGCCTTCCATTAGTCCATCCTTTATTTCTGTGATCAGAGAAAGGATATCAAAATGATAATGGGTAGGTCAACAATGAATAAAGATCTCAGAGGAGGCCATTTGTGTTCCCACCTCTGTCCCATGCTTGGAGCTTCCACCACAATGGATGTTATTTTCATCAGAGAAATGGGGCCTTTGAAGACATCCTTTAGAATTAAAAGTTTGGATGGTGTTTAATAATTTGGTGGCCTGAACTCATTACTATTGTTATAAAGTTATGAAACCTCTCCCCAAAGGATGACTATCCACAAAAGTATCTATAAAATGTCAGGGACTCCACCGAAACCTGAAGATCACCGACTCAATGTAAAAATAATGTAAAACAAACAAAAAACACCTTAAAAGATTAATAACCATCTCTGAATGGATGTCATCTAACTCAACTGGAATGTGATTGACTGTCAATCAATTTGGCTGCCATACTCCATTACAATAGATGATGATTGGCTGTTCTGGTGTAATTTGAAGGTCAAATGACTTCATGAAATTTATAAAGCACTTCCTTAGTGATTATTGAAATAGCTTCAAGTCCCTGATCTTTTGTGCCTGAGAGTCTAATCATTGAAATTCCTAACTACACCAGAAACTTTTCAAGTGATTTATGAATGAAAGCATTTCTTCAAATGCTGGTTCTTGGAAATACATGGGTCCTCTTACTATTTACTGCTAATGAACAATATACTCCATAATATAGTTAGTTAATTTTCAGCTTTCCTTGTTTCCTGTGATTCTAAGAAAATTGAAATGCTCTAGACATATGTATTAGACTTCAGTTTTCTCCCAGAACTTCTCAGTCATCTCTTGTAGGGCTTAACTTTTACATAGGTTTTTCATTCAACACATTCACTGGGGGCCCATTCAATGTCCCAGTACAGTGCTAGATCCTTGGGTTACAGTGATTGAAGCAGCTGAAATAGTGGAAACAGAGTGTATTGTGGAACTAAATACATAAAAATACAAATCCCATTTGTGGAGCTTATAATTTTTGATCTTGGACATGTTATTTAGTGTCTATCTTTGAACCTAAATTTCCCCATCTGAAATACAGAGGAGTAGTAATGACAATCCAGTAGGTTGATGATACAAAATATATTCCTGGTTGACATGACCTATTTTATTTTGGGTTTTGGGGGTTCCTGCTTTCAAAATGATATTTTTTCCTCATCTTGTCCCCATAGACTGGAAGTACATCAACATAGTTGCAGTGAAAGTTTTATATACATTTTATATACCAATTGTTGCTGTTAAGACACCCCTCCCTTGGTTATTTTCAGCCTTTTCTCATATCCATCCAGTGCACACACTTCAGGTCAGAGTAGGACTGTTTTCCTACTATTACAAGCACAAAATCTTTTGCCAAGAATTTAGCTGTGATGTGCTTGACACAGCAAAGCAACAGAAAGAGAAATGAATGGTCAGTTCAATTATAAATGGGTTAATATTCCACTGTACTCCAGAAGTATAGATTTCAGGCAAGGCTGCAAGGAGAGACTGAGGTGAGGGGGCATGTACAACTGACTCCATTCAAACATGGGAACAAACCCTTCTAAGAAAGATTACAGAATAAAACACCTGCCACACAATTCTTCACATAAAATTTTGGCCCAAATACAGTGGGCAATTTGGAAAAACTTTTATATTCCAAGTTAAAGGAACTGAATAAGAGAACTATACAGCTGAATCCCTGGGAATGGACTTTTATAACTCTGACTGCTATTTAAAACCAATAGAGCAGAAGTCAGAGTTCAGAGCTATCTTTTCCATCTTACATTTCCAAAAAATCTTTTTCTTTTGTATCAAGATTCAGTTTGGCCACTTCAAGAATTACAGAATTCTGGCTTGGACCCTGACCCTTCAGAGCTCTGCTCTCTGCATTACTCAGCTATTGACAGTGTAAACCCAAGCTTTGGCTCAGATTCTCTCCAGTTTCTGGGACCGTTATTTTCTTTGCCTCCCTCTCTTCCTTCTCCCTCTGCCTTCTCTCCCTCCTCTTCTTCCTCCATGCCTTTTTCCTCTGTTTTTTCTTTTCTTTTGATTGAAGTATAATTTTCATACAATAAAATGCACAGATATCAGATGTACATTTAATTAGCTTTGATACATGCAATTACCTATGTAACCCACACACCTATTAAGAACTGGAACACTGTCATCATCCTAGATAGCTCTCTTGTATCCATTCCAAATCTATCTCAACTGCCTAGAAACAAAAAAATGGCAACCAATGCTTTGGTTTCTTTCACCATAGATCAGCTTTACTGGTACTAGAAACAGATAAATGGAATCATATTATATACTCTTGGTATTTGGATTATATTATTTTTGGAATTCATCCATGTTGTTGCATGTATTGGTAATCTGTTCTGTTTTATTACTAAATCATTTCATAATATGTAAATATACCACAGTATATTTATACTTTCTCCTATTGATGAATATTTGGGTAGTTTTCAGTTTTGTGATTTTGTAAATAAAGCTGCTGTGAACACTCCTTAAATATATTTTTACTAATGTTATTGTAAATGGTATTTATAATTTTATTTTTCAAATGCCTGTTGTTAGTATATGTAGACAATAAGTTATTTGTCTCCTGAGATTTGCTATATTTACTTATGAATTATTATAGTTGCTTTGTAGATTCCTGAAGATTTTCTATGAAAATAATTATGTTCTCTGCAAATGAAGACTATTTTACTTTTTTTATTTCCCAGTGCATTACTGAATAGAAATGGTGAAAGCCGACACCCTTGTTTTATTCCCTGTCTCAAGGGAAATGATTCAGTCAGTCTCTATTAAGAGTGATCTTATTGTGGTTTTCTATAGATGCCCTTTGTCAGGTTTAGGAAGTTTCTATGAATTCTTAGTATGTTAAGAGTTTTTTTTTTAAATCATAAATTTAGGGTTGATTTGGTTAAATGCAAGATCCATATCCATTGAGATAATCATAAAAATTTTCTTCTTTATGTAGCCTCAGAATTGCAGTTTACAGTGATTGACTTTTAAGTGTTAAATTAACCTCATATTCCTGGGATAAACAGTTCTTCTATCTCATGATGTAGTAAAACTTTTCTATTTTGATGGATTTGATTTGCCAGTACTCTGTTATGAAATTTTGAACCTATATTCATGAGGAATATTGGTTGGCAGTTTTGTTCCTTGTAATGTATTTGTTTGGTTTAAATATTAAGTTTATGACAAAATATTAGGTTTATGACAGCAAGATGAAATAAGTTGGTGAGGATTCCATTTTTTTCTTTAAAATGGAAGAAATTATTTTTTATTTTAATGGAAAGGTTAGTATTATTTTTCCTGGAAAGTTTGATAAAGTACTTCAGTGTAATGATCTGGTGTTTTCCTTGGGGGAAAATTTATGTCAATAAATTTAATTTATCTAATAGACTATTTTTATTTTCAGTGTTTTATATAGGTTTTGTTTCTTTCCAGGAATTTGTACATGACATGATTTCCAAATTGTCAGATTTATTGGCATAAAATTGTTCATAATAGTCTTTTTTTCTATGTGTGGGAATTAGATTAATGAAGTAGCAGCCTATCTTTATTCATGATATTGATAATTTGCTCTCTTTTTTCTAGTTTGATCATTCTAACTAGGATCAAATACATATTTTCAAGGAACTAAATTTTGGTTTTGCTAGTTTGCTCTATTGTTAATTTTTTTATATCATCAAACTTTGTTTAGTTTATTATTTCTACCTTACTACTTACTTTAGGTTTTCTTTTTTAAAGTCCTACATTCTTTAAGTGGATTTTTAGATTACTAATTTTAGAGGTTTATTCTTTTCTGATATAAGATTTAAACGTATTGGGTTGGTCAAAAAGCTTGTTTGGGTTTTTCCACACATCTTATGAAAAACCCGAATGAACTTTTTGGCCATCCCAAAATAAGTTTCCCTTTAATCAGTGCTTTAGCTATGTGCTACAGATTTTGATATTTTGTGATTTCATTATCATTGAGTTCAAAATATTTTCCAAATTTCTTTGGGATTTCTTCTTTGACTCATGGACAATTTCGCATTATGTAGTTTAATTTCCAAGTATTTCAGGAATTTTCAGGCTGGCCATAAAACAAATATCAATACATTTAACAATATGGAGTTAATATGAAGGATGTCCTCTGATGAAAATTAAGAAATAAATAACAAAGATGGTTTTTTTGGGGGAGGTCTATTTACTTCCTTAAGTACTGAAAAATGAGTTTTAAAATCTCTAACTATAATTGTGGATTAATTTATTTCTCGTTTCTGTTCTCTTAAGTTTTGTTTCATGTATTTTGAAGCTCTGTTATTAGGTGTATGCATATTTAAGATTGCTATGTCTTTCTGATGAATGAACATTTTTATCATAGTAATGTATCTCCCTTCATCCCTAATAATACTATTTGTCCTGAAGTCTCCTTGGTCTGTGTTATTAATACAGTCAATCCACCTTCCTTTAAATTAGTGTTTGCATGATATATCATTTTCTATACCTTTATATTATCTGTGGCTTTATATTTTTAGTTAATTTCTTGAGGACAATATTAGGGTTTTTTCATAGAGTCTGATATTGTCATATATATATATATTTTTAGAAGATGTTGCGGGTAGGAGTTTATTAATTAATTAATTTATTTTTGCTGTGTTGTGTCTTCGTTTCTGTGCGAGAACTTTCTCTAGTTGTGGCAAGCGGGGGCCACTCTTCATCGTGGTGCACGGGGCTCTCACTATGGTGGCCTCTCTTGTTGCAGAGCACAGGCTCCAGACGCGCAGGCTCAGTAGTTGTGGCTCATAGGCCCAGTTGCTCTGCGCCATGTGGGATCTTCCCAGATCAGGGCTCAAACCCATGTCCCCTGCATTAGCAGGCAGATCCTCAACCACTGCACCACAGGGAAGCCCGATTGTCATATTTTAATTGGGGTATTGGGTTCATTTATATATAATGTAATTGTTGATATGAATGAGTATAAATACTATCTTGTGGTTTGTTTTATAGTAGTCCCATTTCTTTTTGTTCCATTTTTATTTGCTTATCCTGACTTCCTTCAGAGTAATTAAGTGTATTTTAGTATTTCATTTTATCTTATTATTGACTTTTTGGCTCTTGAATTTTAGTTGCTTTTTTTAGGATTTCCAATATATAACTTTATATATAATACAAGAATCTTACACTTGATCCCTTCTTATCGTTTGCACTATTCTTGTCATAGATTTTCTCTATTTCTTATAAACCTCATAATACATTTTTATATTTTTTCCTTTAGATGGTCAATAATATTTTAAAATATTAAAACTAAGAATAATATTTTTTACATTTACCCACACATTTACCATTTCCAATATTCATTTGTATAGATATGAATTTCTAGCTATTATTTTATCTAAGCCTGTAGAAATTTTTAGTTTTTGCTGTGCTGACCTCACTTGTGGTGGAGTCTCGAGTATTTATGATCTGAGAAATTTTTATTTCATTTTAATTTTAAAGGATATAAACATAATCCTAGATCTGGGACTCTCAAACCTGTCTCTTGCTGTTCAACATTTTTCAAGCTCTTTTAAGGACACCTTCCTAGCCCAGTAGAGCCATACTATAACATAATAAAAGGAGCTCACACCTCCTTCAATTGAGTAAGTTCCAAGCTTGTCTTTATTACAACTGTTATTTGATTTAGCCTTTTTCACTTCCTTCAAGTTGATAATGCTACTAGCCAGTTGTTTCTACTATATCTCATCATTCAGTATGTATTTATGTCTCGATCAGTAAAAAGTTTCCTAATATCTGCAAGACCCTGAACAAATTGCCCAAGGCACTATGTTAGAAATAATCAATGTGGTAAAAACAAATACACACCATTGAACTCGAAAGTAGATCTGGGTGCAGGTTCCAAATCTTTCAATAATTACCTTTACATTTGTCCTGGAGCATCTTGAGTCTTAGGTTACTCATTGTTTTCTCATCTGTAAAATGGAGATAATACATATTTCTTGAGGTTGTTATGGAACTAATTAATGATATAGGAAAGTGCCAAACCCACTACCTGAACTCAATCAGTCATTGCTGAATCTGAATGATTTACATGAACATGATGTGAAAATGCCAAAAGAATTACTTACATAGAAGTTGTCAAGATGAATTATAATATATTGACTGGACTTCTATCCAGACACAAA
This sequence comes from Hyperoodon ampullatus, assembly GCF_949752795.1. NCBI lineage: Eukaryota > Metazoa > Chordata > Mammalia > Artiodactyla > Ziphiidae > Hyperoodon > Hyperoodon ampullatus. The sequence continues at coordinate 52,400,435 of NC_136915.1, read as the reverse complement.
TAACTTCTGGGAATTTAGAAAATGGATTTAGGGAAAGAAAAGTAATTTGAAATGCTAGTTTTAAGTAAACTCCTGGTAGGATGGGGATGTGAAGTGATGATGCTGGGAAGTTTAAATAACATCTCATCCAAATCAATTTAATTCCATTCAACTCAAATTTATTTGAGTTCCTTTTAAGTACCAAATTCTAATAATTCAGAAGTGAAAAAAAAATCCCTTCCATCAAGGAACCCACAGTTTAATGAGAAACAGGTAACATATTTAGTGAGACATTGTAGCATTTTGTCTAGATGTGTACACTCTGGCATGAAACTACTTGGTTTGGAACCCTTACTTTACCACTTACTATTGTATGACACTGGACAAACTACTTTACCTCACTATGAGTATTTGTCAAGGTAGTGCTAGATACTATTAAAGACAAAAATCTCAGTGGCTTGACATAACAGAAATTTACCTTTTGATCTTGTAAAATCCAAATGTTGGTTAGGTTGGGTGGGGTGGGGAAGCTCTGCTCCACACTGTTGTTCAGGGCCCAGAATGAATGATGACTTCTCAAGGCATTGACATCCAGCTAACAGATGGGGAAGAGAGAAGGTGGAGGATCACACCAGAGGTTTGTATAGGTCAGACCTGGGAGTGGAGAATGCCTTACATTCTGTGGGCAAAAACATAAGAGACAGGAAAAGGAAGCCCAAGTGTGTGCCTAGGCAGAAAGGGAAATAGGTTCAGTAAAAAGCTAGCCAATCTCTGCTATACTGTGTTTTAGTTTTTACATGTATAAAACCAAAGTAATAATAGTATCCATCACAAAGAGTTATTATAGGATCTCAGTGAAGTAATGCACATAAAGCACTTATCCCAGTGCCTGACTCAAAGTAAGTGATTGTTAAATGTCAGCTGTTCTTACTGTAAGTGCTATGACAAAAGTAAATGACGGATTCTACAAAAATACAAAGGAAGGTGTAATCAACTGAAACTAGGATATCAGGTAAGACTAAACAGGGGTGGATAGGGCTGTAGCTGTCAGTTGTACAGCTTCCTCAAGTCACTAGGTAGAATATACAAAACTTCATGGTGCAATTATATTTCTTCAGGGTCAGCTGCATCCCACCAGCCACCTATTCTGCTACAGAACTTTTCTCTTGCATTTTGGCTCCTTTTTTACCCCGTGATGCAGAGAAAAAGTTGCTAACACTGAGAAGACTTTTTCATATAGGAAACAAATTTTAATCATTGTGGACCATCTGCTTATGAATATGTTGAATTTACTTTTGTTGAGAGCCAACCTATAATGTTTGTGTAGCATGTGCTATATTTTCAAGCCACAATCTCCAGTATGCAAAACTTGTGTTTTATTTTTCTATAGTTCAACTTAATTCCTCATCCAAAAGCCACATTTTGCCTTTTGTCAGGAAATGCAATCTTAGTCTATTTCATGTAAATTCAGCCATTTCAGGTTTAAATTCAATCTTTTTAGGATTTCCTACTGTCTCTTTGTCTTCCCGGGTGATATCTAAATTTTGCGGGTACCCTCAGAGCATCTTAGTCCTTGTGGCCACAGAGTGTCCACATGTGGCATGTATATGATCCTGCCTGGTTCTTATGTATTGTACTCCCTGACACTGGCATCTGCTGCAGCAGGAGGACTATATGTCCCTGTTTGCCTAGGACAGTCCCAGTTATACCTACAGTCTTGGCATTCTTGCCTGGTTACTGTCTCCTTTCACCCTCAATATTGCCCTGATTTGGAAAATAACATATGTGGTCAAGTTAGTTGAGTTTCTACATTGTCACACGGCCACTTTCTGTTCTGAGTCTACTTACCTTGACCTTGATACCCTTTGAAGTTTATCTGCTCTCCAATATTCCCCACTTCTTGGGACATAGGAAGATTTGGTTGCTTTCCCATTCCATTCCAATCCAAGGCCAAGGGACACTACATCTCAAGGACCTGGGCTCTCTGAAACTCCATGTAGCAATCTCCACTTCCCTGAGTCACCGTATTTTTGTCAATCTTCTACTTCTCAGTGTTACAGGTTAAAGTGACTCATAGTTCCATCCTCTCTTGGATTCCCAACACTTTGGAACACATGGGAGCAAATCTCCAAAGCTTTTTTCATTTCTCCTGGCCTAAGAGAGAGGAGGGAACTACCTTCACAGAAAGTCTTTAAGTATAAGAGATGGAAATCAAATATATTTCAATGATAATCAAAGTAGATATAAGCACCATAAACAAACCAAATTAAATTTGTATTTAGGGGAAAGAGATTCCATGTTTGGCTGAAAGTAAGGAAAGGAAGATTAAATTTTTTTTCATGGAGAAAGTAGTAATGAGCCTTGAAGTAAATTTGGTTTGGGTTTTGGTGGCTGGCAGGTAAGGCATTCTTGGTCATTGTGAGTAGATGCAAGGCTGTGGGAAACACAAGTTTTCTTCAAATAAAGGGACACAAAGGGTAGAGCTGAGAAATAAAGAGCATGGGGTTTAGACTGAGACAGATCTCAATTTAAACTGTACTTTTACCGTTTATCAACACTCTGACTCTTGTAACATTTCACCACTATAAGCCTCAGTTTTAAATAGCTAATGAACATGAAGCACATAGAATATGCTTGGTAAGTAACAACATTTTTGTGTCCTTAATAGTGAATAGTTTTGTTAATAGTTAATAGTTTTGTTGTTAATAGGCAAGAAAAGATGTTAGTAAGAGTGTAGAGAAAATAATTATTTAATTTTTATTTCGTCTCTGAGTCCTAACATTAATTTGTCCAAGAATCCAGACACTGCCTGTCTCCCAGGGCACTGTGGTACAGAGCTCTGGTGGGAACTGTTTTTTCTGAAAATGAAGTCACACTCATTTTGCCTGTCACTCGTCTCTCATCATTATCTTCTCCAGCAAGAGAGATGAGGGGCTTGTTAGGTAAATCCTAGATCACTTTCCAGATAAACTACAAATAGCATTTATATTTCCAAATATGTCTTTTTTTTTTATTAGTTTCTGCTTTATAACAAAGTGAATCAGTCATACATACACATCTGTTCCCACATCCCTTCCCTATTGCGTCTCCCTCCCTCCCACCCTCCCTATCCCACCCCTCCAGGCGGTCACAAAGCACCGAGCTGATCTCCCTGTGCTCTGCGGCTGCTTCCCACTATCTATCTACCTTACGTTTGGTAGTGTATATATGTCCATGCCTCTCTTTCGCTTTGTCACAGCTTACCCTTCACCCTCCCTATGTCTTAACTGACCAACCAATGCCTGCAGTCAGATCCAAGTGCATTTGGAAAAAGGATGTAAAAAGTCTCTCTTGTGAGAATGAAAGCAAGATCACTGTCTTATGTAACAGAGCCCCAGTTTCTGGACCACCTGGCTTTCATGGTTAGTACACAGCCTTTCCTAGTACAAAGCCTGGTTTAGATCATGGCCTTGTTACTTTGGAACTCTGAGATTCAGAAAGCCATATAATAAAACTATCTATCCTATAGATGTGCTGTGAGGAGAGATATAGATATAGATATATAGGTATATAGATATAGCATTTTGCTAAGTGCCTGGCCAACAGAAAGTGTTCAAGGAATGGTGGTTGTTGTGATAATAATTACTATTAGCTGAGAAGCAGTGGGATCTACACGATATTTGGAGTAAAGTGATGTAGCTTCAAATTTCTCCTGGGAAACTCACTGCACTTCTTTAATTTACATGTGTTTTATCTATAATATGACAATAAAGATGTTACTCCATAGATGTTGAGTGTGTAGTGAAAATAATAGTTTTTGAGCTCCCACTTTGGGTCAGATTCTTGTCTCCATCAAATTTCACCTTGACAGTAATGCTAAGAAGTGAAGCTCATTATCCACCATGACAGATTGGATAGAAAATGGTAGAAGGAAGATTTTAATCCATGAGATAATGTGTGAAAATAAATTACATAAAGTACCTCACACAGACCTGAAAATGGAGACACTCTGAGTCATGCTAGTTAAGAGAATTTTATGCTAAGTTTCTTCTTTTATGAATAGAGGCAACAGGATGGTAAAGGGAAGTTGATGGCTTTGCCCTTCTCTGGTGGTATGTATGAAGGCCCTTCAGTTTCCTGCCACGTGGCAGTATGTGACTCAACACCCCAAGCCTGGGTTCCAGATGTGACTTCCTGAAAGTTCATGGATCAGGGATTTTGACCGCCTGTTCTTTCAGCCTCATTTTCTCTTATGATCCAGAGACATTTGATTGTCTCTCTTGGTGCCATGCAGCCAGAGTCCCTACTCTAATTTCCAGTTAGTGACCTTGCTCAGTTTCTGGCTATGTTCACCCCTTTCACTGAAGGATGGCTGGATGTGTCTTCTCACTGCTGGCCCTGGTCAGACGTCAGCCTCTCTGCTGCCTCCAAATACTTACGGCCAGCTTCTCTTCTCCACCTCAGCTTTCCGAAGGCTGCAGGAAGGCTGCAGGAATTGTTGGATCTGGTGGTATCAAGTCCTGGCTCCACCCCTCACTAAAAGTATATCCTTGTCCGAGTCACTTAACTTCACTGAGCCCTGTAATACCATAGTTCTTCGCCAGTAAATATAGTGTCTATTTTATTCAAAGTCACCTCCAGACAAAGTGAAGGTGAAGTTCATCTCAGCCACTCTCCTTTCCCATCAACAAAGACTTGGTTTCATCATTCTCTCCAGTACTGTGCTGAGCTGTCCATGGCCTTCTACCTTGCTGTCTCCCAGACCTGGCTTACCTGATGATGAAAAACCTGGGCTTCTATTGTACTATCCTCTGCTCCATTTTCCCTTCCACATTTCCCTTCCAAATGCTGCTGGTGTTTCATCACCTCCAAGACTTTCTGGCTTTGAAAAGCCTTGCTAGAGTGGCTTTTACTATACTATTACACACCATTCATCTGTGCATTTGAGGTCCCCAACTTGAACTTACCTGATCCTTTTGGCTTCTTCATCATCAGTATTCAGCCGATAATCAACTGTGTCTGTTAGGATTGCATGCGATGGAATTTAACAGAGGTCCATCCACAGTGGATTAGCTAAATTGGGTTTCATTTTTCTCAGAAGCAAGCTTAGGGGTGAGCTGTCAGAGGCAAGTGACAATGTTGGCCTAAGTCACTAGGACTTAAGCTCTTTCCAGCTTCCCCTTCTTTCATCATTGGCATGTACTGTCTTTCTTACAATCGCAAAATGGGAAGAAATTGGGAGGGCCATGAACAAAAGACATGTATCAGCTGAGTCTGTCCTTTTTTATCAGAACACAGTAGCTTTCCTAGAAGATGCTCTTCACTTGTGGCCCAGTGCCTTTTGTGTATATCTCATGGGCCAGGACTTTGTCACATGATGTTCTCCAACTCAAAAAGTGAAAGAGGATTTTAATTTCTTACTGTCTGCTCTCAAATTGAGTTATGTATTAATAAGGAGGAAGAAGAAAATCAATATAAGGCAGAAAACTTGAAATGTTTGTCATGCCCCATTACAGCAATTTTATTTCCTAAATATTTCTTTGCTTCATTACTTCTCCTCCTTTCCTATTGTCGTCCTCACTGCTTGGCTGGATGGTTACAACTGCCTACTCGTTTGTCACTCTCTGTTTCACCCTTACCCTTTTAAAATTCATTTTTCACCCATTGCAGTTTCTCTAAAATGATGGTCTAATCTGCCACTCCCCCGTCATCTCTCCCGAAGTTCCTTATCACTTACAAGTTAAAACTCCCACTCCTGAGGATGCCATCCAAAGCAAACTCTGTTCTGACTGCACCTACTTTTTCCTTCTCAACTCCTATGCATTCTATTCCCTGTCCCAGGCTTCTCATTTATTTACCCAGAAATACTGGGAGTTCTTGCCTCCTCACATTTTTTTCACACCTCTTTGCAAAAGTAAAAGTAGTGTCCTCTCCCACTTTCTTATTGTTTTCTAACCTTCAAGGGGTATCACCCTTCCTTGGGTCATTTCTGTCACCAATAGTATAGGCAAGGAACGTGTGTCATGCAGGACAGGCTCCATAATTTGTAGGGCCCAGTGCAAAATGAAAATGGGGTCTCTTGTTCAAGAATTTCAAGACAGTAATAACAGAACATTAAACCAAACAGGGACCCTACTAAGCACAGGGCCCTGTGCAGCTACACAACTCACATGACCTTGAAGCTGGCCCTGCTCCTGGGTCCCATGGACCTCATGCTTCCTGTGTTGTTATAATTATTGCTTGGCCTGTTGCTCCCACCAGACTATGAATCTCTTGAGGACAGTGACTGGGTCATAGTCATCTCTGTATTACAGACAATGGTACATACATAGGGGAAACAGAGTACACTGGACTTTTATTTCCCTCTTACCAAATAAGCAACAGAGAACACTGTCTAAAGCCGGTAAGCTTCCCTCCCACCACCCCTGACTTATAGGGGAGCTGATTAAAGGTCAAGAACAAGAACCAACTCCTTGCATGGTGGCTCTTGCTTGTGGGACGTGTTCCAGTAGTTTTGCATCAGTTGGGCTCTTTGAACTCAGGTTTAGCAGCATGTGGGTTAATTTCCACACATTCTTTAGGTCTAGTTTCATGACAAACAGTATAGCTATTGAGCAAGTACTTCTAGGAAATGAGAAGAGATTGTGAAAAACAGTGCAAATTGCAGGAATTAAATGCACTGGTAACACCAGGACTGTAACAGGCAAGAAAGGAAGAAAATTGCAGGCATGTGAGTCCTGCTGAGCTGTGTATATGAGCTCTGTGAAGCTGCTGGCTGGGCACTTGTTTAGGGTTTTTCTTTGTGTGACTTGATGGAAGGAGTCCTGATCAAGCATCTAGGCCTATGTTTGTATCCTGGATCTACCACTCAGTAGCAAGCTGGTCCTGGGAATACTGCTAAGCTTTCTCAGTTTCCTGGATTCCTCATGTATAAAATCAAGCCAATACTACTGTAAATGAAATGATTTTATTAATAAAATAAGCTAAGCTGCATAACATTACACAGAATATAGAAAACACAAAGTAAGTATTTTCCATCCTTATACATGTTTTCCATGTATCTTGGTTATACACTTGAACTACAAGTTACCTGAGTTCAAACACCATTCTTCTATTTATTCTCCAACTTCCATCTGCTGGGAATTCTAAGGATCTACCTTCAACATGGCTCGTTGGTATCTGTTTCTCCCTGTCCCGATCTTTACCCCCCTGTGCTCACATGAGTGAGGAAGGTCAGTAAGAGTGTTGAGAGGCTTAAAATCAGACTTGGTGAAGAGGACCTTCAAGATGGTGGAGGAGTAAGATATGGAGAGCACCTTCCTCCCCACAAATACATCAAAAATACTTCTACATGTGGAACAACTACTACAGAACACCTACTAAATGCTGGCAGAAAACCTCAGACTTCCTAAAAGGCAAGAAACTCCCCACATACCTGGGTAGGGCAAAAGAAAAAACAGAGACAAAAGAATAGGGGAGGGACCTGCGCCTCTGGGAGGGAGCTGTGAAGGAGGAAAATTTTCCACACACTAGGAAGGCCCTTCACTGGAGGAGATGGGGTGGGGGTGGGGTGGGGAGGCTTCAGAGCCACGGAGGAGAGTGCAGCAACAGGTGTGCGGAAGGCAAAGCAGAGAGATTCCTGCACAGAGGATCGGTGCCGACCAGCACTCACCAGCCTGAGAGGCTTGTCTGCTCACCCACCAGGACGGGTGGGGGCTGGGAGCTGAGGCTCGGGCTTCAGAGGTCAGATCCCAGGGAGAGGACTGGGGTTGGCTAGGTGAACACAGCCTGAAAGGGGTTACTGCACCACAACTAGCCGGGAGGGAGTCCGAGAAAAAGTCTGGAACTGCCTGAGTCAAGAGACCATTGTTTTGGTTTGCACAAGGAGAGGGAATTCAGAGCACGCCTAAATGAGCTACAGAGATGGGCGTGAGCCACGGCTATCAGCATGGACACCAGCACCAGAGACGGGCTTGAGACGCTAAGGCTGCTGCTGCAGCCACCAAGAAGCCTGTGTGTGAGCACAGGTCACTATCCACACCTCCCCTCCTGGGAGCCTGTACAGCCTGTCACTGCCAGGGTCCTGTGATTCAGGGACAAATTCCCTGAGAGAACACGTGGCACACCTCAGGCTGTTGCAATGTCATGCTGGCCTCTGCTGCAGCAGGCTCACCCTGCATTCTATACCCCTCCCCCTCCCTGGCATGAGTGAGCCAGAGCCCCTAATCAGATGCTCCTTTAACCCCCTCCTGTCTGAGCAAAGAAAAGAGGCCAGAGGGTGACCTACACACAGAGGTGGGGCCAAATCCAAAGCTGAACCCCAGGAGCTGTGCGATCAAAGAAAAGAAAGGGAAATCTCTCCCAGCAGCCTCAGGAGCCATGGATTAAATCTCCACAATCAACTTGATGTACCCTGCAACTGTGGAATATCTGAGTAGACAGTGAATCATCCCAAAATTGAGGTAGTGTACTTTGGGAACAACTGTAGACTTGGGGTTTGCTGTATGCGACTGACTAGTTTCTGATTTCTATGGTTATCTTAGTTAATTTTTAGCACTTATTATCACTGGTGGATTTGTTTATTGGTTTGGTTGCTCTCTTCTTTCTTTTTTTTTACTTTTTAATTTTTTATTTTAATAATACTTTTTAAATTTTTTATTTTAATAACTTTATTTTATTTCTTTTCTTTCTGTTTTTTTCTCACTTTTCTTCTGAGTCATTTGGCTGACAGGGTCTTGGTGCTCCAGCTGGGGGGTCAGGCCTAAGCCTCTGAGGTGGGAAAGATGAGTTCAGGACATTGGACCACCAGAGACCTCCTGGGCCACATAATATCAATGAGCTTGAGCTCTACCAGAGATCTCCACCTCAACACTAAGACCCACCTCGACTCAATGAACAGCAAAGTTCCAGTACTGGACACCCCATGACAAACAACCAGCAAGACAGGAACACAAACCCACCCATTAGAGAGGCTACCTAAAATCATAATAAGGTAACAGACACCCCCAAACACACCACCAGATGTAGTCCTGCCCACCAGAAAGAAAAGATCCTGCTTCATCCAACAGAACACAGGCACCAGTCCCCTTCACCAGGAAGCCTACACAACCCATTAGAAACAACCTTACCCACTGGGGGCAGATATCAAAAACAGTGGGAACTATGAAGGAGACCCCAAACAATATAAGTTAAGCAAAATGAGAAGACAGAGAAATATGCAGCAGATGAAGGAGCAAGGTAAAATCCCACCAAAACCAACAAATGAAGAAGAAATAGGCATTCTACCTGAAAAAGAATTCAGAGTAATGATAGTAAAGAGGATCCAAAATCTTGGAAATAGAATGGAGAAAATACAAGAAACGTTTAATAAGGATCTAGAAGAACTAAAGAGCAAACAATGATGAACAACACAATAAATGAAATTAAAAATTCCCTAGAAGGAATCAATAGCAGAATAACTGAGGCAGAAGAATGGATAAGTGACCTGCAAGATAAAAGAGTGGAAATAACTGTCAAAGAGCAGAACAAAGAAAAAAGAATGAAAAGAATTGACGAGAATCTCAGAGACCTCCGGGACAACATTAAAAAAAAACACATTCAAATTATATGGGTCCCAGAAGCGGAAGAGGAAAGAAAGGGACTGAGAAAATATTTGAAGAGATTATTGTTGAAAACTTCCCTAATATGGGAAAGGAAATTGTCAATCAAGCCCAGGAAGCACAGAGACTCCCATACAGGATAAATACAAGGAGAAACATGCCAAGATATATATTAATCAAACTATCAAAAATTAAACATAAAGAAAAAATATTAAAAGCAGCAAGGGAAAAGCAACAAATAACATACAAGGGAATCTCCATAAGGTTAACAACTGATCTTTCCTCAGAAACTCTGTAGGCCAGAAGGGAGTGACAGGACATATTTAAATTGATGAAAGGGATAAACCTACAATCAAGATTACTCTACCCAGGAAGAATCTCATTCAGATTCGATGGAGAAATTAAAACCTTTACAGAGAAGCAAAAGATAAGAGAATTCAACACCACCAAACCAGCTTTACAACAAATGCTAAAGGAACTTCTCTAGGCAGGAAACACAAGAGAAGGAAAAGACCTATAATAACAAACTGAAAACAATTAAGAAAATGGTAATAGGAACATGCATATCGATAATTACCTTAAATGTAAATGGGTTAAATGCTCCAACCAAAAGACATAGACTAGCTGAATGGATACAAAAACAAGACCCATATATATGCTGTCTACAAGAGACCCACTTCAGACCTAGGTACACATACAGACTGAAAGTGAGGGGATGGAAAAAGATATTCCATGCAAATGGAAATCAAATGAAGCAGGAGTAGAAATTCTCATATCAGACAAAATAGATTTTAAAATAAAAACTATTACAAGGACAAAGAAGGACACTACATAATGATCAAGGGATCAATCCAAGAAGAGGATATACAGTTGTAAATATTTATGCACCCAACATAGGAGCACTTCAATACATAAGGCAAATGCTAACAGCCATAAAAGGGGGAATAAACAGTAACAAAACCATAGTAGTGGATTTTAACACCCCACTTTCACCAATGGAGAGATCATCCAAAATGAAAATAAATAAGGAAACTCAAGCTTTAAATGATACATTAAACAAGATGGACTTAATTGATATTTATAGGACATTCCATCCAAAAACAACAGAATACACTTTCTTCTCAAGTACTCATGGAACATTCTCCAGGATAGATCATATCTTGGGTCACAAATCAAGCCTTGGTAAATTTAAGAAAATTGAAATTGTATCAAGTACCTTTTCTGACCACAACACTATGAGACTAGATCAATTACAGGAAAAAAAAACTGTAAAAAATACAAACACATAGAAGCTAAACAATACACTACTAAATAACCAAGAGATCACTGAAGCAATCAAAGAGGAAATTAAAAAATGCCTAGCAACAAATGACAATGAAAACACTATGTCCAAAAACCTATGGGATGCAGCAAAAGTAGTTCTAAGAGGGAAGTTTATAGCAATACAATCCTACCTTAAGAAACAGGAAACATCTCAAATAAACAACCTAACGTTACACCTAAAGCAAGTAGAGAAAGAAGAACAAAAAAATCCCAAAGTTAGCAGAAGGAAACAAATCTTAAAGATGAGATCACAAAGTAATGAAAAAGAAATGAAGGAAATGATAACAAAGATCAATAAAACTAAAAGCTGGTTCCTTGAGAAGATGAACAAAATTGATAAACCTTTAGCCAGACTCATCAAGAAAAAAGTGAGAAGACTCAAATCAACAGAGTTAGAAATGAAAACGGAGAAGTAACAACTGACACTGCAGAAATACAAAGGATCATGAGGGATTACTAAAAGCAACTATTTGCCAATAAAATGGACAACCTGGAAAAATGGACAAATTCTTACAAAAGCACAACCTTCTGAGACTGAACCAGGTAGAAATAGAAAATATAAACCAACCAATCACAAGCACTGAAATTGACCCCAGGATTAAAATTCTTCCGACAAACAAAAGCCCAGGACCAGATGGCTTCACAGGCGAATTCTATCAAACATTTAGAGAAGAGCTAACACCTATCCTTCTCAAACTCTTCCAAAATATAGCAGAGGGAGGAACACTCCCAAACTCATTCTACGAGGCCATTATCACCCTGATACCAAAACCAGACAAAGATGTTACAAAAAAAGAAAACTATAGGCCAATATCACTGATGAGCATAGATGCAAAAATCCTCAACAAAACACTACCAAACAGAATCCAGCAGTGCATTAAAAGGATCATAAACCATGATCAAGTGGGTTTTTCCCAGGAATGCAAGGATTCTTCAATATATGCAAATCAATCAATGTGATACACCATATTAACAAATGGAAGAAGAAAAACCATATGATCATCTCAATACCTGCAGAAAAAGCTATTTCTTTTCTTTTTCTTTTCAAAATTCAACACCCATTTATGATAATACCCTCCAGAAAGTAGGCATAGAGGGAACTTACCTCAGCATAATAAAGGCCATATATGGCAAACCCACAGCCAGTATCATTCTCAATGGTGAAAAACTGAAATCATTTCCACTAAGTTCAGGAACAAAACAAGGTTGTCTACTCTCACCACTATTATTCAACATAGTTTTGGAAGTTTTAGCAACAACAATCAGAGAAGAAAAAGAAATAAAAGGGATCCAGATTGAAAAAGAAGAAGTAAAACTGTCACTGTTTGCAGATGACATGATACTATACATAGAGAATCCTAAAGATACTACCAGAAAACTACTAGAGCTAATCAATGAATTTGGTAAAGTAGCAGGATACAAAATTAATGCACAGAAATCTCTTGCACTCCTATATACTAATGATGAAAAATCTGAAAGGGAAATTAAGGAAACACTCCCATTTACCATTGCAACAAAAAGAATAAAATACCTAGGAATAAACCTACCAAAGGAGACAAAAGACCTGTGTGCAGAAAATTATAAGACACTGATGAAAGAAATTAAAGATGCAACAAACAGATGGAGATATATACCATATGCTTGGGTTGGAAGAATCAACATTGTCAAAATGACTATGCTCCCCAAAGCAATCTACAGATTCAATGCAATCCCCATCAAACTACCAGTGGCATTTTTCACAGAACTAGAGCAAAACATTTCAGAATTTGTATAGGAACACAAAAGACCTCGAATAGCTAAAGCAATCTTGAGAAAGAAAAACGGAGCTGAAGGAATTAGGCTCTCTGACTTCAGGCTATACTAGAAAGCTACAGTAATGAAGACATATGGTACTGGCACAAAAACAGAAATATAGATCAATGGAACAGGATAGAAAGCCCTGAGGTAAACCCACACACATATGCTCAACTAATCTTTGATAAAGGAGGCAAGAACATACAATGGAGAAAAGACTGCCTCTCCAATAAGTTGTGCTGGGAAAACTGGACAGCTATATGTAAAAGAAATAAATTAGAACACTCCCTAACACCACACACAAAAATAAACTCAAAATGGATTAAAGACCTAAATGTAAGGCCAGAAACTCTCAAACTCTTAGAGGAAAACGTAGGCAGAACACTCTATGACATAAATCACAGCAAGATCCTTTTGGACCCACCTCCTAGAGGAATGGAAATAAAAACAAAAATAAACAAGTGGAACCTAATGATACTTTCGCTTTTGCACAGTAAAGGAAACCATAAACATGACAAAAAGACAACCCTCAGAATGGGAGAATATATTTGTAAATGAAGCAACTGATAAAGGATTAATCTCCAAGGCATATAAGCACCTCATGCAGCTCAATATCAGAAAAACAACCCAATCCAAAAATGGGCAGAAGACCTAAATAGACATTTCTCCAAAGAAGTTATACAGATTGCCAACAAACACATGAAAGGATGCTCGACATCATTAATCATTAGAGAAATGCAAAACTACAATTAGGTATCACCTCACACTGGTCAGAATGGCCATCCTCAAAAAATCTACAAACAATAAATTCTGGAGAGGATGTGGAGAAAAGGGAACCCTCTTGCACTGTTGGTGGGAATGTAAATTGATACAACCACTATGGAGAACAGTATGGAGATTCCTTAGAAAACTAAATATAGAACTACCATATGACCCAGCAAGGCCACTACTGGGCATATACCCTGAGAAAACCATAATTCAAAAATGATGTTTTTTTTCATTGCAGCACTACTTACAATAGCCACGACATGGGAGCAACCTATTTGTCCATCGACCAATGAGTGGATAAAGAAGATGTGGCACATATATATACAATGGAATATTAGCCATAAAAAGAAATGAAATTGAGTTATTTATAGTGAAGTGATGGACCTAGCGTCTGTCATACAGAGTGAAGTTAAGGCAGAAATAGAAAAACTAAATACCGTATGCTAACACATATATATGGAATCTAAGAAAAAAATATGGTTTTGAAGAACATAGGGGTAGGATAAGAATAAAGATGCAGATATAGAGAATGGACTTGAGGACACGGGGAGGGGGAAGTGTAAGCTGGTACGAAGTGAGAGTGGCATTGACATATATACACTACCAAATGTAAAATGGATAGCTAATGGGAAGCAGCCACGTAGCACAGGGAGATCAGCTAGTGTTTTGTGACCACCTAGAGGGGTGGGATATATAGGGTGGGACGGAGATACAAGAGGGAGGTGATATGGGGATATATGTATACGTATAGCCGATTAACTTGTTATACAGCAGCAACTAACACAATATAAAACAATTATACTCCAATAAAGATTTTTAAAAAAATCAAAACAACAGATTTGGTTTTACTATTTAAAACTGTGCTTTGGACTGAGCGGTTTAATGTCACTGACTTTCAGTTTTCTCATATGTTCCAGCAAGGATTGTTTTAGAGTTATTGTGAAGTTTTTTATAAAATGATGCTTATAAATCCCCAATTCAGTGGAGTAACTTGCCTATAGTAAGAGCTTCTTGACAGCTAGTTTCATGGTCACTCCAGCATCAGTTGACCCTACACTAGTGTGGCTGCTGAAAGGAGTGAATTCTAGTCCCTACTGGTTCACCTATACCTGTGTGACATTTGGCAGGTGAGTCAACATTTTCAGGCTTGTGGGAGGAATTAGACCATGTCTGAAATACTTTCTCCACAGCAGTCCTGATACACTAGCTAACATTTAATTTTTGAACTAATCACACAAGTTAGGTGGTATTATGATATATATTTCATAGATGAGGAAAATAGGTTTAGGGAGATAGAATAAGCTCCACGGAGTGGGAAAACGATGAAGCTGGGTTCCCACCCAAGCCATCTGCCTCCATAGCCTTCTGCTTAAACTATATGTATCCTGAGCCCCATGAAGTCACTCTAGGAAAGAGTCCCAGGTTTGCAACTCTTCACTTTTCTTTCTTAGTTTTTGAACACCTGTCTGTCAGCCAGAGCTTCTGGAACCTCCAAGTGGTTCCCTGGACCTTCAGCAAACATAAAATTCACTCTTCTTTCCACAAAAATAAAAAAGAGATTAGGCATATCTGTGGAAGAGCAGGATGGTTCCTCATGCTTGGGAATGAAATCTGCTTCTGTTCTCTTTCTAAATCTACTTAGTTTGGCTGTGTAGCACCTTGTCACTGCCAGGAGGCTTTGCTCACCATAGCAAGGAAGATGAAAACACAAATATCTGGTACTCCCAACCAAAAGGGGTACCAGAGGGCTGATTACCAGCCATTATAAAGGGAGTCAGGAAGAGTATCTGTGGTTTTGCCCACTCAGCATACATTCCTTCTTTCTCTGGTCACAATTCCCTGATTTATTTTTGGAGAAACATTTCACTCTTAGTTTTTGTGACTTGATTAGCACTGGCCCCATATGCTGGCTATGGGCATGAGCATAGGAACTTTGTCAGGCCTATCAGAATCAGCTGGTCCTGGTTTTTTGACAAAACTATTGGTGAATAAAGCTCTTTTTACTCGAGAGAAACTTTTCTCTTTTCTGTGGGGTCCTTAACTCTTAGAATATGTACCTGGGACTGCTGGTGGCCATCTTGCCTGCCTACCTGCCCAAGAATGAAGAACACTCAGAGGAAAACAGAGTCAAGGGATAAAAAAGGGAAACATTCCTGACGTTGTTTGAGTACATGGACCCAACTGTGCCTGAAGCCAGCACTTCTATGGTGGTACAAAACTTAAGATGTATAAGGAAGATCGCCTAATTCTTTTCTTCAAAATGCTCTTCTAACCATCTGGTACCATTGAATCCAGCTATTACTCTCTTCCAATGTGTGGTAGGCAGGACCTACGTGGGTGTCACCTTACATGGCAAAAGTGACTTTGCAGATGTGATTATTCACAGATCCTAAAATGGGAGTATATCCTGATTATTCTGGTGGACCAGATATAATCATTAGGGTCTTTGTAAGAGGGATGCAGGGGAGTCAGAAGCAGAGAAGGAGATGTGATGACTGGAGCAGGGGTTAGAATGATGAGATTGCTGGCTAGGAACATAGAGAAAGGAATATAGAGAAAGAGAAGCCTTTAGAAACCAGAAGGGGCAAAGGGATAGCTTCTCTCCTACAACCTCCAAAAAGGAGTGCAGCCTGCCTGACACCTTGGTTTTAGCCTAGTGAAACTTGTTTTGGACTTCTGAACTACAGAACTGTAAGATAATCAGTTTGCATTGTTTTAAGCCACTAAGTTTGTGGAAATTAGTTACAGCAGCACTAGGAATCTACTATACAGCTCATATACCTTATGCTTATCTTTTGTATAATATGAGCAAAGACTATCAATTATGGAGAACTGAACATGTGCCCAGAAATGTTTAGGTTTTTTTGTTTTTGTTTTTGTTTTTCCATAGTTTATCATATTTTCATAACAGCTCTGAGAAAGATAAGGATAGGCCACTGAAGCATCTGCTACACCTAATCAGCCTGTGACACAGTGACAGGCTCACATCCTCAGTGTGTACATTGCATTGCTTTGGGCTGTAAGTAATAGGGAAAAAAATAGAATTGACCTAATAAAAGAATTTATCTTATGTTATAATTTTGAACATAGGGAGTTTCTAGGGTTTATTAAATTCAATAGCTCAATGATCTCACCAAAGACTCATGCTGACTTTTGTCCTCAGCTGTCTCTCTATGATTTCAGGTCCGCAGCAGGTTCAAGCACTACCATGTCCCTCAGCAGCCAGAGGCACAGATAGAAAGCTTCTCTTCATCCACTTATTTTAATTTCAAGAGCAAATAATCTTTCCCCGAATTTCTTTCTCCTGAACTCACCTTTTTTTAAAACATAATTTTACTTACATTGATTTTTCTAGGAAATGTAACTGTATTTTACATTGAAAAAAGTATACTTTGGTTTTCCAGAAATGTACCGATATTTTATCACCATTTTTGGAAAACACTGTCATTGATGACAACAGCACTTATGGAATCTGAGTTACCAATATAACGAGTGTTAGTTTGCACTTATACCTGTTGCATTCACTGTGAAACTAGGCACAGATATAAGCAAATGGCTACTTTATTATATATTAAGAAGTAGTCATGGGATACACCAGAAATACAGCTACACGTGGAACAACTCCTACAGAACACCTACTGAACGCTGGCAGAAGACCCCAGACCTCCCAAAAGGCAAGAAACTCCCCACATACCTGGGTAGGGCAAAGCGGAGAGATTCCCGCACAGAGGATCGGTGCCGAGCGGCACTCACCAGCCCGAGAGGCTTGTCGGCTCGCCCGCTGAGGTGGGCGGCGCTGGAAGCTGAGGCTCGGGCTTCGGTCAGAGCGCAGGGAGAGGACTGGGGCTGGCAGCGAGAACTCAGCCTGATGGGGGCTAGTGTGCCACAGCTAGCCGGAAGGGAGTCCGGGAAAACTCTGGAGCTGCCGAAGAGGCAAGAGACTTTTTCTTCCCTCTTGGTTTCCTGGTGCGCGAGGAGAGGGGATTAGGAGCGCTGCTTAAAGGGGCTCCACAGACGGGCGCGAGTCACGACTGAAAGCGCGGAGCCCAGTGACGGGCGTGGGACGCTGGGGCTGCTGCTGCCGCCGCCAAGAAGCCTGTGTGCGAGCGCAGGTCACTGTCCACACCGCCCTTCCGGGAGCCTGTGCAGCCCGCCACTGCCGGGGTCCCGGGATCCAGGGGCGGCTTCCCTGGGAGAACGCACGGCGCGCCTCGGGCTGGTGCAACGTCACGCTGACCTCTGCGGCTGCAGGCTCGCCCCGCATTCCGTGCCCCTCCCTCCCGCCCGGCCTGAGTGAGCCAGAGTCCCCGAAGAGGCTGCTCCTTTAACCCTGTCCTGTCTGAGCGAAGAACAGACGCCCTCCGGCGACCTACACGCAGAGGCGGGGCCAAATCCAAAGCTGAGACCCAGGAGCTGTGAGAACAAAGAAGAGAAAGGGAAACCTCTCCCAGCAGCCTCAGAAGCAGCGGATTAAAGCTCCATAATCAACTTGATGTACCCTGCATCTGTGGAATACATGAATAGACAACAAATCATCCCAAATTGAGGAGCCAGGAGTCAGTGCTGTGCCTCTGAGGTGGGAGAGCCAACCTCAGGACATTGGTCCACAAGAGACCTCCCAGCTCCACATAATATCAAACGGCGAAAATCTTCCAGAGATCTCCATCTCAACACCAGCACCCAGCTTCACTCAACGACCAGCAAGCTACAGTGCTGGACACCCTATGCCAAACAACTAGCAAGACAGGAACACAACGCCACCCATTAGCAGAGAGGTGGCCTAAAATCATAAAAAGTCTGCAGACACCCCAAAACACACCACCAGACGTGGACCTGCCCACCAGAAAGACAAGATCCAGCCTCATCCACCAGAACACAGGCACTAGTCCCCTCCACCAGGAAGCCTACACAACCCACTAAACCAACCTTAGCCACTGGGGACAGACACCAAAAACAACGGGAACTACGAACCTGCAGCCTGCAAAAAGGAGACCCCAAACACAGTAACATAAGGAAAATGAGAAGACAGAAAAACACACAGCAGGAGAAGGAGCAAGATAAAAACCCACCAGACCTAACAAATGAAGAGGTAATAGGCAGTCTACCTGAAAAAGAGTTCAGAATAATGATGGTAAAGATGATCCAAGATTCTATTTCCCAGATCCAAAATCTTGGAAATAGAATAGACAAACTGCAAGAAACAGTTAACAAGGACCTAGAAGAACTAAAGATGAATCAAGCATCGATGAAAAACACAATAAATGAAATAAAAAATACTCTAGATGGGATCAATAGCAGAATAACTGAGGCAGAAGAACGGATAAGTGAGGTGGAAGATAAAATAGTGGAAATAACTGATGCAGAGAAAAATAAAGAAAAAAGAATGAAAAGAACAGAGGACAGTCTCAGAGACCTCTGGGACAACATTAAATGCACCAACATTCGAATTATAGGGGTTCCAGAAGAAGAAGAGAAAAAGAAAGGGACTGAGAAAATATTTGAAGAGATTATAGCTGAAAACTTCCCTAATATGGGAAAGGAAATAGTTAATCAAGTCCAGGAGGCACAGAGAGTCCCATACAGAATAAATCCAAGGAGAAATACGCCAAGACACATATTAATCAAACTGTCAAAAATTAAACACAAAGAAATCATATTAAAAGAAGCAAGGCAAAAACAACAAGTAACACACAAGGGAATCCCCATCAGGATAACAGCTGATCTCTCAGCAGAAACTCTACAAGCCAGAAGGGAGTGGCAGGACATAATTAAAGTGATGAAGGAGAAAAACCTGCAGCCAAGACTACTCTACCCAGCAAGGATCTCATTCAGATTTGATGGAGAAATTAAAACGTTTACAGACAAGCAAAAGCTGAGAGAGTTCAGCACCACCAAACCAGCTTTACAACAAATGCTAAAGGAACTTCTCTAGGCAAGAAACACAACAAAAGGAAAAGATCTACAATAACGAACCCAAAACAATTAAGAAAATGGGAATAGGAACACACATATCGATAATTACCTTAAATGTAAATGGACTAAATGCTCCCACCAAAAGACACAGATTGGCTGAATGGATACAAAAACAAGACCCATATATATGCTGTCTACAAGAGACCCACTTCAGACCTAGAGACACATACAGACTGAAAGTGAGGGGATGGAAAAAGATATTCCATGCAAATGGAAACCAAAAGAAAGCTGGAGTAGCAATTCTCATATCAGACAAAATAGACTTTAAAATAAAGACTACTAGAAGAGACAAAGAAGGACACTACATAATGATCAAGGGGTCGATCCAAGAAGAAGATATAACAATTGTAAATATTTATGCACCAAACATAGGAGCACCTCAATACATAAGGCAAATACTAACAGCCATAAAAGGAGAAATCAACAGTAACACAATCATAGTAGGGGACTTTAACACCCCACTTTCACCAATGGACAAATCATCCAAAATGAAAATAAATAAGGAAACACAAGCTTTAAATGATACATTAAACAAGAGGGACTTAATTGATATTTATAGGACATTCCATCCAAAAACAACAGAATACACATTTTTCTCAAGTGCTCATGGAACATTCTCCAGGATAGATCATATCTTGGGTCACAAATCAAGCCTTGGTAAATTTAAGAAAATTGAAATTGTATCAAGTATCTTTTCTGACCACAATGCTATGAGACTAGATATCAATTACAGGAAAAGAGCTGTAAAAAATACAAACACATGGAGGCTAAACAATACACTACTTAATAACGAAGTGATCACTGAAGAAATCAAAGAGGAAATTAAAAAATACCTAGAAACAAATGACAATGGAGACACGACGGCACAAAACCTATGGGATGCAGCAAAAGCAGTTCTAAGAGGGAAGTTTATAGCAATACAATCCCACCTTAAGAAACAGGAAACATCTCGAATAAACAACCTAACCTTGCACCTAAAGCAATTAGAGAAAGAAGAACAAAAACATCCCAAACTTAGCAGAAGGAAAGAAATCATAAAAATCAGAGAAGAAATAAATGAAAAAGAAATGAAGGAAACGATAGCAAAGATCAATAAAACTAAAAGCTGGTTCTTTGAGAAGATAAACAAAATTGATAAACCATTAGCCAGACTCATCAAGAAAAAAAAGGAGAAGACTCAAATCAATAGAATTAGAAATGAAAAAGGAGAAGTAACAACTGACACTGCAGAAATACAAAAGATCATGAGAGATTACTATAAACAACTCTATGCCAATAAAATGGACAACCTGGAAGAAATGGACAAATTCTTAGAAATGCACAACCTGCCAAGACTGAATCAGGAAGAAATAGAAAATATGAACAGACCAATCACAAGCACTGGAATTGAAACTGTGATTAAAAATCTTCCAACAAACAAAAGCCCAGGACCAGATGGCTTCACAGGCGAATTCTATCAAGCATTTAGAGAAGAGCTAACACCTATCCTTCTCAAACTCTTCCAAAATATAGCAGAGGGAGGAACACTCCCAAACTCATTCTACGAGGCCACCGTCACCTTGATACCAAAACCAGACAAGGATGTCACAAAGAAAGAAAACTACAGGCCAATATCACTGATGAACATAGATGCAAAAATCCTCAACAAAATACTAGCAAACAGAATCCAACAGCACATTAAAAGGATCATACACCATGATCAAGTGGGGTTTATTCCAGGAATGCAAGGATTCTTCAATATACGCAAATCAATCAACGTGATACACCATATTAACAAATTGAAGGAGAAAAACCATAAGATCATCTCAATAGATGCAGAGAAAGCTTTCGACAAAATTCAACACCCATTTATGATAAAAACCCTGCAGAAAGTAGGCATAGAGGGAACTTTCCTCAACATAATAAAGGCCATATATGACAAACCCACAGCCAGCATCGTCCTCAATGGTGAAAAACTGAAACCATTTCCACTAAGGTCAGGAACAAGACAAGGTTGCCCACTCTCACCACTCTTATTCAACATAGTTTTGGAAGTTTTAGCCACAGCAATCAGAGAAGAAAAGGAAATAAAAGGAATCCAAATCGGAAAAGAAGAAGTAAAGCTGTCACTGTTTGCAGATGACATGATACTATACATAGAGAATCCTAAAGATACTACCAGAAAACTACTAGAGCTAATCAATGAATTTGGTAAAGTTGCAGGATACAAAATTAATCCACAGAAATCTCCGGCATTCCTATATACTAATGATGAAAAATCTGAAAGTGAAATCAAGGAAACACTCCCATTTACCATTGCAACAAAAAGAATAAAATATCTAGGAATAAACCTACCTAAGGAGACAAAAGACCTGTATGCAGAAAATTATAAGACACTGATGAAAGAAATTAAAGATGATACAAATAGATGGAGAGATGTACCATGTTCTTGGATTGGAAGAATCAACATTGTGAAAATGACTCTACTACCCAAAGCAATCTACAGATGCAATGCAATCCCTATCAAACTACCACTGGCGTTTTTCACAGAACTGGAGCAAAAAATTTCACAATTTGTATGGAAACACAAAAGACCCCGAATAGCCAAAGCAATCTTGAGAACGAAAAATGGAGCTGGAGGAATCAGGCTCCCTGACTTCAGACTATACTACAAAGCTACAGTAATCAAGACAGTATGGTACTGGCACAAAAACAGAAAGATAGATCAATGGAACAGGATAGAAAGCCCAGAGATAAACCCACGCACATATGGTCACCTTATCTTTGACAAAGGAGGCAGGAATGTACAGTGGAGAAAGGACAGTCTCTTCAATAAGTGGTGCTGGGAAAACTGGATAGGGACATGTAAAAGTATGAGATTAGATCACTCCCTAACACCATACACAAAAATAAGCTCAAAATGGTTTAAAGACCTAAATGTAAGGCCAGACACTATCAAACTCTTAAAGGAAAACATATGCAGAGCACTCTATGACATAAATCACAGCAAGATCCTTTTTGACCCACCTCCTAGAGAAATGGAAATAAAGACAAAAATAAACACATGGGACCTAATGGAACTTCAAAGCTTTTGCACAGCAAAGGAAACCATAAACAAGACCAAAAGACAACCCTCAGAATGGGAGAAAATATTTGCAAATGAAGCAACTGACAAAGGATTAATCTCCAAAATTTATAAGCAGCTCATGCAGCTCAATAACAAAAAAACAAACAGCCCAATCCAAAAATGGGCAGAAGACCTAAATAGACATTTCTCCACAGAAGATATACAGACTGCCAACAAACACATGAAAGGATGCTCAACATCTTTACTCATTAGAGAAATGCAAATCAAAACTACAATGAGATATCATCTCACACCAGTCAGAATGGCCATCATCAAAAAATCTAGAAACAATAAATGCTGGAGAGGGTGTGGAAAAAAGGGAACACTCTTGCACTGCTGGTGGGAATGTGAATTGGTACAGCCACTATGGAGAACGGTATGGAGGTTCCTTAAGAAACTACAAATAGAACTACCATATGACCCAGCAATCCCACTACTGGGCATATACCCTGAGAAAACCATATTTCAAAAAGAGACATGTACCATAGTGTTCATAGCAGCCCTATTTACAATAGCCCAGAGATGGAAACAACCTAAGTGTCCATCATCGGATGAATGGGTAAAGAAGATATGGCACATATATACAATGGAATATTACTCAGCCATAAAAAGAAATGAAATTGAGCTATTTGTAATGAGGTGGATGGACCTAGAGTCTGTCATACAGAGTGAAGTAAGTCAGAAAGGGAAAGACAAATACTGTATGCTGACACATATATATGGAATTTAAGAAAAAATAAATGTCATGAAGAACATAGGGGTAAGACAGGAATAAAGACACAGACCTACTAGAGAATGGACTTGAAGATATGGGGAGGGGGAAGGGTAAGCTGTGACAAAGTGAAAGAGCGGCATGGACATATATACACTACCAAACGTAAGGTAGATAGCTAGTGGGAAGCAGCCGCATAGCACAGGGAGATCAGCTCGGTGCTTTGTGACCGCCTGGAGGGGTGGGATAGGGAGGGTGGGAGGGAGACGCAAAAGGGAGGGGATATGGGAACATATGTATATGTATAACTCATTAAATTTGTTATAAAGCAAAAAAAAAAATAAAATAAAATAAAGTATAAAAAAAAAAGTAGTCATGCTGAGAAGCAATTCTATATTGAAATATATATTATTTTATTATAAATTACTTTTATTCCTCCCTTATATTATGGTCAAGACTCTATTTGTATATATGAATATAAATTTACATAAGATATATAATATAAATATAATAGGTATATGTACATAAATAAATATATGCAAACATCTGGAGTAGGTTATAATAACTATGTATTTTATTTCAGATTAATAAAGAGGAGCTACAAAATATTTGTTAGAAAAAGAGAGGTTTTGAAAGGATTAAAAATGACTGCCATAACTCTTCGTACAGTTTACCATTTCAAGAATATATTACATTTCTTCAAGTCTCTGAGACTTTACAGAAATGCTCCTTCTGTCTAGAAAAAAATCCTTTCCTGCGTGTCTGCATGATATACTCTTTCTTGTTCATCTATTGAGAAGGATTCACATCCTTCCTTGACCATGCTCTAACATAAGTGGGTACCTACTTACATCATAGGGCTCGTCACATAGCATCATAATAATATGTGAATATATGTGAATATGTGAATATCTACCTCTGTGTTAATTTCCTATGTCTGCTGTAACAAATGACAAAAACCTTACTGGCTTAAAACCACACATACTTATTATCTCACAGTTCTGTGGTTGAGAAGTCTGACATGAATCTCACTAAGCTAAAATCAAAACGTAACAGTTCTGTATCCTTTCTGGAGGCTATAGGTTAGAAGAATCCATTTCCTCTCCATGCTTTCAAGTGCAACCTTCCACAAGACACTAGAACATGAACACAATTTAGCCAAGTTCTTTGCCACTTCATAACAAGGATCACCTTTCATCCAGCTTCCAATAACATGTTCCTTGTTTCTGTCAGAGACCTCACCAGAATGGCCTTTAATGCCCATATTCTACCAACACCATACTCATGATTTTCATACATTCTCAGAAGCTGGAAGCTTTCCCTCCAGCTCTTTTCTTTCTGAGCTCTCATCAGAATCACCCTTAACATCCATATTTTCAGCACACACCTCAAAACTGCTCCAGCTTTTACCTGTTACCCCTTTCCAAAACTGCTTCTACATTTTAGGTATCTGTTACAGCAGCACCCTACTTCTTGGTACCAAAATCTGTTTTAACTCAGGTTACCACAGAAAAATACTACAGACTAAGTAGCTTAAACAACAGATATTTATTTTCTCACAGTTCTAGAGGCCAAAAGTCCATAATGAAGGTGCCAGTAAATTCAGATGAGAGCTCTCTTCCTGGCTTTCAGACAGCCTACTTTCTTGCTGTCTGTGTTTGGAGGGTTGGGGCATGAGTTCTCTCCTCCTATTCTCATAAGACCACTAACCAATCAGAAGGGTCCATGCTCATGACCTAATCTAAATCTAATTACCTCCCAAAGGCTCCATCTCCAAATACAATCATATTGGAGGTTAGAGCTTAAACAAAGTATAATTTTTTAAGGAACACATTCAGTCTGTAACTGGTAATATGCGATAAAGCCAGTATAGGAAAATGTTAATTGTAGAATTTAAGTGGCAGAAATATGAGTGTTCACAGTCAATTTTGTCAAATTTAATGTGTGTTTAAAACTTTTAATAAGATGTTAGGGAAAAATGTTAATGTAGGCCTCAGCATACCAAACTACCTCTATAAATAGTTGTTGAGAGATGGGTAAATTTAGTGGAATTCTGCTTGCCAGTTAGCTCTGAGGTTAAGATGAAGATCAGGACAATCTGTCCTTTTCATATTTCTGATGCACTGATCCTTTTCTGGAAAGCATTATGCAATACAATCAACACCCCATTTGGAGGTGCTTATGTGCTGGAGGCGCAGTTGCTGCAACAAGCTTGGTGATTAGAAACCTGTGTAGCTGGTTATAGCAATCTGAGTTATTGTTGAATGTGAGCTGTAAGGCAGCAGGTGTCTTGTTGTCTGAAGAAGTCTTCTGGGAGCCCTAAGGTTACTGTGCGTTACAGAGGATGGATTTTATCCAGTTGTGTATACGATACTCAGATGGAAAGAGAATGAGTGGGAGTTTGGTTCAGTGATTTTCAAGTCCAATTACAAACATTAAATTATATGGTTTGTTTATGACCATATCTAAGAAAGTGAATAAACTCTTTGGCAGGGAATAAGCCAGTAATTACGTCATTTAGTCATTTAATAAGCATTGTCTGAACACCTACTATGGGCCAGGCCCTGGGTTAGGTGCTGTGATATATGTAGAGATAAATCAGTGATAGGCCTTGGTGAGGGTCACCCTCTCTAACCTCTAGGGAGACCTCCAGGCCTATAGCTGCCCTCTACTTATCCCCCACCACTGGCCACCATCACTCTCTTAGGTAAGAGGAGCTGTTATGTTTCAAGAACAAAACAGATATTTAAAGGTTGAACAATGGAATCACCATAGGCAGTAGTGCACCTACCAACAGAAGCATATTTAAACTTGGATCCACTCACTCAGACTAAGGTCATGGTAAGATGAAGTGTACTAGTTGTATACTGGGAACAGCCTTTGCCCTTGGAAGGACAAATATAACAAGGGGAGTCCCAGCTAGAAGACTGCCTGCAGTGGATATTTAGACCAGCTCTGCTTGAGATGATAGAGGGGCAGGATATAAAAATGAGTGAAAATGGTTTCAGTTATTTAACCCAGCATTGCACAGTAGAGGAACCACCTAGGGATTTTGGCTGAGGATGGTGATAATAATAAAAAGGGAGTGAGAGAGTGTCATTGACATATATACACTACCAAATGTAAAATAGATAGCTAGTGGGAAGCAGCTGCATAGCACAGGGAGATTAGCTCGGTGCTTTGTGACCACCTAGAGGAATGGGATAGGGAGAATGGGAGGGAGACACAAGGGAAGGAGATATGGGGATATATGTATATGTATAGCTGGTAACTAACCCACCATTGTAAAGCAATTATACCCCAATAAAGATGTTAAAAAAAAAAGGGGAGCTTTTTTTCTGGAGTATCCAGAAAAAAAAAAAGGTATGTATTCCTGAGAGACTAAACTAGAGGCTCTGTAGAGATAAGCATCTCATCAAGACTCAAATCTCTACCCATGTTTTCTCAAGAGACATATCTTACACTTAGCTCAAGTAGCTTAAGTTTTAAAAGGGGAAATAAGATATGCATGCCCATAATGACTGATCATGCTAATTAAACCTTATTGTAATCATAGTAAGTATTATTTTACATTCCTGTTTCCTTTAACAGTTTTTGAACTATTAAGATCAGGAAGTATTATTTATTCATCTTTCTATTCCCAGCAACTAGCATAGTGGTGCATTTTTGCTTAATAAATAGTTTTGAATTAATTAAAAAGAATAATTAGTAGGTACTTGTGGGCTGAATGTGTCCTCCCAAATTTCATATGTTGAAGCCCTAGCCCCCAGTGTGGCTGTATTTAGAGATGGGGCCTCTAAGGTAGTAGTTAAGGTTAAATGAGGTCATAAAGGTGGGGCTCTGATCAGATGGGATTAGGGTCTTTATAAGAAGAGACTCCAAACACCTTGCTCTCTCTTTGCACACACCTACTGAGGAAAGGGCCATGTGAAGACACAGTGAGAAAGGTGCTGTCTGCAAACGAGGTAGAGAGCTCTCAAGAGAAACTGAATCAGCCAGAACCCTGATCTTTGACTTCTAATCTCTACAACTGTGAGAAAAAATTTCTGTTGTTTATGGTATCCAGTCTATTGTATTTTGTTATGGCAGCCTGAGCTGACTAGTAGTCCTACAAAAGTGTGAAAAATGCTAGAGCATTTAAAAGGATAAAGACATCAGTTCCAGCTGAGGGAAGGTGGATCATGTCACTGAGGAAGTAGCATCAGAGAGCTTTGAAACATAACAGATGTTTTTTCCAGTAAGGGGGAACATGATGAACAAAGCAGATGGAGGAAAAAGGATAGGAAATGTCTTGTTTGAAAATGGGGTTTGTGAATGTCAATACTGGGGGATAATTTTACATCCAGCTAGGGGCTTTGAATTTATTTTCATAAGCATCAGAGAATGATCAAAGTTTGGGCAGAGATACTAATGTGGTCAGGGCAATG
This sequence comes from Hyperoodon ampullatus, assembly GCF_949752795.1. Lineage (NCBI taxonomy): Eukaryota > Metazoa > Chordata > Mammalia > Artiodactyla > Ziphiidae > Hyperoodon > Hyperoodon ampullatus. The sequence continues at coordinate 52,372,775 of NC_136915.1, read as the reverse complement.
CTTTGAGAGGAACTGTTTCTGTGTTCAGGTTTCCTGTCTGAGGGTAAATGACATTAGGCATGACTTCACCATTGATGGTCCCAACAGGATAATCCTCTCTTGTATATAGTACTTCAGCCTCCAAACTTGTATGTGATAATCACATAGTTGCAGGGGGTCATTGCTTACATCACTGCTAATACAAAGGTTAGTTTGGGGTCAGCTCTTATCCAAGCAACTTATCCACCAGGGTCACAAGGAATCCATTTCAGGAGAAAACAGTAGCTCAGGAACCTCTTTAAATTTACCACTGGATTTATTTCCAATTCCTTTGTAATCTCTTCCTTAGAGCAGTAAATTCTGAGCTCACGGGGCTTTACATTTAATTCCAGTATTTGGATTGTGAGAGCTTTTAATACCTGTGGACTTGGCAGTTGCAGAGAGTAAAATGCATCCCCATTAATCAGAACTGGACTGAGTCATGTTACACAAACCATAGATTTCTACAAGAAAATTAAAAGGCAATATCATTTCACTTCTGCTAAATGTTTTCTTATGATTCAGAGGAAGAAATGGGACACTCTATATTGTGTCCAGTGACGCTGCCAAAAATATATCACCAAGAGACACGACAAATGAATGTATAAATAGGAATTGCTCAGAAGGGGTTAGTCATAAATCACTGAATGAGCCAGAACCATGCTTCTTTTTTTGTGTTGCTTAAAATGTGAAACGTTACTGGTGACTTCTAGAAAAACAATTTGATTTTTACACAGTGGCATTAGAAGGTTGTGGAAAATAGGGAAGTATAATTTCCGTAGGTGAAATCAGAGTCAAGGTACAACATTTTCTGTTGACTCTAGGAATGCATAAACTATTTTGAAAAATGGAATGGAGTTTGTTAAATAACAGCAATGGTGTGATTTCTACAATCATGAGTTTTCACTTTGAACATTTAGAAATCTGGGGTATGATGATGGACTGTCTTTGGGTCAAAAATGCACTATAATAAATTAGATTGAGGTAGCAGCAACAATTATGGGACTTTTCTGTTGGGGTCTTGTTACTCTTCTTTAATACTTCTAAAAAAGCCTTTCTCCATATTTTAAAAAAAACTGCTTTCTGATGTCCTGAGTTATAGTTCAAACAATTATTTTTTTCTTAAGGAAATAAAAAAAAGAAACCAAGTTTCTATTTGTTTTAAAGATATTAAAGTGGAAACTGGAAAACTATGGCTAAAAGACACTAAGACTTTCACAGAAATGCTAAGCATTTTCATAAAACTGCAGATGTTGTTAATGTTAAATAGATAAAATTTTTCTTACATATAAAATTCCTATGACATCTGTTATCTTTTTGGTTAAAAGTAGTACATTTCCTTTTGCTTAGGAGCACAGTGGTTGAGATTGCTACTTTTATTCTCACAAAATTTGTAAAGAGGCTCAAAGCCTAATTAATTTGTTCAATCATCAAGCCCAACACATAATCCCTTAGAATACAGTCAGGATTTAGTGGAGACGGCATAAGGCATTGAATATGGTTCCCAAAGTGCTGTAACTTCCCAACGGCCTGATTTTGAGTTAGTTTTTCCTGTGTAATGAGCTATTCTGAAACTTGGTGGCTTAAAACACTCATCATTTATTAACTTGCGATTCTATGGGGTTGGCAATTTGGTCTGAGCTCAGCTGGGTGGTTCTTCGGCAGATCCTATCTAGGCTCACTTATGTGGTTGTGGTCAGCTAGAGCAGCAGTCCCCAACCTTCTTGGCACCAGGGACCTGTTTCGTGGAAAACAACTTTCCCACAGACAGGGGGTGGGGGAAGGTCCAGGTGGTAATGCGAGTGATGGGGAGCTGCAGATGAAGCTTCACTCTTGCCTGCCACTTACCTCCTGCTGTGTGGCCCAGTTCCTAACAGGTCGCAGACTGGCACTGGTCTGTGGCCCAGGGGTTGGGGACCCCTGAGCTAGAGGGCTGGTTGTAGTCAGCTTGTTGGTCCCAGATGGCCTCACTCACATATCTGGAGTTTGGCTAGGGTAATAGAGGCAACTGGACCACCTGTTCTAACATCTACTAAGCCAGCCCTGGCTTCTTCCTTTGGTGGCTGTGTTCCAAAAGCACCAAGAGGGTAAATTTCAGTGTGCAAGCACTTTTCAAGCTTTGCTCTCGTCATTTTTACTAATGTCCCATTGGTCAAATCAAGTCACATGGCCAAGACCAGATTCAAGGAATAGAAAAATAGACTCCAACCCCAGTGTGGTTTGGCTTTTCCTCTTTATAGCTTTGCTGAAAATAATATTAGCAGTCTCAACCCCTGGGCTCTTGAAGAAAGGAGTTGCAACATATTGTGGGGTGTGTGTGTGTGTGTGTGTGTGTGTGTGTGTGTATTGGTCAATCTATCTTATCCAAGTTTTTCTTTAATGATATGATCCCAGTGATGGAAAGCACTCCTAGTTCTAATACTTACAAGATGTATGACTTTGGGAAATGTCCTTAGCCTCTCCATTCCCCAGCTTCCTCATTGCCTCATGGGGCTAAGAATAGTATGTATCTCTTAGGTTTATTTTGAAAATTGAATGAGTTAACAATTGTAAGGCTTAGAAAAATGCCTGGAACACAGTGTGCCCTCAGTAAATATTAGCTGTTACCAATTTTGGTCTTGTGTCTCCGTATTAGTTTTCTATTGCTGATGTAACAAATTGCCACTGAATTAGTGGCTTAAAACAACACAAATTTATTATCTTACAGTTCTTGAGGTCACCACATGACCTCTGGGTTTCACTGCACTAAAATCAAAATGTCGGCAGGTCTGTGTTAACATGTTTCCTTACCTTTTTCAGCTCTAGAGGTTGCATACATTCTTTGGCTCATGGGGTCTTCTTTGAAAGCCTTTATTTGCTGGTTGAGTCTTTCTCAAATCACACCACTCTGACCTCTGCTTCCGTCGTCATATATTCTCTAACTCTCCTCTGCCCTCTTTCACTTATACAGACCCTTATATAAGGCTCACCTCAGGATAATCTCCCCATCTCAAAATCCTTAATTTAATCACGCCTTCAAAGCCCCATTTTCCAGGTAAGATAACATATACACAGGCTCCAGGTATTAGGACGTGGACATCTTTGGTGGACCTTTATTCTGTCTGTCCCAATGTTCTCCATCCTGGGACTTGGATCATTTATCTATGAAGAAAAAGATGCTGGGAAGGCTTTGCTCAGCCACGGCTGTTTAGAGAATTGTCCTAGTACCAATGAAGAAATTCTGTCCTTTACAATGTTGAGAGTATCTTTTTCCACTCTAAACTGACAGGAGGGAGAATGGATATTTTGAATGAGTGATGAGACGAAAATGGTTATCCACCACCTATCAGTTACAGGGGTGTGATGGAGAAAATGCCCAATATTCACAAAACCTATTTACTTTTCCTCTGGCATTCAGCTTTATTATAATTCTATCCCTGTTGCTTCTAAGGGTGGTCATGAGGCAAATTCTCACCAAAGAAATGAAAATGGCAGTGATCACTGTCACATATGAGATGAGGCAGTTAGCAGAGCTGTGCCTTCTCATGGTAACTTCCTTTTTGGGCACCTGCACATAGGGGGTTCACCAGGGTACTCTGAGGCTCTAATGGTCAGGATACAAGATAGAAAGATCCTGGGTTCTCTGAGTGACTGTACGGTTCAGAGCCCCACTTGTTGTTAAGGCAAGGAAGGTTGTGGATGATTCCTTCAGCCTACTATGAGTAATACAAGCAGTTACCCACACACTGCTCTGCAGAAACGTCCTCCATTGTCATCCCTGAAGCCTTAGTGGACAAGGACATACTTTGTTCTCCATCTTTCCCTCATTCATTTCCTTCTCACTCCTGGACTTCAAGCAGAAACTTTAGATACATCAGTAGACTATAATATAATTTGAATTAGAAAATACTAAAAAAGGGTGGTGGCTACTCACTTTATCATGTTTCTAGCCAGAGTGATCTTCACAGCATTACAGAATTTAAAGAGCCAGAAAGTCTGTTAGTAATCATCTCATCTTCTCTCCTTCCTGAAGAGATGAGGAAACTTAGGTCCATAAGTTTCAGTGATTTTTCTAAATTTTTATAGTGAAACTCAGCAGTAGAACTGGGATTTGAATCAAATATAGCACTGAGCTCAGCCCTCAGCCTAGCACCTGGTATACAGGAGATTTGTGAGTTGTTGTCAAATAAATGAATGGATGAATGATACGCTCATTCTTCAATGTCCAGCTCAATGCCACCTTCTCCGTGGAGTCTTTCTTAAAAGCCACCATTTCCAATTAACCTCCCCCATCCACTTTCTTCCTGAAAGATGATATTGATCCCCTGTATAGCATTTAATAAAGTCTGCCTCAGATGTTAATTTGCATGCATCTCTCCAACCCCAGGTGACAAATAGTTTTTATTTCATGTGCCAAATTAGATTGATTGGTTGTAATGCCTGGATCACAATATTGAAATGGAGAATGAGGTCTTTTTTTTTTCATTTTGGGGTTCTTTTTTTTAACATCTTTATTGGAGTATTATTGCCTTACAATCAAGAGGTGGAGAATGAGATCTTGTCCAGCTCTGTACCACAAACGATTAGTAATGTCTGTCATGGGAAAAGGATTAGAAAATAATGGAACATGTGCCATGTGTTTCCCAATCCTAGTCTACTGTTGTATTAGAATAAAAGCTCCTTTAGGACAGAGGTATATGGCTTTTTTTTTTCTCCCTTTTTATCCTGCATGGTACTGCAAAGAGTATTTTATATATGATAGACAGATGCCTAATATTTTTTGAATTAAACTCACATAATACTGGATCTATAGGTGTCTGTAAACTTAAACCTTCCATCTATCCCTCTCCCACTTATTTTGCTTCTTCCTACATATTCTAAATTTTTTTGAGGAATTCTCTGCGTCTCTGGTTAGTTTCCATTTATCAATGAATCTCTTGGAAATATTTACTTGAAAATATTTACTAACTTTCTCTTTTCTAGTCTTTATATCACATAAGGGTATTCAAACTAGTATATCTTTCTACAAGAGTAGAATTAGTAACCTGGAGGATTACCATGGTATACCAACAAGGAACTTGCCCAACCAAACCTACTTATTTAAAGCTGTATCTTCCTTAAAAAAAGAAAAGAAAAGAAAAGAAAGGAAGTGGTAGATATTAAATAGAGAAGGTAAAAATATTAACTAATGTTGCTTTAAACATGAATGAAGAACAACTTTAAAAAACAAAATCTGGGGAACCAGCCAGATGCACTATCTGATGTATTTTTTAAAATCAGAATAGATGAGTTTATGCTCTAGTATCCAATTTACATGCTTTTCCAGGGAAAATGCAAATTATTGGTCAGGGTATTCTGTCTAAATAATTACTTTACAAGGAAAGGAACTGACTTGGAGGCCCAGGGTTGTGCGGGAAATATGCTATAATATGTAAAGTATATACGGACTCTTCACTTAAAAGCAAGAGTAGAAGAAGCTAGAATGCATTATCCGGGGTGTTCAGGAATTTTAAATGGTGCTTAAGCACTGAGATTTTACTCTTATATCTATCTTCCTTTGAAGGTTAGATACATATGCCCATTTTTGGAATCCAAATTTAGTCCTCAGGGCATTTGAGAAAATGACAGTGTGGCTTTGGTCCTCCATTTGCAACAGCCTATTGACTACTTCCCCCTAGATGTCTCACGGGATTTCAAATTTACCCTGCATAGCACAAAACTCATTGGTACCAGGAAATCTGTGACCCCATTTCTACTAAAGGGATGGCCACGCTCTCAGTTATCTAGGGATAAATCTCATGACTCACCTTTGGCTCTCTTTTTTTATCTTTTCTTTTTTAAAATAAAAATGTTAAAATTGTAAATTAATATTCTATTCTATATATATGTATATTTCCACTTTATTGAGGTATAATTGACAAAACAAACTGTAAAATATTTAAATTATACATTTTGGGTCTTCTTTCTTCCTAAAACCTTTTCAAAGCTCAGTAAGTTTTGTACATCCTACCTCCAAAACATGAGAGCAGGCTCTCTAGAGATGGTCAGATTCAAATTCAAGACCCATTTCTGACACTTAATAAGTGTGACCTTGTCTAAGGCACTCACTGCTCTAGGCCTTCATTTTTAAATCTATTAAATGTGAGGAATACCTCATAAATTGGTTATCCAGGTTTTCAATTATTTAATTGATATAAAGTACTGACACTATGCCTTTTTACAAGTCTAAATAAAACCCAAATATGACTGATAATTGCTACCATGATTTCAACTTCTATTATTCATCCTGCCACCACCATCCTTCCTGTCCCGTCTTTCTGCGTTGCCACTCCTCCCAGCTAGGACCTCAGGACCTCTCACCTAGGATCTCAAACTTTGTTCCTCTCTGGTCCCCTGCCTCAAGGCTGATGCTCCAGTGCATTTTTTTATATTGGTTTTATTCTTATCTTGCTGGTGTTTAGCTCTGACCACATCACCTGCCATATAAACACCTTCAGTGCTTCCCACTCTCATGTCCCCGTTCCTCAGTTTATGCGGGTCCCCCAGAGTAGAAAAGGACATTCCACAGAATGCTGCACTTCTTTACTCTTGGTTCTGCCTCAGCAACTCTTACTAAGAGAGACCTCAAATACTTGGAAAAATAAAAGTCAGAGTTATAGTCTAAGTCAATCTTGGCTCCTTGAAAGGAATAGAGACAAGGGTCAAATATAGAATGATGCACTTATATTAGGAGCAGAAATGTGTGTGTGTGTGTGTGTGTGTGTGTGTGTGTGTGTGTGTGTTGGGGAGCAGTAATAATAAATTGCCCATAAACAAACAGTCTCTAGATATGGGATCCATTTATTATCCATTACCTCTGTGAGATCCCAAGGCTCAAGGCAGAAGAAATGGGTTAAATCTTAGGCAAGGTCCAAAAATGTCTTCAAACCTCACAACTTCAGCCTAAGTTACAAGGGCAGGTTTTGTAGGACAAAGCCTTATGGTAATTATTTGAATTTCACTGTGGTTCTCTGTACCTACTACATGTCTTTCAGGTGACTTCAGTGCTGGTAGCAACTAGTAAGTGATTCATGGTTTTGGAGTCCTAGTCAAGTGGCTTTCTAATTCATCACAAGCAACAAGGCACTTTCTTAATTCAGAGAATAGTCCTGGAACACTTCGCCTCTGGCAACCACAGCACATGGCCTGGGATATAAAGGTAAGTAAGGGTCAATCTTTGTCCTTGAAGCATGAAAACTTATAGGAGAGAGAGACAAATAATAAAGATACAGCATGTAGCATTCTATAAGAACATATAAATTTTTGTGGAAATATAAATGAGAAAGCAATTAATTCTGTCTGTGAGGAAGGTTATATTTTCCAGGAAAATTAATCAAAATGCATGAAGAGAGAGGAGTGAAAATGCAGCATGTCTAAGAACATGAAGTTGGCTTGCATGTGGGGATGGGATACTTGGGGCCAGGCAGTGTGGGGAGAGAGTATGACTAAAAATTAAGGAACGATGAGTTAACTAGACCAGATTGGTATGCATTGCGTGCGAGTTTCTACTTTAGTATGCAGGTTTGTCTGGGCTATCCAGCCCTAGAGAACCCTGCCATTAACTATGGGAGTCTTAGATATTTTTTATGCAGGAAGTGATGTGGTTTTAGAAAGATAATATTTTTGGTAGAGTGGACATGAACTGAGACTATGTAGGAGATTCTTGTACTAACTGAGAAGAGCTGATGAAAGCCAAGGAAAGGGAAGTACTAGTGAGCAGGAAGAAGAAAAATGATGTGAGAGAAGTTTCAGTGGTATCAGTGCGAAGACTTGATGGTTGATTGGCTGGGAGAAACACACCATGGACAACTGAGATTTTTAATGTTGACAGTTGGGGTATGGAGATGAAGATAATGTAAACTACATAGAAAAGGCAGAAAAATAAGCAACGTTCAGGAAGTAAGATGATGGTTTTGTACATATTGATTTCGGGCTTTTGTGTACCTTCTTATCAGAAATATCAGCTGGGCAGCTGGAAATGGGAAATGTGGAAATGGGTTAGGTCTTGGAATGTATATTTAACATAAAGGTTTAGCATAAAGGAGGCCTTTGAAAGGATAGGGTGATTGAATTGAGCTGAGAGAAAGAGTATGTATAGGAAGAAGAGAAGCAAGTTTGGGGCAGAATTCTGAGAAGCTCAGCATTTCAAGGGTGGGCATTCTTTCTCTGCTTCTTTAATTATTTCTTCCCTCAGCTGAGAATGTCACTCCTGGATTGTTGCACCTCTCCACTGACTTGGCATACATCTTGAATTTCATGCAATATTTTATTTCAAAAAAATGTTAGAGCTATTTTGTGAAAAGTCTGTAAAAAGCCTATTTCCCTGTCTCCTATGAAAAAAGCTGGTAAACTCTTATGTGGTAGATTTGGAACAAGACATAAATTGAGCCACGATTCCCAGCCAGGCACAAATCCACAGGCATCACTATTAAATATACGAAAATGGTGCCAGGTACAAAGAAGTGCACAGTGTGAACACACAAACGGCGATTCATTGGTTTGCGGCACATGAAATACCATCATAAGGCAGCACTGCCATCTGCTCAGAGGTAACTTGTCCACAAACCTACCCAGCACTGGAGAACAATGGAAGTGGCGGCAGTGCTGGGCTGGTTTCTCCTTAGAAAAAAGACTGATTCTTAAGACTGTGAAGGGCCATTTGCCCTCCAGCAAATGGCTGGGGAATGAGCTGGCCTCTTTATCTAGAGCTCAGGGAACCCCAAAGGACTGCAGAGAAGGTCATCTTCACAACTGAGAAGAGGAAGTATCTTTAGGAGGGGAGGCATCTTCTGAGAATTTCACATCAGTGAAAGTAAAGTAAAGATAACATATCTCCCTAGAGACCAGAATACCCCGTCTCCCTGTGGCACTGAGCCTTAATCCTCACTCTGAAATGTTTTATCCTTTGGGGGTCTGAAACAAGCTGGTGCTCATTTGCAAGTGGATGGGATAGTTTGAAAAACAGAAATATATTGAATCCAAAGCAAGCAAACATCCACCCTTTCCTAATGGTGCTGAGGTGGGAGCTCCCTGCAGTGGTACTTCATGTGCCTCTTGCCAAAAGCCACAGGCTTTTCTTCTCATTTATTTTAAATCATCCTCTCCATACTCACCTCAAAGTTCAGGTTGCCAAAGCCCTTAAGTTCTAGCAGTGTGCTTTCCTTTTCTCACACCCTTCTAAAACATTGTGGTGTTTGATCTAATGCCAAGACTGACCACTGGGGAAATTTAGAAATGGAGCCACTCGGTATTTTTGTAACCAGAAGGGAAGAGGGGGAATATATAATTTCAGCAGTGTTGCCTACCCAGACTGTTCATCTGGTTGTTGTGGAAACTCTGTACTTCCAGAGAAATACACAAAAGTAGAAAGGAAAAGAAAGAAAGCAGCATCCAAAAATCCCACCCATAACCCTCTAAACCTGAAGCAACCATTGTTGTTGGTATCTTGTCCTATTTTCTTCCAGTCATTTTAATTTTTATTTCTAATGTGGTTCAGGTTTGCTGGTTATTTCCTTGATTTATATACACTTTCCCAAAGGTTTAAACTAACTGTTTGCGTTTTATTCTCCCAATACTTAGAGATCCCCATTTTGTAGATGGTTTCATAGATTGGATCCAAGGAGGTTAGAAGACTCACTTAATGTCACACAGATAATGGAGAGTCAGGCAGGAATATGAACCCAGTTTCCCTGGATTCACATCTCCAATTCTTCTCACTACAAACATAGCTGCAAAATTGTGTTGCTGGAGTTAGATGGTTAAGCTGTCTAAATTTCAACTGGCATGTTAGTGAATAATGTAGCCTGAACCGATTAAGATCCACAGGTGCTGAGCTTCAGTAATAAAGCTCTGGCTTCCTTGATGACTGAAAACTTTGTTCCAGAATAGTATTCTAAGCTTTCTTAAATAGTTAACCTACCTTGCTCAAATACCCAATTTTCTACCAATGAGTTGTTGAAATGCTTTCATTGCATTCTGATGCAAACTGAATGAAAGATGAACCTTCATCTTGAAAATAGGTGGAAAATAGATAGCTAGTGGGTTTTATGAAGAGAAGTGTGTTGCCTTTGGCTTATGAACTCTAATTTATACCACCTTAGTTCTAGATTCTTTTGATTATTTTTTCAATCTGCAAGTATGGGTTGAGCTGTATTTGACACCTTGATCTTTGTTGCTGTTTCTTTGCTTGCTGAACACTATTTTCTTGGAATTAATGCAAAATTAAAAATGGATTCCAAAACCATAAATAAAATTTACTGATTTATTTTTCAGAGTAAAAGTTCTTTCAGAGCAAGACAAGATGTCCCGTTCCAAATTCTAGTCTAGTCTACATTTTTGTAATTGAGCTAAGACTCTACAATAGCTGAATTTTGTAAAGCAAAACTCAGAAATCACCATTCCATAACATATATCTTGCATATGTTGCTCAGGAAAGAAGTTAATTACCTAGTTCCTCCATGGAATGTCATAGAGGTACTCACCATCACTCATTAGAATTGTTGAAAACCACTGATGAGACCATAAGCACTTCCAAACCCTCTTCCTGTTCTGGCTCAAAGTTTCTCCATTGAAGTTCGCAGTTGCAGCTGAAAATGTGCCTTCCATCATTCATCACCTAATTTGTGTCTACTAGAAAGGATTGTATCTCTTGATGACAAATTCTTTTGGATGGGATATACTGAGAAAGGGATATTGAGGTACTTTACCTTCTTACTTTACATTCATTATGAATCCATAAACTAGGTTAGAAATTGTCCCAGTATCATTAGTTCATTCATATTCTGCTCCAGATAAAATAAATCAAACTTATACCTATGGCTTGTAACCATTGTGTCTCACTTTTTAAACTTGACCCAACTTAGCCCTATGACCAAAATATTACACCTAAATTCATACATAACAAATCTCATATATAAATTTAAAGCAAAGCTTAATTTGTCTAGTTATAAAAATAATAAGTTTAATTATAGATACCTGACAAATATAGAAAAATAAAAATAATCAATAATCCTAGCATCCATAAAAGACCTGCTAATATTTTTGTGTACTTCTAGATTTTATATGTGTTTGTATATGTGTGTGCATGTGTTTAAAATATAATATTGTGTATACATTTTCAGATAGTATCATATAAACATTTTTATATCTTTAAAATGTTATAAACAATTGTTGATAGCTTAATCAAGTGCATGATTTACTTAGCTATTTTCTCCTATTATTGGCTAAGCTGTTTTTGGACATTTAACTATAATTGAGATTTTGTTAATTTAGAACTAAATACAGAAATTGTTAGATATTTATGATCAGATTTGTTTATATCAATGAAAAGTCAGAGAACATTCACTGGTTTAGCAAAATGTAAGAAAACAAACACTGGATTAATGGAATCCTTTTGTTTTATGTTGTTTGGGTTATTGTCCCTCTCAGGAGACAAGGGTTTATAAATGGATTTGCAGTCAAAACTGTCTTGGATTCTGAGCTTGATTCAGGTTTTTTAAGTTCTCCAAGTTTCTGAATCCTCTTTATGAAATAGAGTTAATACCTATTCTATAGAAAAATTGTGACAGTTGAGGAGATAACGCATGTAATGGGGCTTAGCATTAGGAGCAGTGAGCAAGACAGATATAGAAGCAAAACAAAGCAGCAGCATCAGTGGTCAGGTAGGATGAGTACCGGGTCTTATAGGACTACACAAGAGAGGCACCTAACTCAGACAGGAAGGTCAGGGGCAGGGATCAGATCAGGAAAGTCTACTTGGTGGATATGTAGGAGGTAACCAGGAGTAATAATGGAATTTAGTGTTTTCCAAAGCCCAAAGAGAAGCAAGAAACAATTTTATAAGGAAAGGACTTAGGAAAAGATAAGACTGCTGTAACAAGTGTTTGGGCTCTGAGTTGAGTCAGGAGTGCCACAGGATTTAATAATCTCTAGGAATCAAGTCTCCAGAAGAAGGGATTAATAGCCATGTCTAATCTACTTGATGGAACAAACCATTTGGATCGCTTCTTATGCCTCCTGTAGAAAAAAGAGGAAAATTCTTACCTATTGTCCTAAGACCTGAATATAACTACTTTCATATTTTGATATTTGTGGAATACTTTTCCTATACATGGTTATTTTGACATGGTATGATCATTCTGTGTCTGTAATTAACATCTTTTTATTCACAACTTCATGTTATACTGGAAACATCTTCCCATACTCTTATCAACTCTGTAGAAACATAATTTTTAATTTTTGCATAATTGTCAAATATATTTACCATAATATACTTAACTCTTCTCCTGTTTAAGTCTATTACAATTATTTTCTAGTATTAATAGTGTTATGGCAAGCATCTTTATATCATTATTCATATTTTACCATAACTCCTTAGAACAGATACTATGGACCCAGATTACTGTGTTAGTGGCAAAGAAGATTGTACTCAATTCTTCTGGGTCCCTGCCTCACATACACTCTGCCAGATCTCTCACTGCATCTGTGGCTGAGATGGTCTTTTCTGTGGATACTTCAACTCATTTTGTGCTGACAGTATCTCACCTTAAATGTACTGCACACTTTTGCTTTTCTTCCTTCAATTATAGGAGACTGGTATTTGACCTGTGTACATGTGAAGCTCAGCAGTGTTGGGGAAAGAGCACCCCCCAGGGCAACTTTTGACCAAAGATTTGCTCTAGGGTGATGTCATGATAGATACTGCTCCTAGAGCCTGGCTTTTCCTCTTTCTCTATCTCACTCTATCTAGTCCCTTATTCCTGTTCCCTGGAATCACTTTTCCTCACATGAGCTCTTATCAAGCTCTGCTTTGAGGGAAACCTAAGTTAACCTAAGTTAAAGATTTCTAAGGATCATAATACATGCATGTTGTAAAGTTGCTTTCCAAAATGTTCATCATTCCTCATAGCTTTATTCTAGTGAAATCTGATTAGCTTTCTCTGAGGGTGGAGCTCCTAAATTAAGACTATACTTTGAGTAAGAGCTGAAAAATAAATGCCTAAGTCCATCCAAGTACCAAAAATAACGATTTGTCCTTTTCAAGTAGAGTTTCATCTCAGCTCTAAAAACAATGTGAGCCAGGACAAGTAATACATTAGGAACTCTGCCTCTACCAGTAGACCATATCTGCAAAGAGTTTGTTGCCATATGCCCAGAGCCCAGTGCCTGGAGGAAAGAAAGCATAGTGCCTTTGCAAGCTTTGGGTCCCAATGACCTGACCTGCCATCTGCTTTGAATTTCTGAATTTTACATTCCACTCCTGGCCCTGCTTTAGTCCCGGAGGCTAGAATCCCACAGAAGACCAAACACAGTTCTGGGAGTTTTGCTCCTTTTATACATGGCCCACATGGTTCTGGGGACTACCTCTGGCAGCGTTCTGCTTCAGGGACTCCCAGAATTATTTCATCCATGTCTTCCTAATCCAGGATTTCTGCTCACTCCTAACTGGAGACACCTTCTGTTATTGACATCAGTTTGATTGGAATTGTGGTCATCTATATGAAATACAGTAACTAAACACCAAGCTGGAAGACTATTTTAAAAGAAGTTTAGAGGATGTAAAACAGATGACGATGGAAAAGAGATATGAATCTGGGTGAAAAATTAAGTTCCGGGGAGTCTAGGAATGAAAATTCTAGGATCCCAGGCATGGAGTCCCTTTGATGTTCTTTCATCAGGTAGATGTCAGGCTTTGTTCACCAAAGCCCATTTAGGTTTGAGGGTAAGAAGCACAAGCTCCATATTTCTAAGGGTGTCTAAAATGCCCTAGGTTAAGACAACTTCTGGAGGATAGCTAAAAATTACATGATATGCTTTATATTTTACTGAATAAAAGGCTGTACTTAGCTTACACATCACTGTACTCACCAAGATGAAAAATCTTAATTCTTTCACTCTTCCTTCATTCATTCACTCATTCATTTAAGAGGTGTTCAGAGAGTATAAAAAGACCACATTCCTTATAGAGATGTCTCTCATCTGATAATACTTTATGTAACTGCAGGCAGGTGACCTTGCTGGGATGGTGACACTGAACTATTCATCATCAGAATTTAAAACTCTTTATTTATCTAGAAATCCAATGCTTTTCTTGCACAAAATACACTTGCATATAATCTGCTTATGTACTTTAGAGACAACAATGTTATTTATTCTTCCAAAGTTACCTGGAGTCCATACCATTCATCACAGCTTGCAAATATATTTACTTTTTTCCTGATGGCTTTCGTCTAATTTTTTTCCAGCTTCCTTTCCTCCAGTGAGTAATGAACTGGAAACAGAGACAGTTTCAGTTGTCATTCTGTACTGGGTAATCTCAAACCTGGGATGTTCTCTGCTGTCAGTGGCATTTGTACTATCATTAATTCATTTACTTAACAAGTATTTATTGAATATTTTGCCAGGCAGAATACAACAGTGAAGAAAATAAAGGTGGTCCCTCTTTTCATAGAACTTATGATCAGTTCTAGACATATCTAACCTTTGGGTTTAGGAGGGATATTAATCTAATTATTGGACCAAGTAGAAGTTGGGAGGGGGACTTGGAATTAGTATTTAAACTTGGAAACCCAACAAGGGATGCTCATCCTCCTAAACCCATTGGCAAATTGTCAAGGGATTGATAGACTCCAGTGAGTTCCAGGAAGAATACGAGGGTTTCTAGTCATGTCAGGGAGAAAGAACAGCTTTTTCCTATTTCTGTGTCCTTGGCCAATCACTTCATCACCCTGAATCTCATTTTGTCTCAAGTGTAAAATGAGAAAGATAATTCTTATTTCATAGAGTTGTGAATATTAAATGATTAAATACACGTAAAGCACTAGAATGGTGCATGACACTTAACAAGCACTCAGAAATATTAGCTATGGTTGCTGTCATTGATGACGTAGCCTTGAGAAGTCAATACTTTGGATTTGGGATTCAGGTATGCAATTATCATTCATGAGTTTTGTTTAGAGGTAATATAATATTGGCTCTGTAGTTCAGCTAAAGGATAAGCAGAGTAGTAATGAGAGAGGATGGGAGCCTGAATAGACGCAGTTCAGGGGAATGGGGAAGGTAAGTGCTAGAAGGTCCTGTGAGAAAATGTCACCTATCCCAGAGTTGTTAAGTAAGACTTCCTAGAAGAGATGACATATAAATTGATTTCAGAGAATAAGGAGGATTTATCCATGAAGTGAGGGAGATTATAACTGTTAGGAAAAAGAGTAAGGCATTTGAGGAACTGCAAATAATTTATTCTATTTGGGGTATAGGTGAGTAATGGTGAAAGAGGATACTAGAGAGGAGAACAAAGGCCCTATATGGAGAACTTTCTTTGAAAATGACTAGTTAGGGATGACAACTAATGATAACTATCCAATAAAGTTAATGGGTTAACCCAATAGAAGTTTACTTCTTGATAATTTAACAGTTAATGCAGATATTCCATGAAAGATCTTCCATTCAGTGATCTGGGGATCCATGATCCCTCAATTTTCTTGTTTCATCATCTTAGATGCCTTAATTATTGGAGTCTTCTGCTGAATTCTTGCATCTGGGCTGAAGACCCAGGGTAGAGAGAAAACGTCATGTGGAAGATTTTTATTCCTAGGCCTGCAAGTGGTGAGGATCACTTCAAGTGACATTCCATTCACCAGAAGTTGGTCGCATGGCCACATCTGATTTCGTGGGAGCCTGAGAACATAGTTATCCCATGTGTCCAAGAGGACAATGGACAGGTTTTGAGAAGTAGCCTCAGCCACACAGTGTATTCCTTTTAATTGGAAAATGACAGGGAGACTGAAAATGTATTAACTAGGAATGTGGGCCTTATAATCAGACAGAACTTATCTTCAATCCTGCTTCTGCCATTTACCAAACCTCAAGTAAATTACTCAGTTTCTCTGGCTTTCACTTTTTCCAACTATAGATTTGAAATCACAGTAGTACCAGTCTTGTAAATGTATAGAATAAAAATGACTTAATGTAACTACCAGTTTATTGAGTGTTTTCCATGTTCCATGCTCCAAGATGGCTTTTAGGGATATATTATCTCACCTGTTCTGCTCAAAAACCCATAGAATCAATAGCTTTGGGGGCTCAAAGATAGAGCAATAATGTATTTCTGGGAGAGTGGTAGGAAGGAAGGATTTATAGAAGGACTACTTCAGTTCTTGCACATGAAGCCTGAGTGTACACATTCATTAGTTTATTAGTTCAATTAAGCAAATATTAATTGAACACCAGTCATGTGTCAGGCATGGTTCTAGACACTGGGTATTCAGCAGTAAACAAAATACACATTTGCCAATAGCATGAAGTTTATAGCCTAATGGGATAGATAAAAACATAAGCAAATAAATATATAATATCAACTACTAATAAATGTTCAGAAAAAAGAGAATATTTTGGATTTATCCGAATTGATATGGAGGAATGTCCATGATAGTTTTGAAGGAAAAAAAACACAAGTTACAGAGTAATATAAATAATATGATCCTATTTTAAAATAAAATCCTATAACTAAGGGTACGTATTTGTTCATATGAGTGTGGAAAAAATTGTCGAGGAATGGGACTTCCCTGGTGGTGCAGTGATTAAGAATCCACCTGCCAATGCAGAGGTCATGGGTTCAATCCCTGGTCCGGGAAGATCTCACATGTTGTGGAGCAAATAAGCCTGTGCACCACAACTACTTAGCCTGCTCTGTAGAGCCTGAGAGCCACAACTACTGAAGCCCGTGTGTCTAGAGCCTGTGCTCTGCAACAAAAGAAGCCACCACAATGACAAGCCCATGCACCGCAGTGATGAATAGCTCCCACTCGCTGCAACTAGAGAAAGCCCGTGTGCAGC
Organism: Hyperoodon ampullatus; assembly: GCF_949752795.1. Taxonomy (NCBI): domain Eukaryota; kingdom Metazoa; phylum Chordata; class Mammalia; order Artiodactyla; family Ziphiidae; genus Hyperoodon; species Hyperoodon ampullatus. The sequence continues at coordinate 52,355,906 of NC_136915.1, read as the reverse complement.
AACGGAGACCCAAAACAGCCATAAATAATAAATAAGTAAGTAAGTAAGTAAGTAAGTAAATAAATAAATAAATAAATAAATAAATAATATTGTCGAGGAAAACACACCAACTTGATAACATTAGTTATCTCAGGGGGCTGGAGCTGGTGAAGGAGGGAGGCATAGAGTATTAAGTTTTTAAAATATATTCTCAAGTCATTTGAGCAGTTGGTAAAATAAATCCAATCATTAAAAACTATACCTGTAATATTCATGGTCCATCTCAAACAAAATTGTGTCACCAGTAGTCTTAAGGAAAAGTAGCAAAAGATGAGGGCATAGTAGGGTTTAAGCCGGGGTCCTTGACGCACCTTCAGCACCATATCCATCAGCAGCTACACTAACCTGAGTGGGACCAGTCAGACTAAAGGAGTAAGCTCTTTTAGAAGGTGAAAGTGAGTGGTTGGTGTCACTGAGTTCTTCCATTCCACTGCCCTCAATAAGTCGGCCTGTTTTATTACCTTAAGAGCCTGAAATCAGTAATGTGCCACTGAGTTTTTTCTTGTGACTTCATTCATACTTGGATCTCAGCCCTTGATTTCAGAAACATTACAGTACACATAATAATTAAAAAATCAAGGGCTCTGGTTTCATTTAGAATAATATAGTAGAAATATCTCAGATTTGGGGCTTACTCCATGACTCTTAGCAGCTTTGAGGACTTTAAAGGTGAAGTTTAAGAAAACACAATAGTACAAATCACAAAATGTAGTTGTGATCGTAGAATGAAGTTATGTAAGGGCCAGGTGAGCATATAGCACATACTAATGACTGTTAACATTTATTGAGCACTTACTATGTGCCAGGTAATATGCTAAGTGCTTGACATGAGCCAGGTGTGCTTATTAAATAAGGCACAAATTGGTTAAGTAACTAGGATTCTAACTTATATAAGTGGTCAGGCTATACTACACTATACTGACTCCCAGATAATTAGAAATTCACTACATACCTTGTTGTTGTTGTTTTTATTTTGGTGTTGTAATTGTTATTGCAGGGTTAGTCTGAATCTAACGCATCTATTCTGCTTTGATCATGCAGATTTTGGTCTTTTTGGGGACTGTACTTGCTCCATCAACCATCCCTTTCTTTCACCTGTTATAGTGCACCCAATAATAGAGACAGCAAGCCTTGGAGCAAGCCTCCAAATGTTATCTCTTAACCAGCATTATAACCTTATAAGGAAGGTTTTTCCATTTCTTAGAGAGGGCACTGTGGCTCAGAGAGTTCAGTCACATGGCCAGTGTCACAATGCCAATAATTATATCCCATTCTAATCCCCATTAGCTTTCCACTTCATCATAGACTTCTATGTTTAGAATGCCATTCCTAGGATTAAATACGTTAAGCCTGCATTTCCCAAACTGTGTGCTGAGGCACCCCAGGGTGCTGCAGCTAATTCATAAAGGCCTTTTAAAAATTTTTCAAGAAAAACCCAGTGGTACTCAACATCTTTCAGAGACCATGTGAGTTACTAGCTCTGGATAGTTCAGAGTTTAAATATCAGATCACACTACATTCCTTCTGATGATGCCACATCTTTGCAAAGCTAGGATTTTTATTTAAAAACAAGCACTAGGTCTGTGGGAGGAGGAGCTATATGGGAACTCTCTGTATTTCCCACCCAATTTTGCCATGCCCATAGCAGTCTAACAAATCTTCATGCTACAACTTAATCCAAAGAACCCAGAAGGATCCCAGGAAGTGTTTAAAGACAATAAACTCTACCTGGAAGAAGTATTTCTTGTGGGATTATCTATTTCTCTTTGAAAAGTATCATAGCACCTCCTAAAAATATAATGAGAAATTGGAATATTCTGAGTGCAGCAAGGCCAGACCAGGGATGTTAGTCAAGTCGATGCATCCTGCCTCTAGCACGGGACCTAAAACACCATGTCCACTCAACAAATGTTTCTATGATTGAAAGTATATTGATACATTCACTAATGATTGTCTATTCCAGGGAAGAAGAACCCTTTATAGAAAGTATAGCATGTTTCCCTGAGATAGCCTGAAAGAGGCATGTTACCCATTTGAGTTTCTAACCCACTCTTTGGGTTCCAAATATGTTATTGGAATCTTCTTTGTCATTATTGTTTAATTACCATGGAACCTCTAATCCAGGCCAGAAATTCCTCACTGCCCACATTTCTTTCTACTTCAGAATGCATATCTAATAGCAACCAATTACTTTTCCTACTTTCTCACTTGGAATCTGGGGAGCTGGGAATTGCTATCTAGCAAACTCAGGAACACCTGTGAAGGGCAGCCTAGTGGGGAGAGTTAGCAGGGAGATTCTCTGCATGGTAACTCTCTTTTCCTCTTCAGGGATTGCTCTAGGACAGTGACTTGTAAGGCCTTCTCTGACTTTTCAAATGTCTTTCTATCCCTTCCTTCCCACCCTTCTTCTCTAAGGGGGGAAAAAGAGTTTTGTGTTTAAGAGGTCAAGTGACTTAAAGGAACCATTCCAGCCTTCTGAAAAGTTTCCATTTCAAACACATAATAATTCCAAAGGAACAACCTCAACTCTGCTTTGCTTCCAGGTATGGCTTTGATTTTCATGTTGGCTTGCACCGAACACTTACTATTTTAACTGGTCTTCCAAGAAGCCAGGCTCAGTGCCTGAACACTGGTACTTTTTCACATTTGGCCGTAACAGAGCTGCTGCTGGAGCTTCAGAAGATTAGAAACCGCATTCATTCTTATACTCATCCTTAAGCCTCATGGCTATCAATCTTCTATCATATTCAGAAACACAATTTTGTGTTTGGAAAACATATTCAACTTGGAATGGTTTTGGATGATTTTAGGGAAACAAGGGAAAGGAAATGATCCTTTAAAATGTATTAAATACATTGTTTTGGATTCTTTTCCCTGTTTTTTTGAACAAAAATCTACTCTGTGTTCTTTGGCTCAACTGGTACCTTGATACATCTGCAATTTTCAGAAAAGGCAAGTTCAAGGGTGAGAGAGATGGGTTTTTTGGGGGGGCAACTAATTTGCTGTTGTTGAACAGCCTCTCTGCTCTTTGAGCAGACAACAAAAGTGTTATGATCTGGTTTAGGGAGCTGCTGATAAATTATTCATACCACTAATGATGACTCTGAATCTTCCTGTGGAATGATGTGACTTCATTTTCTTCTTTGTAAAAGGCAAAACCACTTTTGTAGACATTGCTGGCCCACCTGCATGCTTGAGTCAATCAGTTGTGTTGTATTCCTGATACATATCCCTTTCCTCCCATTCTCCAGGCTATGGTTTTAAAACAGAAACCTCTGCATATCTGACCTTCTTTTGTATGATAGACATAATTTCTTAAATGAATTCATCAGGTTGAAGAAGTGGGAAGTCCCCCATAAGCTCCTTATGATTAAGGATCTGACACCCTGGATCACATGAATATCTAAATTGCCAGGTGCAAGTGCATACGCTTTTGAAACAGTAGAAATTTAAGAAGCTTAGGCAATATTAATAAGGAGACTAAGTTATTGAGGTGTGAAACTCCATGAATAGTCTTTATTGAGAGCTTACTCTATCCTAAGAATTTGGTACATATTATCTCATTTAACTCTTATAACAGTCTTAGTTTGCTAATGAGGAAACTGAGACTTAAATAGGTTAAGTAATTTTTTTCAGTGACACTCAGCTATTAAGTGGTAAAACTAAAAAGTGAATCAGGAACATTACTCCAAACCCTATGCTGTTAACCATACAGTTGTTTTTTAAGTCCTATTATGTGGCAAGCAGGCTGCTAAATGTTGGGAGTTTAAAGGCATATGTCATTGCACCTATCCTCAGGTATTTTACATTTTAGACTCATATCCTTTGATTATATTATTTGTTCATTGGAATAGCATTAACTGAGTGTCCATCAGTAAGCTGTGCCTGCTTCTGTGTTGTGCAATATTTGGTGGAGTGACTCTATCTTCAGAAAAAAAATCTATGGCATGCGATCGACACAGAATCTGAATAATGAGTTGGGATAAAATGGGATGGAATTTTTGAGTTGAGATGTTTTACCACTGTGAAGAGGAAGAGAGAAAAGGAGAGGTGGGGTAGCCAGCCATCAAGAAAAGTGAAGCTTCTCTAAGTCTGTGAATCTGTTTCTGTTTTGTAAACAAGTTCATTTGAGAGAATGAACTTATGGTTACCAGGGTGGAAGGGTGGGGGGGAAGTTATACTGATAGGGAGTTTGGGATTGACATGTACATTATGCTGTATTTAAAATGGATAACCAACATGGACCTACTGTATAGCACAGGGAACTCTGTACTATATTATGTAACAATATTATATAACAACCTAATTGGGAAAAGAATTTGAAGAAAAATAGATACATGTATATGTATAACTGAATCACTTTGTTGTACAACTGAAAATAACACAACAGTGTTAATCAACTATACTCCAATATATAATATTAAAGTTAAAAACTAAAAGAAAAGAGAAGCTTTTAATATCAAAGGAATGACTGCCTTTGTGGTTTCAATTCTGAAGAAAAATAGGCCATGCCAAGATGAGATAGTTTTTGTCAGTTTCTGGCAACCTCACAGAGAAAATAAAATCTTCATTTGGACTCAAGATTGGCAAGTAGAGAAGCTGGAGGACAGTAGAAGCCAAAGTTCTGCCAATGACTTTTGTTGCTGGAAACCGGGCACTTTGTGAAGCAAGGAACTAAGGAGAAGACAAGCACACAGATTCCCTTCTCCTCTGCCTGGAGCATCTGTGGAGTGGACTAACCCAGGACTGAAGCAGGGAGAGGTGTGATGTTAGGGCTTATGACAACCACCTCTTACTCCTTCCCATGCCGAGTGGCTAGAGATGGCAATATCTATGCCATTGAGGCATTGCATGTGATATTTTTAACTTGCAACATTTTTGTAGGAAAACTGTTTCTGCCATTTAATGGTAGGAAGGGTCACTTTCCTTCATCATTAAGAATAAATTCTAGGTTCCAGTCTTTGATTATGATTCTTACAGAGCTTTTCTTGGAAGAGGAGGACAAAGCGCTTCTTCAGTGAGAAGTCTTTTCTTTGTAGTCTCTGCTACCCAGTGTGTCATTAGGCAAACTACTCTTTGCAACAGGATGTAGAAAATTAGGAGGGAAATATTTCCCTCTCTCCTCAAGGAAGGCAGAGAAAATGGTGATAAAAAATTAGAAGCATTTGTCTAATACATCACAAGAGGCAATTGAAGGGGAGGCAAATTTGCTTCAACTCAAAGATAGGCAAATTCAGCCTGAGATCTTCCTGGTGAGTCTAGGTCTTTGCAAGGAAATTAGTTCAACTCATTTGACTTTGATTGATCATCCACTTTGTTGGACCCTGTGCAAGCTAACATGGGTGTCAATTAGGATAGACTAGGTTATGTGCAATAAGACACAATCCCCAAATCTCAGTGGATTAAAACCAAATGGTTATTTCACACTCCAGGTATGTGTCCAATAGACGTTGACAGCAGAACCCTTGTAATCATTCAGGGATCCATCTTGACACGAGCTTCCACAGTCACCACCACAGGAAAAGGAGATGTGGTGAGTTAGAACACTGGATCTTAAAGTGTCTGTCCACAGATGACACACATCACTTCTGCTCCTATTGCCTGGATGAAGGAAGCCACCTGTAACTTCAAGGGGGGCAGGGAAGTGAAATCCTATTGTGGGCTTGGAAGGAGAACAAGAAGTATTTGGTGAAAACTCTAAAGATCATCACAATAGGCAAACCTGATGATGTACCCCAGCCTCTGCTACTATAAAAAGCACATCAGATAGAGGATGAAGAAAGGGGAGGTATACTTTGCTCCAGCTCACCTGCAAGAGAAGAAAACTGAAGCTGACTGAGGAGGGAGGAATGTGTGTAAAAAGTTGATGAACTGATTTTATCTTTCATTAGCTTTAGAAGAGCACTAATGAAATCCTCAATTTACTGCATATTCCTCATTTAGCTACCATGTATCATACAGTTACAACATAGACAAGAACTGTCCTAGAGGATTTACATGTATTATTTCATTTAATCACCTCAAAGTCTTTATGTACAGTGTACTATTTTTATTTATATATCTTAACATCACTATGAACTAATGGATTCCTTTTTCATTCAGTTATTCATTTTTTGATGAGCAAATTATCTCAGATTTCACCAACTAATTCAGGCTAATTCCTGTTTTTTTTCAGTCAACTTTATTGAGATATAACATATACAATAAAATGTATCCATTTGAAGTAATCCTAGGACAGTTAAGCAAATTAAGAACATAATATTAGAATTTAATACTATGGGTGAGAATTTTATTCTCATTTTCGAGCATGCCTAGAAACTTCAGCCATAGTAATGCAAAAATATCAAAACACGTTTCAAGTATTTATCAGAAAATTTTTCGAAGGATAGGAGAAAACTTGAGATGTTCAGATTCTTTTGTTCCAGCAAAACAAATTTCTTGTCGTTTTGCAATTCTTATCTGTCTTCTCTAGTTAACCATCTTCTGTGTGCTTTACACTATGGTCCGGCTATTCTGTATACCTCATACCTCTGGGCCTTTGCACATACTAATCCTTTTGCTTGTGATGCCCAGTTTCCTTGTCTTCCTGGAAAAGTCCAACTTTTTTCTTTAAGACTTGGTTCAACCATCACTTTCTCTAGGAAACCTTCCCTGAACAGTTTTTCTCATATGCTGCCTTCACATATTTCCATCAGGGCAATAATTATTCTCTGTCAAAATTCTTAGTCACTGAACTCTTACAAGGAAAGGCTGTGTTTTTAACTTATGTATCTTCAATACCTTACAAGTGGTACGGATCTCAATATTTGTTGAATAAGTTGAATGAATGTTTATGCTGATGTTATTACAGTACATTATTCTTTTTTAGGAGGGGATCTCTGTAAATACAAGCTCTCTATTTCAAAAGTTCTTCAATCAAAAGGAGCAGTTAGCCAATAGACTAAGGCAGATAAGGTCAAGGTATTTATATAAATGTAAATGTTCAGTCTGGCAGTAGAGTATGGATTCTCAGGACAGAGGCATGTCTTAGGAACTAACCCTGAAACTAAACGTGTTATCTTGGCTTAACTTCCTAATATTTTGAGCCTTAGTCCTTCCTCTTAAGATGGAGATGATAAGGCAGATATTTTTTTTAATTTTTTTAGCAAAGAACTCAGCTTTTTATTGAACGTGCTACTAAAGAGGTTTAGTTAAAAAGACCAAAGCCCATGTCATCATCAGACTCTTCAGATTCTTCTTTCTTTGCTTCCACTTTCTTCTCCTCAGCTGGGGCAGCAGTGGTGGAGGGGGCAGGACCTCCTGCTGGTGTAGCACCAGGTGCTGGGGCAGGTCCACCTGCCCCCACATTGCAGATGAGGCTCCCGATGTTGACATTGGCCAAAGCCTTTGCAAACAAGCCTGGCCAGAAAGGTTCAACATTTACACCAGCTGCTTTAATGAGGGCATTGATCTTATCCTCCGTGACCGTCACCTCATCGTCGTGCAGGATGAGGGCCGAGTAGATGCAGGCGAGCTCTGAGACGGAGGCCATGGTGCGGGCGAGGGCTAGGCAGGGTCTGCTGGGCTCGGTGCTAGTCGCCGGATGAAGTGAGGGCCTCACCCCAACGCGGCCTTAGCTTCCTCGGAAGGACCAAGCACCTTAGCGGAAGCTGAGGAAAAGGAGGGGGCAGATATTTTTTGAGGAAGAAAAGTAATGTGTATGAATATCCCAGCTCTCGTGGGAAGTTCCTTTGCACTTTTAGAAGCTGTCCAAAGAAGCTAACCACTCTTTCCATCTTTACAGGCATTGTATGTACATTAAAGAATGACTTTTTATGCTTTGAAGAACTGGGCTGATGACCCTGTAGCTTAGTAAACACCACACAAATGGGTAGAGCATATGCGTATGAAGGGTATGTGCATTTTCCCGTTTGGTTGGGCAAAAGGCACATCTCCCCACCCTTCCAGCTTTACAGAATGAATGAAGGATCCAACAGTGCTTCATTTCTTCCCTTCAAGCATGACAGGGACTATGACTGACTTCATTGCTTTCAGAAATAATTACATGTTGAAAGCTCTGACTAGAAGGATTAGAGATATGAATAACAACTTGACAGATCAAATCAAATACATTCTGATTTGATTACATTACTAAGTCAGTTATTATTTCTTGTCACATTAATTATGGCAAGAGTTATAAAATGTGTCTTCCAATAATTCCCTAACTCAATCATAATGGCCGTAGCCTTTTAGAGAATCCGTGTAACATGAATTTTTTGTCTGACAGTAGAGGAGGGACTGGAAGGAGGGAAGCATTTTTATATTAATTTATTTATTGAATATTTATTAAGCACCCACTCTGTGTTAGACACTGGACTTATTATAGATATTGGGGATACAAAAATAAAAAATTCAGCCCATACTAGTCTCAAGAATCTCACAGCTCTGAGGGTGAGACAGTCCTACAAACAGATACACCCATTGTAAGTTGGAGGAAAGTAAAAGGCTCAGTAAAAGGGTGGAAGAGGCTTAATTATGATGATATATTCAGAGAGGTCTTCACAGAGTATTTCCTATTTGGATCTCCTATTATCTTGCATTAATTCTACTCAGAAACTGACTAGTAGATATTTTGCGGAACAAGATCATTGCTAGTAGAATAAACGACCCAGGAACATACTGAAAAGGTACATCAAGGCCTAGCGAAAAATCACATTATCACTCTGCCTCTAACATTACACATGCCCAAAGTTTTAAAATGAGACCAAGGGATATTTAGTATTGAATCTAAATATAAAGGGTTAAAAAATAAAAATAAAAAGTAAATAAATAAATAAATAAATACAAAGTTACTTTGGTGTATAATATGCACTTAAACATATAATTTAGCTTGAGGGTCCCTCCCATGAGCCAAGTATAAGGCTAAGCACATCCTACTACTTGAGCTCACTTAACTCTCTCATGCTCCTCTTGAAGCAGACAGTATTCTCAAGGATTTGCAGATAAGACATTGAGAGTTAGAGGGGTTGAGTAACCTACCATGATCACATGGCTAGCTCGCAGCAGCAGTAAGATTCAGACTTGGTTATCACTGATTTAAAAGAGTATTCCATTGTGATTATGGAGCAGTGTAAAATATACACACTAGTTTTTCCAAGATGGGTCAGAACAAGTAAGAGAATTGCTCTAGATCATAACGCAATTTAGTGGCAGAGCTGGAATTTGGACTCCAGACACACAACCTGACTCCAAGTAACTTTATTCTCTTTGCAAATGATATATTAAGCCACAGTGTGTATTCCTGGGCATCTTGTAACTACACACATTTGATATAAAGAAAGTGATACAGAGCACACCCAAAGAAAAACAAACTGCTCTATCTAGAAGTTTTATAAGAATTCAACATGTCAAATTCCAGACTCTCACTAACTTTATTTTCTTGTTTAGTGAAGAAAGGTGAGGGAAAGAGAAAGCGAATCAAGTAAGCACTCTGCCAAGAATAATAATAATAATTTACAGCAATAGTTGTCATGTACCTGGCATATTTTATAAAGCTTTATAAGGATTTTACATGGATTAATGTGTTTAAGCTTTATACAAACCCTAAGAAGTAGGTTCCATTATGATTTTCAGTCCATGGAAGTGTAAACGGTGGGGAGAGAAGTTAAATCACTAGCCTAGGTCACAAAACTAATGATAATTGGACAGTCATCATTCCAATCCTCATGTTCATGCTTTACAAATGGTTTCTCATTTAACAGTGGATATATTCATATCAAATCTTTTTATTGCCATTTTCCAGATAATGAAACTGAGGCTCAGAGAAAGGAAAATGAAGTGCCCAAGTGGTCACCAAGAACATGAGGCAAAGACAGAATTTTAAACCCATGACTCTGAATTTGTTTTGAGCACTAGTAGACTGCCAGACCAGAAATACATAGAAAAGTACACTTGGATATCAACAAGATCTTCATGAGATCTATATAACATGATGGAGACAGGAAGGGTGGCTTCTCTTGACTTTATTAGTCATAGGTTGAGTGAATCTTTTTATCAGTTTCCTATTGTCCCCAGCTCCTTACAATTATGGACTGATGATTTCAATCATGGGGTAAGCCCCTCTGTTATCTGAATTATCCTTAACCAAAACAGACCATGTCATAGTAGGCTCACACTCATGAGCAGGTTAGAACTAGAATTTATCCTACTCATATTAAGAGGCAGCTGTAGTATAAACAGTATGTGCAAGAGCCTATAAAGTAGAACCTCTACAGCTAACTGAATGGGTTCAAATCTTGGCTTAGCTCATTTCTATCTGTGTGACCTTTGACAAACTATTGATCCTTTCTGGGATGCACCCTTTCCTGGTCCCATTATAGTAAAGAGGAATTTCCACCTCTAGCCATGGCCTCAGACACTGCTTGATATGATCCCCAGACCACTCACAGGATTGTCACATACTGCCTAACCCTTTCTAGTACCCTCACAAACACTGTTTTCTATGTACCTAGGACACTGGCTGGGACAGTGTCACAAAAAATTTCCTATCTGAGAACATGGTGAGACCATCTTTGTGACTTTAAGAATCTGCTCAGATTCTTGATTTCCATGGATATTACAATGAGAGAAGACAAAGCCTGAGCTTTTATACCTCACTGACCATGTCACACTAACTCTTGTTGAATCCATTCAAAGAAGAATCCTGCCCTGTGAAGGACCACCTCAGCTCTGTGCTAACCTGGTTTCCTTCCCCTTCTCAGCACCTGCCCAAGGTACAAGTTACTTGCTATTACTTGCTGTTGAATGTATATGAGTTACCTATCACTTCAAGTATGTTGAAAACCAGCCAAAGACAGTCCAGAGGATATTTTCTAGTGTTCTACTCTTGGACTTCTCTTAACCAGTATTTTAGATGAAACATTTCTATCTCTTGGTAAGATTATAAAAGACATGATCCTAAGATTCCACGAGATGTTTGAAGGTAAATTAATGTACTGGATAAAGGTGGAATTTGGATGGGAACTAAGATACCTCCTCATTTTAGGAACCCATTTTCTGTGATTCTACTTATTGAGGTTTTCTGGGAAGAAGTAATTTATTCATAAAATAGAATTGTAATACCTTACTGTTTGAAGTTAGGAAATCAGTAAAAACAATGTCTCAGGATTTCATCCAGTTCTAGGATGTACTATTATGGGACTGATAGTTTTAGTTTTGTGGTTTTTAATGACTGCTGTTGGCCCAACTTACTCCAGAATCCAAGATTATGCAGCTAATGTTCACTCACTTTTTAGTATATACATAATTGGTCCCTAACAGAGTTAATTTTGCTCTAATTTGCCAGATTTTATACACTAATTATGTATTTTGCCAGAAGTTGAAGATTTTTCCAATAATCTGCACTCAAGAGGAAGGCATGCAAAAGCTTTTAAGTTTCATTAGGTCCCATTTGTTTATTTTTGTTTTATTTCCATTTATCTAGGAGGTGGGTCAAAAAGGATCTTGCTGTGATTTATGTCATAGAGTGTTCTGCCTATGTTTTCCTCTAAGAGTTTGATAGTGTCTGGCCTTATATTTAGGTCTTTAATCCATTTTGAGTTTATTTTTGTGTATGGTGTCAGGGAGTGTTCTAATTTCATACTTTTACATGTACCTGTCCAGTTTTCCCAGCACCACTTATTGAAGAGGCTGTCTTTTCTCCACTCTATATTCTTGCCTCCTTTATCAAAGATAAGGTGACCATATGTGCGTGGGTTTATCTCTGGGCTTTCTATCCTGTTCCATTGATCTATAATGAAACTTAAAATCTTTTGCACAGCAAAGGAAACCATAAACAAGACAAAAAGACAACCCTCAGAATGGGAGAAAATATTTGCAAATGAAGCAACTGACAAAGGATTAATCTCCAAAATTTATAAGCAGCTCATGCAGCTCAATAACAAAAAAACAACCCAATCCAAAAATGGGCAGAAGACCTAAATAGACATTTCTCCAAAGAAGATATACAGATTGCCAACAAACACATGAAAGAATGCTCAACATCATTAATCATTAGAGAAATGCAAATCAAAACTAAAATGAGATATCATCTCATACTGCTCAGAATGGCCATCATAAAAATATCTAGAAAAAATAAATGCTGGAGAGGATGTGGAGAAAAGGGAACGCTGTTGCACTGTTGGTGGGAATGTGAATTGGTACAGCCACTATGGAGAACAGTATGGAGGTTCCTTAAAAAACTACAAATAGAACTACCATACGACCCGGCAATCCCACTCCTGGGCATAATTCAAAAAGAGTCATGTACCAAAATGTTCATTGCAGCTCTATTTACAAAAGCCAGGACATGGAAGCAACCTAAGTATCCATCAACAGATGAATGGATAAAGAAGATGTGGCACATATATACAATGGAATATTACTCAGCCATAAAAAGAAACGAAATTGAGTTATTTGTAGTGAGGTGGATGGACCTAGAGTCTGTCATACAGAGTGAAGTAAGTCAGAAAGAGAAAAACAAATACCGTATGCTAACACATATATATGGAATCTAAGAAAAAAAGAAAAAGATGTCATGAAGAACCTAGGGGTAAGACAGGAATAAAGACACAGACCTACTAGAGCATGTACTTGAGGATATGGGGAGGGGGAAGGGTAAGCTGTGACAAAGTGAGAGAGTGGCATTCACATATATACACTACCAAACGTAAAATAGATAGCTAGTGGGAAGTAGCCGCATAGCACAGGGAGATCAGCTAGGTGGTTTGTGACCACCTAGAGGGGTGGGATAGGGAGAGTGGGAGGGAGGGAGATGCAAGAGAGAAGAGATATGGGAACATATGTATATGTATAACTGATTCACTTTGTTATAAAGCAGAAACTAACACACCATTGTAAAGCAATTATACTCCAATAAAGATGTTAAAAAAAAAAAAGAAAAAAAGAGGGAGGCAGACCTTCTTATATGCAGTGGCTGAAACAATTTGGCCCAAATGGTTGATGCCACAGGCAATATATACAAAGATTGTTCACTTGAAAATTATGACTCTTTTTAGAAATTTTAAGTTGCATTATTTGTTTTATAGACTATTCAGTATGAATTGCACCAACACTAATTACTGTACTAATAAGTCAGTGTGTTACCAAGATGTTTTGCCATTATAATCACAGCCACATGTTGTTGTCCTTCTCAAACAGTGCAGGCTTAATTGCATCATTTTTCAGGAGAATTTATGTGGTGCAACTTAATTCAAAATTAGCACATGAATAAATGAAGTGCAAACTATTTTCTGCACTGACTCACATGCAGAATAAATGTTATAGAGAGGGTAGCCAAACTTTCATGTTTCCAGTTGCCTGTATAATTTCCATGATGAGCCTCCAGTGGTAATTCATGGAAGGGGGAGGTGTCACAAAATGGCAGAAGAATCTGGGTGAATGTATAGAAAGAACATTGTGCAAAAAAAGTACTAGGAGCATGGGTTCTTGTCCCTGCCATTCATTTTGTCATATATCTCTTGGGGTTATTTTTCTTTACTGGGACCTCAATTTCATCACCTAAAAATTTAGCAAGTTGTTCAAATGAGCTCTGGTTCTCTCTAGCCATCTCTTCTAATAATGTTTTACTTCTGTGAGTGTAGTTCTGTGAAGTTAATATTAAAATTCTGCCTGTCCTTCAAAGAATGACTATTCTTTCCCATGCTTAAAATTAACAATGATGGGGCTTCCCTGGTGGCACAGTGGTTGGGAGTCCACCTGCCGATGCAGGGGACACGGGTTCGTGCCCCGGTCCGGGAAGATCCCACATGCCATGGAGCGGCTGGGCCCGTGAGCCATGGCCACTGAGCCTGTGCGTCCAGAGCCTGTGCTCCATGGCTGGAGAGGCCACAACAGTGAGAGGCCCGTGTACCGAAAAAAAAAAAAAAATTAACAATGATGCCTAAGATGGAAATAACATAGATCATTTGAATTCTACATTCCATAAGCCACCCCCTTCCCAATATTAGCCTATATAACTTCTTCCTTATACTTTTATTACTTTGTTTTTTTTTTCCTTCCATCTCTTCCTTTTTCCTTTCCTTCCTGGGTTCATGACCAGGTGTTCATGGATATGTACATATTGCTCTCCTGGTCTTTGGAAGTTGGGCTCTCACTGCTGATAGCTTTCTATATTTGTGTGGAAGAAAGGTCATCTTATGCCCCTGAGCCTGCACACTTAGATTGTTCTTTAGTTTGTGATGTTAAGTTCTAATACTTTAAACTAAATTCGACTGGCTTTCAGATGGTATAAAACTTGGCCCAGAAGGCAAGCTCTTCCCCTTTCTTGCATAGAACACTTGGGCTGAGCAATGAGCTGTGGTTGGATGAGGCAAAGAATACCAGTTCTTGCCCTAGAGCTCCTGTTAACCACTCATGTTTTATTTCTGCAAAGACCCTGGGTTTAAGAGAGATTTTTCTCAGAGAACTAAGTAGAGACTGGAAGGATAAGAAAAGAGAAATAAGTATCAAGAGCCATATGCTGTTGAAACCTGAAAACTGCATCCTGGTTCTGCCCCATTTGGGCAAATCTCTGAAACTTGGTTTCCTTATCTGTAAATTGGAGATAACCCTACTCACATGATTAAATGAATAACATATAAATCATGAGTCCTACAAAACCCCTAAAACATAATTATGTCCTTAAAGGCAACCCAATAAATACATGCAGTTGGTGGTAAGAGCATTCCAGGTGGTGATAAATGTCTCTCAGGAGACACTGAGAGCCTTGGCCTGTGGAATTCTTTAACACCCAATGGTGGTGTGGAGCAAGAAGTGATGGATTCATTCATTTATTTCTTTCAAAAGTACACTCCAAGGGCCTTTTAAGTGCAAGTCAGGATATTAGGCACTGGAGGTACAGCAATAAAAATACATAGTCCTCGATCTTGATGAGCAGAGGCTAGATTAAGATAGGATAAAATATCTTGATTGGTCACAAGTTTGCCCCATAATCTCAAGAAGGATGACATGTATGGTGAGTATCTGACATTCTTGATTTAAAACAGTGGTTTTCAATCAGGGAGATTTTTCCCTTCTGGGGACAGTTGGCAATGTCTGGAAACATTTTTGGGTGTCATCACAGGGCAGGGGGAGGGGGAGGAGTGTTATTGGCATCTAGTGGATAAAAGCTAGGGATATTGTTAAACAACCTATAAGGCACAGAACACCCCTCTCCTTACTCCTCAACAAGCAATTATTCAGTCCAAAATTTCAATAGTTCTAAGTTTGAGAAATCTTGGTCTAAGTAAATATTATCCATGCTACTGTAACAATTCATATTCGAGATAACAGAGCATGAGATAAAGTTGCAGCAACGGCACTACATAGGAAATGAACATAAGAGGGAAAATGAGACCATAAAGAATAAGAAGAAAAGTACTTAATTGATTCGAAATGGAGGTAAAGCAAGGGAGAAGAGTCAAGGATGGGTCTAAGAATTATAGGTTAATGACAAGAAGGATGGTGATGACATTGTTAGTTATATATTGGTTGTAGGGGAAGAAGAAATGATGGATTTGGTTTTTGATATGTTGGCAGTCAGGTGGACACATCTAGGAAGTGTCAGAGTGAGGGCGGGGGCGGGGGAGGCAGTTTAGGCCACTGGAAACCCTAGGGTCTGGGAGGTATAGGAAGCATACTTGAGGATGTGAGAGTGAATTGCATCTTCAGAGAGCTACTCTGCACATGACACATTCAATGAAAAGAAATGCCCCATATGCGTGGTTTTGGTGTCTGAAGAACTTGGACATTTCCCATGCCCCCAACCCTGCTCTCAAAGAACCACAACGTCTTATGCCTTTCTACACCCACATTTGCTTCCTTCCAGGCTAAATTCCTTTGAAGTTAATGGGTACAGTGGATGAGGAGATGTGGGGAAGGGGTGGAATCTGTCCCACACTTCTTCAATTTCCATTAAATTACATGGGTCTTGAAAGATAAAAGGAAAAGGTCTGGGGGCAAAACACATTTTAGGTTTCATTGAACCACATTTTGGGTTTCCTATTCCAGGGCTTGGGCATTGCATTCATTCAGCCAGACTGTGAAGCAAACCATTTCAGGGCTGGAATCAGTCATGTGGAATCTGGGACCCACAAGACCAAAGTCAGGGATTGTGAGTCTCCCTTCATCACGGAAGAATGTGGCAATTGCATTTTATGAGTGTTTCCATTTTTATGAGATTAGAAATTTACCATCAATGAGATAGGAATAGAATTAAACCTGTCTGCCTGTCTTCTTTCTTTCCTTCCCTCCCTCCTTGATTTTCTTTTCTTTCTTCAATAAACATTTATTAAATGATGATGATAGAGCATTGTTTTAGGCTCAAAGATAGATGATGTTTTATAGTAGTCAAAGTAATTTTGCATTTTACCTTTATCTGTTCCTCACAACCACTCTCCACAAGGCAGTCCAGGTAGTGTTATCTTCACTTTTCAGACAGGAAACTTGGAATCAGAATAGTTGTATGTTGCTTAAAGTTATATAGCCAGTTAGTTATATACTTGAGACTAGAAGCCCAGCCTCCTGATTTACTAAACTTAGTGAGAGTAGCAAAGGGAATTTTGCAAAAATGATCTATATGCTTTAGGAAAATTTTACTACAAAGCCTAAGCATGTAATGAGGAGGAGATGATAGGCAAATAAGTCTTGTAACTGGATTGACCAGCTGTATGAGATTTCCCTGGATTTGGTTTTTTTACCTGTAAAATGGGATTGCAAGATGAAATAAGTGGTTTTCAAACTTTGTTTTTTTAACAGCTAAAACATATTTTCAAATGAAATGCTCTTTGGAACCTTGATATGTAAAACAGATTAAATTGGGTCTGCTTTTATTGGATTGGCAGCAAGGACCCCAAAAGAACCCTACTTGGTTCCTTGCCCTATTACCCTAATTTTACCTCCAGTGGCCACTTAGACACCTGTGCATCTTTAGATTCTGCAGAGCACAGTATGAAATCCCCTGGGCTACATCTTCCTGATCTAAGGTTCTGTGTTTCTAGTTATGATCATCCCTTGTCTGGTATGCACATTGCTTTCAGATCTGTAATTTCACATTACAGTTGAGGAAACTGATGGCATGAACAGTTAAGCAACTTTCCCAAGATGATTCAACTAACATAACAGGGCTCCAATACCTAGATCCTTTGTATTTCTTTGAGCTGGCTCCAATGAATCCGAAATTTCCTGCTACAGAAAGGAACTCCTGTATAGTAGTTGTGATGCGTGGGACCTAAGGCCTTAGGGAGTTGGTCAGCTTACCCTTTTCTGCTCTGCAAAGGAAAAAGCTCTCTGTGTTATTCCCCGTGGGGCAGCATGCCATGCCAGCCTGTCCCATAATGCTATTTTAGGCATTATATATTGGGTTGGCCAAAAAGTTGGTTCAGGTTTTTCCCTAACATGAAAAACCTGAAAGACCTTTTTGGCTAGCCCAATATAAATCAACAGAAAAAAGATTTGGACCCTTATATCAGGATTGAACCATATGGTATGACAGATTAGAGAAGGTGGGATGGGGGGATCCATTCACTAATTCACTCCTTCATTTGTTCATTCAACAACATGCTTTATGTTGGTTACTCAACTCTAGATACTGGCAATACGGAAGTAGGCACAAGAAATATGGTGCCTGCCTCAAGCTTACAGTCCAGTGGTAGAACTAAAGCATTAATCAAATTATTATTTGTGAAAGAATGAATCAGTAAGTGATAAGAAAGAAATATACTATTTCTGTGAGAATATAAAACACTTAAATTTGAGAGATCAGAAATAGCCTCCCTGAGGAGGTGGAATATGAGAAGAGATGCAAAGGAAGAAGGTGAATTAAGGATTGAGATAGAAAGTGGTACAGGGAGAGGAAACAGCAGGCATATGGAAGGAGATGAGTGTGGCTGGACTGGGCAACAAGCTGTGGATGGCATGAGATGGGCTGGAGAGACCGTCAGGGTCCAACCCACTGGGTGCCTGGCAGGCTATGTGAATTGTCTGGATTTCATACTCAATGTAGTGGGAACCACCAAAGGGTTATAAACAGGGGGTGAGAGGATCAGACCAGGTTTTTAAAATTTCACCCTGGCTGCTGCATGGAGAATGGGGCACAGGCCTGAAATATTTTGGATCCTTCTTGCTTTAAAAATTATCAAAAACCACCAGGCAGAGTTTTGAAAACAGTCAAATAGGATCTAATCTAAGATTTGATGAACACATAATGTAAGCAAACTTTTTTGTACTTCAGGGGTTAACATATGTGTATGTAATTGAAAAGATAGACCCAATTTTAAATCTGGGTTCATTATCTGTGTGACATCAGACTAATTATTCCACTTCTCTGTACTTCAGTTTCTTCATCTGCCAAAAGGTAACAATATCTACTTTACAGAAGTGTTGTAATATAAAAGCAATATTTAAAAAGGGCAAGACACCCCACACAGAATATTCATTCAATACATATTAGTGATTTACATATAATTTAAATTTTAGGTTGTAAGCTGTTAATTCCTTAGTTTACAAATGAATTAAAGGGCTGCCTGATGCCCAGATATTTACATAAGAAAACTAAACAGATGATTAAAAATTGCTTATTGACCTGAACAATGACATTTGATATTACATATGTTAACAGGTGCTTAACTGCCATTTCCTGCCCGAGGAACACGTTCCCAGAAGCAATCTGCTCCAGTGGGTTCCTGAGGCTGTACAGGTGGAGCCCTCCTTGAATGCCTCACCTAGAAGTGCCAAGTGCATAGCTTGGCAATCTGAGCCCAAATTGCCCCAACATTTTCAGCAAGATTCAGAGCCAGAGCCTCTTTTGCAAAAACAACCAATTTAGTTTAAAGCTAGAGGCTGTGCTGACCCAGAGAAAAGACAGCCAAAACTCATTTGGCAGCTGGAGTACACATCCAGTCAAAGCCAAAAGACTATAGCCCCATCCACAAAGAGGTGTAACCATTGCATCTTAGCTCCTCCAGGAAGGATGCTCCTAGTACCCTACCTGGGTCTTCTTTACGAGGCCAACACAACCATCTGCTGGTTCTGTGACTGTTTGCTAACAGCGCAGAGCTGTCCCCTTCCCTGGAGAAATGCCCTTGGATCCTAGGACATTATGACCCTCATACCCTGGGGTACTACTACAGAAAATGAATGATTGACATGGGGCTGGGGAAGGCTGGCCCCTTGCCTGAAGATGGGGCTAACTCTGTAGTGTAATTCATCCTCCAGAGCTCACTATAGGATCAGGCTGAAGCTAGTTTTCAGTTGAGAGCACACCCTTGGCTCCCCACCCCTGCCCCCTGCCTACTTGGTCCTCACATTCCCTTTCTCCTGGGACTAAGCCCTTCAACAAATCATTTACATGATCATCTCCATATTAGACTGTTTCTAGGGAGCCCAATCATGTTTAAAGCGTTGAATTGTTTCTTGGGAGCCTATCATGGAGTCATAGTTAAAAACAAGAGCTGCTGGGCAAGACAGATCTGAGTTTAGATCCAAGCTCCATCACTGACTGTCTGTGTGAGCTCGGAATATTTCCTTACCTCTCTAAGTATCAATTTTCCAGTGGGGAAAAATGAGACAAGTGGCTCTACCTCAAAGTACTATTGTAAGAGTAACAGTTTGAAAAGTGCTCGGCCTTTGAAATTCTCTATCAGATTGCCTTTTACACAATACGATTGCTCAGTAAATATTTGTTCATTCATTTGTTTAATAACTTATCATTTGTTTATGCCAGGAACTGTATTTGGACTGGAGACCAATTCTAGGTAGATCAAAAACTGTTATGGGAACGTGAGGTGACACTGAGGAAGGGTGACCAACTGTGCTTGGGGGACATGAGAATGATAGTTAAGAGGAAACCAGGTAAATATTTTTGTTTCTGCATGATCATATACTTTCTCAACAAAAACTTACTTGTGGCCTAGGTGAAGGATGACTGACTGGCCACCATAAAATAGTGAGATAATCCAGAGACAGATGTTTATCTCAACTGGATCTAGGTGTTTAAGTTTCAAAGAAGGATACAACTAGGAGCCATCTGGTTACATTCCAAAGGGTTGTAACAACTTTGAGACCTTTTCCAGAGAGTTATTTGTTTATACTAATAATGGAAGTTTTCTCTCCCTCTCTCAAAAGAAAAGCAGAGAAACTATGCAGTGGTTCCTATACGAGTTCCCAGATTCATAATTTTGGGATTCCTCTCTCTATACATGCAGTGTGACATTTGCTCTCATCACCTTGCCCTAAGGGGCAGAATGGGGCAAAAGGAACCAATACAGTTATTGCTGTAAATAATAGTAAACCTAGTATTTGATCCACAAACCTAATGCTTGTTTTCAGAATAAAATAAATATGCATACTCAAAATTTATCAGTAGTATAAATTATTAGATTACAAAATCACAAGTGGATTATTGATATAAGTCATGAAGAATGAACAGGTGAGAGTGAAGATAGATATTCCAGGCAGAGGAAGCAAAAGGAGCTAAAATGTGGATACATGAAAATAATATATAAGGATTTCAACTGCTTATCATTTAGGATTTGTGTTTATTCCCCATTATGCATGACCCATCTCCCTTTTGCTCTTTTAAAGTAATAGTGTGTGGCCATCATTATTGATATCTCTATGGTATCCTATTTTAGAGAGAAAAATATTAAGCAAATATCAACATTATGTCTTGAGCTGATATGTTATAGAGGGCAGAATATTTTTTTCTTAAGTGTTGAAAGCAATGTGAATTAAAATAGAGAAGCTTTGCTTGCTCAGGGGGCATTAAAAGCCAGCAAGGTGCCAACCTGTACACATGCATGGACTGGAATGAGTTGGTCCACACAGCCCCAGTAGAGGGAGATTACCATCTGTAGAAACAAAGAAAGTGCTTCAGAGGAGAAAAATCAGGGAGCATGCAGAACGCAAGGATTAAAGAAACCCCATTTCTGTCTGATGTCATTTTTCTCCATTCCCATCCTAATTGTAGCTGCCCAGGGCTAGGGATTCTCAGGGGATATTTCTGTGGTTAAGAGGTTTGAGCTTATTTAATACCATATTTGGAAAGCTTTCTAACGTTGATTTTAAATGAAAAAACATTAACTTAATGACATAAGAAGACAGACTTTACTCTTCAAATAATATCATTTTTGGAAGTATGCAAAACATATACAGAGTTATGATGTTGGCAGGCACAATCATAGAGATGCCAGAAGAAAGTCTCTTACCTGCAGTAAGCATAATAATACCTTTCATCTCAGTAGCACTTACAGTGTGAAAATATTGCCACTTACATGGCCTCATTGGTTTCTCCCACAGTCCTTTGAGGAAGGTAACCTGAAATTATGAGAAAAATAAGAGTATTGGAATAAGACAGACCTGGGTTCAAATCCATGCTCTACTCCTGCTGTTACCTTCAGCAAATGTCCTCACCTCTCTGGGGCTCAATTATTCATAAAGATAGGAAAACCAGTACCTTGCAGTCTGTTGGAAGATTAGACCATAAATGCAGCTATCACCCAAAATAGGCCAGCATAATAGGTTCTTAATAACTTGATTTTTTGTTAGGTGCCAGTAGATTATAATAGACTTTTTCAATATCTTTTTTTCTGGAGAGAAAATTAAAACTTAAAAGAGATAAATGATAATAACAAGGTCTTCAAATAGAAAACAAATGAGTTTAAAAACAAGCTGTTATATCCTCAAGACAAATCCTACCCATGACACTGTGCTGCTAAACGTTCCTTGTTGTGTCTACTTTTTGAGCAACTCGTTTGAGGGTAAAGAAAGGAGTTTGTAAGGTTAACCTGTGGAATGTTGAATAAATCTCTCCCTCCCAGAGATATTCACATCTTAGGCCCCAGACCCTGTGAAGATGTTACCTTACATGGCAGAATATACTTTGCAAGTGTAAGTTTAGGATCTTGAGATGGGGTGTTATACTGAACTATTGGGTGGGCCAGATATAATCACAAGGATACTTATAAGAGGAAAGCAGGAAGTAAGAGAGGATATGGGCTGCTATGCTTCTGGCTTTGTTGGGGCCACAAGCCAAGGAATGTAGGCAGCCTCTAATATTGGAAAAGGAAAGGGAACAGATTTTCTTCTAAGTCTCCAGAAGAAACACTTTAGACTTCTGACCTCTAGAACTATTAGATAAAAAATTTGTGTTGTTTTAAGTCACTAAGTTTATGGTAATCTGTTACAGCAGCAATAGAAACTTTTAACCTGGGGAGTAGTGGGGAGAAGTGGACTTTCTGAATCTAATCTGCACATATATCAATATTATCAGTCGTGATGTTTCAAAAGTAAATGCCTGATACTGCCTCTTCCTGAAACTTTTCAAAACAATTCCAGGGAAATAGCATTGCATATAAGACTCTCATTTCTCTCAACTGTAAAATGTAAACAGTTATAATGGGTGTTGGAAAACTAAATGAGATAACATAAGTTAAAATACTTTATGAATTATGATACACTATATTAAAGCCTGTCATTACATATGTGAGGTTTAGAGTTAGTAAAATGTTCAATATTAATAGTCTAGCTGGTTTAGCTCTGGGTTAGAATCCTAGAGATAAATTTACATCAGAGAGGGAGATTTTTAGTTACTGTAAAGAAATGTTTTAAGATGTTTCTTTTTCATGCTTCAGTAGGAGCACCTAGGCATGTGTAACTCCAAAAATATTGAAGTGATTGTTAGAATTATAGAATCATAGGATCTCACAGTTGGAGTGAACTTTATAAGATGCTGGATATAATTATTTGGTGAATGCCTACATCCTCTGTTAAGCATTCTGACAAAAGGGGTAACAAGACTTCTCATTTGTGTAGCATGTTTGAAAAATCTATTGCTCTTTCACTCACACTAGATTGAATCTCACCACAACCCTTTGAAATAGTTGGGTCCATGTCAATGGCCTCTTTTTATAAGAAGAGGTACATTCAGAGAAGATAATGCTTCTTGCCAAAGGCTACACAGTTGGTTAAAGTAATTTCATGCCATTTCTGGGTAAATCCTTTTGAGGCCTGGTTTAAGTGTGTCTCATGTAAGCCTAGGGTTCTAAATGAGAGCTGGGTACTGTGTTGGGACTGGAAATTAATGCTAAGAAAAACAGGCATAGTCCTTATCATCATGGAACCCACAGTCCAGTGTACAAGAGAGATAATTAAGCAAATGCAGTACCATCTGGTGATTGCAGGTGAATGGACCAGCACATGACGTGTGCGATAGCATGGCAAGAAAGTCTTGACACATGAAATTTTGGCTCTGAGTCCAGGTTTTGTTTCTCTAAGTGGCCTTTTCTGGATGGTAACTAATTTGCCAACTTAACCAGGACTGACATATCTTTGAATGTCATTTGCCTGTTTCCCCCTTCTTCCTGAGAGTGTGTGTAGTGAAAGCTAAATTAATGGCAGAGGCAGTCAAGACTAAGGCTAATTTTGCCAAAATTCAAAAATCACTCCAAATAATCCTACTGAAGATAAGGATCCTAAAGCTGTTTAGAGATCCCTAGTAATAATGCATTCCTTGTAACTTAAATTTCTTGAAATAACCAAGTCAGAGAAGTTCAAATTCATTCCTGGTATAGATGAAGGGAAAGAGTGGGACTAAAAAATTCTAGATTGTATTCTGAGGAATCACTACTTTGTGTGAAATTGTACTATGTCAAAGAGATTAGGAAAATGATTAATTCCATAAAGTCCGGGCCAGAATTATTATTACTTCAATTAGAATTAGAAGCAAACTATAAATCACAATGTTTCTTGAGTATATTTAAGAACCTGGAAGAGTATTTCATTCTCTTGTGAGTGTGCATGTGCGTGAGAGAGAGAGAGAGACTCAATCAACCATTTTCCTTTACTGTGGGAAATGTGCCTTGTTCCAGTGACATACTTTGCCATACGGGCTTAGAGAAAATGCTTTTCTTCAGGGGTTATTCTGGAATTGGGACTTGGATATCAACATTTCAGTCCCACTTCCCCACCCTCATATTAACAGAAGAAGCTAAGGAGCAAAAAAGTGCAAATTTTAGCTCCAGGCCAAGGTTTATTTGAAGTATTGACTTGAAGCTGCTTTGGGAGATGAAAAGAAGGAAAGAGAGAGTAGACAGTAAGTAGTTGATTTGAAATACATGAAATTGTATGCTGAAATGAGCATCTCTGAGATCATCTCTGGTATTAATTAAACAACCTATGGACTTTCCCTAAAACCTCCATCAGGACACTGGTTTTCACTTTTGATCAACCCTTCTTTTTCTTTTCATTCCTTCTTCAGCTTCTGAGCATTGTCTTCCCTAGTTCCCCTCCTGTCACCCTGTTTTCTCCTTCTTTGTCACTTTTGTTAGCTCCGCTTTCTGTCCTTCCTCCTCAAATCTAGTCTTTGGCCCTTAGATAATTTCTTCTCTGCTTGTTCTGTAAAAATATTACATATGAAATGCTTTAAAAGTATGAATAAGAATCTAGAGTCAGACTATCCAAATACTGGTTCTACTACTTATCAACTGTGAACAGTTGAGAAAGTTACTAATTTCTCAGTCCTTCAATTTCCCCATCTATAAAACGGGGCATGTCCCTTATAGATTTAATGTGAAGATTAAATGAGATAGTACACATGAGTCATTTAGCACAGTGATTACACATGGAAAATACAAAATAAAGATTTATCATCGGGCTTCCCTGGTGGCGCAGTGGTTGAGAGTCTGCCTGCCGATGCAGGGGACGCAGGTTAGTGCCCCGGTCCGGGAAGATCCCACATGCCGCGGAGCGGCTGGGCCCGTGAGCCATGGCCACTGAGCCTGCATGTCCAGAGCCTGTGCTCCGCAACGGGAGAGACCACAACAGTGAGAGGCCCACGTACCACAAAAAAAAAAAAAAAAAAAAAAAAAAAAAAATTATCATCATTGTTACCATCAACATCAGCAGTGTCATCAACATCATCATCCCCATTTTCTTCTCTGGAATATTGCCACAACCTATAGCTCTAATCTTGGCCATCATCCTCTTACTTTTCCATCTGTCAGTAGAAGTCCACTGGAATTTCCACTGACATCTTCAAATCCACATACTGAATTCCAAACTCATTCTTTCCTTCAGAAATTCTGATTGGATTTAAATTCCCAGGTGTTTAGGTTCAATAATGACTGGAACCTAGTAATAACTGAGAAATTGCTTCTCATAGTATCTGGATAAATAGGACTATGTATAGGAAATAAGGGAGTGCAGACTTGTCAAGGGAGGATTTGATAGCCACAGGGGATGTGGATGGATAGAAGATACAGTAGTAATTGTGTTGTAAGGGATTTGAATGACTAGTATTTTATTTCTCTATCTGAAGTTCCCCCAGTGCATGTATTATCTGAATTGAGACCACAAGGCAAGGCACAGTGCGGACTAATGATCAGTTTTCTCACAGGTAATTCTTTCTTCTGTGGCTTGGGGTGGTTTGCCTCATTTGGAGCCACAATCCTGGAATAGTTGCTGAGATGTTTCTAATTTCTATTCAATGAATTTGGCAAACCTTCTTGGCTCCCAGCATTAGGCAGTAAGCTCAGTACTAGCTCTGACTCATCTAGGACACTAATACCCTAACCCTTTCTTTATTGATTTATTTTTGTCTTTTCTTATTTGCTTTTATTGGCCCAAATGTCTTAAAATGATAAATTTGAATGCTTTTTACGTATCTGTATTATCTGTCTGTACATATTGAAAACTATGAATTCACACTGATAAATCCAATCCAATCCAACAATAAATGGCCCATTCTATTTTATTACTGTCTGTGTTTGGAACTCTCTTCTCCAACAGTGAGTTATCTGACTTCCATTATCCTTAGCATATTTTCTTTTTTTTTTTCAATCAAGCAAGATAAATAATTGTATTTTTTTGAGCAAACATTTTATTTTATTTTATTTTTTATGGAGGTAACATTGATTTATAACATTAACTAGAAGTATAATGTTCTACACATGAAATGACATATTTTCTTATTTAATCAATTCATCTGTTGCTACCAGTCTCCCATTGCCATGGACCTCTCCCTCTCCATTCAGAGGTCCTTCTTACCCACCATGTGTTCAACATCCTGTTCTGGATTTCTGCTGCCTCCCATTCACTTGAATCTTCTCCTTACCCTCACCTTATTCTGACACCTGTGTCAGACTCTCCCAGTGTGTGGAAACGCTCCTCAGTATGCACAGACTCCAACACTTTCCTTGGCTGTCCTCACCTCCCATTCTCCTTACTATGCTTGTCTCTAATACCCCAAACCAGGCATCCTTCCCATATGGATGCATTCAGGGTCTGATACTCAGCACTAGACCAACCCTCTGCATGGAGGCTCACACCACTCAGGCTCTGACACTCCATGCAAGGCTGACTCTTTAAAGAAACACCCTCCTCATCATGCCTGGGCTTTGACATCACACCCCAGGCTGTACCTTTGCGTGTACCCTCACCACACTTGGATTCCAGCTCCCTATTCTGGGTTGCCCCCAGTGCATATGTCCTTCCTAGCCTACTTGGGCTTGAACACCCTATAGCAGCCTACCCCTCCCCCCAACTGAGATGACTTCTTTACCCTGCTTAACTTTGGGCCCTCTACACAGGCCATTCCCAAATATAGAAGGCATCCTCACCTGGCTCATGCTCTGAATCCCTAAGCAGAATCAGCCTCTCACATGACACCCTCTTCACCCTTTCAGGATTCAACAGCAATCATCAAATACACCCCTCACTCTTCTTGGGCTCAAATCCACCTCTCTGGGTCACCATGTCAATCTCTTCTTTACCAAGCATATTTATCTTACCTGCTGGGTTCCCATCTCATAGTTACATTAGTGAACTGTTCAAAAAGGGCAGGAAAGGGAAGGAGGAAGAGAGAAGGAAGTGGAAGCAATCCCAGCACTTCAGATGAATATGGAGTTCTGATCCACCCATGAGCTGTTGAGCTTTATCTCCTACTTGAGGCCATGCCTTTGAGTCTCCTCCTTGTTTCTTACAGTTAGGGAGGGGAGTACAATCTTAAGCATGCATTATTAAAAGAATTGTTGTATTTTATCTGCCATATTTTTGTGTGTTTTGAATAGAAACAAAGGCTTCCTGGATCAACATGGTCTCTTGCATTGAATAGAAGATAGTTACGTGAACTGAAATCAAAGAACAGATGAGGAGTTAAGTAGATGAAGTAGGGAAGGAAGACTGTAATAGTCTTCCTTTGAGAGTGGAAAGAAGTAGAAGTTGGGAACACTGTGGTTGAAATAGAGGGTGAAGGGGAGAGAAAGATTCAGGATAAAGCTGGAGAGGTAGGAAGGACCAGGCCACACAGAACCTAAAAGCAAAGGGAGACAAGATCTGATGTTTTGAAGACTTCCTACCAGTCACCTTTTACAAGCAATGAGGTGTCTCTAGCAATGAGGTTTTACCTTGTCCTACCACATAACTAAGCCAATGAAATCTGGTTAAAGCAGTGGCAAACGCCTAAGGAAAACTCAGCAAGTATTTGTTTTGTGCCAGATCCTCAGATTTTTGTCGTCAGTTCTCACTTACTCCTGGTTCCTGACTCTGCCTTGTTTCTGGAGCTCAGCAGATTTATGACGTTCCAGTACCTTCTCAAATGAAATCCCAGGGCTGGTTTGACTGTCTGCCCCAGTGTTGTGTCTCAAATCTCAGACAAAACCCACATTTGTTTCCCAAACCCACATTCCCATTTTAACTTTGGGCTCCAACCAAGTCCCATTATGCTTAGATGAAATTTCACTCAACAAATTTCAGCTGGCAAGATGGCCCTATGAAACAAATGGCATTTTCTGTCAAATCAAGAGGTTTCTGTTATCATTAATAAATGACTTTAGTATCATATGAGGTTTACCCCCACCAAGATTCTCTATGATGGCAATTATACTGTGTTCATTTGGCTTTTTATGCTAATTGCAACTTCAAGTCATTGATGGTGCCTTTCCAAAAATCCCTTCTATCTTCTATTTTTTCAATCAGAAAGTCTTAGAACTCACAGGGAAATGTAGATCATGAGTACATTAAATCTCATCTGAGGACAATTTTAATTAACAAGCATCTATAAATACTCAGTGATGGCTAAAATGTTTGCAGGCTGTGCCATGGTGCATGAATACAATTAATTACATAAGTAGGGTTTTTTTAAAGAGATATGAAATTGGAGAATAGAGAATGACCAAATGTATAGCACCTCAACTGTGTCCGTATGTTGAGGTCTTCGATAGAAAATTCAGATAAAGTTTCAAAGTGAGATGAAAACTCTTGAAGTGGCTTGTTAAAACTTTCAGAATCATCAACAGTAGACTGATCTTCCTTCCATAGAGGAGAAAAGTGCAATGGACACAATACAAACTGTGAAGTCTAAGAGAGTTTCATTTTCTGATCCTGGCTGCTAGCTGTGTTATTACAGGTAATAACTTAATTGCTCCAAGTCAGGAAACATATATGTAAAATATGGAAGAATATTCTAAATGATTAGCAAAAATGCCATGGTGTAGGCATCCAGTGAATATCAGCCTAGTCTCCTTTGTGTGGGTCACAACGAAAAACTCACTTCATCATAAAGTTTAAATCGGTTCTTGAAGCTGTCCTTTGAGAATGGATAAACACTGACTTTGTCTGATTAATTCAATAAAAGGAGAGAAGCCCCTTCAGTTGTCAGTGGCTTTCCCAGTTTTGGGAAACTCTTTTTGCTAAAGTATATATAAGAAAGATATATTAAGCAACAGAATCTTTACTTCTCCAAACTATTTGCCTGCCCCCCAATCAAGACTCATAGGAGCTGACATGCAGTCATGAAATTAGAAGATAGGATGTAACTCCCCCTGTCATTCCAATTGGGCACAGCACAAGCCACAGGGCATAATGGTTTCTTTTCCTTCCAAGCGTACAAATTTCTCCTTAAATAATATTCAGGAAACTTTTTTTTTTGAGAGCAGGATCTCATGCTTTTTATTTGCTCATTCAATATCGCTTAAAATGTTTGTTGTTCTGGATTATAAAAATACCATTTACCCATTTTAGAAAATTTGAAGAGCATAGAATATCCTCCAAAAGAATGTAATTAACTAAAATCCTACCATTCAAAAAGCTTTTTCTTGCAAAAGTATTCACTGAATGCCTACTCTGTACCAACGCTTTGCTAGGCACTGGGCATCAGCAATAAATTAGACAGATAAAATTGTTGCTTTTGTGGAGTTTGTTTCAGTGGAGAGAAAGAAACTATGTAAATAAAGAAACAAGTCAATTATAAATTGTGATAAAAAGTGTGAAGAGAATAAATAAGGTGGTGTTTTGGAAAGTAATAGTACATTAGATAAGGTATACAGGATGGGGTTCTAAGGTTACTTCCATCTGAGTGAAATCTAAATATAAGAATGAGACAGGCATAAAAAGAATCATGGATAGAACTTCCTGGCTCTATTGTATGCTAGGAGACAGAAAGAAGCTTGGTGGGAAAGAAAAAGGAGGTCAGGTTGAATGGAATGTTGTACATGGCGGGGGGATTATATAAAGTTGTGATGTGGGAAATTAACATTTTGGTATATATCCTTCCAGTGTTTTTTTACACGTAACATTAGGTTGATCATTTGTTCATAATGGTTGTTTTGCTAAAATGACTAAAGGCCTAAGTCAACCCAGTAGAAGATCCAGAATAAATATTGCCTGTTGAAGTTGTCCTTTTTGAGTACAGAAGGATCTGACCTACTATATGCTCCTAATTTGCTCAGTCACTAGATGTGAAGTATCCTGGGAAGGGTGTGACCTTGGATGAGGTGACTCTGTAGTTGAGGAAGACCCTGGGGTTGCTGACAACAGCTGAATGCTGTCTGTTGGTTATATGTAAGCATAGTTTAGAGAATCAGATGAGGCACTATGTAACAAAGTGTGTAATGCTAAAACTTTAGACATATATTAGCTTAATAAATAAAATAGTAATAAAGATATACCCATAGTGTGTTCAGCTTTAAGATTTATTTGGTACCAGCCAAAGATGTATCAGTTAGATTTGCTACCTTACACACAACCCCTAAAAATAGTGATTTTAAAACAACAATAGCCATTTATTTAGGTCCTGAGTCTATGGCTCAGCAGGGTGGTTCTTCCAGTCCGGGCCAAGTGTGGCTGATACCTGCCTGTGCATCTGCCCTCAGCTGGTGGGTTGGTCAGTAGTTAGATAGTTCAGAATACCCTTACTCACTTATCTAGGAGTTGGCAGGCTGAAGGCTGGAGTGATGTGGTGACTGGACTACATGTCTTTTTTCATCCAGCAGACTAGCTTAAAATGTTCACATGGTGGTGATCACAGAGTTCCCAAGAACAGTATAGGGTAAGCCCCAGTGTGCAAGCAAGCACTTTTCAAGTCCCAGCTTGCATCATGTTTGCTAACCTCTCATTGGCCAGAGAAAATCACAAGGCCAACCTAGATTTAAAAAGTGGAGAAATAGACTTACCTTATAATTAAAGAAGAACAATTGAGGAGAACCACATTTTGTAATATATCACAAAAGGACTCCTTCAGATGAATGTGCACTGGCCAGCTGTATCAGGCAGGATTCCAGCTGGAAACCATTTCACCATAGATGGTTCCAATGAACGGAATCTAATAAGACTACTTGCAGAGATGTGGGCAGGGTTAAAGAAACAAACAAGAGGTATAAGACACCCAGAGAATAGCAACATCAAGAAACCATTATCACCTCCAGGGCAGAAGGGGCAAGGGGAGAAAATGGAAATACTGATCCTAGTGAGAGCTGGAGTCCTGATCCCATTGAGGGCTGGAGTGGGGAGACACCACTTCTGCCTGGGAGGTGGCACTGAGGCAGGGTGGAAGCAGAGACGAAACACTTTTTTCTTAGAAGTAGAGCCCAATACAGAGATCTGGATACTCTTGACTTATTGAAGTCATGCTCTCAGGAGAAAGAGAGTGTGGGAAGTAGAATGAGTCTGGAGAGGAGTTGAAGGATATGCTGGAATCTGGCTTCACTCTGATCTAGAACATGAGAGTTGATCCCACCTTGAGACACAGGCTGCCATGTCAGCCAGCTAGTGGAAGTTGGGTAACCACTGGGTGGGATGGAAGCTCTTATACTAGATGACTTTTCACGCAGCCAAGGATGAGGCTCTGGAGAAAGGAGCAGCAATGAGTCATAAGAAGTCTATCCTCACAGAGCTCTGTGGGAGCCCTGCCCATGAATGGGATCTGGATGGGGCACCCACAGAGTCCTTCCACACTCTGATTTCCCTCCAGTGCCTTTAATTGGCTGAACTCAACCGATGCCAGCCAAACATACAGCAGGGATTTGCCTTTGTGTCACACAAATTCCAACACAAAATGTATCCCAAGTATCTAGAAATTGAGCTCAGGACAAACTTTGTGTTCACCTTGGACACCACACTTTCAGAAGGATTTTGTTATAAACTAGACTTTGATCATAGGAAAAAAAGGAAAATTTAAAACAATGTCCTCTGAGGTATGATAGAAGGAATTAGTGATATTCATCTGGAAGAAGTAAATATTTAAGGGGAAAGAAAAAATCTTTTCTTTCTACACCTCACATCCAAACCCGTCATGTGAGAGAGAGTTCTTGTTCTATGTGGCCTTTCAGGTAAAAGAACTGGGACCAATGAAGGGGAAAAAAAAAAAAAAGAACTACAGATTTCTGGTCAATTGTGGGAAGCACATTCTCACAGTCACAGAACTTTTAAAATGGATCAGGGTACCAGATGAATTAGGTGTTTCATGCCTAAACATAGGCAAATTAGCCTTGAGAGGTTATACAGATGATCCAAATATGAAATATGTGATGTGAGTAGACCAGATTCATGTTCCCTTTCAGGCCTGAAGCTATTATTCTAGTATGGAATCCAATCTATATTACTCTAATATGCAGATAGTAATCGGCATGCATGTGTATATGTGTGCGGAAGCCAGAGAAGTGCTTGGGTTCAGGAAAGAAGGAAGTCTGGAGTTTAGCTTTGCTTTGCCAAGAAGAAAAAGGAAGGAGTTAAAACACAGCACCAGCATTTAAAAAAGGGATTTTGGTGGGAAGATAAAGTGGAGGAAAGGGGAGGAAAGACATTTAACTGACCTGGGAAATCCTACTGCTCTCAGATTAATTTAATAAGATCCTCAGTGACTCATCAGAGCAGGACCCCATAGCTTATTTATTCAGATTATTTGTCAATATATGAATATAAAAACCAGCTGTCTTAAAATTATGACATATGGCTTTTCCTAATTCTTAAAAATGTATGCTTGTTTCTGGCAACTCTAAATTATAAAAAACTTGCAGATTTTATTTATATTGCTTATGGAAGAATGATAACCTAGAGTTGGACGCCTTTAAGATAATTTGGTCCAACCTCCTGTATTAATTAATATATTTGTTCTACCAACAGTAGCCTAGCCCCTGTTTGCACACTTACGTGATAGGGAGATCCATAATGCCTGAGGCAGATTGCTCCAATTTACATTAAGGATGAACTTCCTTCTAGCCGAACTTATCATTCCAGACTCTACCGTCTACTTGAGAATAGCCTTTGTTTCAGTCAGGATGTTTTAGGCTGCAAATAACAGGCAGCACTTCTCAACATAGCTCAACAATAAGGACAATTATTATGTCCCATAAGAGAAGTCCTGAGGTAGGGCAGGCCCTCCTGGTTATTTCAGTGGTTCAAGAATGTCATCAAGATCCAGATTCTTTCCAGCTCTTGGCTCTACCATCCTCAGGGCTGTTTGCATACTCAGTCTGGTAACAAGATGTTTATCACAGTCCCATGCATCACATCCAGATATAACTATATACAGAAAAAAAGAGTGACATTTTATGGATAGAGCAGAATCCTTTCTCAGGAGCAACCCAACAGACTTCCTCTTACATTTCATTTGTCAGAATTAAAATCGCTGCCATTGCCTTAGACCAATCATCTGGGTAAGAAGGGACACAGAGAAATCAAACCTGTGGGCCCGGGGCTTCCCTGGTGGCGCAGTGGTTGAGAGTCTGCCTGCGATGCAGCAGACACGGGTTCGTGCCTCAGTCTGGGAAGATCCCACATGCTGCAGAGCGGCTGGGCCCGTGAGCCATGGCCACTGAGCCTGCGCGTCCGGAGCCTGTGCTCCGCAACGGGAGAGGCCACAACAGTGAGAGGCCCGCGTACTGCAAAACAAACAAACAAACAAACAAACCTGTGGGCCCTGCTTACTTCTAATTCTTCTGTGTCCCTTCACTGTACATAGATGGGTTTAGGAAAGGAGAGTATGTGTGGAAGGAGGTAAAGGGAAGAGTAATTATGTAGGTTCTTTTCCTTCAATTCAAGCATCAAGGGTCACTTGGCACATATTAGGTATGGTGGTGTAGTTTGGACTTTGGCTAATGGAGTTTGACCATTAAAGTTTGATTTCCAGTTCTTCTTTTCACTAGCTGGATGATGTTGGATAAGTCACTTAACCTCTCTATACTTCTCTCTCCTCATTTGAGAAGTGGAAATAATAACCATACCTATCTCAAAAAAAATTGTTCTGGGGATGAATACATTAATGCATACTAAAATGCTTAGAATATCACCTGCCATGTTGTAAGTCTTCAGTAAGTGCATTATTATTAATAATTGTCTTTGCCTCTATAGAGAACCAGCTTTTAAAAATAACCCCTCTCATCTTTCCTACAAAATAAGGATAATATTACAAGTACATTTCCTTCAGGATGATTTTAAGAGTTAAGTGTATGTAATAACCTGCACTAAGCTCATGTTCAATAAATTGAGTTAGATAGCATGATGCAGTGGGACAAACGTGAACTTTGAAATAGGATGGATTAAAAAGAGTTCAAAGGAATTACCTGGCAGTACAGTGGTTAAGACTCCGTGCTTCTACTGCAGGGGGCATGGGTTCGATTCCTGGTTGGGGAACTAAGATCCCACATGCGGTGCAGCCAAAAGAATAAAAATAAATAAAAATAACTTTTGCTGTACACCTGAAACTAACACAACATTGTAAATCAAATATACTCCAATAAAAATTAAAAAAAAAAAAAAACAGAGTCCGAGTCCCAGCTCAGCATCTTATTGGGGGCAAGACACTCCTCTCTGAGGCCAGTCTCCTCATCTTTGAAATGGAGCAAGTGGTTTCTCTCTCAGGCGTGTTCTGTGAAGGTTGAGTGAAATCATACATCTTAAGCAACTTCCTGGTGGTGTGCAGTGGGGCTTATCAAATATGCCAGGTGACAGTGCATGTTGGCTCACGCTTATGTAGGCGTTCTCTCAACTCATTTTTGCTGAGTGCCTGCCTTAATCAATGGCTTTCCTCTGTGAGAAGCTCAAGAAGCAGACGACATGGCAGATATGAGCTTGCCGAGGAGGACTTAACACTAAACTGTGGTGTCAGTTGCTTTGCAGATTCTCTGACTAATATTCCCAAGGAACCCGCAACACTATCTGCAGGCACCTCTGCACAGATTTTTAAGGACTCTTTATCCTGTGCAGGTAATAGTGACTATCAAAAAAATATTTTTATTTCGTTCCTTTTAACATGTCTTCCAGTGTTCTCTCAAATCACAGCCTGAAATGAAATTTAACCCAGTTTCTGCAGGGTTAGTAGCTGTATGAACATGTGATCTTCCAAAGGGACACCATTTTCTACGCCCTTTGGAATACTTCCATGGCAGATTATTTGGGAAGATCTGGGCAGGCTCGAATCCCTGACTATGGCTCCTCCCCCTGCCCACACAGAGACAGGTTCTGGAAGGGGCCCACCTTGTATCCACAGAGCTCTCTGCTCCTATTACAGGGCTGTGCACACTCTGGTTTTCTGATCCCTGCATCTTAAAAGCAAAAGAAATGCACTGCAGAGAGCTCAGCTCCTCTGCCTCAAGCCAGTTACTGAAGATGGTAAGACAGGAGAGTGGCAGAGCCAGTTACTGAAGATGGTAAGACAGGAGAGTGGCAGAGCCAGTTACTGAAGATGGTAAGACAGGAGAGTGGCAGAGCCAGAAACAGAAGCCGCCTTGACTCTGCCAAGAACGTGCTCCTGCTGCCAATTGCAACTCTGTGTGTGTAGACAGTTTGTACAGCAGATTAGGACCTGCTTCCAGTACTGCATCTGCCCAGGGCTCTTTCCCAGTATAGTTTACTGCTCTCCATCCCACCCCTGAGGATATCACCTCCTCATTCCCTCCCAGCCCTCCATGACAGCTTCCTGTCAATTGACTCTCACCGACAAGTCTTTTTTTTGACAAATCTCAGAGATGCAACAGCTGGTCACCCTTCAAGACTTCCACATGTCTCTGTTGCCACTTATGCAGATTTCTTTCTTCCTCATTGATTTTTTTTCCATTTCTCCTCTTCTGTTCTGTGGGTATCAACTAACAGTTTACGTTATCTTGTATTGCTCAGTTCTCTCTATTTAAAGTCTCTACCTTGTGGCAGCTTCTGCACATATGGACCTTCCAATTATAAAATTATAAGAAACAATAATAGATACCAACTTGTCTCTGTTTACATTCTGTTCTACTGATCAAAAAGTTTTTGCACAAGGGATTGTATTACAACTTCTCTCTGAGGCAAGCACCTGATACAGGGGTTTAATTTTAAATTTTTATGAAAGATTGAATAGTGGCAAAATAATCATTATGACATATATTTAATTAAAAAAAGCAAGCATCCATGCACCCACCATCAAACTTATAAGATAGAATATTATCAGCACCTTTGAGTCCCCCAGAACCAGTCCTCCATCTCAGTCCCTCCACCCCAGACATCACAACCATCTGGATATTGGGTTTATCACTCCATCACTTTTCTTTGTAGTTTTACCAATCATATATCCCTAAATAATATAAAATTTAGTTTTGCTTACTTTGAATGATGGACTATAAATAGAATTTACTGTTTGCATCTTCTCAAATGGTGCTGTTCAATATGACGGCAAGTGGCCACATGTGGTTACTAGCACTTTAAAAATGGCTTGTCCAAGTTGAGATGCCCTGTACATATTCACACCAGATTTTGAGGATTCAGTATCAAAAATGTCATATGTCAATATTTTTATATTGACTAAATGTTAAAATAATAACTGGATATATTACGTTGAATGAAATATATGGTTAAAGTTAACTTTACCATTTCTTCGAATATGGCTGCTAGAAATTTTAAAATTAAATGTTTCTCACCTATTTTTAGTAGACAGAACTACACTAGAATTTTTGTTGCCACCTTCTTTGTGACAGTCACCCACGTTGGTGTCAACAGCAGTACTCACTGCGTGTTGTATTCCACTTTATTCTTCCATTCTGTGGTTGGTAGACATTTGGATTTGTTCCATTTTTTTTTCCCAGTTGTACACAGTGTCATTCAAGTAGGCAAGTGTTTCTCCAGGGTACTGCTAGGTCCTGGGGTTTGCACCTATTTATCTTACTAGATAACACAAAATTGTTTTCCGAAGTGGTTGTGTCATTTTCACTCTTACCAGCAGTATAAGGGAATTATTTTCTTATGTTCCGTAGCAGGGGTCAGCAAATTTTTTCCATCAAGAGCCACGTAGTAAATATTTTAGGCTTTAGCACCAAGTAGCAAAATTGAGCAACTATTTTCCATGAAAGGCTAATAGTCTTTTATTAGACTTTTCATTTAAACATGTAAAAACCATCTTGACTCATGGGCTGTACAAAGGGAGGTGGCAGGCCAGATTTGGCCCATGAGATGGAGTTTGCCAATCCTGCTCTATATCACTGTCAATACTTGATATTGTCAGATTTTAACTTTAGCCAACATTATGGGTGCAAAGTGATGGCTCACTGTGGTTTTAATTTGCATTATCCTGATTACTAAGATGAGCATTCCTTCATTGGTTTATTGGCCTGTCATGTTTCCTTTTCTGTGAAATGCTTGTTTAATTCTATTGCTCATTTTTTTGATCTGGTATCATTTTATAGGCAATGAAACTGCACTTGCCTGAGAGAAAAGACTACATGAATGTCCTAAGGTCAGATAGTTAGGAAGGAACAGAGAGTGGGCCTATGCTCTTTCTGCTAATTATAATGTCTTTCATGCTTTCATTAAAAAAAAAATGCATAAAGCAAACTCTAACAGTGTTATAATGATATACACTCTTATTAATACTTATTAAATATATTTAATAATATCTAATGTCTTATTTAAGATATTCATAATGTGTTTTCTTCTTAGCTTCTAATAGATTTCATAATGATAATGAAATCAACTATTTTATGACTGAGTTTTGCTTTAGGGACCATCGCATTGCTGGGATTGTGTAGCTGATTTTCTCAGTGCTGATTTCAGTGTGTATCATATGTGTTTTTCCTTTCTTCCTAATCAAGAGAACCTAATAGTATATAGACAGTACTTTGCTCAGTTGAAAAGCTTGATTTCCCAGACTGTCTTGTGGCTTCTGATGGCTTTATGCCATACATGGAAGTCCATTAATTGGGCCTTCTGGAAAAGTTACTGTTCTCCTGATAAGAGGGAATAGATTCAGCTGGCACCAGCCTTAGGTCTTCTCTCTGCTTCTGCTGGAATTTAGCCTCAATGCCCAACAGTGCAAAAGCCATTTTACAATCATAGAAGCTAGAATGATCCTGGGCTTTCAGTGACGCACTTGAGCACTGGAACCAACCTTGGACTACCTCCTGATGTCTTATTACTGGAGAAAAATAAAAACCTCCTACTGTTTAAACAAGTTACTGTACTCAGGTTTCTGCTAACGTAGCTAAAGCCAGCTTTAATTTATGAATGCAGAAACACAGACTTACAGAAGGTCTATCTCATGTTTGAATCACTTTTAGTGAAAAATTTTTCAGAAAAAGAGGTAAATTCCACAGAAGACACATCATAGGGACTCTTAAAAATTGTTTAAAATTTATCCTATATTTCAGGAAAACTTTTCTTTTCCCATTTCCTAAACTACATTTCATTAAAATTAAAATTAAAATTGAGGTGCTAAGCTATGATATAGAAGAACAATGTTACTTAGTTCTTTATCTTCATTTATCTATTAAATGAAATAAAGAAGACTGCAATAAGATTATCCCTAGAATCTGGGATAGGGCACCAGGTCACCATCTAAAATCACAAAACGACATTAGTGTGGTATGGGAGGAAAAACATGGGGTTTTGAGGTTTACCAGATGGACCTGTATTCAAAGTTTGACTGTGGTATTTACAAGATAGTTGGTCTTTGGCTTTCTGAGTTTGATTGAGTCATCTATAAGGTAAGGATAATAACACTGTCCTCATAACAGAACTGTTGTAAGGATTAAATGCCTTTTCAGCGTCTAGCACTACCCTTAAATCCTCTTTCTTCTTCCCAGAGTGATTTTGATAAATATATGATGAGTAAAGAATAATAGCTTCTAGACATAACAGCCTGAAACATGAATTGCAAATAGTTGTAAGGATCTTTAGTATTTGAATGATTAGGACTGAAAATAAAGTAATAAATATTTATTGTTCTTTAGCCTTAACTGGTGCTTGGAAGACTATTACAACAACACCTGCCCCGCCTCCCTCTCCCACACAGAGTTTACCTCACTAAGTCCCACTTACTTTTCTAGGCTCAGCATTGATATCACTCTCTCAGGGATGCCTTGTCTGACTTCACTCTTCAGTTTGCTTACTCCTGATTTGCCTTTTAATTTCTTGTATGGTAATTGCCTGCTTGCTTGCTGTTTGTTTGTTTTTTTTTTTTTTTGATAAAGTGAGAGTTGCTTGAAGGTAAGGAGTGTGTTTAATTCACTGTCTTATCCTCAATACTGAGTGCTGTGTCTGACATGGTAGCTGTTTAACAAGAACTTTTTGAATGAATGAATGACCTAGTTTGCCAGTGAGTGAATGGGTGACTTCTATATGCCAGGAATTGCTGGGTCCATTTGTATGCAAGGCCAATCCAAAGGAGTTAAAATACAGTCACTTGCACTGCACATTGACTCACTCAAGGAAAATGACATAACTAAAGACAAGTGGGGTGCATGAAGCCAAGGAAAAACAGAGACAAAGAGTAGAAATGTGTACCTCCATCCCTCCAATACCTCTTATGGGAGTGGGAACTATTATTAAAAGAGGTATAAATGAGACAGCAATCCTAGAATTTAGGATTTGAATATTCCTTTGATTGAAAAACAATATTTCTGGAGCAGTATTTCTGAGGCTTAATAATCATGCTTTATGGAATAAATGTGTCTTTTGTAGATGACGAACCCTGAGGTTTGATCCATATATTAATTTAATATTTATATGAATATAATACAATAGAAATAAAATAAATACACTATATTTCTACTTATAAAATAAAAATTAACAGAATAAAATAAAATAACAAATTTTATATTTCAATTAACATTAATGTTTATATAAATATTATATATTAATAGATTGTCTCACATTGAAATTTTTGGTGAATTTCAAAAGAGGAACTTTTTCAAAATGTCTTCAACCAGAATTCTAAGCAGAACAGCCATATAAGCACAGATGCCCTGGCAACCTCCCCCTCGATCCTGATTACCTGAAGACCCATCACGTTTAGATGACCATTACAACATCCTTATAACAGATGGAAACAAAATATTGTGTTAAGTTTCAGAATAAAGGCTACGGACTGATCATGCACAAGAAAATGTTAAGAATTCCTGCTAAATATATTCTGTTAAGGAAAGTCTGAGGAAGAAAAATACTTGATGGACTTGGTGGACTTCATCTCTAGAGTAATAAAAGTTGGACCAGCACATTAATAAGAAGAATGCCTAGGAAATCTTAAATGTTTCAAAATAAATTTCCACTGGATTGAATAGGTAAATATATAAAAAGTAAAATAATAAATACAAAAGAAAACAGGCATAATTTTAAAAAATCTGGTCAGAGAAGGCTTTCTAAGTTTAAAAATACTTTAGTCAAGGGGACTTCCCTGGTGGCACAGTGGTTAAGAATCTGCCTGCCAATGCAAGGGACACGGGTTTGGGCCCTGCTCCGGGAAGATCCCACATGCCGCGGAGCAACAAAGCCTGTGTGCCACAACTACTGAGCCCACATGCCACAACTACTGAAGCCTGCATGCCTAGAGCCCGTGCTCCACAATGAGAGAAGCCACTGCAATGAGAAGCCCACACACCACAATGAAGAGTAGCCCCCACACTCCTCAATTAGAGAAAGCCCATGTGCAGCAACAAAGACCTAACGTGGCCAAAAATAAATAAATAAATAAATAAATTTTTAAAAGATAGTTTACTCAAGAACAAGAACAAAATAATGAAGAATAGTGAATGCAGAAAGGCCCCAAGTGAATGTGAATTTTACAAAATTTGAAAAGGATGTCAGTTCAAGACAGTAATAAAAACGAGTTTTGGAGAAAAAATATATATAAATATATATACTTAAAACGTTACATTAATTATTTTACTAAAATGAATTCTAGATAGATACATATACAATATATATGTACAAAGTCATAAAAGTACTAGAAGATAAAATGGGTAACATTTTTACTTAGTAATTTTAGATGATTCAGTAACATTTAGTATCCTTAGAATAGGGAAGGCTATTATAATTATGACAGTCCAATTATTTAAAAAGGTGGGATGTACAATGGAGAAAAGACAGCCTCTTCAATAAGTGGTGCTGGGAAAACTGGACAGTTCCATGTAAAAGAATGAAATTAGAAGAGTCCCTAATACCATACACAAAAATAAACTCAAAATGGATTAAAGACCTAAATGTAAGACCAGACGCTATAAAACTCATAGAGGAAAACATAGGAAGAACACTCTTTGACATAAATCACAGCAAGATCTTTTTTGACCCACCTCCTAGAGAAATGGAAATAAAAACAAAAATAAACAAATGGGACCTAAT
This sequence comes from Hyperoodon ampullatus, assembly GCF_949752795.1. Taxonomy (NCBI): domain Eukaryota; kingdom Metazoa; phylum Chordata; class Mammalia; order Artiodactyla; family Ziphiidae; genus Hyperoodon; species Hyperoodon ampullatus. The sequence goes on along the minus strand of NC_136915.1, from coordinate 52,315,001 downwards.
TAAACTTAAAAGCTTTTGCACAGCAAAGGAAACCATAAACAAGACGAAAAGACAACCCTCAGAATGGGAGAAAATATTTGCAAATGAATCAATGGACAAAGGATTAATCTACAAAATATATAAACAGCTCATGCAGCTCAATATTAAAGAAACAAGCAAACCAATCTAAAAATGGGCAGAAGACCTAAATAGACATTTCTCCAAAGAAGACATACAGATGGCCAAGAAGCACATGAGAAGCTGCTCAACATCACTAATTATTAGAGACATGCAAATCAAAACTACAATGAGGTATCACCTCACACCAGTTAGAATGGGCATCATCAGAAAATCTACAAACAACAAATGCTGGAGAGGGTGTAGAGAAAAGGGAACCCTCTTGCACTATTGGTGGGAATATAAATTGATACAGCCACTACGGAGAACAGTATGGAGGTTCCTTAAAAAAATAAAAATAGAATTACCATATGACCAAGCAATCCCACTACTGGGCATATACCCAGAGGAAACCATAATTCAAAAAAGCAAATGCACCCCAACGTTTATTGCAGCACTATTTACAATAGCCAGGTCATGGAAGCAACCTAAATGCCCATCGACATACGAATGGATTAAGAAGATGTGGTACCTATATACAATGGAATATTAGTGATAAAAAGGAACGAAATTGGGTCATTTGCAGAGACGTGGATGGACCTAGAGACTCTCAAACAGAGTGAAGTAAGTCAGAAAGAGAAAAACGAATATCGTATATTAACACATATATGTGGAATCTAGAAAAATGGTACAGATGAACCGATTTGCAAGGCAGAAATAGAGACACAGATGTAGAGAACAAACATATGGACACCAAAGGGGGAAAGCAGTGTGGGGGTGAAGTGGTTGTGGTGGTATGAATTGGGAGATTGGCAAAGACATATATACACTAATATGGATAAAATAGATAATAAGAACCTGCTGTAGACAAAAAAATTAAAAAGAAGGGATGATTCTGACTCCATATAGATAAAAAAGAAATTGTGTATAGAAATAGGTGTCATAAATTAAAAGACAACTGTTAACCGAGGAACTTTTCCAACACTTAAGATAAAACACTAATCATTGTATAACATAGTCTTACAAATAAAAACAGAAAATTTTTTTAAAATAAAAATCAAATAACATGATTCTAAAGTTCCCAGAATTTAAAAAAATAAAAAGCTAAAAGTCCTTAAAAATCTATGAGTAGAAAAAATTTGAACTTGTCTGTTATATCTATAACTGACAGGCATGCAATTAAAGCAGAATAACTTACTTTACCTACTGAAATAACATAAAATGAAAAGCCCGAGAAAACCAGTGTTGGTTAAAGAGTAGGGAGACAGTTACTCAGCAATGCAGAAGTAAAATTGGGATGATCATAGTGGAGAGCAACTTGGCAGTCCCTGTTAAATTTTAAAATGCATGAATATCTTTTGACTCAATTTTATGTTTAGAAATTTTAACTACAGATATAACAGGTACATTCACATGTGTAACATGTGTAAATGATATATTTACAAGGATGTTTGTTACAGTTTTGTATGAAATAGACTGACTGATAATAATGTAAACGTCCATAAATAAAATTAATTGTGGTACAACTGTATTATGGAATATTATACTACTGTTAAATTGAGCTTAAAAAATAACAAGATACATGTATTATGCTTCCTATATTCCATTTAATCTTCATAACAGTTTTATGAAATATGTACTATTATTATCCTCATTTTATGGGTAAGAAAAATGAGGTATAGATAGATTAAATAATGCTCTAAAGTTTGCAAAAATTATTATGCATTGAAGCTGGAATTCAATTCAGGCAACCTGGTTCTAGAATCTGGGCCACTACCATAAAATATGCTATGAAAATTATATGCTCATTTATACTTTTTTTATAACAAGGTACAGAATATGGTTATCATTAGCCCATTTGTATTGGATATACACACATACATTTATGCTTCTAAAAATTAATAGACACTTCTGGAAAGATACACAAACAACTAGTAACAGCAGGTATCCGTAAGTACTATGTTAGTAGCGTTTGTGTTTATTATCATAGCAAAATATTGGAAACAGTCCAACTTTCTGAAAATGTTTAGGTTATAATATTCTCCAGTATTATAGCTATTAAAATTTTTGTTTAAAAGAGTTCATAATAGTGTGGAAATACACTTCTATTATGTTAACACAAAAATAGCATATATATCAATGACAATATTATATTGAAAAAGTATACATAAAATCATTACAATAATGAATGCACAAAAATTTTAACAGTAGTCATTTGGGGATAGGTCAATTAAGGGTTTTCCATCTTCCTACTTTAAAATTTTTCTGAATTTTCTGTATGTATTACATTTACAGTAGAATATATTTTGTTTTACAAAAATAATGTCACTCACTCTGGGAAAATCAGACTTATAAAGCAGAGGATTAGCCTTGGGGCCATAGCAACCTCATTAAGATCTATTAAAGATGCTGTTTGGCCAAGGGATTTCAGTAATACCTAGCTCCCTTGACCCTGCAAGAAGAGACCCCTCCCTACAGTCTTGGGTAGAGGAGGGGAATCTATGTACAAGGAACTATGGCTATACTCTAAAACCTCAAGTTAAAATCCATTAAAGAGAGGAAGAAAACCCAAGACTAACATAAAATATCACAGAGTTCACACTTAGTTGGGACAACATGTCCAAACATCTCCTACCCTAGACTGGTGTAGGAGGTCATTAGAATAAATGAAATGCCAGTGAAAAATAGGGTTGAAGAACATTCTCCATGGTCCATTTAAAAAGTTCTAGGGTAGGTTCTGGCATTAATTGTGCTTTCTTTGTTACGTTACTTATTGGAGCGGCATATGGTTGTTTTGTTAAAGCCACATAGACACATGTCTGCTCAAATAAATTAATGTTCCATTTCAACTGGATGATTTGGCAGGAATAATACACTCACCAGCCAATGTGTAGACTGACCCACATGACTCCCTCTCTGAAGGATCTAAAGTAGAACATTGTATATTTTGCTAATAAGCAGTTGGAAGCAGTATGATTTTCTTTTAAATATTCTTCATAGTAACATCTATTGACCTTTACCTAGCATCCTGTACAATGCACATGCATCAGATTTTGAAAGTGCAGAAGAGAAGCTGGGGAATGGTATGCAATTTGGGAAGGTGTACAAGAGGCTTTTTTCAAATTAACAGGATGATAATACTAAAATCTCAGTACTTAACAAAAAAGGAAACTTTGCTTAAAAGATGAGCTGCACATGCACACACACATACACATGCATAAATTTATATATACCATTTTCTAACTGTGAGATTACCTGGAAAGTTTGGAAAACTTTCTAGGTCTATGCAATTGGAAAACAAAGAAAAATATTTTGTGGTAAGATTATTTTTATTCTGTTTGATCCTACTCCAACTCCTTCTACACATTATTGCCAGACTAAGCAACTAACTTAAAGCATCCTTTGCTCCCTTACTCAAGGGAGTATCAAGGTATTCTGTAGTAATGGTATTTTCAGTTTATCTATTCTACTGTATTGCTAGAAATGGAAACACTTCTTTCCATTCTACATAGGAAGCACTATACAGCTATAATTAAATACAATTAACATGTATAGTTTATGACCTGAAAGACATAGTTATATTTTAGAGGGAACAGAAGTTTTGTTGTCAAACCTCAACTATTATAGCCCACTATAGGGTAGCAAAATGGTTAAGAGAGTGGGCTTTCAATTCATTCTAACTCTGGGTTCAAATTCTCACACCTTTCCTTATCAGCTGTGTGGTCTTGGGCAGTCAGTTTATTCTCTGAGCCTGTTTCCTCATTGGTAAAGGAGGATATTCAGACTCATCCCAGAGAATAACTATCAAGATTAAATAGAGTATTATATAAAAGCATTTGTCAAAATGCCTCACACATGAAGATACTTCAGAAACAGGTTAGAAGGCCTGATGCTGAGCACAGTACATTCGAAGAGCAGAGATAGTGAGGGACATGTGAGCCTGGAAATTTAGTGACCATGTTGAAGATTCTCAACTTTAAGGATTTGGCTGTTGTTCACCTTGGTTAATAAGTATGTTAAGGATTTGGGACTAGATCCTAATGGTGTGAAGAAGCTATTAATCTACAGGTATATTCTGTTTTTTAAAATAGATCTTTATTGGAGTATAATTGCTTCACAATACTGTGTTAATTTCTGTTGCACAACAAAGAGAATCAGCCATATGCATACACATGTCCCCATATCCCCTCCCTCTTGAGCCTCTCTCCCATCCTCCCCATCCCACTCCTCTAGGTCATTGCAAAGCACCAAGCTGATCTCCCTGTACTATGCTGTTGCAAGGCTTTTTGCAGGCAATATTAAAATGTATCTAATATAATATGTGACAACACTTTTCTAGGCACTCTGGAGTTCAAGAAAATCAATCAGCCAGGAAATCTTCCAAATTGTCTGAAATTCAAGTTTACTTAAATTTCCAATTTCACAACTTATTGACCATTTTGATATCACTTAGGAACCACTTATTGGTAAGTTTAGATTCACACTTTAAAACCAGTTTTCATTTTGTTTTAATATTATAAAAACAAGACACCTCTCTGTCTTTTGTCTCTCTGTCTCTGTCTCTCAGTTCCCTCCCTCCTCCTCCTCCTCATGGGCTACATACGGTTTCTTGTCCTCCATGCAATAAAACCAAATGTCTGCCATGGTCTTTGGCTGTTGATAGTCATGTGGTTCTGAAATGTACTATGTATCAAGCTCTGTCAATGTAATTTTGCTTGGGATAACTGTTATAGGACTGAGGATTTGCATGAGGGATTTAAAAAATTCTTAGATGCTATTCTGGTGCTTAAATAATCTTTATTAAGGCTTTAGATTCTGAAAGTGAGGCTTATTAGAAACTTGGGGTTGTAATGTGAGCTTTGGAAACTGCAGCTACTGAAGAAATGATTCTGCCTCAGTGGATTGAGACTGAACAGAAAAATAAATTTAGGAGAGGAATCCTTTTGGATTTGAATTCTTTTGAACTGTAATGAAAATGGTAATTTAATTTCTGTAATTCCCTTTCACTCTGTGAATTTAGTGATTGATTCATATTGTCCAAATTGGGGAACTTTTTATATTGCAGGCACTGCATTAATTTATATAGTTTTTCACTGTCACTTGGACACATTACATAACCTCTGGTTATATCAGAGGTATATCAGACACTATATCAGTGTATATCAGACAATGTGCCTGTACATAATCTAAAATGGGACTCAGAATAGGGAATGTAGTTCCAACCCGGGGCACAGTGTGGCCTTTGGTCAGTGAAACTGATGAATTATACAGATGCATATCCATTGAGGCTTCTGGTTGGAAGGCTGCTGTGTAGGGTGTATAGATTGGGCGTGGGAGCCCAGTTCACATGGATGAGAACAAGCACAATGGTCAGCCCTGCTTCTGGGGATAAAAGCCAAATTGCCCACCATCCCAGGAGCAGAGGTTGCCTTTGATGGGGGAACCACTATAAGAGTATTATTGTCTTACTGAATGGCAGGCCTCTGCTTCCAAGCAGAACCATCTACTGGGCATTGACTTGGGTATGAGTGTTAAGATCAATGAGCTGAGGAAACAAAAATTCAGCCACTATGGGAAACAATATTTTTCTTTCTCTTTTTTCCTGCTTCTGCCCATAAAATAGGAGTCCCTTCCCCCTCATAAATATTGGGAAGCAGTCTTGTGCTTTTCTTCTCTCCAGTTCCATTTTGCCCTCAGGTTCAAACCATTTTCTCAATTACAGCTTTATCTATAGTAAGACTAACATTTTGATCATTAAAAAGTCATGCATATTCAAAAGGATATGTGTACAATTTAAAAGTTTAAACTCCATTCTGCTCAAAAAACCCCAGGCGCACTCCTTCTAGAACATTTCCATGTATATGGAAGCTCTTTCATACATATAAAACCAACATACCTTATACCTACAATGTATGAGAGTCCTCGATCCTCATACCTTCATCAGATATAATCTAGTTAGGATAATAATAGCTGTTCTAAAAGAAGAGTTGACTTCTGAGATGAGATGCTATATAAACTAGAAATGACTTAAGACATGTGAAACAAATTGAGGTGCTATTACCATTCCCAGTCTAAAGATGGAAAAAAAGAGGAACAAGGGGGTTAAGTGACTTAGTAACGGTTCATATGGCTAGTAAATGACTAGAACCCATGACTTCTGAAGTCAAAAATTTTTAGCACTATTACATTGCTTATGCCGTCTCTGCAACCTCCCCTTGGACACATGGAACAATCTGGGATGCACAAAAGATATGATTCTGATGTTATCTTTTGGATTTGGCTAAATATGCCTCCATGTACTTCAGTCAGGTCTAACTTGAGACAGAGCTGAGCAATAAACTACGTTTGAAGCTATTTGCTGTTTTACATAATTCAAGTATAGGACTCTTCTGGCACAACCTTTCCAGCATATCATTAAAGGCCTGAGATATTTATGAGAAGCTGTTATTTCTTCTAAAAGAAGAGTTGCTTTTTGAGAGATCACCCGCTCACAGCGTTTTAGGTGCAGGTCTCCTCACTGAAATGGTTTACGTTATAGCACCTGTTGGTGGTAGAGCAGGAAACAGTTGGCAGTGAGCTGCAAGTGTAAGAATTTGAAGGTAACTGGGTCTTATTACCGTATGCCTGTATAAAAATATTATTTCCCTACTGTGGATGGAGGAACAGAAGCCTTGTGTCTGCAAAGATATGAACATTTGCTTGGGAAATTTATGTTGATATATAACAGCATATGGTCTTTTTCATCATGGATTTATGTACAGGAGGCAAGCTTCATGTTCACAGTTAGAAGCATTAAAGATGGAGCCACATGAGTGACCTAGTAAGTGGCTGCCTTGGCATCTATGATAAGATGCACAAGCTTGGCACACATACGCTATCACCTTCTTTCCCAAAGACGAAAGGCCAACACTACCGGTAAAGATGTTGATCTCTGAACTTATCAGTGGGACATTGACCCACCCTCAGATATGGACTCCAATGAGGACCACAAATCTCTAGTGCATTGGAGCTGCCATATTTCAGAGAGTTCTCAAGCCTTGGTGCCCACCCCATAAAAAAAAAAAAACACACATGAAAACTAGGAGGAGCAGGAATACAATAATAGATCTTGCTAATGATTAGAAAATACCCTTTTTTCCTGCTTTTGAAGATAGAAAGTGGAACCTGGAAGACCCCTGGCAAAATAAGATTGCCAATGCTTGGGATTAGTAAGCTTTAGGTTTCTGGTATTGTTTTACTGTCTTTCTATGGTTGCACTTATGTTTTATCTATCTATTTAGATTCTCTTTACTAGCCAATTGAATATGTATTCCCATTTTGTTTTTCATATTTATGCCCTTCAATCCACAAATATCTGTGGTGCTGAGAGATAGAGGGCACGTTAATATTTAGAGGGCACTAGGCTTGAAATTATTCTAGTTC